>NC_079976.1:15955116-17155116 GCF_029852145.1 Microplitis mediator
ATTTCTTTATTTGTAAAATGCTTAGGGGGTTATCCCCGGTAGTCTGACTCTACCGAGGGCCTCAACTGAGCGCCAAATCGTTACTGCTGCGATGCTTCATTAACAAGATGATCAGCATGCGCAGCAGGCCAAGATTCATTGCCTTAGGAGAAGGAGGGACCAGAGAATAACAGCCTTTTGCATCCGCGATGCTAGAAACTCAACTTGCGCTGAACAAGTTGGTATTCTAGCCAGTGCAGACACAAAAGCCTGCTTCATCCCTCCTAGGAGGCCAACAATGAGTACGACAAGCTTGACACGGTAGACTAGGTAAAGTTTGCCAATTTCAAACAGGAGATCCTGATATATCTCGTGTTTGTGCTCCTCTTTAACTGTGATGTCTTACTCAGCAGGTGCTGAAAACTCGATGACATAAATGTCACGAGCGGTTTTATCGAAGAGCACAATGTCAGGTTTTTTGTGATCTATTTTCCGAGTTGTTGCGAATGGCACGTTCCAATAAATACAGCAACGGTCATTCTCAACAACTTGCGGAATATCTCCTGGCAGATAAGGCAGCACTGGTGTTTTATTGATACCGTGCGTATGTCTGAGGTGGTAATATTATTATTATTATGATTTATTTTATTAATAATTGAACGGCAAACCAATCTATTTTTTTTTTTTTTCTATTGTTGTTATAATTTTATAAATTGTTATAAGTAGGTTGATCTTTTTTTCAGATTAATAATTTTTATTTTATAATTACTATTGAAACTATCGATTAGTCTTTTTATTTTATATTTTTGTGTATTCATAAATTCTAAAATGTCATTATGATCAAGCGATCTTTTTATATCTGAATCTAAATCACGGATTGTACTTTTTATTCAGTCTATTTCATAATATAATTCACTGATGTTTTGGTTTGATGGATTGGTTTGCCGTTCAATTATTAATAAAATTAATACTGTACACCAATTAAAAGATATATAAATACAAACACATGCATTTACTTATATTAAAAATTCAACAAATAAATAATTATTATGATTATTATTATTATTATTTGATACTAACATTATTATTTAATGGAATGATTATACATTTTATTAATATAGTAAATGTAAGCAGAGAGGACGACATTTGAATTTAGACGCATGCGCGCTTCACTCGCTGTGGATGCGCGCGCAATTTTCAGCTAATCGGAGCTGGCAAAAAGTTTGTATTTTTTTAAACGCTAAATCTTAATAAATAATAGAGATAGAAAGATGATTCGGCATTATTTGTGTATTTTGATGACAAAAACCTAAATTGGCCATTATTTAAGAGTTATCAATTATAGTTTTCTTGTAATTTAAGTTTAAACAATTAAATTAATTATAACAAAAAACTGGACCACCGTAGAACTTTTTGATTAGCAAAATTGGTTTCCTCGCATCAAATTACATAAATACTCGTTGAAATATCTTATCGACCTAATTTTGCATACGGCCATAAGAATAGCGGTGAAAGAACTGTGTTGCAATGAATTAACTAAAAAATAAAAAATATATTTATATTTCCATACTAAAAAAAAGTTTATAATTACATTACAATATGACAAGAACGTACTGTCACTTATTAAAGATGTTTGTTTTTGTCGACTCCATGACTTTGCTTGACTTAAATGAGATCCTGTACCGGCATGCTTTTTTGAATAAGAAGCATGAGCTCCTAAAGAAACCTTGCAAAACTTACATCGTGCTTTGCCATGACCTGCTGTAATTAACTCTGTTAAGTTTTTAGTCAGCCAACCCAAAAAAAAAAAATTAAAAAATTAAATAAAAACATTTGTTTAGTTTTAGGTAACCTATAAACGGGATGAATATTATTTTTAATTGTGAGAATTACATACTTTCAAAAATAGATTGATTTTCCACATGCTTCACGGTATTGTTTTGCATTTTTCATTGCGCAATAGAATTATTTAATTAAAATCTTCTATTGGTTACGATAATTACATAAGTTCATAGATCCATCGGATTTTGGCAGGCGTTGGAGTTGAAATAATTTTTATAAAATAAAATTCATGAAAGTCTTGAAGTTAGTCGAAACTCGTAAGAAAGGGAGCCGATGTATCATTGGTTGAAATGTAGGTGCCTGCGAAGCGCGAGATTTAATTATTTAGTATTTATATAAAGTTCGATCTGCGCATCTAAATACATAAATACTATGATAAAATTCTTCATAGTCTTTAATTTTATAAATATAATAAAAAAATATGTTCATCGGTCGACCCTGCGGGCCAACACAGAAACTTCCCGCTGTTTTCAAAATCCTTGAGCTCGAAAACATCGTTGTGGATACATTTTCAAGCTCTTCGAGCTCGAAAATACTTTTGTGTGCCATTGTTCTCGAAAAAACCTGATTTTAGCATTTCGTTCTCCCACAATATCTCAGGAACGAATTGATCGATTTTAATTGTTAAGGCAGCAATTGGCGTATTTTATCGAGTTCTAGAGCTGATAAAATTTTGAAATAGTCTGGTTCAGTTGCTTCGAAGATATTTGCAAAAAACCGTTTTTTACCATTTCTTTCTCCCACGATAACTCTCGAATGAATACTCAGATTGAGATGGCTAAGGCGGCAATCGACGCGATTTATTAAGTTCTAGAGCAGACTAGATTGTGAAGTTGATCGTATAAGTCGTTTCTGAGAAATCCATGAAAAACTAAAAAAAAAAAATATTTTTTTTCGTAAGTCGACAATATTTTCGAGTCTACTTGATCAAATGAATTGAAATTTCAAGAAAAGTTGATGGCCAACAAGCTCTTTCGATTGCCGCCTTAACCATTCAAATCGGTTCATTAGTTAAAAAGTTAAAGACCGGTCACACACACACACACACACACACACACACACACACACACACACACACACACACACACACACACACACACACACACACACACACACACCCATACATACTGGAACGAAGTTGAGGTCCACCCCCTATAGGAGGGATGAATCAACCGTCCGTTACCCATTTAAATTAAATGGGCCCGTGTCCTTTTTAGCATTGTTGCTAATTATTTGGTAATTGACCCTGTATTACCCAGTTCGTAGGGACCAGACGACCGTTTGACCTTGATATTTATATATGTTTTTTTTTTATTATTTTATATATGTTGTTAATTACATATAAAGGATCGGGATTCGTGGGGTCAGATTATGTACAGATGGTATATGATAAATATGGATTTTAGGTATTTGCATGACAAGCCACATGAGTATAATTTAATTAAAGAATATACACTAGGAGTTGGATAAGCCATAATAATAGTATTGTAACAAATGTGAATCTCATCTTTTCAAGTAATTGAATAGCTAGAAAACAAATGCCTTCTTCTCTTGTTTTATAGATGCGTGACTAGAGTCAGTCGGTCTTATATTGACAACTATACAGCAAACATTGTATCAATAAACTATATCTTTGATTGCCTTTCTTTTGCTGCTGTTAATTGTGGTGTTGTTATTTCTAATATAAGTGTGTTATTATTGTAGTGTATAAATGATATTAATTTATAAGATACCAGTTACTACAATTTGGTGACAGAAGTGCGCGTAACCTTCGTGTGTCGTGTGTTCTTACAAATATAAAATTTAAAAAAAAAGTTCTGTGGATATGTGTTATAGTGTTAAAATTCGCGTAGTAATATAAATAAATACGGTGATGAATTAATTAAAATTTGTGAATATATTTTATAATATAGATTCCAAGTGCGTGTAATAATTTAAACGAATTCAGTGATTAAATAATTTAGTTTTGTGAAATTATTTTTCTTAATCGGTGTCAAAATGCGTATTTAAATTTATTTGTGTGATGTACTATATATAAAAAAAAAAGTTTGGGATTAATGAATTAGTGTTGTAAAAATATTTCTTTCAATTTGTGTTAAAGTGCGAGTCTGAGTAATTACGCGTGTGACAAAAATATAAAATAAAAGTGATCGAAACATAAAACGACGGATAATCTTATTTTTTTTCAAAAAAGGAAGAAGTAAAGATGGTAAAAATTTTCGTAGAATTGATTGTGGAGTTAAAATTGAACTTTTGGAAAAATTACAATTTTGAAAGAATAAATTTGGTGATGTATCATTATTTCATAATAATGGTAGTTAAGTAAAATTAAAAATAAAAGAAACATCATTTTATCAAACACAAATCAACTGAAAATATTGTGACATTTAACCGCTCTCTTGTTTTGTAATCGATTGACGTAATTAATAAACCGAGTATATTTAATGATTTTGTGTTGAAGAACGATAGATAAAAAATTTTGTATAGATAGTCATTTTTGAAAAATTTTTATCTGGGCTATGTAATACTTCAAGTATTTATCGAGTTAATAAATATAGTTTCATACGGATGAATAGGAAAGTTTTATGAATCTGCTGAGATTACTATCATGAGTTAAATTTAAAAAAAAAGTCGATATTAACGGAAATAATTAAATAATTTATTTACTTCAATGCGATTGGGAGGGTCCTTATGAAATTGAAAATAGGTTAAATACCGTAGTTTATAAAATTAGAAAAATACCAAATGAAAATATAAAATCATGCATGTAAATCGTCATATACCATACTGTGATCAATAGGAGGAAATAAAATAGAAGTCCGGCTGGGGCCCTGAACGATCTCGGTGGTAACGTTTATCGAGGGATTCCCGGGATACTATAAGGACTGGAAATTTTCTGGGTATGAGTATATTAGCTGAAGGGAAGTCTGGCCGTAGGCCCTGAACGATTAATCGTTGCGGGATTCCCGGGATTCCTCAGTCATTGATCGGAGACTGAATATTTCTTTTGATCTAAGTGAGCTCAACGAGGATTAAAAGTTTGATTCTGAGGACTTATCAATGACTAAGAGCAACCTGACTGGAGCTTTGGGATCTATCCGGAGTTGACACAGTCAACATTTCTTTTTGGTTAATGGCCACGACTTCTGAGAGATAGATGGATGCCCTGGAGAGTTTTCGAGGAGCTTTTAGGGAGAAAAATGAAATTAGTTGCAACGTGTGATATTCAGTATAATTGATATGTTAGTTATAGATGACATATCGGAGAATGGTCTGGATGAATCGAACGGCAGAACATTGAGCATTTAAGATCGAAAATTATTGAATTAATCACACTAAAAGTTTATAATCAACAACTGATAAATAATAGAATGTGATGATGAAATACACTGGTCACAGAAATTAAGGGATAGAAAAAAAATCCGAAATTTTTAGGTGATTTTCAACATGCTGTAACTCGGTGAAAAATGGTCGTATAAAAAATCTAAAAAAAGCAAATTGTAGCCTCAAGTTTCTAGTTTTCAGATCTGGACCTCAAAATTTTTTATCATGTACAATTCCGGAGTAATCATGAGGAAACCAACGAAAAAAAAATTTTCAAAATTTTTGCTGGTCTTTCAATACCTCTATGGGCGACAATAAATTTTTTTGAATAATCCGACTATCTGACTTTTCTCGGAAATTTTATGCCCTTTAATTTGGTGGCCTTAAAAAGTCTCTACGACGATTTGGCGCCGAGTTATCATTGATCAAAGCAAAAAAGTCCATTTTGGCTTTGATAATCAATAACTCCGGATGTATTGGTCGTACAGAGAATGGAAGCAGGGTTTTGAAAACTGAAAAACATTCTCTATAAGGCAAAATTAGTGGCATTTGATAGAAAAATTTTTTTTAAAGCGATATTGTTTGGTAAAAAACAGGTCAAAATTCACAAATTCAAGGATATTCGGAAATCTTGCTATAACTTTGGATATGAAGGATGAACAAAGGATATCTTCGACTTTTTTTCAACCTCAAAGTGTTCTGAAAAAACCCTGGAAATTTCAAATCGCTGCGATTTTTCTTTCTTAGTGCCCCGAAGCTTTAAATTTATCGATTTTGTCAAAAATCACCATAATTGGTAGGTTCTCGGTTTTTGTTCATTTTTTCGATTTGAAAATGGTTTTTTTACCGATAATCTTCATTTCTTCGATCAAAAAGATCGATTATCGAAAAAAATTGAAAAAAAAAAATTTTTGAAAAAAATTTTTTTTTTTTCAAAATTTTTTTTTTCAAAAATTTTTTTTTTTTCAAAATTTTTTTTTTTGTTGTATCTGCAATGATTTATCATTGTCAAAAAAAATTCCTAAAATTTTTTTTACCGCTGTAACTGCATCTGCTTCAAATGTCAACTTAACAAACATACCCTTTGGGTAACTCTAATGCCGGCGGTAAAAAAATTTTAGGAATTTTTTTTGACAATGATAAATCATTGCAGATACAACAAAAAAAAAAATTTTGAAAAAAAAAAAATTTTTGAAAAAAAAAATTTTGAACAAAAAAAAATTTTTTTCAAAATTTTTTTTTTTTCAATTTTTTTCGATAATCGATCTTTTTGATCGAAGAAATGAAGATCATCGGTAAAAAAACCATTTTCAAATCGAAAAAATGAACAAAAACCGAGAACCTACCAATTATGGTGATTTTTGACAAAATCGATAAATTTAAAGCTTCGGGGCACTAAGAAAGAAAAATCGCAGCGATTTGAAATTTCCAGGGTTTTTTCAGAACACTTTGAGGTTGAAAAAAAGTCGAAGATATCCTTTGTTCATCCTTCATATCCAAAGTTATAGCAAGATTTCCGAATATCCTTGAATTTGTGAATTTCGACCTGTTTTTTACTAAACAATATTGCTTTAAAAAAAATTTTTCTATCAAATGCCACTAATTTTGCCTTATAGAGAATGTTTTCCAGTTTTCAAAACTCTGCTTTCATTCTCTGTACGACCAATACATCCGGAGTTATTGATTATCAAAGCCAAAATGGACTTTTTTGCTTTGATCAATGATAACTCGGCGCAAAATCGTCGTAGAGACTTTTTAATGCCACCAAATTAAAGGGCATAAAATTTCCGAGAAAAGTCAGACAGTCGGATTATTCAAAAAAATTTATTGTCGCCCATAGAGGTACTGAAAGACCAGCAAAAATTTTGAAAATTTTTTTTTCGTTGGTTTTTTTATGATTACTTCGGAACCGTACATGATAAAAAATTTTGAGGTGCAGATCTGAAAACTAGAAACTTGAGGCTACAATTTGCTTTTTTTTAGATTTTTTTATACGACCATTTTTCACTGAGTTACAGCATGTTGAAAATCACCTAAAAATTTCGGATTTTTTTTCTATCCCTTAATTTCTGTGACCAGTGTATGTTTAAAAATAAAATTTAATAAAATGTTGGAGATACTCGTTTTGTTTGTTTATTATGTGCAGATAATATTTCTAATTTCATTGGGAAAGGAGAGAAGGAGTCCATTCCTAGTCCTTCGAGGAGGAGAGGAAGGAGTTACTGTTCCCATCACGTACCTGATCCTATTCCTATTGAAAGTCCATTCAATCAAGAAGAGGGTTAAATTTTTAATTTTATTTATTTTAATTCGTTGAATAGGAATATAGAGTCACGTGTACTGATTAACTTCTTAGCAGAATATTTTATTTTTTTATGATCAATTCTTAGCTCAGTTAAACTGTAGACTATTTTTTCTATTTTTTTCGTTATCTTTGTGTTAGCCTATAGGGTTGTTTTTTGGCTATGGTGTTTTTTTCCCTGCAGAGTGATAGATAGGGTGTGTTGGGACCATAGCGGAATCGAACCAAAATTGAAAACAGTTTTAATTTCAATTGAGTTCGATTCTTCCAACACAAATTTTATCGGGACGATAATTTTATTGAGAAGGGGGTAGTGTAACAAATGTGAAACTGATCTTTTTAAATATTTGAATAGCTAGAAAACAAATGCCTTCTTCTCTTGTTTTATAGATGTGCGACTAAAGTCAGTCAGTCTTATATTGACAACTAAACAGTAAACATTGTATCGCTAAACTATATCTTTGATTGCTTTTCTTTTGCTGTTGTTAATTGTGGTGTTGTTATTTCTAATATAAGTGTGTTATTATCGTAGTGTATAAGTGATATTAATTTATAAGATACCAGTTACTATAGTATTATTATACTTACCTGAGAGTTGTTGATTCACTGGTGCAGATAAAGATGAACTTACAAGCTAAGACAATTGTGAGTCTCGTATCACAATTTTCGGAAATAACTACAAGCAGGTATTGTAGGTGAATGTCGCTGCAGGTACGCGCTTCTGCAAGCAGGTATTACAGGATAATGTCGCGGCAGATACGCACTTCTACAAGCAGGTATTGTAGGATAATATCGCGGCAGGTACGCCTTTCTACGAGCAGGTATCGTAGGAAGAGGATACAGCAGGTATGCACCTCTACGCGGTTACCCTTTTCTATAGGCAGGTACTATAGGCTAAAATTGCAGCAGGTATGCACTTCTACGAGAAGGTATCGTAGGATAAGGATACAGCAGGTATGCACCTCTACGGGGTTTCCGTCTTCTATAGGCAGGTACTATAGGCTAGGATAAGGTGTAATCAGGCTTACACTAGGATAATCATATTAGTCTATGATTATATTATCTAAGAAAATTCTGAGATACTACCGGATACTTAGTCGTAAACGGTTGAAAATTAAAAAAAGGTTAGAAGTAAACTGTATTTATTATAAAAATATAATAAAATTGAAAGTATAAGTAGTGAGTAGAAGAAGCTGATGATAATCGTTGCGCGGGCCTTTTTATAGATCCACGTTGGTGCTTATGCGCTGACGAGATGCGCATCCCTTCCATTAAAACAGCAATGGGAAAGGGAATATTAAATAACAATGATAAATAACATGTAAGTTAGCAGGTTAATACGGTAACATATGATAATTTATCTCGGGTGACAGTCTTTTATAATGGTATGATAATGAGGTGTCTTAAACCTCGTTACAATACATACAGACACTCGGACATCATTCTAAAAGGCCAACCGGCAGCCGAAATGGAAGGTAGATTCTCGAATTAATCGATATAAAAAGTTTAATACATACAAGAAGTTTAAAGTTATCAGAAACGTGGACCAAGGGTAAAAACAAATGTTACGTTTTCAACTGTTGCAACGTTTCGTTGTTATTTACAACTTCTTCAGGCAAGCTGTGTACAGAGAAAAAACAATAATCTAAAGACATGTAAAACAAATGAAAGAATACAATTTGAACAGATAAATTCTTACATTTGAGATTAACATTTATGTAATAACAATAATCTTCTGAAACATTTCATCGTTAATTAAAGTAATAAATGAAGGAAAAACTACTTAATATAATACAGTATTACTAACAAATTTAAGAGCAAGTATAACATTTATCAGCCAAGTAACTAATTGATAAACAAAAAACATGTTACTCGAATCAGCTGTCAAGTGAAACTAATAAAACCACTGTGGTAACAGTAATTCATACTATACATTCTGTTATACCGACTGCAAATCAAGATGTTTACAAATGATCCTAGTTTCTTAGTCAACATTAATAATAAATTCAAATTAAAAAACTCTGTATACAAACAGCTATTTAAATAATTAATAACCTTATTCTCACTATCTAAATAAACATTTAACCGACTCAACAATGTCACAGTAAGAAGAACTCAAACTCTGAGTGTCAGACCTGTAATTTACGCAATCAAACACTTTAATGAAAAACATTTCACTGACATTACGTTTAAAATAATGGGTTTCATAATCCAAAATTTCTGTAGCGTCAAACTGAAAATTGTGTTCACTATCAAAGTGATGATCTGCTAAAGCTGTCCTGTTCGGCTTCAAAAAACTTAACGACGACTTTAACGACGACTTAATAGTGACAAGGTCTGATAAAGGGAATGCTACTGTAGTGATGCGGAAACAGGAATATTTGGATGAAATGAATACTATGGTCACAGATGAGAGCACTTACATCAAGACAAGAGTGGATCCCACTTCAAGATTACAATCGTCGGCGAATGCGTTAATTAAAAAACTCGAAGATAAAAAAGTTCAATATGAAGGATTCATATCAGTTTGTTGATAGGATCAAATCGGTTGTCGTAGATAATAAGTACCAGCTGATTTCTCTTGATGTTGTGTCATTGTTCACTAATGTCAAGAGAAGTTTAATTATCAAGATTATTGACGACCGATGGGAAGATATGAAGAAGTTTGTGAATTTCGATCGTGATCTATTTATTGATCTTGTGAACTTTTGTTTTGATTCCGGATATTTTTTGTTTCAAAGGAATTTTTACCTACAAAAAGAAGAATGTGGTATGGACAGCCCAGCAAGTCCGTCAATAGCCATCACTGCAGTGGATTTTGTAATATCGAAAGTATCGGAGAATTTGGACTTTGAGATTTCAGTTTTAGCAGCGTATGTGGATGATCTTTTCTTAAAGGTTCCAAAGAATAATAAGGTAGATACCGTCTTACAAGTTTTCAATTCAGTTAATGCTGACATTCAGTTCACAGTTGAGAATGAAGTTGATGGAAAACTGCCTTTTTTGGATGTCCTGGTATGCAGACAGATTTAGGTGAACTCAAAACTTCTCAGTATCAAAAACCTTATAGTTCTGAGAGAGTCCTGAATTTTGAATCTAATCATCCTTTAAGCCAGGAGTTAGGTGTAGCACAAGGTTTTTTCAATAGAGTTATACGCCTAAGCCATGATAGTATGGTATCTATAAGTATGAACAAAGTTAGACACCTATTGCTGAATAACAACCATCCACGCTCAGTTGTGGATAAGTGCCAAAAAGGTACTGTTGACAGAGTCAAGAAGAACTTGAGAAACAATGCTGGTCTTAGAGGGTGGTCGTTCTGCAGGTTTCCATTTATAAAGGGTTTATCAACGAGAATTGGTTCTTTATTTAGACCGACCAATTGTAAATTGGTATTTTACAATGTCTTTAAGGTTAAAGATTTGTACAGCAGGTTAAAAGATCCAGTTGATAAGATTGATAGATCCTTTGTGGTGTATAAGATACCTTGCACATGTGGAAAGGTTTACATTAGCCAAACTAAACAGAAATTATAGATGAGATTGTATCAACATTCTGTGGACTCCAGACCGGAAAGTTTTTTGAAGCCGAACAGGATAGTGAACACAATTTTCAGTTTGACGCTACAGAAATTTTGGATTATGAAACCCATTATTTTAAACGTAATGTCAGTGAAATGTTTTTCATTAAAGTGTTTGATTGCGTAAATTACAGGTCTGACACTCAGAGTTTGAGTTCTTCTTACTGTGACATTGTTGAGTCGGTTAAATGTTTATTTAGATAGTGAGAATAAGGTTATTAATTATTTAAATAGCTGTTTGTATACAGAGTTTTTTAATTTGAATTTATTATTAATGTTGACTAAGAAACTAGGATCATTTGTAAACATCTTGATTTGCAGTCGGTATAACAGAATGTATAGTATGAATTACTGTTACCACAGTGGTTTTATTAGTTTCACTTGACAGCTGATTCGAGTAACATGTTTTTTGTTTATCAATTAGTTACTTGGCTGATAAATGTTATACTTGCTCTTAAATTTGTTAGTAATACTGTATTATATTAAGTAGTTTTTCCTTCATTTATTACTTTAATTAACGATGAAATGTTTCAGAAGATTATTGTTATTACATAAATGTTAATCTCAAATGTAAGAATTTATCTGTTCAAATTGTATTCTTTCATTTGTTTTACATGTTTTTAGATTATTGTTTTTTCTCTGTACACAGCTTGCCTGAAGAAGTTGTAAATAACAACGAAACGTTGCAACATTTGAAAACGTAACATTTGTTTTTACCCTTGGTCCACGTTCCTGATAACTTCAAACTTCTTATTTATATCATAGATGAAAGTAATTTAAATAATTTAATACATACATATCTTGTGATACATGCTAGTGTATAGTCATGATATGAAATTAGGCTCGTTTTTTAAGAGTAAGGGTAAAAAAAGACAACGACTATTTTTGATAGAGAACATCAGATAATCGATTTGACAAAACATTATATAGGTAACCTACCACACTAACTTTCGATTAAAAAAGGCCATTCGGCAGCCGAAATGGAAGGTAGATTTTCCAATTAATCTATATAAAAGCTTACATACATACATATCTTGTGATACATGTTAGTGTATAGTCATGACATGAAATTAGGCTCGTTTTCTTAGAGTGAGGGTTAAAAAAGACAACGACTATTTTCGATAGCGAACTTCAGATAATTGATTTGACAAAACATTATATAGGTAACGTATCAAACTAACCTTCACGTAAACAAAGTATAGAATATTTAATCAATATGAGATCATAATTGTCATTGCTATTACCTCGGCAAGATCAGATATAATTATAGGACTACAGGTACCATTGAAACATCATAAAAATTAAGAGAAATACTTTTAAAATATAAAATAGCTGTGAAATTTACAGGTTATTTTGTTTACAATAAAAGACGACTGACAAAATTGTATTATAATGGGAAATACATAGGTTCTCTGGAATGAACACCATATTTGCACCATTTGTTGATTCCATTAGAATTTTCAAGACCATCAAATTATTGGAAGAAATGGTCAAAACATAAAGTTTAAGGTCAAACACTAAAGCTTACTAAACAAGCTTCATGATACTTTTTACTGAAATTGTCTCAGTTTTAGTTTTAATGTTATATGAACTTTAACAGTGAATAAAAACTGATTTTTACAAAAAATCATAAAAAATTTCAAACAGCGATATTTTTAAATCTACACTTATCCAAAAAATTAAAGGAACAAGAAAATTTTATAAATTTTTTAGTGATTTTTGGAAGGCTGTATTTTCGTGAAAAATGATCGTATCGAAAAAATAAAAAAAGCAAATTGAAGCTTGAAATCTCTAGTTTGAAGATCTTTCAGCAAAATATTTTTTTGAGCCACGGTTTTTGCGGAATCAGAAGAAAAAGGTCAAGACAAAATGTTTCTAAATTTTTTGGTTTTGTTTTTTAGATCTACGGGGCCGGGAAAATTTTTTTCAAAAAAACGAATTCATGGCTTGTTTAGGAAATTTATTCAGCTACAATTTGCTTTTTTTTGTTTCTCTGTACGACAATTTGCTGCTGAGATATCAGCCTTCAAATGAAAAAGGATCCTTTTGTCTTTGATAATTGATATCTCAGCAAGAAATGGTCACACAGTAATTTAAAGGGCAGTTTTATAAACTTGAATAAATCCCCTACAAGATTCATTTTTGATTTCTGAAAAAAAAAATTTTTTTTTCATCCTTGACATCCATTTGAAAAACCTTAAAAAAATGGCCATTTTCTGGTTTTTTAGTCGACTCATCGCTACTCTGCAAATATTGATAAAAAAAAAAATGTTGCCAGGTAATTTTACAGCTTAATGTACCCCCAAAAACCCTGAAAATTTTCAGATTGATCCATTGAACCGTTTGTCCGGTCCGATTGCTCAAAGTTTCACAAAACAATTAAAGGAACAAGTTTTGTTTCTTAATCTGTGTAATCATTATCAAAATGAAAAAATCAATTTTTTTCGGATTTTCTTCCATTTTTGCGTTAGTTATTCAGTAAATGTAAGGTAACGAAAAAAAAAAAATTTTTTTCCGAAAAACGAAAAAAAAAATAACCCCCCGAATAAAACATAAAAAAAAAAAATTGGAAAAAATTCTTGTTGGGTCTCGTTTTTTGGAAATTTTTTTTTTTTTCTCTTTACCTTACATTCACTGAATAACTAACACAAAAATGAAAGAAAATAAAAAAAAAAATTAATTTTTTCATTTTGGTAATGATTACACAAATTAAGGAACAAAACTTGTTCCTTTAATTGTTTTGTAAAACTTTGAGCAATTGGACCGGACAAACGGTTCAATGGATCAATCTGAAAATTTCTAGGGTTTCTGGGGGTACATTAAGCTATAAAATTACCTGGCAACATTATTTTTTTTATCAATATTTGCAGAGTAGCGATAAGTCGACTAAAAAACCAGAAAATGGCCTTTTTTTAAAGGTTTTTCAAATGGAGATCAAGGATGAAAAAAAATTTTTTTTTTAAATTAAAAATGGAGCTTGTAGGGGATTTATTCAAGTTTATTAAACTGCCCTTTAAATTACTGTGTGACCATTTCTTGCTGAGATATCAATTATCAAAGACAAAAGGATTCTTTTCCATTTGAAGGCTAATATCTCAGCAGCAAATTGTCGTACAGAGAAACAAAAAAAAGCAAATTGTAGCTGAATAAATTTCCTAAACAAGCCAAGAATTCGTTTTTTTGAAAAAATTTTTCCCGGCCCCGTAGACCTAAAAAACGAAACCAAAAAATTTAGAAAAATTTTGTCTCAACTTTTTTCTTCTGATTCCGCAAAAACCGTGGCTCAAAAAAATATTTTCCTGAAAGATCTTCAAACTAGAGATTTCAAGCTTCAATTTGCTTTTTTTGTTTTTTCGATACGATCATTTTTCACGAAAATACAGTCTTCCGAAGATCACTAAAAAATTTATAAAATTTTCTTGTTCCTTTAATTTTTTGGATAAGTGTATCTTAACGATTCAGCCCATCTTTGAACTTGATCAAGGTAATCGCCTATATGTATAGGTTTCCACATATTCAAATAATGTATTACCGTACGATGGACAGTGTGGCTCAACAAGTTATAGATCAAATTGAATGGAATATAGTATAGGGCGGGATAGCTCAACTGGTAGAGCACTCGGCGCGATACCGAATTGGTCTGGGTTCGATTCCCAGTTCGGGCTATCTATATTTTTCTCAATTTATCTATAAATTGTCTTATTGAGAGGTTTGCATGTTTAGGTTTCCACTATATTTAAATAGTGTATTACCGTACGATGGACGGTGTGGTTCAATAAGTTATAGATCAAATTGAACGGAATATAGTATAGTGCCGGATAGCTCAACTGGTAGAGCACTCGGCGCGATACCGAATTGGTCTGGGTTCGATTCCCAGTTCGGGCTATCTATATTTTTTTCAATTTATCTATCAATTGTCTTATTGAGAAGGTTATTTGCATGTTTGCATGTTTAGGTTTCCGCTATATAAAAATTAAAATCGCCTATAGAATGAGTGTGAAAAATTTCATCAAGATCTGATATGAACTGTGGGTGCTATCGTAATGACAAGACCAGTGATAATCATAGGGATTAGAGGTACATTTGATACATCATAAATAATAAAAGAAATACTTTTAAAAAATAAAATAGCCGTGAAATTTACAGGTTATTTTGTGCAAAATAAAATACAGCTGACGAAACTGGATTTTAATGGGACAAGTATAAGTTATTTGGAATGAAAACCATATTTTCAACCTTTTTCGATTCCATTAAGTTCTTCGAACTTAACCGTGGTAATTACACATAAAATAAGTGTAGAAAATTTCATTAAGATCGGATAAGAATTGTAGACGCAATCGTGTCCTCAAAAGTCCGTTATATTACATAAATATATATATATAAATATATATTAGGGTGGCCCAAAAAAACCGACTACTCTTTTTTTCGAGTTTCTAATGAAAATTTGTTAGTTTAAGATGTTTTAAGAAGCCTCTCCAAAAATCAGCTCGATAAAAATTTTTCAAGAGGTCGCTCACGAATTTTGAAAATATAAAAAATGATTGGAATTCGGATTTTTTGTTTCTGAATTTTTTCTTCCCCGTGGCAGCGATATTTTATATCTGTAAAATTATGACTATGCAAAAAATTTTAACCCAATATTTAAATATTTAAACGGCGCTCAAGAAATTTGAATATTAACTGATAATATGTAACTAATACTTGGAATTAGTTTTTGTATTTTTTTATAACTCGATTACTGTCATTTCACTTAAATATAACTTTTGCATAACCGAAAATACACAGGACGGTCTTAAACAATAAAATTGAGTAAGATTTGAATAAGCAAAAAAACCTAAAAATTGAATTAAAAAATAGAAAAGTATGTAAATAACTTATTATTTCTATTTCTCGGGTGGTATTTTTATTCATTATGTTACAAATTGATGGTAAAAAAGTTGAGAAGGTTTATTATCAATATTCAAGGGTCGCTCGAAAACATCTAAGAGACAGTACTCGGAAACATTCAAAATTCTTGAGCGACGTTTAAATATTTTAATTTCGGGCTGAAATTTTCAGGGTAGTCATGATTTCATAAATATAAACTATAGCTGCCACGAGAAAGAAGAAATTTAGAACAAAAAAATTCTAATTTCGATCATTTTTGATATTTTTAAAATTTGTGAGCGACCTCTTAAAAATTTTTTATCGAGCTGATTTTTTGAGAGGCGTCTTGAAACATCTTAAACCAACAAATTTTCATTAGAGACTCGAAAAAAAAAATAGTCGGTTTTTTTGGGCCACCCTAATATATATATATATATATACATATATATATACATATATATATATATATGCCCGAATTCAATTAATCCTTTTTTTCACGCTTTTTTTGAAGTTATGGTTTATTATCTGTAGCTACACTTGATCTTCTTTTGTTTTTGAAGGACCTCTTGTCTATTTAACCCTTCAGAACATACGTCTCCCGTACCACAGTCATTGCTATCGTGATGAGAGAAAATCTCACGCCTATTGCGCAAGCGCCAAGAGCGAAATGTAAAAAATATTTAAACAATTTTAGGTTACATATTAAATAAAATATAATATTAAATATTATTTATTATATTTATTGATAATAATATTATACTTATGATCAATCTAAATAACATAGTAATTACAATAGTTTAGAAGTAAAATATTATAAAACATTGTATCAATGTTTAGTCAACGATAATATCATTTGATCATTAACTAATTACTAATTTTTGGCGATAAAGACAAGATTAATTTTGTAATTATCACATGTTGATTTTAGTATTATAAGTCGTTTCTTGAAACAAGATTTAACTGGCAATCACAGCAATAATGAACCGTATGCTTATTGCGAATTGGAGCATTACAGGATGTACAACTTTTAGTTGTATAACTATTCGCCCTTCTAAGGCATTGATAACACAATCCACGTTCTGGACGTTGAGGATTCATTGGAGACTCAATTTTACCAGTTTTTATTATTATTGATCTCAGTTCAAGTGATAGATTCGGTAATTGAAGACGATTCACTAAGTGTGGTTGGACTAGCTGAAAGTAAAGTTGTTTTAAAAATTCTCGCCGAGGTATTTTATTACCAGTGTTTTCTTCATAAATAATTTTCGCATTGATACCAGCAATGTTGAGAAAACCATAAAAAATTACCATCGGCCAGCGTCGTGTGTCCCGAGCAACATCGTACTCACCCTGCAGCTGGTCTACAACATCCACACCAGCTTCAGTACGGTTGTAAAAAGTTACCACTTCTGGCTTCAATTTTTCACCAGTTTCTTTATCAATTTTTGTCGAGTTGTGTAGAGTAGAGTACATCGGAACGTTCTTTGATTTTTTTGGCACGTATGACACTAACATGCTCGTATTACTAAATAAAAATTTACTACTGTAAATAGGCTGAGTTTTAATTTCAGTCATTTCTTTTGGAATTTCACGTTTATTTTTTCGTATGGTTCCAACAAGAGTTGTGTTATTTTCTAACAAATGATTTGCAAGAGGTACTGATGTAAAGTAATTGTCGCAGGTGACATTTCTGCCAGTTTTCAATATTGGAGAAGTCAGACGTTTAACAACATCAAATGCAGAATTAGACTTTTGGCAAGGTCCTGATGGTTGTTTCCCGCAGTAAATTTCCATACTGTAGGTGTAAAAATTTTTCGAATCAGTCATAGAATAAATTTTTATACCATATCTTGCCGGTTTATTGGCAATATATTGCCGAAACTTACAACGACCTCGAAAAGCTTGCAGCATTTCATCAATAGTTAAGAAAGCGCCTGGTGTATAATTTTCTTGGCATCGTTTAATAAAATTTTCCGAAAATTCTCGGATAGGCGCCAAATTATCTAATTTTTTTCGCTCATCACGATTATGAATATCGTCAAACTTCAATGCTGACAAGAGATTGTAGTATCGTGTTCTTGACATCACCGCACGGAAACAATCTGGAGCCGAACCATCAGTTGCCCACAACTCTTTTAAATTCAATCGTGAAGCTTTATGTACGCCTATCAGATACAATAATCCAATCATAGCCCGTATTTCATCCACGGTTGTCGGTTGAATTTCTGTTTTACGTTTTTTTGATAAGCGTACACTTTCCAAGAAAATATTCGTATAATCAACAATTTGCTCAAGTGTTTCATTAGGTATAAAAAGATTCCAGCAATCCAAAGACGTTTTTGCACCCTTGGCGCATTTTACAACTCCAGGTAGACATGTAACAATATTTTGTCGTTTGGTACGAACTTTTTGATTAGGCGGATTATGAAACCACTTTGTAGCTTTTATCTTTACCGAGCACAAAATATTTATTTTTCATTTCATTCTTCTGTGGACTATTATTATTGTCATATGTGTCATCAATATCGCTTTCTGATTGTTCAGTACTGGAGTCGTGGTTACTATATTTCGATTCAGCGTCAGACATCTCGTCGAGATCAGAGACACCAGTCTTATTTTCGTCTCCAGAATCTGTTGTTTAATCTATATTTTAACCTGGTAATTTAGAATAGAAAATTTGTTATTTAATGTATAAATTGTATCCGTTGATATGTAAAAAAAAATAAAATTTTTGAGTAGATTTTCACAAAAAGCCAAGAAGTGATTATAGTGACAAATTATTATTATTTGTTAAAAGTTTGTTATTTATCAGAAGTATCAAAATTTTTCAAAACAAAATATTTGAGCTAATTGAATAATAATAATTTATGATTTATAAAAGTTTTTAGGTTACACATGTATTTATGACCGAAAAATATTAATACATAAAGTTAAAAATTTACTTACTGTGGTTATTCACTTAATGAATAATAGCGCTTATGAACTAGGATAATAGTTAAAATAATTATTAATTATTACATTTTTTTATAATTACACTTGTAAACAACTTTCAGAACAATGTTTATTTGTATATCTATATACATTCAAGATGGCGGCTAGAAACCGCGGAGACAGCCGAAATGAAACGAGCTCATACGAACGGCAATTTTTTTTATGCCTGACTTGACTCATGCGATGAGAGAATCTCTCACAGTTAATAAACAAATATTTTTTTTCTCTATTTTTCAAGTTTAAAAAAATTTTGTTTTATTAGTATCATTTAGAGCATTAAATTTTGGGAAGGTAAAAAAATTTCAGGGGGTCATTCCATTTGAATTTAGAAAAAAAAAAAAGTTTTAAAAAAAGTGTGAGAGAATCTCTCTACACGATTGTTCCGAAGGGTTAACAGCTCTTTGTGTTGATTGCGTTTGATTAAATCTTTATGATTAAAATCCTCAAACAATTAACATTTTCTCTTGTGTATTTTATTTGATATTGTTTAAATATTATTTAAAATTAATTATTTTGATTATATTGACAGAGATTTCTACGAAATCTTGAATATCTTAATTTTTGTCACAGTCTTTTTTGGGACGTCATTTTTTTTCTTCCAGGAATATTGTTGACTCTAAGGATATTGTTGAAGTAAGTACGATAATGAAAACAGTTTTGTTTTATTAAATATAAAACTTATATATTTTTTTATTTTGTAGTTATTGAATTGTCATTGATGCACGGATTCCGAAAGATCTGAACCCGGCAGCGACTCATCAATCTCAACTATTTCCTTTTTTTATCTTTTTTCAACTTCCCGCTAAGAAAATCGACGATTTTCGAAGAATTGAGAAGTTATTGTTTTCATCCCGATTTGCGAAAATCGAGTTTTTATCAGATGTCGACGTTTTGAAGTCCTAGGAAGCTATTCTGACTATGTTCAGAATGATGTCCGAGTGTATGTATATGTGTTTGTGTGTGTGTGTGTGTGTGTGTGTGTGTGTGTGTGTGTGTGTGTGTGTGTGTGTGTGTGTGTGCGTGTGACCGGTCTATAACTTTTTAACTAATGAACCAATTTGGACGGTTAAGGCGGCAATCGAAAGAGCTTGTTGGCCATCAACTTTTTTGAAAATTTCAGATCATTTGATTGAGTAGACTCGAAAATATTGGCGAATTACGGAAAACAATTTTTTTTTTTTAGTTTTCTATTGATTCCTTAGAAACGACCTGAACTATCGACTTCAAAATCTGATCAGCTCTAGAACTCAATAAAACACGTTGATTGCCGTCTCGACCATCAAAATCGGTTCATTCGTTCGTGAGATATCGCGGGAGAAAGAAATGCTAAAAAACGGTTTTTTGCGAAAATCTTCGAAACGACTCAACCAAACAACTTCAAAATATGATTAGCTCTAGAACTCAATAAAACACGTCGATTGCTGCCTCAACCATCGAAATCGATTGATTCGTTCCTGATATATCATGCGGGAAAGAAATGCTAAAAACGGTTTTTTTCGAAAACAATGGGATAAAATAGTATTTTCAGGCTCGAAGAGCTTGAAAATGTATTCACAACAATGTTTTCGAGCTCAAGGAGCTCGAAAACAGCGGGAAGTTTGGGGGCTGGCCCGCAGGGTCACCCGATAGACAGATTTTTTTTTATTCTTTCATTTTCAGTTACTGTGTTTAATAGTTTTTTTTTCTTTCACTAGGTTTTAAACTATGAAGCGGAGGAAGCCAGGTTTATTCTCGAAGCAGCCCTAGAAAATTAAGAAGTGGACCACGGAGATGATAAATAAATCCGGAAGAAGTTTTAATTCACAAATGCAGTCTTATATTTGTTTAGTCTACAAGTTTTCGAAGGAAGAATCCATAAACAAGGGACTGATCATTCCACTCACTCAAGCTTGGTAATAATTCAAATTTTACAAATTATTTAATAAATAAAATGATGGAAACAACCGGTCTAATGATTATTAGGGCAATTCTTTGTTTTAATGATGAATTAAGTTGTATATAATTTGTTTTTTTTTTTTTTTTTTCAGAAATAGAGTGGCTCGTGCCCTAGGTATTTCGACTCGATCAGTCACGAAATACGTAAAAATTGGGTCCACTGGAGAGGGATTCGATACTTCGGGAAAAAAACAACCCAGGAAAAAAGTCAAACGTCAAGTTGACGAATCAGTGAAGAACGATGTTCGAATGGTCATTTATGACCTTTGCACTCAGCGTAAGTTTTTTTTGAGGTAATTATTAAAAGTGTATTCCAAGATGAGTATATAGCGTGGTAAAAATGAAAGAAGACGATTACAGACGAGGGTGGAGTGCTCGATTCGGGGTAAGAGCTGACATCACCTGAAGTCTGCAATCGCCTTCTTGAAGTCTTTGCCACGCACCATATTTTTTATCTCACTTTTAATCTTTACGTTCATTCGATAAGCTTTAATTTTAGCTGAGTTACTTATTCCTTCGATCATTTTTTCTAATATTTTGAAGGATTTAAATAAATAAATAAAATTAATTTAATAATTATATAAATCAGGTCTCATGGGACTTGAGTCTTAATTATAGGAATTACAATTAAATACTTGAATATACAAGCTGTATATCGTGCCACCCATGTGAGACTTACCCAGCTGCCTCGTACGAGCAGCGAAATTTAATTATCTAGACGGTTTGTTTTTATTTATATAATAGAATAATTATAAAAGTCTAGTCTCATGGGACTTGATTTTGATTTCAGGAATTAATAATTGCTATTTAATGCTTGATTAAGCTACATACTGTGCCGTCAGTATGAGAGTTACCCAGGCTTTTTATATTGCAAACGATTATTTTCTTGTAGGGGTTTCTTCTTTTTCTAGAAATTGTAAAAATTATCACAACGAAGTTCTACAAGTCTTGAAATTTTTCATTAACATTGATGATTACGATAAAAAATTATTTCAATCGATTACCATGCTACCCGTTATCAACTTTACTCTAGTAACACTTGTGTGAGCAAGATTCTGGAGTAAGTATCTTGAGCAAGACCCTGAGCTGCTAGTGTATTTTTCTACGCATGTGTCTTTCACAAGATCGTGTATCAAGAAACCTATGTCAAGATTTGTGTATGTCTTGCTCATGGTATGTCGTAAACAGGAATATTAAAGATAATTTGACCACGTGCAATGAAACAGTGTCTGACATATTTTTTTGCACCAATATAACTTACAGTAGGTACTTACGCATGGCTTGCTCAAGATCTGCTTAAGGCTCAAGGTCAATTTGGAGCCTTAAGCAGATCTTAAGCAGGCCATGCGCTACTATTTTTAACCACAGTCTTCTTGCAGTAGGAAAATAATCTGGCACGAATTTCTTGTGTAAGGCTTGCACTAGGCTTGCAATTTAAATCTGGCCACAAGTATCTGCAGCAAGACAAATACGTAGAAAAAGACACTAGCACCTATCGATCATGAGAGCAGACTTACTCAAGAATTGAAGAAGATTGATATATGGGTTAATCTTGTTATTAATTACAACTTGATCTTGTTATAAATTTAACTGATTTATTTTACAATCAATTTCCGGTTATTTAAAATGTCATTAGAACCCTATGAAAAAAGGCCCATATAAGAATTCAACCCTGATTCGTCCGTGGGTTTCTATATGGTTTTATATAGATATTCGACCTAAAGCCCTTTATCGATTCTCACGTGGTTCCTATGAGAATTTACACTATACTGAATCCATGCGAGAATTTAGTATATATTCTTATATTGCCTCCCAGATGAGTGGTCAGATATTCAAATTTTTACAAGTATTTCTCGTATGAGCATCCAGTTAGCCACAGTTTCCTATGTGGATTTTCTAGATAGGAATCCAGGTATCCATAGTTTCCATATAAATTTCTTAAATGGAAATCCCGATATCTATAATTTACTATTATATGGTTTTGTATATTAACCTATACTTTTCTGTATTGATTCCCATGGATTTATATGTAAATTTATCCATTCCTGGAAAGATTCCTGTAGATCCCCATAAATCTTACATGAATTTTATAACCGAAACTCCAAGTCCAGGGTGTGACCTCCTGTCCATGAAGCCAAGATTAGATTCAGTTGATAAAATCTACTGTTTGTGAGACTACCCGTTCGGCATCCATGTCAGAAAGGCATCATTATGTTATCTGAAAAAAGATATCTTTTAGAGGCCAGACAAATATTATCTTTTTGACAACTGTTTATGAACATCGGTTCATCAAGATCTAAATGATAACTTTATGATAACTTCTGTAGATGTCCTTATGAGGCCAAAAAGATATCTTTTTGTTAACATTTGATCATAACCTCAATCTATCAGCTGACGTTTGGTATTCATTTATTTTATGTTTAGTTTAGTCTAACCTACAAAATAGATATACGTGCAAAAAGTGTTTGATGAAAAATGTCCTTCAGAAAACCATTTAAAAATTTATCTACGAGTCAAAAGAATGGACGTTTACGAAAATTTTTAAATATTTCAATGAACAATTCTAATCTCTATGTTCAAATCTCCCGCGCTCAGCAATTCCATTCTCACCGTCGATATCTTATCGTCAGCATTACCGATCAGTCATCAACTATAGGTGGCTCCGTTAGTCGCATTCTCATTCAAGGGACCGCTAGAGTGGGGATGAAGAAGACGGATGCGCTGTCTCACTCACACTTCCAACGCTCTCTCTCTTTCATATAGTTACAGTGATTTCATGGCTGACGCCTCGTGCTCTCATAAATCGTATCGTTTTTTCTCAATCCCTTGCGTTCTCAATTCAGTTCTCAGTGCCTTTTATTAGTAATAATTCATAGTAATTATTTATTGCATTATTTTTGCTCTCAGTTTTCATCTCAGTATTAATTTTGCATAAATCAGTCTCACCTCGTGTACCGGCACATTTCGCGCCTTGACGCCATCTTGGCCACGTGTTGCACGCGAGTGAAATTCTCATAAAATAAACATTTATACAATTAAATAAATACCAGTCTCATCATAAACAATTATCATAAAGTGTAAATATTGTAAATAAATTGTTTATAGTGTTTATTGAATTAAATCTCAGTGTTAAATAAATTTATTCGTTGCCCGCCAATTCACACACACCAGATCCTCTCATCCTCTCACTTAATAATTAAGTAGTTATTAAGTAATTAAACATTTTTTGGTCCTTCGAGCCGGATCGTGTGAATTGGTCGAATAAATTTATTTATAAAACTTTCGCAGTGACTAAAAGTGACGATTTTAGTTTGTGTATATTTTTCACTTCAACACAGGTGCATTGCGGAGTACCCTGGACGTGGTACTGCACTTGTGGAAAATAATTAAGGGACACCAAAGTGCAAATTAATTATTGTGAAGTGAAGTGTACTTTTTGATTCTCATCTGCAGCGTCTCATCACAGCGTCTCTCATCTGCGTCCAGCCTGCAGCAGTTCTCAGCGTCTCATCACATAGCAGCGACCACTGTCAGTTCGTTCCGCATCTCAGTAACGTTCTTACAAACAATTTATTTTCTTTGTGTGTCTCATTCCTCTCATTTACAGATATGGCTACTGTACCCAACAGAATTGTTCTGCAGATGCACCGCATCTCAATCTTTACGTCTGTCGCTGCATCCGCTGAAGCCGGCATCATCGAATCCCTCTCATTGCGCGCAGCCAACGCAAAGTTGGATCTGCTCACAGAGCACTGGAACAAGTTTACAGAAGACCACGAGAAATTACTCTCTTCGAAGACCGACGTGACGGTAGAACATAAGTATTTTACCGATGGTTCTTTTGAAAAGGCCCTCAAGATGTTCCAGGGAGCTCAAGATGCTCTGCTTCACCGCATCCATGAGTTGGAAGCAGCACTGCCCTCACAAGGTAGTGTCTTAGCCAACTCAAGTCTCATCGTGCCAGCTGGAAGTAGGCTTAATGTCCCTACTATCCCCGTGCCAAAGTTCTCAGGAAAGTATCAAGACTGGAAGCATTTCCACGACTTGTTTGTGTCTCTCATCGGTGAAAATACATCTCTCACTTCTGTGGAGAAGATGTATCATCTAAAATCGGCATTGGAGGGTGATGCCGCCCGTCTCATCGCAAACATCAGAGTCACTGGGGACTCGTTTGCTTCTGCGTGGGACGCCGTCGTACAGCAGTATGACAATAAGCGTCTGCTGATCTCAGCGCAGCTTGACAAGCTGTTCAGCATTAGACCAGCTGACAGCAACTCGGCCAAGCAGCTCAAATCCATCATCAACACTGCCAATGAGGCAGTTCAGGCTCTCAAGGCACTAGGATCACCAACAGAGCATTGGGACCAGATTCTAGTCCATCTCATCGTCCAGAAACTGGACCTCTCATTACGGGAAGCTTGGGAAGTACATTTGGGCACGTCAACGGAGTTCCCAAGCTACGAGGACCTCCGTACGTTTCTCACCGGTCGCGCCAGAGCTCGTGAAGCCATGGAGGGTGGTGTTTCACCACGCAAACCAGTGAATGATTCACGCAGCCACCTGGGAACCAAATCTCGCATCTCATCAGCCCAAGTACACGTCGCAACAGCGCCCCCGTCTCAGCAACTTCAGCAATCTCAGTTAATTCAGTCTCAGTCTCATCAAGCCTCAACGCAGTCTCATCCACCACCACGACATCAACAATCTCATCCGCCCAGATCTCAATCAAACACTGCACAGTCTCATCCAGTACTGCCCAAAAGCACTCTCTCATTTAAATCGGACTACTGTCATTGCTGTGAGGGCAATCACTTCATCGTTGGATGTCCAAGATTCCAGGCAATGTCTCCTGATGAACGATTCCAACTAGCAGCACATGCTCGTCTCTGTCGAAACTGTCTTGGCGACCACAGTTTTGAAAATTGCCAGTCCAAGGGTCGTCGTCGCTGCAAAGAGTGCGATGAACCTCACCACTCGATGCTGCACTTCTCGCGTCTCATGAGGCTGACCAAGAAGCCACCTGCAGCAGCTGCTGAAACGCAGCAAGTCTCATCACCACCTGCATCTCATCCAGAAGCTCAGCAGCAAACTTCTCAACAATAACAATTTTGCTATTCTCAAGCAGCAGCTTTCATCTCATCTGCCATCAGCCGTGCTCCAGATCACAAGCATGTGACATCTCGACCGATAGTGCTGCTGGCAACCGCACATGCTCTCATCTCTCATAAATCAGGCTCGTCTCATCGTATCAGAGTTCTTATCGATCCTGGATCAGAACTTACTCTGATTTCTCAAGCTGCTGTTCGCACTTGCAGTCTCATCTCTCAGCCATGCAACATACCTTTGCAAGGAGTTGGCAATATCTCATCAGGAAAAACCTCAGGCATGGTCTCATTCACACTGCAGTCTACCATCTCATCAGAACACGCATACCTCAACGCACACATTCTCAAGAAAATCACAGCGCAGATACCATCAGTCTCAATCTCACCAACGCAATGGTCTCATATTAAAGATCTAGAACTCGCCGACCCAGACTTCCACAAATCTGGCACCATTGACCTTCTCATCGGCGCAGACTTCTATGGTCGAATTATACGACCTGGTCTCAGAGCAGGAAGTTCTTCAGAACCAATCGCCATGCAAACCATGCTCGGCTGGACGATTCTCGGCCCAGTCCATGAACAATCTCATCATTCACCTAGCCTGTCTTATCATATCATCTCAAATGCTCAACTGCACGACTCTCTCACCAAGTTCTGGGAACTTGAAGAAGTTCCAGAGTCCTGCAACGAAACTCTCACCGTCGAGGAAGCTGAGTGTGAAGCTCACTTCCTATCAACTCATGCTCGAGATGCATCAGGACGATACATCGTCCGTCTACCATTCAAATCATCATATCAGAAGCTAGGTGAATCTCGTCACATTGCGCAGCGTTGTCTCAACCGTCTCATGAAGCGTCTTTCTCAAAATCCAGAACTTCAAGGTCAATATACTGCCTTTCTCAACGAGTATGAATCACTTGGACACATGACTCGAGTCTCATCTACGGCGCCTGAACCTTCTCATGTATATTATTTACCTCATCATTGCGTTGTTCGTGAAGACAGCGAAACCACAAAGTTGAGGGTAGTGTTCAATGGTTCTAGCAAAACATCATCAGCCAGTTCTCTCAATGATCATCTGCATATCGGCCCAAGTCTTCAAGCAAAGATCTGTGATGTACTGCTGTACCTCAGAAGTCACAGATACATCTTTTTGACGGACATCGTGAAGATGTTTCGTCAAATTCTCATTCACCCTGATGACAGGGATTATCAGCGCATTCTCTGGACTGAAAATGGTCTCACTGTGGCCTACCAACTCAACACCGTCACATATGGCACTCGACCAGCACCATATCTTGCTGGCCGAGCTCTCAAACAACTTCTCATCGACGAAGGGTCTCAATATCCACTAGCAGTGGAACCCTTTCAAAAGGGCAGCTACGTCGACGATATCGGCGGCGGTGCCGACAATCTCAGCGATCTCAACGACATTGCAAATAATGTCGAAGCGCTTTGCAATTTAGGTTGCTTTCCACTAGCTAAATGGAAAAGCAACCACCCTCAGTTCAGCAAAATCTCATCCTCACTCAGTCCAGAAGATTCTCATTCATTCTCAGACAACATCTCAAAGATCTTGGGTCTCTCATGGAATTGTCAAGAAGACGTTCTCACCTTTACTGGCAAGACTTCTCAAACTCTCAGCATCACCAAGCGCACCATCACCTCAGAGGCTGCTCAGCTATTTGACCCTCTGGGTTTAATCTCACCAGTAATCGTAAAGGCAAAGATCATCATCCAGGACCTTTGGCTACAAAAGGTTGACTGGGATGATTCTCTCTCACCAGAGCTAGTTCATCGATGGACAACTTTCCGCGATGAATTACCTCAACTGTCTCATCTCAGAATTCCTCGATGGATCAATCTCATCCCCAATACATCTGGCATCGAGATTCACGGGTTTTCTGACGCATCTCAAGCTGCAATGTCTGCTGTGATATATCTCAGAGTCTGTCAACCTGGCGAACAGACTAGCATCTCTCTCATCTGCTCTAAAACTAAAGTTGCACCACTCAAACGTCTCACAATTCCTCGACTCGAACTCTCAGCTGCATTATTGCTCTCAAAACTGGCATCTCATGTCTCATCGACGCTGCAATTATCTCATGTTCCAACTTATTTGTGGACCGACTCATCAACAACACTTGCTTGGGTTACCAGTGAACCAACAAGATGGAAAGAATTCGTCAAGAATCGAGTTGAAGCGATCCAGCAACATTCTCCAGATGCACACTGGAGATACATCTCAGGAAAACAAAACCCGGCTGACTGTGCATCCAGGGGTCTGACAGCATCTCAGCTCATCAACCATCAGTTATGGTGGACAGGACCCAGCTGGCTAGCTGATCCTCCCTCTCAATGGCCATCTCATCATGTTCTCAGTTCAGCTACAGATGAAACAGAGCAAATAAACTCAGAAATGAGACCTTGCAAGTCTCATGTCTCAACTAGTCCACCTCTCATGCCGCTATCCTCTCTCGTTCACTCATGGACTACACTTACAGCTCTACTACGGCGTACTGCAACAGTATTCAGAGCAATCTCATGTTTTAAGAAAGTACCTGGTTCATCACTCAGCATCTCACCTCTCACACCTGCTGAATTACAATCAGCTCTCATCCATTGGATTAAATCAACGCAGCAAGAATATTTCTCATCAGAAATCTCAGCATTATCTCAAGGCAGTACTCTCAATAAATCTCACTGTTTCACCCGTCTCACCGCGTTCATCGATCAAGCTGGCGTAATCAGAGTCGGTGGACGTCTTCAAAATTCAGCATTAGATGCTGACAGCAAGCATCCAGCAATCCTTCCCAAGGATTGTGTGCTCTCACGTCTCATTATCTCAGACTCTCATCTACGCACTTTGCACGGAGGTACCCAGCTTACTTTATCTCATGTTCGCAAGAAGTGTTGGATAATTGGTGGACGAGCTCCAATTAAAAACTTCATTCATCGCTGTCTCACCTGCGCACGAATGCGGGGAGTCAGATCTCAACAGCTCATGGGTCAACTTCCATCTCATCGGGTCTCGCCATCTCTCGTCTTTGAGAACACTGGAGTCGATTACGCCGGTCCAGTGTCTCTGAAGTTCTTTCAAGGACGCGGTACCAGATGCTATAAGGGCTGGATCGCTGTCTTTGTCTGCCTCTCAACATCAGCTGTTCATTTGGAGGTTGTCACTGACTACTCCAGTGAAGGCTTTCTCAAGGCATTCCGCCGTTTCACGAGCAGACGGGGAATTTGCCGCACTCTTCGAAGTGACTGTGGAACAAACTTCAAGGGTGCTGATCTCATTCTCAAGCAACTTCTCACTGGTGCTCTCAAGGAATCATCTCATCTACAGCAGCATCTCGCCAATGATGGAACCCAGTGGTCATTCAACCCACCTGGAGCTCCTCATATGGGAGGAAAATGGGAGGCTGCAGTCAAATCAATAAAATATCATCTTCAGCGAACCATTGCTGACACACTTCTCACCTACGAAGATTTCTCAACTTTTCTCATACAAGTTGAAGCAGTTCTCAATTCTCGTCCTCTCAGCACACTCTCAGAGGATCCGGACGATCTCACTGCTCTCACGCCCGGACATTTCATCCGAGGTGCTGCCATCAACACCATTCCGGAACCTAATCTCACTGCAATCTCAACCTCAAGACTATCTCATCTGCAGCATATTCAAGAACGCTTACAGCATTTCTGGGACAGGTGGTCTACAGAATGCTTACAATCTCATCAATCGATCTCAAAATGGAACACCTCTCATCACGACATCGGAGTTGGATCACTTGTCTTGCTCTCAGACGAGCGGTATCCACCAACAAAATGGCCGCTCGCCCGTGTCATCCAACTACATCCCGGTGCCGATGGTCTCATCAGAGTAGTCACTCTCAAAACTGCATCAACAACTCTCAAAAGGCCAATAAGCAAACTAGTGCTATTGCCCGTCTCATCAACCACGGAAGATTCTCATAAATTGTCTCACTTCTCCAACGAGTAGGAGAAGGCGGGGAGAATGTTCAAATCTCCCGCGCTCAGCAATTCCATTCTCACCGTCGATATCTTATCGTCAGCATTACCGATCAGTCATCAACTATAGGCGGCTCCGTTAGTCGCATTCTCATTCAAGGGACCGCTAGAGTGGGGATGAAGAAGACGGATGCGCTGTCTCACTCACACTTCCAACGCTCTCTCTCTTTCATATAGTTACAGTGATTTCATGGCTGACGCCTCGTGCTCTCATAAATCGTATCGTTTTTTCTCAATCCCTTGCGTTCTCAATTCAGTTCTCAGTGCCTTTTATTAGTAATAATTCATAGTAATTATTTATTGCATTATTTTTGCTCTCAGTTTTCATCTCAGTATTAATTTTGCATAAATCAGTCTCACCTCGTGTACCGGCACATTTCGCGCCTTGACGCCATCTTGGCCACGTGTTGCACGCGAGTGAAATTCTCATAAAATAAACATTTATACAATTAAATAAATACCAGTCTCATCATAAACAATTATCATAAAGTGTAAATATTGTAAATAAATTGTTTATAGTGTTTATTGAATTAAATCTCAGTGTTAAATAAATTTATTCGTTGCCCGCCAATTCACACACACCAGATCCTCTCATCCTCTCACTTAATAATTAAGTAGTTATTAAGTAATTAAACACTCTAGGAACCTCAGATTATTGAGCTTCAATCATTACCCTGAATAAGAAAAGTAATGTAATCCATGCTAAGTGTATTTCTATATATACAACGATTAAAATTATTTCAAATTGTTTTGAATCATTGCAAATCATTTTTCTTAATTAGGGTACGAAACTATGAAGTTAATGGCAAGTGTCAATTGGATTATACTAAAATAATAGTATAAATAATAATAGCGATAATAGTAGTGACTGTTGAGGGTACGAAAGACATGAGCTCATCGATAATGAGTCATAGAAATACCTAAGGGCCTTATTATAATTACCTTGTTGTAAATATGAATGAGTCAGCCTGGCATTAGCCCTTGTACCGAAGAGGTCTATTTTATATTTACTTATCTATGTATATTTATAATGTTAATATTACTAATTATCCTTGCCATCTAATAAATTTGTAACACCCCGAAATTGCGCCTATTCATTTCATCAGGTTATGGGCCCAGTGAAGTATACGCCCTAGTAAAAATAAATAACTAAATAAAGTGTTGTGTGAAAAAAAAAAAAATCCATACGTGCCAGAAAATGGCAGCGTCAGTAAAAATTGATTAGTTAACGGGAGATAATTATAGTACATGGAAGATTCACATGCGAGCCATTCTGAAAAAGAATGACCTTTGGGGGTATGTATCTGGTGATATCCGCAAACCAACGGAACCGGCGGACGCCGTAGCAAAATGGATCAAAATTGATGGCAAGGCTGAATCGGACATCCTGTTAGCGGTGAGTTCAAGCGAGTTAATTGCGCTGGACGGTTTGGAAATGTAAAGAAAGAGGATCATGCACACAGATGGTAAAATAAATTATACCAAAAGAAAAAGGGCGACGATAAAAGCCGTAAAAATAAATTTGAAACAGAGTGCTACCGCTGTGGTCGAAAAGGCCACATTGCACGATATTATAGGACCAAGGTCGATACGAGATATAAACACAGTGCACGTCATACGAAGGAGCAAAGCGATAACGTGTAAGGGTTTGCCCTTGCTTCCCCGTACTAGGAAGTTCGGACAATCCTCCGATAGTAACTTGGGTGTTTGAAGTTTCTGGGTTCTGAAATGTCTGACGTAGCTGAGTACGCAGCTCGATTTGGAATAGGAGGAAGGTTGTTACGAATAATTTAACAATGATTCTAAATTTAATTTTGGCTCTTTTATTATCAATAAATAATTAATTGTTTAATATACACCTAATGCTAAATTTAATTATAATTAACAATTAATAATCAAGAGTTTTGTAATATAGTTTTACTGCGCATGCGCCGCTTCCGTTTCACCGGGATACCAGTCCCAACTTTATTTAATATGAGTTTTCTCAATAAATTTTATTATAATAATGATTCCCGAGTCTTTTATTTAATTTAGACGAATAAAGGGATTTAGCGATGTCGAGGAAAAATCCTGACAAAAATCCTTAAAATTAACCGGTAATAAAATTTTCGCATGCACAGAGAATAGAAAATAATTTTGACAAATTTAATACAAAGAATTTAGAATAAAAAGACGATAAATTAAGTGAGGGGATCTCCTCCACGTGTTTGACAAATGTAAAATTGTAAATTTCAAAAACCTTTATCCAGAAGAACTTACATCGACCTGTCCCAGGTGTTTCGTGGTGCTGGTCATCTTGATGGCGAGAATAACAGGATCTTTTCCTTCCAACGAAAAAACACTTGAAGTGGAACTTAGACGAAAGATATTATACTTAAAATTGGTGGCGTCTGCCTGAATAATAAACTGTAGAAATATTTTGATGTGATAGAAAAACTTGAGCGACCGCTCGGTTCGACAAGTGGATGATAATTAATTGTTGGTTGGGTTGTCTGGCGACGAGGTGTCCAGTCTACCCCTACCGTTGCGCCGCCGAACCAAATTCGACGCAAGGGCGGGTGCGCAGATAAAAGGCGCGAAATTTAATTTTCTGCTGACCTGGCAGTCGACACCAGGCCACCCCGTTACAAACGAGTCATCGGACTCGCAAAATCCAAAGACAATGCTAAGTACAATCGATGAAATAATGTACGGAGAGGGGACGAGAGCCGAGTGGTGCATCGACAGTGGCTGTACTGCACACATGTGCAACGATAAGAATTTGTTCCGGGATTTTTCGTATGTGGATAATGAACTAATGCTTGCGAATAATGGAAGTACTCGAATAAAGGGAACAGGTAACATTAAGTTGAGTGTAGACACTGGGCGCGAAGAGTGTGCAGTTAATCTAGTAAACGCATTATACGTGTCAGATTTACGTACTTATTTGTTATCAGTGTCAAAAGCCACGGACTACGGGTATGAAGTGAGATTCAGTAAAAATGATGCGATAGTTTTAGACAAAAACAATGAAACTGTAATACGAGCCGATCGTATAGGAAATCTTTATTATGTAAGACAGTGCAGGGTGAATAATATCGAAGCAAAGCATGTGAGGGGTGCGATAGATGAGTGGCACGAGAGGTTGGGACATTTAAACGAACGCGACCTAAAACTAATGGCAAAGGACGGATTAGTGTATGGATTAAGTTCGAAAGGCAATGAAAAATTGTTGGACTGTGAAATATGTGCGCGAGAAAAATTATCTAGTACTCCGTTTCCGAAAGGCAGCGATGACCGTACTCGGGATTTATTAGAGATCGTACATACTGATGTGTGTGGGCCAATGAGGCATTCATCAGTATCCGGGAAAAAATATTTTGTGACATTTCTAGACGACAAGTCACGTTGGTGCCAAGTGTATTTTGTGAAAAACAAGAGTGAAATACTCAAGACATTCCAGGAATACAAGGCTGAGGTGGAAAATTTCACGAATAAAAAAAAAGCTTTACAGTTTGATAACGGACGAGAATATGTAAATGAAGAATTCGACACATATTTGAGATCATGTGGTATTCAGAGAAGGTTGACAACACCATATACCCCACAGCAAAACGGTATTGCCGAAAGGATGAATCGCACCTTAGTGGAAATGGCCAGATGTATGATGAGTCAAGCAGGCGTCCCACCAGCTTTTCGGGTAGAAGCTATTAATACAGCTTGCTACGTTCGAAATCGGTGCCCAACTGCAGCGCTGAAGGGACAGGTACCATTTAGCAAATGGAAAGGGAAAACTCCTACCGTCGCATACATCAAAACTTTCGGTTGTAAAGTATTTGTAAAAGACAAAAGAGCAAATAAGGGGAAATTTGACTCAAGAACCGAGGAAGGAATGTTAATGGGCTACGACAAAAACTCAAAAGCCTACAGAGTGCATCTATTGAAGACAAATAAGCTAGTGATAAGCCGTGATGTCAGATTTTTAGATAAGCCAGTATACGAAAATGAATATAAAGAAATATATGATGAAAATGAATGCACAGAAAATAATTTTGATGTCGAATTCGAAACTGTCATAACAGGAGAAGACTTGACAGACAAAAAGTTCTGTAAGGCAAGCAGAGGAAGAAGATTAATGAAGAGATCTGCAAGTGAACCGATTTCAGAAGCAATACCTGAAAACACACGAATGTTGCGCAAAAAAGGAACAACTATAACTTGGAATGAAATAATTGACCCCCCAAAGAGAGGCCGTGGCAGACCAAGAATAGTACGTACGGGGTCAGTGGGAAGACCACGCAAGCAATAGCGTGATGTAGCTCAAGAAATAGATACAGATAATAGCAGTGAAGAAGATGAGATCGACGTAATGATGTCGGAAGATGACGACGCATTCATTACAAATCTCGCAGTGCAGGACCCAATACGTGGAAAGATGCAATGGAATCTGAAGACGCCGATCAATGGAAATCAGCCCTGGAAGACGAATTTCGAGCACAAATAAAGAATGTCACTTGGGAAATTACCACACGTCCAAAGGAAAGAAAAGTGATCGGGAATCGTCTTGTTCTCTGTACAAAAAATACAGGAAGAAAGGAAGCTCACCTGGTCGCAAAGGGTTGCTCACAACGACCAGGGGAGGATTTCCATGAGACATATTCTCCGGTAATGAGGTCAACGTCGGTGAGATTGTACGCAGCCATTTCAGCGGAGCTAGGTTTAGAGATGCATCAGATGGACGTTGTTACTGCATATTTAAATGGTAGCCTCGAAGAAACGGTTTACATGGAAGTTCATGATCAACTACGTAAAGTATTAATTAAGATAATAAATAATGATAAATTAGGATCAAGTGGTAGTGTTATTCGCGATAAGAGAATTATTGAAACAGCCGAGCGATGGATAAAAGCCATAGATAAAAATAATAATTCGGTTTGTTTATTAAAGAAAGCGTTGTATGGTTTACGGCAATCGGGCTTAGCATGGCATAAGAGATTAGTAGACGAATTAAAAAGATTAAATTTCGAATTAATACCGCAAGAACCGTGTATGTTTATATCGCGTAAAGAAAATAAAATAATGTTAATCGGTATATATGTAGATGATATGATTTTTGCAACTAACGATAACGAATGGTTATGTGAAGTAAAACGAGAGCTAGCAAGGTCATTTGAAATGAAAGATTTGGGGGAAGTAAATAATTGCTTAGGTATTGAATTTTCACGCGATAAAGACAAGAGAGTGTGTATGAGTCAAAGGTCGTACATAGAAAAATTATTAGAGCGTTTCGGTATGAATAAATGTAAAGAAGCACTAACACCGATTGAGAAAAATTGTAAATTAGAAAAACCCAAACATGTCAATACAAATATAATAAGTCAATATCCTTATCAAAGTTTAATAGGCGCGTTATTATATTTATCCGTAATGACTAGACCCGACATTGCTTATACTGTTAATTACTTGAGTCAATTTAATACAAATTACGATGAAAGTCACTGGAAAGCCGCTAAAAGAGTTCTACGATACTTGAAAGGTACCATTGAGTGCGGCATTATGTATGAACGTACAAACATCCCATTATTTGGTTTCGTAGACGCAGATTGGAGCTCAGACATTGTTGATCGAAGGTCGTACCCCGGCTACGCGTTTATATTCGCTGGTGGTCCTATCAGCTGCGAAGCACGTAAACAACGCACAGTAGCATTATCTAGTCTCGAAGCCGAATATATAGCGATTTCGGAAGCTTTCAAGGAAGCACTGTACCTACGTCATGTTTTAAAAAGTACAGATATTCAAGATAAATGAGTAACTATACTAAATGATAGTCAGAGTGCGATAAAGCTCGCACAAAACAACAGTTATCACCCCAGAACTAAACATATCGATGTGAGGCATCACTTTATCCACGAATTATGTGAAAAAAATGTAATACATTAAAAATACCTATGTACAGAGAAAATGCCAGCCGATGTCTTAACGAAAGGGTTGAATGGTGCAAAACATCGTGAATGTATATGTAATCTCGGTATGACGAATGTATGTTGATAAAGTATACTCACTTATGTTTTCGAGGGGAGGTGTTGAGGGTACGAAAGACATGAGCTCATCGATAATGAGTTATAGAAATACCTAAGGGCCTTATTATAATTACCTTGTTGTAAATATGAATGAGTCAGTCTGGCATTAGCCCTTGTACCGAAAAGGTCTATTTTATATTTACTTATCTATGTATATTGATAGTCCGACTCTACCGAGGGCCTCAGCTGAGCGCCAAATCGTTACTGCTGCGATGCTTCATCAACAAGATGATCAGCATGCGCAGCAGGCCAAGTTTTTTTGCCTTAGGAGACGGAGGGACCGAAGAAGCCTTTTGCATCCGCGATGCCAGAAACTCGACTTGCGCTGAACAAGTTGGTATTCTAGCTAATGCAGACACAAACGACTGTTTCATCCATCCTAGGACGCCAACAATGAGGACGACAAGTTTGACACGGTAGCCTGGGTGAAGTTTGCCAATTTCAAACAGGAGATCCTGATATATCTCGTGTTTGTGCTCTTTTTTAACCGTGATGTTATACTCAGCAGGTGCCGAGAACTCGATGACATAAATGTCGTGAGCGGTTTAATCGGAGAGCACAATATCAAGTATATTATGGTCGATTTTCAGCGTTGTTGCGAATGGCACGTTCCAATAAATACGGCAACGGTCATTCTCAACAACTTGCGGAATATCTCCTGGCAGATAAGGCAGCACTGGTGTTTTGTCGATACCGTGCGTATGTCTTAGATGGTAATAAAGTACTCGCAGAGCAGCATTGTGAAGCTGGATGTATGCACTTCTTGCCAGCACAGGACATGCTAACAAAAGATGCATAAGCGTCTCAGGATGTTGTTTACACACCCTACACAAAGTGTCGGGTAGCTGCATCTGGAGTACTTTCGCATGGTATTCGAGGGTATTGATTACACCATCTTGGCAGGCAAAAATATATTCTTCGGTCTCGGACATCAGGCCAGCTGACTTTAGAAAGGAAAACGTCAGCTGGGTGGTCAAGCCATGATCGCGCACGTGTTTAAAGACCACGCTGTGCATGGACTTGTCCATGTGTGTACTGAGCAGTTTTTGCGGCTCAGCATTCCTGACGACACTCTTAAATTCCTCCTTAGGGAGTTCAATAAGAGAGTTTACTCTTCCGAGACCGAGGGATTTTGCCGCGTACCTGGCTGCCTTATATAAGAACGCTCTCTTCTGCAGATTCTCATGACTATGAACAATCTGCATAAGGAAGTCGTCCTCATCTGCTGTGAAATTGACAACTTCGTATGTTAGACCCATAACCAAACGATCATGTAGACACTCCAAGCTCTGTAGACCTCTCCCTCCGATGTGCCGGGAAAGGAATTATCTGGTGACTGAGGGCTTAGGCTGCATGCTCCGATTGATGTTCATGACTTTGCGTGTCTTGATATCGAGATCTCTAAGCTCTTTTCGGGTCCATTCAAGGACACCGAAAGAGTAGAGAAGTACTGGGACAGCAAGCATGTTTGTTGCAGAGAATTTGTTTTTTTTCGGAAAGTTCTGATGACCAGATTTTCCGGAGTCTCCGCCCATACTCGCTGCAGAGAGTCGTTTTGATTTTTGAGAAGTCCTGCATAGGACTTCCGTCAATCCCTAGATATTTGTACGACTCTCCGGCGTCAAGATGGTCAATGACGCTCCCATCTACTAAGTCGATATCTTAGCGCAAATCAGAGCACAACCTTCACCAGATTAACGACCACGCACTTGTCCAACCCGAAAGCCATGCCGACATCCCGTGTATACTCCCCTACGAAATTCAAATTGTATCAGCTCTAAAATTCGAGCAAACCCGCCAATTGCCACCTCAAACGTCAATATCGGTTTATTAGTTCAATAGATATCGGCGCTGAAAAGTTAAAAAGCTAACATAAAACGTTATTTTTTCCGGATAAATTAAAATATAATGTATTAAATGTGTCTGAAATCATACCAACTATTCCTCTTTATAGTCTCTTTCGATCATCATATAATGTTATCTAACTTGTTCCTTAGTTTTAAACATATTGTCAGCAAAAAATTGAAAAAACCCAGTCTTAAATGTTTTTCTCAGATATTCCATATGTTATTGCTCTGACCTAAGTCAAAACTCATTCAAATCTTGATTTTGATCACTGCCATTGATTTCTGCCTTAATACATTTATTTCAGAGATTATAATCGAGAATAAAAATTTAAAAGCCGCTTCTTCAGTAATGATTTTCGATCCTTAACTTTTCAAACTCTAGCATAAAACGTAACTTGTTAGAGCTTAAAAAGCTCATAAAAAAATGATTGCATGTAATAACATTTTCGAGCTCGAAGAGCTCGAAAATATCTTCACAGGGATGTTTTTAAGCTCCTTGAGCTTGAAATCAGCAGGCAGTTTTGGGGCTGGCCCGCAGGGCCAACCAACGCCCAGATTTTTTGTAGAGCGTTGAATTTCCTCCAAAAATATATGCTGGGCTTATTCGTACAATGAGCCATTGCCGAGGTAGAAAATTCCACACTAACAACTTGTTTTTATCTATGTTATTTAAATGGGAAATCAAAAATCACGAAGCGCCACCTCTTAATATTAATAATAAGAACTTAAAGTTTACCAGAATTTTTTTTTATCATCTTTAACGATATTTTCAGGGTAACTAGCAAAAAATGAATTAGTTCTTTTTTTTGGCGCACCCTAATATATATATATATATATATATATATATATATATATATATACATATATATATATATTGTGACGTTATTTTTTCGGACGAGGCTTGGATTGAGTTGACGTCACAAGCACCAACCGATTTTGGGGCATAACCGAGCATGGTAACTCAAGATTTAGAATTTAGCTACAGTAAATTACAATTTTCATATAGTTCTTTTTTTGGTGATCGAGATATAGTTTAAGGATAAAATATGGAGTAACGTTTGGCTACAGAAAATTTATATGAGAAATTTATTATGGGATATGGGTTGAGATTAGAGTCTGGTAAAAGATAAAGTTTGAGTTTTGGAATTTTCAGTTTTTGGTTTATTGAGTGTGTGGAAAAGTCGGAGCAACCGTGGAATGGGGCTCAAGTAATTGCCACCCGGTTGTATCTGATGTCAGGATGCTTGCCTGACCCTATGAGACTTCCATGTGGAGTGCAGAGGTCTAGCTGAAATGCTAGCGCTCCAAAATAAGGACTATGGTCTAGGTGTAAGAGATCAGTTATTGTTATTATGATTGGCAGGACTCAGCGATGGTTCAGTGACCACTATCGCTGTGGAAGCCGCTATTTCTGGTCATTTTTGGAGTTTTGGGTTTTGTTGGTAGGCCTCAGTGGACAGCTTTGACCAGTGTGCTGCTGAGGGTAACCGTTGGTCACTTAAATTTAAGAATTTTAGTCTGCGATCTCACCGAAACCAAGTCCAGGAGAGCGCACACATTGGGATATCCATACTCAATATCAAGTTGGAGTTATGGAGTAAAGTATAGAGAGCCGGTATAAATGGAGATGATGTTTTTGGCCTGGGGAGTACAGTGCGAGATTCGACTCTGGTCGCTCGAAGCGAGCAGACGTGTTCACGAGTGATGCTTCAGAAGGCTACAGGTTGGAGTTATCTTTACAGAAGTATTGCTTTAAACAGTGTGAGACGTTACTTGATATTTTATTCATCAGTAATCAGGTATGAGATAATTATTATAAATAATTAATCGAGTTTGAGTTAGAATCTTGAGGTATTATGCTACGGTTTTAGTAAAAGAAAAGATATAAGATCTGTGAAAATTATGAGAAAGTAGTTACAGTTTAGAGTCATGTTCGCGATCTATTGTTAATATTATTTTTATAAAATAATTATAGGGAATATGTTAGTCAGTAAGTTAATTATTGCCTAATGACCGTCAAAAATGAGATCCAGGTACGTTAGTCGTACGATTTTTTTGGCTACAGCAAGTATGCTAGAGTGACAAATTTAAGATTATTGTTCCCGTTCACCGAGTACTATTTGGCTCCATATCGATTGGCTCCAGTTATTTAATTATTTTAATTAATTATTTTTAATTAATTTAGTTATCAAGTTTTGACGTGCATCATGTAGATGCCGGATCGTTGTATTTTTCGGATTCAGTATTTTGTTATAGAGAGTAAGATTATTTGTACTATGTCCTAGTATTTGTTTTGTTCTATTGTTAAATAAAAATTGCAAATCATTTAATAAATTATACGAGTTTGGGATGATTTAACCCGGACCACTCCCTCTCTCCATAAACCTACATACTGAGCGACACCACGGCATACCGTAACTCTGTTTTTAGTGCTCCAGTCTCTGTCTTGTTTTGCTATTAAGTTTTGAATTTTACTTCTGCGTGGTTTTGATGATAATTCCACAGATCAAAAATTATTTAATTTATTTGTGCGTGGTTTTGATGATAATTCCAAAGATCAAAAATTATCAAAATTTCCGTAATTTACTGGTTTGGTGATTCCAGTGATAAAAATTACCTGGCGCCCTATTAGAATTGAGACTGGAGGCTAAGGACAGAGAACGAAGTTGTAGCGCAAGGATTAGCGTATAATTTTTGCGTTATAATATATATATATATATATATATATATATATATATATATATATATATATATATATATATATATTTATATATATGTCGGAGGGTCAGCAGGTAGTTGAGGGGTACTCGTGGTACCGTCGTTATTATCACCATTATTTGGAGACATTTTTATTTAAACAATAAAATATCAGATAAACAACAAAATAATCATCGTCACGCACAAAAATTACTCTCGAGGAGATTTCACAAATGATTAAAGTATTACAAATAATTAAAGTATTACAATATGTTATAATTTAAGATTATCGTTACACAATATTAAGTATTAACTAAAGGCTAAAGATTACAATAACTACACTCAAATAACTATATGGATTATAATGCACAAGTAGAACAACAGTATTCACTAATTTAATATACAACTCAATCGTAGAGTTAACAAAGTATACGCGACAGTAAAATTAGACTTGAGAACGAATACACGGTCAGCAGGATACGAGGTGCTGTCGACTCAAGCTCAAACAGAAGTGCGTTTGCACTCTGAACTCTTACTCAAAAAAACTCTCTGTCTTTACCTGAAAGACCCAAACGAACTGCCTTATTCTATATTGCAATTATTTTACTATCCTCTGACCGTGGCTACGTTTGGTGAGCAGATGCCACTCCAAGTCTAAGCCTACCGTCATAAAAATATTTTACAACAAGCTTAAAAAAATTTCCTAATCCGATTAAGTTGTAAAATATTATTGTTAAGTATCGTTGTTTAAGAAAAATATAAACTAAAATGTAGTTGGGACTTTCCAAAGCCTCTGGGAAAACCCAATTACAATTTTATCTCCGACATATATATATATATATATATATATATATATATATATATATATATATATATATATATATTGTAACGGGGTGACCTGGTGTTTGACTGCCAGGTCAGCAAAATTTAAATTTCGCGCTTTTTAATCGGCGCACCCGCCCTTGCGTTGAATTAATTTAAGGGCGCGACGGTAGGGGTAGGTCGGGTGCACCTCGTCGCCGGACGACACAGCGAAAAACAATTCCAATCGGCTAGCCGAATAGAGTGGTTGCTCAAGTCACTTCAGTCGTCCAGTTGCCTAAAAAGATTCTTGAGTCCGTTTTAGTACAGTAATAAGTTTTCTCATTCAGGCAGACGCCATTATTTAATAGTAAATTTTTCTAAAAGTAATTTGCAGTTTAGCGTTAAGTGTACGTATTAAATGGATAATTGATTATTTATAATAAAAGAGCTTAAATTATATTTAAAATTACTGTTTCATTATTTTCTTAAACGTTTCTCGAATCGAAGTCAAGTCGCGTACTCGGCTACGTCAGACATTTCAGGACCCAGTGTTCAACATCTACACGAGTAATTAAGAAGGATTGTCCGAACCTCCCGGTACGGGGAAGCCAGGGCATACCCTTACAATTAGCGTGCTTCCAAAATTGGTTTTGATCATAGTCGAAGTGTGGCATAGCAATTTATAAATTAGTATTTGAAAATTATTAGGCTAGTCAACAAGTACAAAAACGCGAAAATCCTTGAGAAAGCTCTCAAAAATATGAGCAATAGCTCATTCGATTCGGAATGACGTCTAAAAAAATATTTTCAAGGATGTATTAGCCCATAGAAAATTTCGAGCGTTAGTAACAAATTAAGAAAAAAAAATGGCGCTTAGTTTTTCGTTAATAACTCAAAACTCAACATTTTTGAAATTTTTAAAAAAGATCCTTAAGGGGTAGTGTCAACTTATTGTCGATTCAATTTAATTCACGGGCAAATACTGGAAACCCCAAATAGAGAGTTTTTAGCGGTTTTCGAAACCTTAATAGAGGGCTAAAAATTTCGTAACTTCAAAATTCTAATTCGTCTCCACGAAAAATTGTTTTAAAATTCTCATTAACTCTACAAGTGCAACAAAGATAGCCCCATTTATTTTTCTGAAAGTGAGAGAGAAGTCCAGTGACTTTTCTCCTTAAAGAGGAGTGAATTTCTAATAAAAACGTCATAACTCTTTAAAATTGATTGAATTTTTACAAGATAATTTGAGTCTATCGTTAGAAAATAACAGGATGATATCAACAGCAAAATCAAATACAACGATCGATGGAGTGTTCTCGAAATTTTTAGATGATATTCCGTACAGAATTTATACTTTTCTTATTTGTTAACGTAATCCTTCGATAACAAAAGTATATATCGAAACACCACAAAGTATAACTAAAATAGAACAATGATAATAATACTTTTAGGATATATATTTGATTAAATATTTTGAATTTATTATCTATTGAAAATGAAAATTTTATCTATACACTGTAAAACAAAGCCATTCGGCAGCCGAAATGGAAGTAGATTTCTCTTTATTTGATAATTTTAAACTTTTAAATAAAAATTAATAACTAAATAAAATTTCGTAATTGTTCTACATTGTTAAAAAATTTCAAGCTCAATTCAAAAAATTTAACAATTAAAAGAAATTAAAAAATTTTAAAAATTATCTGAATGTTAAGTTTAATCGCAATAATTGAGGTTGAATAGAATTCAATGATCTACGAGTAACCGTTTTTCATTTCCCCCTAAGAAAATCGATGATTTTCTAGAAATTCTGTAAGTTATTGTTTTCACCCCAATTTTCGAAAATCGAGTTTTCATCATATGTCGATGTTTTGAGTTCCTAGGAAGCTATTTTCGGATGGAAAGAGGTTGTTGGCCCTCAACTTTCCTAAAAATTTCAGATCATCTAATCTAGTAGATCCGAAGATAATTGAGAATTACAGCTATAAATTTTTTTTTTCTTTTTTTTTTAATTTTTCGAAAACGATTCTAACGATCGATTTCAAAATTTAATCATCTTTAAAACTTGATGAGATGCGTCGATTGCTACCTTAACCATCTCAATCGGTTGGTTCGACCGAGAGATATCGTCGGAGAAAGAAATGGTAAAAAACGTTTTTTCACGAATATCTTTTAAACTACTGAATCAAAAATTATCAAAATTTAATCAGCTCTAGAATTTAATAAGACGTATCGAGTGTCAAGCTTAAAATCAGAAATGATTTTTTAAGTAAAAAGTGTAATAAAAAATCAAACGTCCAGTAATTATAGAGAATAGAATCTACACATCTACACAAATCACTTTTTGGTTTTTGCCATAGGATTAATGGTTAATTCAAAATTAAACTAAATAATTTGAGTTTATGGTTCAATTATGACATATCTCAGTGCCATACTTGAAATCAGTATCAATAATTCAAATAATACTAATATTTTAAATAAAAAGTCAAATAAAAAAATCAGACGTTTAATAATTATAGAGAATCAAAATATCCTTAAAAATTATTTTTAGTTTCTATCGTGGGATTGATTGTTAATTCAAAATTAAATAAAATAATCTGGGTTTAAATTCATTACAACTTAGTTTTGAAAAAATACAATATTTATTAATTTTATTTGAAAATAGACAATATTGTACTTATAAGAAAATTATAAGACATTTATCTTTAAATAACATTAAAAACATTGAAAAATAGATTAATTAAACTAAATTATTAGCTGAGATTCGTACCCAGAAATAGATAGATACTGCAACATGACGCAGTCCTGTGGGAGCAACATGACAAATTCCCGTTGCAGCGACAGGGTTATCATGTTACAGCAACAGGACACTAAGTGGGAACAACAGGACAAAATCCTGTTGCAGCAATAGAATTTTTCCTATAGAATTAATAGTATAAGCTACAAGTTTCATGCACCAATTTTTTTTGTTCATATAATACAATTTGAAAACTTCAAAGAAAAATTTATTTCAGAAAAAAATTCAAATTAAAAAAAAAAAAAAATTTAATTCAAAAATTAGAAAGTTTCTAAACATTTAATTTTTTGTCAAATTTTAAAATTTCACTATACAGACAATGACAACAAAATACGGTTCATAAAATTTAGTGCTTATTCTATTGATTCCACAGGAAACATCCTGTTGCGGCAGTAGGATTTTGTCCTGATGTTCCCGCAGAATGTGTCCGGCCGCTGTAACATGATAATCCTGTTGCTACAATAGAATTTCAGCCTATTGCTTCCACAGGATTGCGTCCTGTTGAAGCACTTATTTTTCCGTGTATTGCCCATAGATCTACGGCCTTTAAACGTCCCGGATGAGTTCAGGACCTTAAATTTTAAACTTGTAGTATCCTAACAAATTTAATTACTATTTTTGACATTTTTGGGCATTATCTCTAGAATAGAAAGTTGGACGATATTTATCTTAATATAACATAACTTAAATCAAATTACCAAAGTTCCAATTTTATAAATACTCAACAATCAATAACAGTTGAAAATAAAAATAATGAAAAATAAATAAATTCAACGAAATTATTAGCTGGGATCTATACACTTAAAAAAAAACAGACGCTGCAACAGGAGGCAATCCTGTGGAAGCTACATGATGTAATCTTGTTGCTGCAACAGGATTATTATGTAATAACAACTGGACACATCGTGTGGGAGCAACAGAATAAAATCTCGTTGCTGCAACATAATTTTGTCATGTTTCTCCCACATGATGTGTCCTTTTGCTTCCACAAGACTGCGTCTTATTGCAGTATCTATTATATTTGTGTTTAGCCCATAAGTAAACAGCCTTTAAACGCGCGGAATGAGTTAAAAGACGTTAAATTCTAAACTTATAGTAACCTAACAAATTTAATTATAATTTTTGGCACTTTTTGAGCATTATCTCTAGCAGAGAAAGTTAGACTATATTTATCTTAATATAACATAACTTGAATCAAATTTATAAAGTATTAGTTGAATTTGTACGCCATAGATCATCAGTTGAAAGAGAAAAAAAAGAGTTCAAAGACCTTAAAGTTTAAACTTATAGTAACTTAACAAATTTAATTACTATTTTTGGCACTTTTTGAGCATTATCTCCAGCAGAGAAAATTAGACTATATTTATCTTAATATCCCGATGAAAAAAGATTTTATACCAATGTATAAAATTATATACAAAAAATATAGTCTATATATAATTGTATAATATCTTATTTCATCGGGATAACATAACTTAAATCCAATTTATAAAGTATGAGTTGAATTTGTACTCCAGAGATCAACAGTTGAAAATAAAAAAAAAAAAATTAAAACAGAACAATTTACGCCCCGGATGAGTTCAATGATCTTAAATTTTGAACTTATAGTAACCTAACATATTTAATTACTATTTTTGGCACTTTTTGGGCATTATTTCTAGCAGAAAAAGTTAGACGATATTTATCTTAGTAAACCATAACTTAAATCAAATTTATAAAGTATTAGTTGAATTTATACTTCATAGATCAACAGTTGAAAATAAAAAAAAATTCAAAAAACAGAACAATTCAATTAAATTGTTAGCTTAGCGAGTATTAGCAAATTAACCAAATTAATTTAATAAATATTGAGTCTTTGGCGCTTTCGGGCATCATCTCCAGCAGAAATACTTTTTTTTCCTTGTAATAGCCATTTCATTTACTTTTTTTCATCATCTACTAATTCAATTTTTTCCATCGAGTCAAATATTAATATCAAGCAATTATCCAAATTAAAATAAAATCATAGTATTAATTTAAAATTATTTCCAATAACAATATTCCCTGATTAAGAAAAATTATTTAAAATGATTCAAAATTTAAATTTCCCGGGAAAAAATGATCAGACCTGGCCATGCCTGTTCATGTATGATCAGGCCTGAAATTAGACCTGATCATGCCTGTTCATGTCTGAAGCGTTGAATACACTCAGGCCTGATCATTAGGGTGGGCCGAAAATCCGCTTTTTTTTAATTTTCATCATTAATACCAAAAATATTATTCCTCGTACAAAAAAAAAATTTTTCGGAAACCAAAAAAAATTTTAGGTCGATATCTTAGGCTCGCCAAATTCCGCTAAAGTTAGAAGTTGTTTAAAATTTTTTTTCCAACACATTTTGATCGGAAATTTAATTCTCTACAAAAAAGGACCAATAATAAAATCACGTAAAGTTGATAGTTACTCAGATAATTGCAATTTTGCTCTAAAAAATGAAATTTTTCAAGATATTATTACTTTTTCAGGGTAAAAAATTAATTTTATCATAAAAATTTCGTAGGAAATTTAATTTTTTACAAAACAGACCTAATAAAAATTTACTCAAAGTTAATAGATACAAAGAAAATAGCAATTCTTGGTGAAAACCACCAAATAACGAAAAATGTGACTATCTAAACATAAAATTGCCAGTTTCTGAATAACTATAAATTTCAAGTTTTTACCAGAAGGCCAATTTTGTAAGAAATTTGATTTTCAATGAAATTTATGTGATAAAATTCATATTTTACCCTGAAAAAGTGATAATATCTTGAAAAATTATATTTTTTAGAACAAAATTGCAATTATCTCAGTAACTATCAACTTTACGTTATTTTATTATAGGAACTTTTATTTGCTATCAGTGCTCAATTAATTTAAAAGACTCAGTTTTATTATTTATTTAATTATCATTATGCTCAATTTCTTAATTAATTTCAAAGTTATGTTTCGCTCAGTAGCCTCTGCTATCATGCTACCACGTGTTCAACAAATAAATTAGAATCAGTGTAATTTATCATGAGCTCATTAAATTCAATTCAATTAAGTGATCATTACTATTAAAACTCAATAACAAAATTATTTATGTATTCAGTGCTATTAAAAATAGTAATTAATGAGTTCAATAATTTACTTCGCTCAGTAACCTCTGACATCATGTTACTTATTATCATGACATTTTTGCATTCAACTCAGTGTTCAATTAAACTCAATTTGATTATTTTTAATTCATTATTTACTCGAGCTCAACTCAATAATTTGTATTCAATCATTCACGTATTCATGAGCTTAGACATTTAACAGTATTTATAAATTAAATAAACTATTTCATTTGCAACCCAGTAATATTTTGTGCTGTGACAAATAAAAATATTGTTATATTTTTAAATATGCGTATTTTTCAAATATCCCAACCACCAACCAGTCCTGGCATGTCTTTATTTAATTATTATTACAACACTGATCATATCTGTCGTTGTCTGGTCATGTCTGTTCATGCCTGTTTATGTCTGAAGCGTTAAATACAGTCAGGTCTGATCATGCCTGTTCATACCTGTCCATGCCTATTCATGCCTGGTCATGCCTGAAGCGTTAAATACGCTCATGCCTGATCATACCTGTCCATGCCTGGTCATGTCTGTTCATGTCTGAAGCGTTAAATACGCTCAGGCCTGATCATACCTGTTCATGCTTGGTCACATATGTTCATGTTTGTTCATGGCTGTTCATGTCTGCTCATAGATCTAAAATTTTGTTGACCAAGAATTTATCAGTTATAAGATTTTTATTACTTGAAATTCATACGAAACTTACTTTTCAACTAAATCTCTTAGGTCAGTGGGTAGCGAGTTAAACTTTCGAGCGCAAGGTCCACGGTTCAAATCCTGCACACGCCCGAATTTTTTTATTTTTTTTATTTTTATAGCAATAATTATATACATGTATAATTGAATATAGTTATACATGATTATATATAATTATATAGGGCCATTTTTTATATATAATTTTTTTACCTGGATGGGCATGAACAGACATGAACAGACCTGAACATGCCTGATCAGGCCTGGTTAGGCATGGTCATTTTTCATGTCTGATCAGGCCTGAAGACTCATGCCTGTTCATGTCTGATCAGATCTGACCATTTTTTCCCGGGATATTAAAAATAAATTGAATCGATTAATATATGGATATACACTTATCATTGATTAAATCGTTTTTCTTAATCAGTGTTATCCAATTTATCATCAAGAAAATCTTTTTACCCATTATTGCTGTGCTTGCAGTGACTTTGACGTGATCTCCTCTTTTGAACTCATTTTTAGTATAATTTTTAATATCCATTTCCATTTTATATTTTCCGTCTGTTATAGAACCGTATGCTTGAGACCATGATTTATCTTCTGATTTGATGACAACAAAATTTGGTTTTAGGTATCCTTCAATGTCTAGACCCGATGAAAAAAGATTTTATACAATTGTATAAAATTATATACAAAAAATAACCCGATCCAATTGTATACAACTGTACAGAAATTGTATACAACTGTATAGAAATTGTATACAATTTATACAAATTGTATACAAGTCTATATAATTATATACAATTTTATACAAATTTTTGTTTTTAATTCATAATACAAAAGATTTTTAAATTTTAATATATATTTAATTTAAGAACATTAATGGATTCTATCAAGGAAATCTTAGTACCTTTAGCCAGATCTGATCATATATAATAATATATAATCATACATCAACGAATATAGTCATTCATAAAATTTTAATTAAAATATCTGTTAATTATTAATTAACTATTTAATTTGGATTTATTATTATAATACTTTTATATTAATTACTTTAATTAATATAAAAGTCAGTGAGATTTGAATTTAAAAAAAAATTAACTATCAGTTAACTGCTATTTTCCTAAAGGGCAGCCTATCCAATCAATGTTTCACGTCTAAGCTGATTAATTTTGGTTATTGCTTAATTGGAGTCTGCCATTGACTTAAAACGAACAATTCGTGTCATTGCTTAAATCAGATAATCAAATTGAAATATCCTAAGTAAATGATACATAGAATGATGAATTTAAATCTATACATTAGTTACAATTGAATTCATGAGATAGATATAATCAAGTCTTAGTGTCTACAAACTTATATATGTATATATATATATATATATATATATATATATATATATATACATGCATGAATCAACACCAATTTATATTTTTAATCGATTGCTGGAAGCTTCGAACATTTTTTAAGTGATGGAAATTTAATTTTAATTAATAGTTGACAAAATAAACGCTTGCTAACATTAACGTTCAAGTTGCCAAATTAAGTAATATAAATATTTTTGTAAATATTATGCACCTATAAACATAATTCAACATATGTATGTTTCATATCAATTAAGTCTGATTAGATCTAATCATATATAAACTTATAAATGATCAGATCTAACACACATAAAAAAAAAGATTTCTTGATAAAAGTTTAAAAAATCTTTCGTATTATGAATTTAGAACAAAAGAAAATTTATTGTTGTGAGAATAAATTTTCTCAAAAAAAGGAAAAATGTTTAGAGTAAAGTATTTCTTCTTGTCCGAAAAAGATTTTTGTTTTCGATTCAGAATACAAAAAAATTCTTGCTCTGACGAACTATTTTTTGCTGTATAGTATATAAACTTTTATATATATATATATATATATATATATATATATATATATATATATATATATATATATATATATATATATATATATATATATATATATATATATATATGTCGGAAAGTCATTACAACCTTGGGCGTTATCCCGAGTATTGGTCTCAATACTAATATCTCTTATTTTTATTTAAAATATGAACGAATATTAATTATGCAACACAATGATTCAATATTAAAAGTATTGTTCATAAATAACGATACTTAGACAAGTAAAAGAATAAACATAGTATCGCACAAATATCAAAATACACTAAATACTAATTAATGCAATAATTGATTACGCAGAGAATTATAATAATTGCAATACACGACAGTCCGATAATATTCAAATAAAACCTAATCGAATAATTTACTACGGTAAACTAGGCTCGAGAACGAATCCACGGTCGACAGGAAAACTTGTGCTCGCACAACGAATGCTCAATCAGAACTAACTGACTCAACTAGTACCAAACTCTGTACTTTTTGTTAAAAACCTTTTTGTCAAAATATTCAAAGAAGGACAACCGTCTCATATTATCTTACTATCTTGTCCTCTGTGTCTTACTATACCCATCCTGTGACCGTGGCTACGTTTGGTGAACAGATCTCACAGCGAGCCTAAGCCTCCCGTAATAAACATAATCTGCTTAAGTTGTAAACAACTAGAACTTAAATTTTATTATTTAATTGTTACTATAAAAACTAGTCTCGACTGTTGGAAATTTCCCGTCCTATTGGAAAACCCCGTTTTATTCTTTCATCTCCGACACGGCCATCCTGACGATCACGCGTCCTCGAGTGAATCTAAAACGTTTATTTTAAACCACACATAAATTCCTTGTGTTTACTACTATTTACATTGAAACATTTTTTTTTGTATTTACTACTATTTACAACAAAACATAATTTACAAATTTTCTATTTCATTATCCAGTTCAGAAATCCAAAGTAGTATTAAAAGCTTTCAGTAGTATTTCATTAACATTATATTTAATTTTACTATATGATCTCTTAAGTATGCCTTTCATAATTCCCTTCAGCAGTCATTTCACTATGTTCGTATTTTCGTCCACCATAGATCCTCACACTCAATGACCCCTGCATGCCACGTGCAGTCCGATACTACCTTAGTTGCCATAACTAGGTACACTTTTGTCCAAGCCCCCGCCACACTATCAACTGCCACAGTATGATACGTGTAGTGCGACTTCCAGAAACTTCAGACCCCCGCCACTACACCAGTTGCCCATCGCCCCCTGATCAAACCACTCCCGGTTTGCAGTTACGACCTACAACCTGGTGCAAGTAGTGCGATCCTTTTCTGTCCAATATTGCCATAGCCACAACTATGCAATCTTTAATCCAAGCCCCCGCCATACTATCAACAGCCACTGTATGATACGTATGGTGCGACTTCCAGAAACTTCAGACCCCCGCCACTTCACCAGTTGCCCATCGCCCCCTGATCAAACCACTCCCGGTTTGCAGTTACGACCTACAACCTGGTGCAAGTAGTGCGATCTTTTTCTGTCCAATATTGCCACAGCCTCAACTATGCAATCTTTTATCCAAGCCCCCGCCATACTATCAACTGCCACAGTATGATACGTATGGTGCAACTTCTCAAAAACTTCAAACCCCGCCACTTCACTAGATGCCCATCGCCCCCTGATCAAACCACTCCCGGTTTGCAGTTACGACCTACATTCTGGTGCAAGTGGTGCGATCTTTTTTCTGTCATTAGTGCTTGATCTTTCCCCTGGTGGCTCAAGACTCTGCCACAGAGTCTCTTGCATCAACACTCCCATCTGAAACATCCAACCCGCTAGGAATATGACTCTTCGGCATTTTCCTAAGTTCTCATGACTATTCTTATAAGTTCTGTTACAGCTTAAAGATTTAAAGTTTATCGATTGTTATAGAGAACTTCTGTGACCACGAATGGATCCCTGAACTTTGGACCAAGCTAAATTTAATGTCTTTCTTTATTCTTAATTAAAACAAAATAACTGAACTTGAATCGAACTATCTTTGTTTTATTAATTTCAAATCTATACTTATTATATCTAGCATTCTTTTTTTTTTTTATATTTTCAATCCCATTCTGTCTTATATCAGAGACTTCAATTTTTTTTTTTTTTTATCATCAACAATTAACCCAAAACAACCGTGCTACTTTACCAATTGACAATTGCAGTGAACTAGCCTTTGTAACGCGATTAGTAATTCAGTTCATCGCTAATTAAACCTCAAGTATGACCGCCTGCCGTGTGTGTTCGTTTTCTTCCAACTGTTATAAACATATTTTTAAGAGTACTCGTTACTCGATAAACCTGACCATTGGCCCTATTGACACTCCTTACTAGTAAATGTAATTAGATATTTTGAGAGGTACAAAAATCTCTGAACTCGTTGCCTCTAAAACATCTACGTGGTCTGCTATTACACGAGCGAATGGACCAAACGAGAATACAGCGCGATTCAAGTGTCTGATAGTATTTGCTGTATCTACTTTTCCAGTATGCCCGGAAAAATAAACTTTAAAAATTAGTGTTTAAAATTATAACCCGGAACCCGGGTGTCAGCATAGGGAACTCCAACATTCCAAATAATAAGTTTTATAGTACGTGTCATAAATTTTTCTCTATGTTCAAGTTACGATTATTATAATCGTCATTATTATCATTATTATTATTATTTTTTTTTTTTTAAATTCAAATATCAATATCTCCCGCATAGACAACAAACTTCAATCTTCATCCTATAGTTATTCACGCTTCAATTATAAATTAAGGAATCACTATTCAGAATGAAAGCATTTGCTGATCACTCCATCAATGTAATACCTGTCGTTTCTCAATTTATATAGTTCATTTTTTTTTTTTTTTTTTTTTTTTGTGTGTTTAGTGTAACAAGACAAATTTAGTGAAGATATCTATCATAACAATAACATATTCTTTCGAATTATTTTTGCTACTTAATTTACCTGCTATGTTTATATGAACAGTATGCCAAGGTATGCTGGTCTTGGGTATGGGATGTAGCTCGTCTTGAGTTTTACCTGAGCTCAACTTAAAAAGTTTGCAAGCAAAAGAGTTGTCTATGAATTTACGAACATATTTCGTAATTCCTTCAAACCAGTAGTACTTGCAAACTTTATCAAGTGTTTTCTCCCATCCCAAGTGCATAACTGACTCACATGCACATGACTAATCACTGACCACCTGAAGACACGTGGTACGATCGGTAAGCAAAGTATTTTACCACGAGGAACTCTTAGGGTCAACTCAACTTTACTATGAGATACTTTCGATCAGTTATAGTCAGTTATTATCGTGAATTTACAACCGTATAAATAGTTATGAAAGAATTTAACAGAAATAAATACCAATTATGTCCCAAATTCGTATGATTGATACTTTAACTCGGCTTTACTAGTTGCTTTACTATAATGCTCGACAACTCGATTTGGATCCGTTAAACTTTGCATAAGAAATGCATCATAATCATCGGAACTAGCGTATGTGTGCAATTCTATCAGAAACTTCAAATTAAATATCATAAATCAATGTAATATAAAGGATATCAATATTTGTAAAAATTCAGGTATAAATTTACGGAAATGAGATTAAAGGTCTGTGAATTGTCTCAGTTGAGGGAGACGCTGGGATGCAGGTAGCTCTGTTAGTGCTAACATGTTACAAAGGTTTGGTCGAACTTCACCGGACTTAATCTCATACCTGAGATAATGAACAGGGATTTTGAGAAATAAATATTTGAAAAAAAAAAAAGTTAAGCAAAATCCAGCACAATAAATGATGCTATTAAAATTTTCAATCCAATACACCTCCGGTGCAACAATTTGAAAACTTCATTCAAAAACAATTTTCTTAATCGAAAAAAACCAAGTTTGTTTCAAGAGATTTTGATCTTACTTTTTTTTTTTTGTTTACAATGTACGTATTGTAAATATTCATAAGTATTCATTTATCTTGTAATTACTGGTTACATCTGTATCTACGTTATTTGAATCGATTTCATCATTTAATTCCGATTTATGAAATGCACAAATAGTTTTACTCTTAAAAAAAATCGTAAAGTGATCTAAAATTATGTTAATGTCAAATCTTTGATTAAAAAATTTCACGACTAATCATGACGTCACTCATTAAATAATCATCTCATAGAACATAGAAAAAAATCTAATATATCACCATTGACGGTTACAGTAGATACAATTTGTATCGTACAATTTACAATAGCATTTTCTATTCACTTTAAATTTATTATTTTATGTTCTCTTTTCCCTAAGAATCAAACAGCATTGCTCTCTTTTAATTAATGAACAATCTGTTCAAAAATCAAAACAAAATGAAAACGACTCACCAAGTTCTCTTAAAAATTCTGATGGAGCTGCCACAGTGCAAACATTCACACGACGTTCATTGTGGGGTTGGTATTCTCGTTTCCAATTGGAAATGAACACTTTAAAGCAATATGACCACACATGCTATACTTAAAACATAAACGAGCACAATTGATACAGCGATTTCTTCGAAACTCGATTTTTCATTTCGATGCAAACACTGACAAAATACGGCTTGAATATACAGCTAAATATTCACTAATGAGCGCACTACCTCCTAACGAACATTTAGCTAAACACATATTCACTATTGAAGACCGAGATTGATTTTACAGAATTCCGATTTTGAATTTCTAACAAAAGACTAAGCTGTTCAGCAGAAATTCCTGTTGACGATTCAGATCCCACTTCTGATGTCGGAAAGTCATTACAACCTTGGGCGTTATCCCGAGTATTGGTCTCAATATTAATATCTCTTATTTTTATTTAAAATATGAACGAATATTAATTATGCAACACAATGATTTAATATTAAAAGTATTGTTCATAAATAACGATACTTAGACAAGTAAAAGAATAAACATAGTATCGCACAAATATCAAAATACACTAAATACTAATTAATGCAATAATTGATTACGCAGAGAATTATAATAATTGCAATACACGACAGTCCGATAATATTCAAATAAAACCTAATCGAATAATTTACAAATACTACGGTAAACTAGGCTCGAGAACGAATCCACGGTCGACAGGAAAACTTGTACTCGCACAACGAATGCTCAATCAGAACTAACTGACTCAACTAGTACCAAACTCTGTACTTTTTGTTAAAAACCTTTTTGTCAAAATATTCAAAGAAGGACAACCGTCTCATATTATCTTACTATCTTGTCCTCTGTGTCTTACTATACCCATCCTGTGACCGTGGCTACGTTTGGTGAACAGATCTCACAGCGAGCCTAAGCCTCCCGTAATAAACATAATCTGCTTAAGTTGTAAACAACTAGAACTTAAATTTTATTATTTAATTGTTACTATAAAAACTAGTCTCGACTGTTGGAAATTTCCTTCCTATTGGAAAACCCCGTTTTATTCTTTCATCTCCGACATATATATACATATATTCTTCTTGATATTTTATATAGTGGAAACCTAAACATGCAAACCTCTCAATAAGACAATTTATAGATAAATTGAGAAAAATATAGATAGCCCGAACTGGGAATCGAACCCAGACCAATTCGGTAACGCGCCGAGTGCTCTACCAGTTGAGCTTTCCAGCCCTATACTTCTAAAATTATTCTTACTGAATATTTTAGGTAAAACACAGTCTTCTATTTCACTCAACATAACTTTTTCGTATTGTTTAGGTGTCTTAGTTTCGATTGGGATTGGAAGAGTAGTTAAATCCATAGTTCCTAGAACCTCGACGATAGTAAATTTTTGAATTGATAGATCTATTTGGTCCACATTTCCACGATTAAAATATTTAGTCATTCTTGCTTTAACATTTTCTGAGTGTGAAACCTATGAAAATTTATTATTATTATTATTATTATTATTATTATTATTATTATTATTATTATTTCTTTTTAGTTAAATGCTCAGGGGGTTATCCCCGGTAGTCCGACTCTACCGGGGGCCTCAGCTGAGCGCCAAATCGTAACTGCTGCGATGCATCATCAACAAGATGATCAGCATGCGCAGCAGGCCAAGTTTCGTTGCCTTAGGAGACGGAGGGACCCGAGAATAACAGCCTTTTGCATCCGCGATGCCAGAAACTCAACTTGCGCTGAACAAGTTGGTATTCTAGCTAGTGCAGACACAAATGACTGTTTCATCCCTCCTAGGACGCCAACAATGAGGACGACAAGTTTGACACGGTAACCTGGGTAAAGTTTGCCAATTTCGAACAGGAGATCCTGATATATCTCGTGTTTGTGCTCTTCTTTAATCGTGATGTTATACTCAGCAGGAGCTGAAAACTCAATGACATAAATGTCACGAGTGGTTTTATCGAAGAGCACAATATCAGGTTTGTTGTGATCTATTTTCCGCGTTGTTGCGAATGGCACGTTCCAATAAATACGGCAACGGTCATTCTCAACAACTTGCGGAATATCTCCTGGCAGATAAGGCAGCACTGGTGTTTTATCGATACCGTGCGTATGTCTAAGGTGGTAGTAGAGTACTCGCAGAGCAGCATTATGACGCTGGATGTATGCACTTCTTGCCAGCACAGGACATGCTGACAAGAGATGCATAAGCGTCTCAGGATGTTGCTTACACACCCTACACGATGTGTCGGGTAGCTGCATCTGGAGTACTTTCGCACGGTATTCGAGGGTATTGATTACACCATCTTGGCAGGCAAAAATATATCCTTCGGTCTCGGACATCAGGCCAGCTGACTTAAGGAAGGAAAACGTCAGCTGGGTGGACAAGCCATGGTCACGCACGTGTTTAAAGAACACGCTGTGCATGGACTTGTCCATGTGTGTACTGAGCAGTTTTTGCTGCTCAGCATTCCTGACGACACTCTCAAATTCCTCCTTAGGGAGTTCAATAAGAGGGTTTACTCTTCCGAGACCGAGGGATTTTGCCGCGTACTTTGCTGCCTTATATAAGAACGCTCCCTTCTGCAGATTCTCATGACTATGAACAATCTGCATAAGGAAGTCGTCCTCATCTGCAGTGAAATTGACAACTTCGTATGTTAAACCCAAAACCAAACGATCGTGTAGACACTCCAAGCTCTGTAGACCTCTCCCTCCGATGTTCCGGGAAAGGTATAATCTGGTGACTGAGGATTTAGGGTGGATGCTCCGATTGATATTCATGACTTTGCGTGTCTTGATATCGAGATCTCTAAGCTCTTTTCGGGTCCATTTAAGGACACCGAAAGAGTAGAGTAGTACTGGGACAGCAAGCATGTTAGTTGCAGAGACTTTGTTTTTCCCGGAAAGTTCCGATGACCAGATTTTCCGGAGTCTCCGCCCATACTCGCTGCAGAGAGTCGTTTTGATTTTCGAGACATCCTGCATAGGACTCCCGTCAATCCCTAGATATTTGTACGACTCTCCGGCGCCAAGATGGTCAATGACGCTCCCATCTACTAACTCGATATCTTCGCGCAAATCAGAGCACTTACCCCTCACCAGATTAACGACCGCGCACTTGTCCAACCCAAAAGCCATGCCGACATCCCGTGTATACTCTCCTACGATGTTTAAGGCTGTCTGAAGGTGTTCCTCATCAGGAGCATATACCTTCAGATCATCCATGTAGAGTAAGTGGGTGATCGAATATTTCCGATCAGTTGGTGGGCCCACTGAGTATCCACGGGTACGGCGTAGCGCAACAGATATCGGCAGCAGTGAGATGCAAAACAGCAGAGGGCTTAGGGAATCTCCCTGGAAGACACCTCGCTTGTACTGTACAACTTCGGTCACACGTTTGTCGATGCCACATGATATGTGGAACCGTGTTCGCCAAAGTTGCATCGTACGCTGTATGCATCCCACTGTATCACGATTGACCCCAAGGCATTTGAGCAAAAAGAGAATGAGCTCATGAGATGTTGAATCAAATGCCTTACGGTAGTCAATCCAGGCCATTGACAGGTTGCGCTGATAGTAGACCGCGTCTTGAATGACGCAACGATCTACTAACAGATTCTCTTTACAACCTGACAGACCTCTTTTACTGCCACGCTGTTCGTATATCTGCTGCCATACAGGATCTCTCTCCTGTAAAATGCGATTGTTCAAGATTTTGGTGAAAATCTTATAAACCGCATTCAAACAGGTGATAGGCCTGTAGTTCTTTGGGTCGGACAAGTCACCTTTCTTAGGGATGAGCACGGTTCGCCCTTCTACAAGCCAGCACGGAATAGGTTCGTTGCCTCTGATAAACGCTGTAAATATCCGGGCCAGATGGCTGTGGGTAGAAGTAAGTTTCTTCCACCAAAACAAGTTAATGCCATCCGGACCCGGAGCAGCCCACTTCTTACCATTATTCAGAGCCAAACGAACTTCTTCCACGCTGACTTCAGGGCTCTCTTCATCAGCATTGTCCTTTCGGTGGCGGCGACAAAATGCCTCGAAGTCGTTGAGAGCTGGAGTGTCACGATTCACGTCTGGTTGATCACCATACAACTCGGACCAGAAAGCTTCTACTCGCTCGATAGATGGGGGATCGCCAGAAACAGATGTCTTAGGTGTCAGAAAGCGTGAAGGACTTAACCGAAACAAAGAGTTATCGGTAAGCCGCTTCAGCTTTTTCTCTAGTGACTTTTTAGCAGTCACCAGAGCCCGCAACCTGTTGAGAGAACCTTCTTTGATGTTAAGAAGATTCTCCTTATTCAGTGTGTGATGTTGATATCGTAGTCCAGCCGCAATACGGCGGACTTTAGGCGTAAACGCTTTACGAGCAATTACGTACTCAATAACACACTGAATGCGGGAGACATGTTTCCGGAGATCATCAATCTTCAGTGAAAGCTGCCCAATGCGACCTCTCATCTTAGCCTCCGGAGAAGAAGTATTATTTCTTGCCGGAGGTAAGAGTGAGGAAGCAGCATCATAGACAGCTTGATTGATGGTGAGTAGAGTAGAATCTTCCTGAATCCGAAGCGATAGCTCGTGGTTTTCCGTGTCAAGTTGGTCTTTGGGGTAGTGTGTCTTTTTAGAGACACATACTTGTCGTCTTTCAAAATCATTGTCGGCGTCTTCGGAAGAACGGCGTCTCTCCTGATGTAGCTGTGCTGGAAAAGACAGACGGTGAGATAGCCGTCTGTTATTTAACAGTGATCTTCGTGTTCGCCGGAGATGAGAGGCATAATCACGAAGATGTTATTGTGAAAAATGGCTATGATTAGGGTGCATATCGCTCCAGAGAGCATGCATCCTAGCCATATAGCCTCTCCGCTCCGGTTCACTGTTATTATAGCACATCAGGAGATCGGCTCGTAATTTCTCCGTCCACCTAAATGCGGTCCGTTGTTCGCCAAGGTCGTCATCGTTCGGAATCTCGGTGCTCCGCCCAGCTAGTGGGTAGCCCTCATCCGAGAAGGGCCGGTTGTGGGGAGCACTTCTATGTTCAGGATTGTCTTGAACTCAGTTTACTTCACATTGGGGAGTTAACCCAATGCGAAGGTTGTTGTGCGCTTAGTAGGTCAGTAGATGGAGGGCTGACCTATCTAGCCCACGGTGCGCCACGGAGTAATCAAAATCTCCGCTGGCCGCACAACATGCACCGTGGGCATTTATTATTATTATTATTATTATTATTATTATTATTATTATTATTATTATTATTATTATTATTATTGATAATAATAATAATAATATTAGTTGTAACGCTATTAATTTATTATTATACTTTATATTGTGCAACCACTGATTCAATTCTTTAAATTTGCTCATTCCAAGCCATCACTTGAATACGCCGACCATGACAATTGTTTAAAATAAATTTGAAAATTAAATTTTGTGAAGCCCCGGCTCGTTTAGACGCCTCAATTTCATCAACATATCCGGTTATATCTCTATAAAATTTATAAACTAAACTATCAAAAAGGAAAAAATAGTTCAAAAAATTGCACCTATAGTTTATTAAATTTTCTACATGTGCAAATTTTTATATTTATTTTTTTTTTTAATTAAGTCGTTGAAACATAAATTTGAAAATTTTTAACTGCCTGTTAACTTCAGGATCATGAATAAAGTTATGTTCAAGAACATCAATATATATGGATGTACTTACATAACTTTATTAGGAGTTATTTGATCTGGATTTGGAATATTTCCTCCAGATGCAGAAGGCAATTCGTTATCACTCATTGTATTATTTTAATTATAATTTTATTAATTAATTAAGTACAATCACTGTTTAGTTTTTATTTTACGTGACTCGTTTATTAATATTAACTCCCAGGCCTTTATAGGAAGAAACAATAGGCCCAAGCTTGGCCGAGGCTTGGCGCAAGACTTATTAACTCTGGGGAAAGCTTGAAATCCAAGCTTGGCCCAAGTCTGTCTAAGCATCGCAATGATAACACCCAGCCAAGCTTGAGTGACAGTGTTGTGCCAAGACTGCATCTAAGTATTGGCCCAATATCGAGAGCCAGTATTGTGCCAAGACTGTTGCTAAATAAGTACCTATGCTTATTAAAAATGAATTAAAAAAAAAAAAATATATTAGTAGACATGTGCGTGATGGTAACATATGGAAATAAATTTGTACACAGAGAAATCAGGTGGATCGATAAAAATGATTTTCTTTTTGCATTTGCTGGGTCTCGAACCTGGTCCTTCATGACTGCTAGACAAGCGTCTTATCCACTAGGCTGTTACGCTATTCACAGAAGCCAGGGGTTTTTAGGTACCATTTGTTATTTAGACTGGTAAACCAAGGCTTATCACTTGTATAATGGCTGAACCTTGTCCCAAGACTGGCAAACCAAGGCTTGTCACTTGAGTATTGGCTGAACATTGGCCCAAGACTAGCAAACCAAGGCTTGTCACTTGAGTATTGGTTGAATCTTGGCCCAAGACTGGCAATCCAAGACTCGTCACTTGAACGTTGGTCGGATCTCGGACCAACCTTGGGAGGCCGAGCCTCGGTAGCCCAGTATTGTGCCAAGACTGGCCCCGTTGTCAATATTTTTTTTCCTACATGGGGGCAACAATTTTATATTTATCGCATTTTTTTTTTGTTTTTAATTTAAACAAATGCGAATTGAAAAATCTTGTGAATCAAATTTTAATATAACTAATTAACCTGTATATATTTTTTTAAATTTTTGATAATTACGAGTTACATATTATTTTTATTTTAAATAATGATTGATTAAATTTTTTTAATTAAATTATTATTCAATCAAAGTTAACTTTTAATGTAAGATTAAATGATTTTTATTTCGTAAAACGATTTTTAATTTTTATTGAAAGATTGTATTCACTAATGAAGCTGCTGTCGGGAATTGGCAGGGAGCGCGACGAAAACGACATCTGATGGCTACAAAAAATCATGCTCGAGAATTATAAAAGATATATAAAATCAGTGTAAAAAATAAAAATTCGTTATAAAATCAAAATATAAAAATTTATAATGATATAAATAAAAAAGTGTAATTGTATTTTTGATAGAGAAAATTAAATTGAATATATTTCGATAAAAAAATTAAGTATAAAAAATTTTAATAAATAATAAACACTATTATTTTAGAATAGAAAAAGGTTAACCGATAAAATCAAAACAAATAATATATGACAGCTACAATGATAATGGTTTAAAAAATAGTAGAATAGTCAATTAAGTTTTTTAACAAAATTGAAGAAAATAATTTTATTTTAATTCATGATAATTAGCTTGTAAATCGTAACTAAAAAAACATAATGTTTTTTTAACCTTCCGTTACACGCGCTTTTTCTAGTGTCTCACTCATATTCACGCCAACTCTATTAGCTTAAGTAGTGTTGTACAGGGAATCACCGTATAGCGCGAGTAACAAAGGGTTAAAAAATCATTTTTAGGCAATGATAGAAATCATTATCCAAACCGGATTTGAATCAATAAATTATAAAATATTGTTTTAACCTCAAACGATGAGCAAAGGCAAACATTAACGACACAATAACTATTATGAACTATTTTTAAACTTAATTTTCACGTGTTTATATTCAAAGAGAGCATGATTTAACGAAATTGTATCCACAGCGAGCGCTGCGATCGTTTCAGTTGTCCCCACCATATACTAGGCTCCCTGCCAATAGTCATAAGTTGGACCCAGTTCTATATTTTTACCCCCTCCTGCCATTACACTCCATGCTATTTGACCGCGGGAAGGAGTAAAAATATCCCACGATCTGGCTGCACTGGTGGGACAACTGAGAATTTACATAAAACTAGTTAAAATATCCCTAGATCGACGTTTTTGATGTCCCCTAATAGCACAGTTTGCTTGAGCAAAAGTTTACTTGCAAAAGATTACTTGCAAAAATTTACTTTCGAAAATTTACTTGCAAAAATTTACTTGCAAAAAATTACTTACAAAAGTTTGCTTGCAAAAGTTTACTTACAAAATTTTCCTTGAATTTTTCGTCAAATCTCCGTCAACTTCGGACTTATCCGTTTTTTACGACAATTTGTATGCAACTTGTTCCTCTATAATTTCATGTAAATTTACTACCCGAATTAGCATGCAAATTCACTTAAAAAGTTGACAAGGAAAAAGTTGTCGTTAATTTTTCGGCAAATTCCATGTCAATTTATTGTTAATTTGACTTGAAAAATTGTTACGTATTTTTTTACCTACAAATTGTAGACATGCCCCGATAGCCAGAGTTTCTAATCAGAAAGTTGGTGTACTTGAGTTGCGACCAACAAGTTGTTCGGAAAGTTGCCGTCAACTTATGGAAATGCCAACTATTGCGGCCAACTTGGCGACAGGTTGCGACAGTAGGTTGCCGACAAGTTGCGGCCAGCTTTGGCTATGGGGGTATTTGTGTATAAATTTGCTTACCTTCTAAAATGGTACCAAAGAACATTATCGACTTTTTTTTTCGTAAAAATTTACCTTTAAATTGGATAAAAATCAGCTGCAAATTTTGATTTTAAATTTTTGCTGCAAAAATTGTCGGCAAATTCGGGCAGCAGATTTCAGGTAATTTCAACATCAACTTGCCTTCAATTTCAAGCTAATGTGGCTATTCGGGTCCTCAGTAGTCTAAGGTGCCTCCACCTGTGAATTAATTACGCTAATAGCAGTTTGCCTTAGCAAATATGTACTTACAAAAGTTTTCTTGAATTTTACCATTTTTTACGACAATTTGAATGCAACTTGCTATTGAATTTGAAGTAAATTTAGTACCTAAATGAGAATGCAAATTAAATTCAGGATTTCGTTAGGTGCGGCCCACCCTAAATTTTAAGTATTAGTTCATATTATTGAAAAAAATTATTTTGAGATAGAAGAATCCCTAATCAAAAACTGCCCTGATAGCCAGGGTTTCTCGTCTAAAAATTGATATTCATAAGTTTGCGACCAACTTGACGACAAGTTGTCAACAACTTTAGCATTTTTAACTTTTGGCTACAAGTTACCGCCCACATTCTGAGAAAATTGACGCCAGTATGGAGCAAAATTGAAGGCAACTTTCCATCAACTTTGGAAGTAACACCTTTTGCGGGCAACTTGGCATCCAGTTGCGGCTGTAAGTTTCACGCCAGTTTCTCGCCAATCTGGCTATCAGGGTGAATCTCAGTCAAAGTTATTCGAATTCATTCAAAATTTTTTGGTTTCAATCAGAATTTTCAATCAGAGATGATGATTTGTAGTTATTTAAATTTTTCATTATTTATTCATTCCAACAATAATAAAAACATCATCATTATAATAAATGAATAATAATAATAAAATAACAATCATAGTGCTGATTATTATAACAATAAACTATTTATTATAAAATTTATAATCATTTTATTTGTTGATTTTTTATAAATTTTTTTGATGTGCTTTATGGATTTTTTCCTATCGTATCGTTTCTTAACATTCCCTCATTAATCTCATTTCTTACGTTACTCCAAGATTACCATGCATTATTTCCTAGACATAAAAATGATTAAAAAGCGAAATTGTCATATTTTTTATGATCAACTAACAAAACCATTCAATCAATATTTTTCTTTTATTTTCAAATTATTCAATATCTTTAAATTTATTAATTCATTTTATTGATAATTTTTCATTTTATCTTTTCAGTAACTCTTTAACAGTTTTACTTTCGGTATATTTCGATTAAATCAATTTTTTTTTTTTTTACATAGGTTATTTAAATAAATGCATACCTTAAATAATTAATCATCATCTCCAGAGTCTATCTCGATTTTAATGTTAAGCAATAAAACAAAATCATTAATCCCTAACGTAATTGGGATTAGCTTTATATATGAAGCTTCATTAATTTCGAAACGAAAATCATTTATCAGAGGGTCATTCGTGAACGTATCTAAAACTCCAAATCTTGCTATAGCTCTTTCTATGATAAGTAATTGATGCAAATGCAGATGGGGAATAATATCCCTAACGGACCCAAATTACGGTAAACCCACCGTAAATTACGGTAATCCACCGTAAATTGCCGATTTACCATAATTTACGGTGGGTTTACCGTAATTTACGGTGGTTTTACCGTAATTTACGGTAAATGTACTCGAATTTTACGGTATTCTACGGTAGATTTACGGTAAAATTACCGTAAATTTACGGTAAATCAGGTCTGCTAGGGATGTTTAAAAACGCTACTGAAACAAATAACGTATCTTACAATGACTCCTTCTGATATTAAAAAAATAAATCTTTCTTCATTTTCTATCCACTCTAATCCTGATATTCTTGTAATAAAACCTATAAAGCTACAAAAAGTAGTAATAAAATGTTACTTGATTATTAGCTAATGATATAATTTTACAAAAAATAAAAAAATAAAAATAAAAAGTAACAGAATTATGATTTATAACAAATTTTTTTACTTCATACAAAACAATTTTTTTTATTTCATATAAAATAATAAAAAAAGATGTATAAACTATATACAGCTTACTTAGATTCATCTCCGTTCGAAAACATTCTCAGCTGTCTACTGTCAGATAAATTTATTTTGACCATTTTATTATTTAATTCTTGAATACCAATTATTAAATAATGTATGGATAGGAAATAATTTCAATGAAAATTTTTGAATTATAATTGACAATTCGTGACAACTTTTATTTTATTTTATAAAAAAAAAAAAAAATAAACATCATAATGATTATTATGAGAATGATATAGTTATTAATATTTTCATTCTCGATACCGAATAAACGATTGATGCTATACTTAAAAAAGTAAAGAAAATATTATTGTACAGTAGACTCTGGTTATAAATTACATCGGACGCTCTACTCACTCTCACGTCAATTTCATTTTTTCCTGTGAGTAAGAATATAAACAGAAACTGTGCAAATCGACAACAAAAATTTTACCGCTAAATTTACTGTTCAACTTTTGCTAACAATTTGCAGTCTAGTTCCATCTGCAAATTTCAGTTAAGTTGAATTTTTAAATTGTCAACAATATGCTGTCAAATTGGCTATCTGGGTTCCATATGCTTATAAGCAACAACTTGTCGTCGAGTTGAAGAAAAACTTTTGATTAGCAAATGTTTCCCAGCAAACCTGGCTATCTGGCGAATATTACTCAAAAATAATAATTCAAACCCGGATTAAAAATCAATACTTACAATACATATATAATCCTAATAATTATAATTTATTTTTTAGGACCAGTTTTTCGAACCGGGTTTATTTTTAATCCTGGTTTAATTATCATTACTGGTATATCTTATTAATATTATTAATATATAGATATACTGACCATATTAATTAAAACCTGGATAAAAATAAACTCGGTTTGAAAAACTGGCCCTTAGTTTATTTCTTTCATTTGATATTTTCCGAATATTTTACATACCAGATATGTTGGTATATCTAATCTATATTGGTATTTATAAAAATAATATAGGTTTACAGCAAATATAATTTACACGAATTTAAAAAAAACCCAGATTGAAAAACTAGCCATAATGTATGTTTTCTATTCTATTCAAATATACTCTAAATGGTATATATTTTCTTACTTTATTGTTATAAAAAAAAGAAGTTTATTAACAGATGTATCTTCAAGATTTTCTGATCTATCATTTAAACTTAATGAATTTATCATTCAATTAATTGACTTAAATAATAAACTGATAATATAATAAGACCTAAAAAATAACTGATCATATGATAAGTCACGTTATCCGGTAAGAAATTTTTTTATGTTTGTATAACTCGAATAAAAAATACGATTAATGAATATTATAAATGATTTCATTTTTAGTACTCATTAATGTTCTTTAATTCTTGTTAAACTTAAGATTTTTACCTTTTAATTTCATATTCCGAAATTAGTAAATATTATTTTACGATTAAAAAAGATTCAAAGTATTAATCAAAGTTTAAAATCATCATGAATACTATTATTAATCGTAAAATAATATTGAATTTCTGATCACGTGTGATTTTTATTATTTTAATAAACATATCTTTCATGTTATAAATGTTTTCAGAACTTGACTTTGTATTATTGATTTTTTTTTCTTTCAGAAAAATTTAAAAACTCCTTAAAATTATTATTAATAAAATTCACTAAAATTATATCATATAAGAAATATATGGGAAGTAAAATTAAGTTAATAATAGGTTAGAAATAATATCCATTATCAAATTTCACTTTATATTTTATCGATTTATGTTGGAAGTAAGTAATCTAATATTTCAAATGTTGTAAGTATTCAGAAATAGAGGTAATACCCATTTTCTTATAACAATAACGATTATATTAATCTATTTTAATGTTTTTTTATACTCCGTAAGTGATCGTGTTTCAAATTAAAAAAAAAAGAAATTTTAAGTTATTTAGCTCTTTTTTTCTTTAACGTGATCAGTCGAGATTCTGGTCTTTAATCTGATGCTGTCAACCTATCATCATATTAAGGCCAGATCTCAAAACTGATCACATATTATATTAAAGTCAATATCCCGTTTAAGTTATCTCCGATTTAAAAATAAAAAATTCGAAATGCCAAAATTGAAACGCACAAGTAATGATCAACCTACAAAAAAAAAAAAAAAAGGAATATGAACTGAAGAAAAGAAACGAATGTAATAATATAGATAATATTGAAAATTGTCAAACAGAAGAAAATAATGTCGTATTATATTTAACAATGCATAAAGAAAGAATGAAAAATTATTACAATTCATTGGAATACAAACAAAAAAATAAAAATTATCAAAAAATTAATCTCACAGATAATAATTATTATGTAAATCATTTAGAAAGATTAAGAATAAATAAAAAAAATAGATTACAGGATCATAATTTAAGGACAATTCATAATAATAAATAAAAAATATATCAAAATAAACGACTACAAGTTAAAGAAAAATTGAAATCACATCGCGAAAGATTGAAAATCTCTCAAAAAAACAGATTACTTGATAAAGAACAATTAAAATTACATCATGAAAGATTGAAAATCTCTCAAACCAATAGACTACATGATAAAGAAAAATTAAAATTACACCATGAAAGATTAAAAATTTCTCAAACCAACAGATTACAAAATAAAGAAAAATTAAGATTACACCGTGAAAGATTGAAAATCTCTCAAGTTAACAGATTACAAGATAAAGAACAATCAAAATTACATCGAAAAAGATTGAAAGTCGCTAAAATTAAAAGATTGAAAAATGAAGAACGATTGAAATTACACCAAAAAAGATCTAAAGTATTACAAAGAAAACGATTAAGTTGTGGCATTAAAAGAAAAAGTCATAACCAAATTAATAAGGATTGTCAATCTAAAAGATTGATGGATAAAAGAAAAAGAGAAATACATAATGACAGTTTGAAGACTTATCAAAAAAACCGATTAAAAAACCAACAATTGAGAAAAATCCATATAAATCGAGTTTCTAAATGTAAATTCTTGAAAAATGAAAAATATGAAAATTTACGACGTCAAACACTATTTGATAGATTCAATTTATTAAAGTTAGAAGGTCCAATATATGTGTGTTCTTCTTGTTGTCGTTTGTGGTTTAGATCATCAGTTAAATTTTTTAAAAAAAGTGATTTGAAACATTACGATTTATCAAAAATACATTTGATTTGTAAAATGATAGATGACTCCACTATCGGATTTTTATGCGCAAATTGCGAGAAAGCAATAAAAAATAACAAAATCCCGAATTTGTCCATGTATCATGACGAATTAAAATTTCCATGAATACCTAATGAAATCTTAAAATTAACTGATCTTGAAGAAAGATTCATATGTCCATGAATTCCTTTTATGACGATCAGAGCCGTTATTAATGATGGTCAATACTTAGTTAAAGGTCGAGCTGTTAATGTACCAACAGACGTTGAAACCTCCGTTAATATTCTGCCAAGAATGCAGTCTGAAGCGATGATTATTCCTATATGTTTTCGAAGAAAAAAATGCTTTAAATCTAATGTTATGTTTGAAAACGTTCGACCTCAAGTAATCAAAAAAGCAGCAATGGTATTAAAAAACTCTGAAGTTTATAAATTTTGTAAGATAAAATTAGATTTTCATAGAGATAAAAATATGAACAATTTTTCAATATTCAATGAGAATGGAAATTATAATTACAGGAGTATTGATGACAGCAAAAATGATAATGACATTCTCGTTAATGATATTGATGATAATTATAATAATTTATCTGATGATAGTAGTTCTGAAGATGAAGAACCTATAAATATAGAAGACGAATCAACTCTTTTAATGACCCAAGCTATTGTTTTTGCTCCCGGTGATGGACAAATACCAGTTTCACTATTTGACGAATTTACTGAAGCGTTAAGTTTTATTAAAATTTATGGAGGCAAATTGATCGAAAAACCTGAAAAAATAACATATTAAAATTGGATTAAATCTGAAATAATGAAATCAGATCGAAGATGTGCTACTATTACTAAATTATTTTTTTCCGCATTAAAACTTAGAACGTCAAAAATTGCTTCAAGTATGAATTTTTGTTTACGAAAAAATAAAATGAAATCTGATTTAACAGTAGAAGATATGCTCGATGAAAATAAAATCAAATCAATGGAATTAAATGATAATGGATTCAAATTTCTATCTCATGATCGTGGATCACCATCATTTTGGGAAGATAAAAAAAAATGTTTTTGCATTACTCAGGCAAAGAGGTCAACCAACCATTTTTTTTACATTGTCAGCAGCAGAAACTAAATGGCCTGAGTTAATAAAATTTTTAAAAAAGTAGTTGATGATCAAGAAATTACTTTAGAAGAAGCAGAAAAACTAGAGTACAAGGAAAAAGCTAGGTTAATTAATAGTGACCCAGTAACAGTAGCGAGATATTTTGATTATAGGATAAGAGAAGTATTTAAAGTAATGAAAGAAAAAAATAGTATTTTCAGAAAATATAATATTGTTGGTTTTTATTATCGAATTGAGTTCCAACAAAGAGGTTCTCCTCATGTTCATTGTTTATTATGGCTTGAGAATGCACCTAAGTATGATGATGAAAATGAAAATAATTCAGATGTTATAAATTTAATCGATAAATTTATCACGTGTTAAAACATCTATTTTACAACCGTTATCTAACGTAGAAAAAGAACAGAAAAATCAATTAAAAAAAGTTCGTGATGATATTCAGAAATTTTTAGAAGATAACGTTAAAAAAGAAGTTACTGTTACAATAGAAGAAATGCTGAAGATAATTAAATTAACTAATAATTCGTATATAGAGATCATCCGTAGTGGATTAAATCGTCCAACAGTTATGTTGCGTAGAAATCCAGAAGAATGTATGATTAATTCTTACAATCAAGAAATATTGAAACTACATTCCGCAAATATGGATGTACAATTTATATTAGATATGTACTCATGTGCAAGCTATGTATTAAATTATTTAAACAAATCGATTTCTGGTCTTTCACGATCAATGTATAATGTTGTAAATGAAGTCAAAAAGGGAAATTATACAATAAAAGAACAGTTAAGATTAATTGCAAATGAATTTTTAAAAGCTAGTGAATTTGGTTCTCAAGAAGCAGTTTATTACATTTTAGCATTACCTTTGTCAAAGTGTTCAAGGCAGTGTGTATTTATTAACACGAATCACCCAGAAAATAGAATTAAAATAGTTAAATCTAAGAAAGATCTTCAAGAATTGTGTTCCTATTCTAAGGATTTTTACATTAAAGATATATTAGACCATTATATGCATCGTCCACATGAATTAGAGAATATTTGTCTTGCATCATTTGTAGCTTGGTATAATTATTCTACTAAAAATTATAATAAAACAAATAAAATCGATAGTAATGGAGAAAGTGATAATGATGATTTCGTAGAAAATAGTCATCCTTTAAAACTTAACGATAACTCAGGTTACATCCAAAAAAGGAAAAAATCTAAAATAATCAGATTTATTAACTATAATGAAAAAATTGATGATGAAGACTTTATTAGAGAAAATGTTATGATATTTATGCCATGGCGAGATGAACATATAATGATTGTTTCAGCTGCTAAGTTATTTTTAGAAAATAAAAACTTAATTATAGAAAATAGATCGGAATATGTATACAATGAAAACATAGAAAATTTATTGAAAGAAGCACAAACTCAAATTAATGAATCAGATAACGAAAATGATATCAATGAATGTAAGCCTAAAAATTTAGAAGTATTTAATGATACTACTAAAGAAGGAGATATAGCTATTGATATGAACGATGATTCAAATTAAATAGCAAATTCTAATGAAAATAAAGATGTATACTATGTATCAATTCCACACCTAATTGACGAAGAAAATTATATCAATGTAGTTTGTTCCCTTAAGGTAGTACTATCGTTACCACAGATGTCAAATTAGTGCTATGTGTAATTTGGCTAGAGTAGTATTTTCATTTGGCAACGCCGCATAAAAACTAGAGATAGAAATACATTCTGTTTCACTCAACATATGAGTTTATGCGCGGAAATCTATTGCGCATACATTTGTTTATTTTTACACTAATTATCAGTTGCATTAGTGCATGTTTGAATTTCGCGCGCGTCCTAACCTTTTCTGCGGCGTTGCCACATTTAAGTCGACTAGTACTTTTTTCTCAATCATTTATTAATTGTTCTTATCACAGGTTCTGAGTTTATGGTTTTATTTGCACATAATATTCAATCAATTTTTCTCTTTCTATTGATACCAAAATTATAGAAATCTCAACGTCCAGTTTTATGAAATAAAATAAAGTCTGTGATTTCCCATAAGGATCAATGTTAAACGCAAAAATTTATAAATATTAATATCTTTTTTTCAGTGCTCTGTAGGCCTCCAAAAATTTAACTGCTTAATTATGATATTACAAAGTACCAATATGCCAAGTTTCATTAAATTCTTACCGTCAATTCTAAAACTGGTAGTACTACCTTAATGAAAAACAAAGAAATTTTTTACTACATTTATTACATCGTTTCAAAACTAAATCTTTGCCATTTTATCATTGTGTGATAGGTGGAGCAGGTGTAGGAAAATTTCGATTAATTGAAGCAATATATCAAACTATTCTTCGTTTTTTTAATTTTGAGTCCAACAATTTAGAATCAACTAAAATCCTTCTATGTGCTCCAACTGGAAAAGCAGCGTTTGGAATAAAAGGAACAACTTTACATGCGAGTTTTATATTGCCATCAAATAAATGTTCTACCGAACTTATTCCTTTAAGCCATAGTACACGGAATACTTTGTATGCAAAATTAAAAGATCTAAATCTTATTATCATTGATGAAATTAGTATGGTTGGTTCAAGGATGATACAACAAGTTGATAGTCAGTAGATAGACAGGGGGAGTTCTGGATACAACGGGGCAAGATGGGCATGATCTGTTGTACCGACGGACGGTAAGTTATCGATTGGCGGATGGTAAGTTATCGACTGTTGGTTATCGACTGTCGATAATTTATCGACTGTCGACAATATATCGACTGTTGGTGTGGTTATCTGCGGCCTTTTGACGTCATTTGATCTTATCTGGGGCCTTTTTTGACATCATTTTGACGCTAATTGTTATCACTTCAGCTTATCTGGGACCTATTTTACCGCCTGAGCTTATCTGGGACCATTTTGAGCTCATTCCCGCCATTTTGAGCTCGCTTTGAGCTCATCTCCGCCATTTTGAGCTCGCGTTAGACGTGAGATCCCCTCCCCTCTTTTTTATTTTTTAACTGCGTAGTAGAATATTTATTTTTAGATGATGACTCATCCAGTTCCGAGAAAAAACTTTCTATTTTTAACTGCGTAGTAGATGACGTCATCTAACAGGTTTGAACTTGTTTTTGAGCTAGAGTGGGGGGAAATGAGCTGAGCGCTGAGCTCGAGAGCTCGCAGCAGCAGTCAGTCTACATCGAGAAACGTTCTAGTTAACAGCTTGTGCAAATGGATAATAAATTCAGTGAAAGTGAAAGAATTTTTCTCTTACATAACCGACCGTACACCGATAATCTTGACGATATTATTGAATCGTTATTTGGTGACATACCTCCTGAGGATATTGGTAAATTCATCAATGATGTAATTGCATTTGACAAAAATATTGAAATTATTGAAAGTGCGCGAGAAGTATCGTGTCCAGGCTGTGCTGAAAAAAGAAAGTTAGCGAAGAATCTGCTTGAAATCAGTGAAAAAACGGAAAAACTACAATTACGTATACTTAGGAAATCATAAAAATGGGTCCTCATGGTTCAAAGTAAGTAAGAATTATTATTTCAAAAATTATTTTTTTTTTTAATAACTTAACTATAAATATTCAATCGTTAACTGTTACAGACTTCATGTATGCACTGATGAGTGTACCCACGATGCCCAAATCGAGTTTGAGGATATAAGCAGCGAAAGTGATATTTTTGATGACTACGGTGACAACAACAACGACGCTATCCCAGATTCCTATTATTTTATGAAAGCGAATGAGGAAAGAAACAAAGAATTGGCTATTCGAAGGAAAGAAATCAACTTACAACTTTCTCATTGGAAAGAATTATTATTAAACTTTAATGATCGCAAAAATTACGAAGAAGCGTGTCATGAAATCACACTCATATTAACTAAGTCATTTTTCAAAGCTAACAAACCGCAATAATGGAACTAATAATTGATTTTGTGGGTTTTGAGATGCCTGATGGTAGATTTGTGATAAAAGAACTTTGTGCTAGTGATATTTCTGTTAAAGTCAATCCATATAAACGTGTGCAATGTGAACATTGGTTATTCGAACCACCTTTAGATCAGATCGATGTTGCAGTAATGCAAAAAAGTGTTGATCATTGTGGACTTCAACATTCAATTTCATGGACATCTGGTGTGCAACCATATGAATCATTGAAAGAAAATCTAGATATTTTGGTAAAAAATGCACGTTACTTTTACGTTCAAGGTGAACGAAAGAAAAAATGGCTTGATGATCTAATTGACTCTGTTGTACCTATAATTGATATGGAAAAACTGAGACATTTTTCTCTATTTGATGCTTATGATTTTCCAAAACATCGCTGCCCATACCATGTTTATCATAAGAAAAAGTTTTATTCTTCATGTGCATATCAAAATGTTCAATTTTTCAAGAAGTGGTTTTGGACTTGTTATGGAAACCAACCAACTTATGAAAAGTCGGTTCAGATATTCAATCAGTTGGGGAACTTACTGTGTATGGATAATGAAGATATCGCATGTCTTGATGTTGCATTTATCATTGAAAATGCAACCCAACAAATCGATTTCGCTTGGCACAAACTACCGGAACGATTACAAAATAATGAAAAATTGATTGGCTATCAAAGGTGTCGGGATCATTCTCTTTTCTATGACGATATCCCTGATAGCCTTGCATATCCATTCAGAAAAGATTGTCGCAATTGTACTTTTTAGGTTAAGATTAAAAGACTATAGTTTATGTAAGACTAAAAAATGTATATTTTTAGATTAAGAAAAATATCTATAGTTTATTATGTATTTGAGGTTATGTAAGACTAAAAAATGTATTTTTTTTAGGTTAAGAAAAATATCTATAGTTTATTATGTATTGGAGGTTATGTCAAAAAAAAAATATTCAAGGTTATGTAAGACTGAAAAATGTATATTTTTAGGTTAAGAAAAAATACTATAGTTTCGTATGTATTTGAGATTATGTGAAATAAAAAAAGGTTATGTAAGACTTAAATGTATTTTTAGGTTATAAGTAATAAAAAACAATATATATCAATATAAAAAAGTTTATTCATTTATAAATGTAAGTTTATTAATTAATACAGGTTCAATAATTATATTTAATTTATTAATTCTTTGTTTAAATCGTTCTCGATCTCTTGCTGCTTGTTCCCATTCGCCTCTTCTTGCTTGCTCGTGTGCAAATCTCCATACATACATGTAATGTATGGTTGGCGTTGGATTAAATTTAACAGTCTTCATATTAGTTTTCGTACGATGCTGCTTATAGGATTATACTCGACTATGCGATCATGTATAATGAGACAATAAGCTGATGTCTGCCCAGGAAATTGATTTGTAGATTCAAATTCCAGACGAATGTCCACTGGTCCAGATTTTATCGATTCGTATTGTTTCGAGCAATCGATAACATACAGTGGTGCTTGTTCCAAAAATTTTTTCTTTGTCAGCAGTGGCTCAGGTTCTTTGTTGTAGTATGAAATTTGGAAATTTATATACATATCATACAACAGAGCATATTGATTGTTTGCAATGTTGAGGTTTAAATTCCCATAAGGATAACTCTGAGAGTTTAAAAATAATTTTATATCTCTGATGTTGCAGTGATCAAATCCGCTGGCATTTTTAGTTGCGTCATTTTTTCTTGCTGTTTGAAATCCGAGGATTACAAAACGTGGTTTCTCAAGCTGCGTAGATGTTTTGACTGCCCAAATGTGCTTCGAAGTATTAGGTAATAGTGGATACTCGTACAGCTCCCAAGCTCGGAAACTGATTGAGATAGCTGGATCACTTGTAATATAATTCAGAGCTTCAATTTTTTGTTTATCAGCCATAGTCACATATGGTACAATCCACTCGATTTTTTGCAGTGTAATTTTAACAGCTTCAGCATGAGCTCCTGCAGCAGGTGTAGCCACAATGTATGCATTCAAATCGGAATTTGATCTTATTAAAATCAATTCATGCTTTGCGTTGATGACAACTTTATGGTAATCTTCAGCAAATCCAAGCAGGAGACTCAGTGGTATAGATACATCAAAGTAGCCATTGTCATTGTGTAATTTGTTTACAGCTTCATCCATAATCCAGCCTGAGTTCTCGAGTGTATTTTGTTGAGCTGGACTCAGTGATGTATATCCTTTCATGAGACTTGTGATGCCGACATTTTTATTACGATCAATCTCAACACCATTGAGCTCGTAGCGTATTTCTTCAAACATATGACATACTGTCATGTTTACCATGTGAGTAGTTGCACTTACAGCTGTACCATCAGATTTTGTAAATTTTCCATACATATGCAGTGTACTTTTACTTGGAAGTAGACATAAATCTTGATGTTGAACGGTAATTCTTATTTCATCGCTGTTGTTGAATGTTGATGAAGCATACGGGATATGAGCATGTGCTTCATAGTGTGCAATCGACTCATCAAAAATGATTTGTCGTTGAATATTTAAGATTTCCGCTGCCATGGTCGTGTACACGTTAAACAGCAAAAATAAATTTTTATTTTCTTAATTTTCCACGTAATTTTAGTCCTAGGCTCTGAAGAAACTGAGCGTTCTGATGTGTTAACACCTTGTGAGGTACTCGGTGACTGATGTTGCTTGACCATGTTGCTGTCGTTTTATACCCAGCACCACTTTTTGTTTCATACACGATACCCATTATTTTATAGACTTTATATGCAGTCTTATGGTTATCATTTCACCTCTGAAATTAGCCAGTTTTCCGTCTTGATCTACAATTCTCAGTCTGAGATTTTGTATTGCTTGTACGGCGATCGGTAGATAAATGACGTGTGATGGTAATTCAACAATCTTATATCCTGGTGGTACACTTGGGAAAAATTCATGAATAGTGTGAACTTTGTGTTCATTTATGTAAGCACCAGACGTGATGTTACACTCAACTCTCAGAGCATTGAGTTTTAATATCTTCACCGGTAAATCTGATGAGTGAGTTTTATGTGGCATCAGCTTCCGATTTGTAAATCCCAATAGCCGACCAATAGAATCTTGAGGTGTAAAATTTATAAATTGATCACATTTTATCTCACTTCTCAATTCATTATTATTGGCTTTGATGTTGATGCTGAGTCTTCGTAATTTCTTTTGAATATATTTTTCAATGTCATTTATCTCGTAACTTCCTGTTGGTATCGTCAAGACTCTCTCTTCAATAGTTTCATATTTTTCAGCTTCTATATTCTTTTCCGTCACTGAGATATTGTCATCAAACTTTGTAATTATTGCAGCATTTCTCTTAGCTCTTTTTTTCTTGACTATTTTTTTCTCATCAAGATTATTATCAACATTATTTGTATCAATTTTTTCGATATCAATATTATCCACAGGATAAGAGACATAGAATTTATTAGCACCCACATCAATATTGGGTATTGAATTAAATGTTAATAACTCTACAAGTCCCAGAACATAATTTTTAGCTGATGATAATTCAATTGGAGGGAAGTAGTTAGCCTCCAACTCGGATGAAGATCCTGTCAGTGTTAATGTGAATGACTCAGCCATGACTGATGTGTTGTATACAAAGTCACATCAATTTATAGTTGTCCAGTAAGAAATTTGAGACATAGATGTCCGCATATAATTGTATTAAAATCCTGATATCTTTTGTGATTATATTTCACGCTACCAACATCGAGATATTCCATAAGATCTTGTGGTGGTTGTAAATTACCAAAACTGTCAAAATAAGTAACTCTATCATTATTTTTCTTGTATGCAACCCAGTGAGTACCAGGTCCATGTTTATCATCAAGATTAATAATAGCTGATTCATTTTTTCTCGGTCCAGTTTCATGTAAATCGTTTCTCATAAAAACACTACGAAAGTTTGGAATTTTTAGAGCTTTAGCGTACTTTAGTAAGTCGATGTTTGTGAGTGCTCGATGTGGTAGCTCTACTTGTTTTTTGACTTGCATCCTCTGCCTACTGGATATGGTCTCAAGTATAAGCCCATACCACGCCTATAAGGCTTCAAGTATAAGCCTTTACCCATGGATATTTGTTCCATTTGCAAATTATGACGTTTGCTCTCATTCAATCGATTTTTAGCAGCACTTGCATCATTTACAGCTTTTGCTATACCAGCAGCGCCTCCAGCTAAAGCTCCTGTGGCACTCAAGCCAGCAAAAAGTGGTATTAAAAATGGTAGTATACCACCAACTTTAGATGGAACTGGTAAAATTCGAGGCAACCTAATATTTTTTTTCCCACCAGATTTTTTAACTGCCTGACGAGCACCCTTCAATGCTGTTTTGATTGGATCACCACCAGAAGTCATGGACTTTTTGGCAGCTATAACAACTTGTCTTAGTGCTACTTGCTTTTTTACACTAGTCTTTCTCTTGCTGGTCTTCCTCTTACTGGGCTTTCTCTTGCTAGCTGTTCTCTTCTTCAGCCCCATACCGAATCTTCTTTTCATCTTCATGATTTTATTTACACTCCACGCAGCAGCTTTTTCACCAATACCAGCGTCTTTTGCTTGATAACGTTGCCACGCCTTCTCAGCAAGTATTTGATCAGCTTCGTGACGTGCTTCCAAATTTTCACGATTATACGAGTATGCAATATCGTGTTCTTTACACGCAGCGTCCAGTGGATTAATTCCAGGATCACCACGAGCTAATCTCTTGGCTAGCTTTGTGCCTGGTCCACAGTACTGGTATCCAGGTATATGTAGTTCAAATGGCAGCTTATTAATTATACTGTTTACAAAACCTTTACCACTAGTATTCACACATCTGCTCTCCATAGTAGCAGCATCATGACTGACTGAAAATCCTATAAAACCTGGTACTTATAGTTCACTGAGTGAGTTGTTGTTGTGACCGGAAACTGTCAACATGGAGTTTAAAAGTCAAGAGGCCAAGTTGCCAGTAATAAATTTTGATCAAATTGTTCAAGGTACAGGAGTGAAAAAAGTTAAAAGACACGGCGCTTTATTGCCAAACAGTGTACGCGCTATATTTTGTGGTCCATCAAATTGTGGAAAAACAAATGCTCTGCTGTCACTCATCATACACCCCAACGGCTTGAGATTTGATAATATTTATCTCTACTCAAAATCTCTAAATCAACCGAAATATAAATTTTTAGAATCACTACTTAAACCAATAGAAGGTATTGAATTTTTTACATTCAACGAGCACGAAGAAGTACTGAAACCTGAAGATGCAAAACCAAACTCATTGATGATATTTGATGATGTTGCTTGTGAAAAACAAGATCATATCAGAGCATATTTTTGCATGGGTCGACACAAAGATGTTGACAGTTTTTATCTCTGTCAGACTTACACACGGATCCCTAAACATTTGATACGTGACAATGCAAATTTTATAGTTCTCTTTCGTCAAGATGAGATGAACTTGAGACATGTGTATGATGATCATGTAAATACTGACATGTCATACAATTTATTCAAAGACTTGTGTTCAGCATGTTGGAATGATGGTGGTAAATATGGGTTTGTAGTGATTGACAAAGACAGTGAGCTAAATAGTGGAAGATATAGAAAAGGATTTGACTGTTTTATTAGTATAAATTAACTTGTACTTGACGAACAGCAATCAGAGATTAAGTGAACTCTGACGCATCAACATGAAGACTGAAGAACTTTCAAAGCAACGAGATGTCTTACATCAGATATCTCAGGCTAGTGATGCTATCCGACGGAAGCACAGAATGCTCAAGTTGGGTAAAGACACAGCTGAGAAGGCAATGGGTGAAATGTTCAAGCCTATTGTTACACCTCTGCAGAGTCTAGTCGAATCATCTAAAATCAAACAAGAAGTCAAGTCTGAAGTTGAAGAAGAAAATAATTCAACTGTGAATAATAATAATACAGAACTTGATGATGCAAGTAAATATAACAGTATCATCTCTGAAGATAGAAGCGGGACTCTGGAAGAAACACAAATATCCCCTGCTGCATCAAGTACCCCTGCTAAGTCAGCTAGCAGTGAAATAAAATCTTATTTATCTAAAGTGTATAAAAAAAGTAAAGATATTGATATGAGATATGGTGTCCGTCGATGTTACAATGATTTTTACATTGGTGATTCTGAAATAACTTTTGATGATACTATGATTAATATAAAAAATAAAAATTACTCAGTGACTCCTGGTTTATTGGAATTATTATTTAAAAAATCACCTGATGATTCGAAAGTCACACAGAATGATAAAAATAAATATCTTGAAATTATAAAGATGACAAATGCTCATAGAAAAAATTATAAGCCAGATAGTAGTTTTTATGAAGACTCGACAATCAAGTATAATAATTATATTGCTGATTTTCTTGCTAAAAATGCAAATTTATCAAGAGGTAAAGGATTACCTGATTTTATGATTGCGAAAAAGAAAAAAGCTCGTATGGATTATGTCTACTGGGATGATCCAAATGAACTAGTTGACCGTCTTCGTTTACTCATGGCATCTCAAGCAGCTGGGAATCCAAGTCACACCAATGAAATCATATCAATTATCGAAGAGCTACGAGAAGCAGGAATTATTTATTAGCAGCCACTGCATCAAATTTATATCATTTACTTGCTGACTGTTGAAGTGAAAAGAGCAAAAATGAGTATCGATATTTTTGGACGTTCGCTACCAACTGGTGCTGCAATCAGTGGACCACCAGGACCACCTGGACGAGGATTTCAAATAACTGTTGATGGACAGTATGATGTTGAGAGCAAGAGACTGTGTCATGTTGGCAAACCAGCTGAAGACAGTGATGCAGCAACTGTAAAATTTACACGTGATCTTGTACACAAAGAGCTGTCGCTACTGTATGATAGTATGAGGAATGATCAGTCAGAGATCATTTCACACTTGCACTCTCAAGTGGTTACACTGGACTCTGCTGTAACGCTTTTTAGAAAAGAAAATCAAGAATTAAAAGTTAAAATAAAACGTATGAAGTCACAAAAAGACTTAATCAGTAGAAATACACAGAGAATAAAAGAACTGGAAGCTAAAATTTTTGTTGACAATGGAGGACAAAAAATCAGTAATAGCATATGAGTTGCACAGACCAGCACGCAGAAATTACCAACGTCGTCATGTTGACATACGAGCACTTGATGAAACTTGGCAAGCTGATCTAGTTGAAATGATTCCTTATGCAACAGTTAATAAAGGAAACAAATACCTGCTAACTGTCATAGATATTTTTTCAAAGTATGCTTGGGCTGTACCGATTAAAAGTAAAAGTGGCAGTGATGTCACTAGTGCAATGAAATCTATATTTCAACAAGGACGTGTACCAGAAAATCTGCATGTTGACCAAGGCAAAGAATTTTACAATAAAGAATTTCAAGAACTGATGGAACGTAAAAACATCAACATGTACTCAACATTCAGCAACTTGAAGGCATCAATATGTGAACGTTTTAATCGAACACTCAAGAATAACATGTGGCGTCAATTCACTGCTCGTGGTACCTATAAATGGATTGATATATTGGAAGATTTGATACACAAATATAATACTAGAAAACATCGTACTATTCAACTGGAACCTATTGATGTAACTGCTAAAAATGAGAAGCAGATATTTGAAAAAATATACAAACCTCTTCAAGCTCAGCGGCAAGCGCGAAAAAATAAATTCAAAGTTGGAGACAAAGTTCGAATCAGCAAGTACAAACATGTATTTGAAAAAGGCTACACACCCAACTGGACCACTGAAATTTTTACAATCAAAACAGTGCAGAATACAAATCCAACAACGTACAAACTTGTAGACTATCAGGATAAGCCAATTGAAGGTGGATTTTATGTTGAAGAACTCAGCAAAGTCAAGCATCCAGATGTCTATCTAATAGAAAAAATTATAAAAAAACGTGGAAATAAATTATATGTAAAGTGGCTCGGCTTCGACAGCTCTCACAATACCTGGATTGATAAATCAGACCTGTAAAAAACTTATTATGTAATCTTATATTCTAATAAATAAAAACAAAATTTTTAATTGTATACACACATTTTTTTATTTATAAACCTTAAAACTAATTTTACAAAAACTTAGAAATAATTTACATAAGTTATCTTTTTTTTTTATTTACAACTATTTACATAAGTTTTTTCTTATTTACAACTATTTACATAAGTTTTCTTTTTATTTACAACTATTTACATAAGTTTTCTTTTTTTAATTATTGTCTCATCATCATCATCATCTACAATTCTTCTATAGCCCCATGGTAGGGTGTCATGGCTGCCGTCAATGAGCTGACGCTTATCATCAGCCCAACTTAATGCTATTTTATTTTGTACAATCGTTTTTACATTATGTTTTGCGCTCTTAATTAAATATTGTTTTTTTGTTAAATTTACATGATTATTTAAACATTGCATAAAATCATCAAACGTGATTGTTCGCAAAGTTGGACCTTTTACACCCTTTGCTCGCTTTTTGGCCTTTTCATTTTTATATGTCTTGAATGCATATAATTTAGCTCTGAGTCCAGTGAATTCAGTCATGATTCCACCATTATTCTCATCCTTCATCAGACCCAGGACTTTCTTATTGACTAATGGTATATCATAAATATTATCCGCGGGGTAGTCAGAAGTGTCGAACTTGGAGATGTCACGTTTGATGATTTTATAGACATCTGGCACAGTAAAATGATAGATGAGACTGTCGGTGTCAGTATACATCAATTTAGACTCATCATTTTTAAAGTTCTTTTTTACATAATTATAATGAAAGTCATAAATAAATGTTTTAGACAAATCTAAAATACAAAAGCCCACATAGATAGGTTTATTAAAACAGACTTTTACTTTCTTCATCTCAATAATTACCATATCTTTATCAAACATGGTAAGACTATGGAAATTTGGCTTACATATCAATTCTTTGACGCCATATCTACCCTCCCATTCAGTTTTTAATTGTACATCTTTATGCTTTCTTACATTTTCCATAGTCTTACCAAATACAGCGTTGTTCATCAGTTTGTAAAAATTTTTTTCAAACTCATTCTTTGCTAATTTTCTACAATCAGTATTTTTATCAATATAAGTTTTGAGCCAAGTTGATTGTTTGAATTGCAGTACTCTGTGGACTTTTGTTAATTTTAATCCTAATTCTAGACATTGTTTTAAATTTTTATAATGTATTATATAATTTTTTTTATCATGCAAAGTTGTTGATAATTTTGAGTGTTTGGATCCTGGCGGAACAAAGTGCTCAGGACACAAGGGCAAGTCCTTGTGAAGTTCATGTAACTCCTCTGGATAACTTAAATCTACTTCTAAAATGTATCCTACACTATCATCATTATCATTTAAAAATTTATTTACATCATCATCTACATTTTCCACCCACTCAAATGAACCTGTCGGTAGTGACATACTCATAGCTGCACCGTATAAATTATTTACATCATAATACATTAAATATGATTCAGCTTTGCTTGGATCAAAGTCCTCACCCATGTACCGATTATTAGCAGCAGCATATCGGTTTGTACACTGAGATACCCCACCCCTGATGCCTTTTTCAATAAAAAGTACCATTTCAGGATCAGTTAAAAGCTGAAGTTCCACACCAGTGTATTTTAACATAGCATCATTAGACAGACCAGGAGCTGTATAATAGTGTAATGGATCTAAGCTGTAAGTTTTGAAGCAGCTTTGTCTAAAATTTTCAAAGACGTCTGCTAAAAGAAGTACATCAGTTTTAAGATATAAATCTGAGTACTCTCCTAGTGTGTTGATGTTAAATTTGTTCCAGACTAGCTGAGCAAAGAAATAATCCTCATCAGAGACACTTTCATTCATTAATTTTGAAAAAAATGATACTTGATCAGGCAATTGTTTGTCATTAAGCTTATCAACACTGGATATATATTCATATGGAAATATACCTTTACGCGTAACTAATTTAAATTCATCTGGATCGGGATAGTGAAGTTTCGTTATAAGCTTTTCATCATCACCAAGATTTGAAGCTAATTTTTCAAGGCTAGATGCCATAAATCTGAATGAGTCTATGAAACGTAATGTCACTGAAGTATTTTCAATCGATTTTGTAAAAGATATATATTTTTCTTTATTAATTGGTAGCAGAGTTACATCACCTTTAATTAATGTAGCTAAACTTTTAATTAAAAAATGTGAATCATAGCCTGATAAATTGTGAAAGACTATGGGAATAACATGAGACTTCGGATAATTGACATTACAAGATATATGTGCTGGGCCGCGATAATTACCAGTGAAATGACAATGATCATAACACTTGTCGGTATTTGTAGTGATCGTTTTTTCACAAATATGACAAACAGTTGCCTGATCATGTGTCTCTTGCTGCTGTTTGGTGAGTGGTTTCATCGGTATAGGATTTTTTAAATATCTTTCGTATTCAATTGCTAATTTTTCCAACTTTAAAATAAACCACCCAATACAAAATTTTGAACGATTTAATTCAAATTTAGATAATTTATTATCATAACTGCAATGTTGATAGAATGCTACACTGTGTGGAACATGCTTTTGAGTTTCATCATCTCCTGGGGTTTTTTCTAGTGTACATTCCAAGTCTGCATACACAACAAACGGTACCGTGTCTTTGTATTGATAGTTTTTGAATTTTAAAATTTGATCTTTTTCCTTTGGAAATGTCATATGGACTTTATTTATTTTAAAACAGTCAGCTTTGTGATTTTCATACGAATAAACATATTTAAAATGATTCAAGCATCGATCACAAAAAAATAATTTGCTGTTTGACTTGGAAACTTGAGATTTAACTAGACGTGAAAGATCTTTGATTAAAGCAAAGTGAAATTTAGGTTGAAAATTTTTAATATCAAAATCTGATTTATTTAATTTAATATTCTGCTGTACCATTAAGAGATGAATAACTTTTTCATCAGACGCTATGAGTTTACTTAAGTATAATGGAATTATTGTACTTTTTTCGGATTTTTTATTACAAAATTCTGACTCGATACCGTAGACATTAATTGATAAATTATTCAATTTTTCAAATTTTGGTATATCATTTAAAGTGATTGGAAATTTTATACCTTCATATTTTAATATAGAGCTGAAGTGAGGATATGATGTTTTTTTCACAGGATTACTATTAGCAGGATATAATGCTGCTACAACACTCCATAGAAAACAGTGTTCATCAAAATTCTGAATATTTAATACTGCTTTTTTCGATTGTATGTCCTTGGGTAGCTCCACAAACGTTGAATCTCCAGCTTGAAGAGGCGCATATCTTGACATCGTAATGATCAAACTGTGGATTTCAATTAAACTCCACCCAGAGTCTTTTTGATTGAATTCCTCAACTTTCTTCAATAATTTATCATTGACATGATCTTTATACCAAGTAGCAAGAGATGTTGCATGTAAAATTTCTCGGCTCTTGGTGTTGAATGTCTTTGTTTCTTCAATGACATTTTCGGCTTTTACATTTCTAAATTTGCAAATCAATTCAACATTTACTTTAAGCCCAGCAAGATCTCTGAGCATATTGTCAACTTTTTCAATTATAAGATCTTGAGCATCATCAAGAAAAGTATGAAGATCTGTATGGGCTTGATTCACCACACATCCTGATCTGATGTTATTTGAGAATGCATTTTCAAGATCTTGCCACTTGATGAGACGTCGGTTTGCACGCAAATCACCACCAGTTACTTCACCACTCAATTGTGCAAATTGGTCAGCATACCAGTATAAAAGTACAATATTTGCTTGTACACTTCTCCTGACTTGAACATTTATTTTAGGATCTAGCAAGATCTCATTGAAGTAATTAATTGTATCACTGCACACTTGATAACACTTCTGACAATGTTCTTCAGCTAATGGCTGATCGTGTAAATCATTGAATGATTTAATTATTGAATCTACTGGACGCTGAAGCGCCACAATAAAATCATTTTGTGCCATTTTTTAAAGAATTGTTTTTTATTCAATCACTAATTTACTCGATTAAATATTTTCTGTTTAAAGTTTTTGAATGCACAAAATAACTGTTTAAAGTCTAAACAGTTCTTTAACACAGAAATAAATTGTGGACACGATTAAAAATATATTTTTGATATAAAATAAATCACCAACAATCAGAAATTTTAATGAAAGTTTTTTCTGTTTAAAGTTTTTGAATGCACAAAATAACTGTTTTAAGTCTAAACAGTTCTTTAACACAGAAAGAATCAAAATTTTTATTCACAATTGTTTATAAATAATTATTATAAAAATAATAATTTTCTCTAGCACAGAGTTTTTTTATCACTTATCAACAAATTTTTTACCACAAAAATCTTTTAAGCACAAAAGTTTTATGGTAAAAGTTTGGTAAAAAAAAAAAAAAATATCACTTGAAATATTGATTATTAAAAATCAGAATAACTTTATATCACAAAAAATTTCACACACAATCAACAGAGTGAATACACGGAGTTATGTACTTCACTGCGAGACTTGTACTTCTTTTTAATGAAGTATGCTTTCGCGCGGTGCATTTATAGGTGGGGCGCGACTCATCAACTGCGCAGTAAAAAATTTCATATTTCTCAAAAGTACCAACCTTATAAAATAAAATCACCAGAAACTGGAAAAAATCCCCTAGAAACTGGAAAAAATTCCCTAGAAAAGAACAAAAATTCCCTAGATCGCATCAACATAACCTAAGATCTAGATGGCGCGATGGAAAGTTTGACGTCATCTACTACGCAGTTAAAAATTGAACTAGATGTCGTTATGATCTAAAAATAGAATTGAGTGAGTCATGTTCTAAAAATAAATATTCTACTACGCAGTTAAAAATAAAAATAAGAATGGAAAGTTTTTTTCTTGGAACTGGATGAGTCATGTTCTAAAAATAAATATTCTACTACGCAGTTAAAAATAAAAATAACAATGGAAAGTTTTTTTCTTGGAACTGAATGAGTCATTTTCTAAAAATAAATATTCTACTACGCAGTTAAAAATAAAAATAACAATGGAAAGTTTTTTTCTCGGAACTGGATGAGTCATGTTCTAAAAATAAATATTCTACTACGCAGTTAGAAATAAACATTCTACTACGCAATTATCTTAAACAAAGAATATTTTTCAGCCAATGAAATTGAAGATTATTAATTAAAAATAGTGTGGTGGGGAGAATAATAAAATAAAAAATAGCTGAGCTGTATTAATTCTTCAGTTGCTCTCTGACTGTTGCTGAGATACAAGCTATAAAAATGGTAATGATACTAGATGTGCAAGGATTCAAAGGACCCGATAATCAATTTATCGTGAAAGAACTTGCTACAATTACGATTCAACATGAGATCGAAGGGCATGAAGAGTTATCATGTACACTATTTCAACCACCATATAATCGGGAATCGCTACCACATCAATGTCAGCGTCAAAACACCTGGATCATACACAATCATCATGGGATCACCTGGAATGCTGGAAAGACACCATATTCTAAGCTACATGAAGTTTTTGATCATGTGACAAATAATTACAAGTACATTTATGTCAAAGGTGGTGAAAAAACTTTATGGGTACAAGATCTAGTCGGACATGATAAAGTTGTCATCGATCTGGAAGATTTCAAATGTCCCGCCCTCAAAAATAATAAATTTTTCGATTGTAATTTCTGTAATTATCATTGTAAATTAAATGGTGAATATCTATGTGCTTTACAAAATGTAAAATTGATGAAAAATTGGTTGTTAAATAATTGAATAAAATTTTAAAAAAATTTTAATTTCTGACTTTGTTTTTTCAACTTGAATAATTTTTATTTCTGACATTTTTTCTTTCAAACTTAACTTATTTAAATTAAATTATTATAAAATAGTGTAAAGTTACTTGGAAAATAATTACGTATAATATTTTAAGGAATTAAATAGTTAATTAATTTCAAATTTTAATAAGTGATTTTTATAAGTTAAAAATTATTTTAATTTAATCAAAAAAAGATTTTATTCAAAAGTGTGCAACAGTTCCAGTTATTTGAAAAATATATAGTGATCAGGTAAGTATATCATTTGTTTATTATTAATTAATTTTTCTTCATTATGATTTGAAAACATAGAGATGTATAGAATTAACATCAATCTCAGTAGCTGGTTTATCCCATTAGGTGGCGGCTATTTGACCGTCATTATGCATTCACTGTATACGGAATTGACAACAGTATGGATGTATCGATCTGTGTCATCTAGTTTATCCCGCGAGATGGCAGTTATTTCCCACATATTATTTTTCTAAATCAATTTTATGTGATATAAATAAAGTGATTGATTAAGAATAATATTTAAAATCATCAAGAGATGTATCTAAAATAATATCTTAAGATAATTTATATTAATAAATATTTATTAACATTTTTTAACCGAAGTGCACGTGCTGAAGTTTACAAGCGCGCCATTCAAAAGCGAACCAATCAGGTTCCATCTTTTATATAACAAGTGTTTTGATTGGTTGATTTTTACCATAACAAAAAAATTGTTTACTTGAGAAGATAAAAATCTCTCAAGAAACTTAAATCCAGAATAAGTCTAGACAAGCGTCGATGATATTGTACACATCGTTCATTTTGTAAGTTTTTCTTTTATAAATAATTAAATATTTAAATATATATATATATATATATATTTACATTTATTTATAAATATAAATTAACAATAAAATAAGTTTATGTGTGCGCGTAATTATAAATATATCATTTAATATAAATAAAATATTATAAAAGAATTGTGGCGTCTAGACTCATAGCTATGGGTGTGGTGAACATAAACGAAAACAATTGTTTAAATTATTATTCGATCGTTTTAATTATAATAAGATTGAGTGATGCTAATTATTAAAATCAATAAATTACTGATGATTTAATTATATAATAACAATTGTTTAAAAGTATTTTTTTTTTTTTTATGTTCACTGTATCTGTACATGATACAACTTTCTTTTGTAATAATTTATTATTTAAATAAATATTATGGTGGGGTTGCAGAGTTTATAAGTGTCATAATCAATTAATTATGATTAATATATTTTCGTTGCAGGATATTTTATACTTCAACATTGACACCAAATATTGACAACAAAAAAAAGTAAGGATGTTATATTATTTATTCTTTTTTTTTTCTCATTGAACTTTATTTTATTATTATTAAGACTTTCATATACGTTTTTTTTTTTTTTTTAGATGGGTAATATTATAACATATTGTTATATAATTCCACGTGTATGGGAGGAAAATTACACTCATGAAGAGCTGATCGACATGATTTGGGATCAGCTAGAGCCATATACGCTTGAAGACCAAAATTATAATTTCGGGCCAATAATTACCGTCGCTGGGGTAACAACTATTTTGAGAATTTTTCACCATCGCTTCTGTTGGTGGTTTGCACTGCCTGGTGATCAAATACCATCAGAAGGGAGATATCGTTACAGCGATAATTTCTTGAACGTTGGGAACTGGGCAACACGTGATGTCGTGATGGAGATTGTAGATGATGATGATGATGAAGAAAATAACGCTAATGGGAATGATGATGTTGACATTGGTGATGCAGACACTGTGATACTAGATGATCTGAATGATAACGATCTTCATTATCGAAGGGATCAAGAAGAGGCAGCAAGACTTCAAGCGATCCGTAATAGACAATTTCAATTGTTGAACCGGATGAGACATGGAGTTGCTGATCCTAATGAAGATGAGGGGATTGAATTTGAATCACTTTTCGAAGAGGATGAGGATGAGGCTATCCCATCATGCCAAGATCCAAATTCTAAAATTGCCGAGTTAAATCGAGAAAAATTCCACCTTCAAAATCAAATTGAAGAATTACAAAAACATGTAGCTGAAGCAACAGAAAAACTGGCGAGATTCGATGAAATAAAAAGAAGTCGAACCCAAGCAGAAATGATGAATCTTCATCATCAACAAACAATAGATAATTTAAAAAACAAAATTGTCATTATGGAAAAAGAAAAAGTTCAGAAAAACAATCATTTTGAAAATAATGATGATGAAGATTTATAAAAATTAAGGCTTTTAGAACTTCTTACTTCATAGTCATTTTATTTTTCATTCCTTTTTTTTTTTTGAGCAATTTGAAATTTACGAAACTGTTTGGATCTTACCTTCCCTGGCGGTTTTAAATCAGCCTGGGAGTGGAAACAGGGTGGAATCACGATGGATCCAGGGTGATTCAAAACCGCCAGGGTTGTTATTTTAGTTAGTTATTTAAGATTTTTTTTTTTATCTACATCTTGATTAAATTATTATTAAATTATTATAATATCCATTTTTTAAAAACAATAATAATAATATACTTAACCATAAAAGTATTAATTATAATAATATATATAGTAAAAAAGAAAACATGAACAAAACTTTAATAGATATCAATTATTGATAAAAAATTGTTTATTCCCACCTCCCACTTTAAAGAAAGTATCAAACATAAAAATATGTAAAATAGATCAGCTTTTGAATATAAAAAGTAAATACGCTATATTCTTTTTTAATGTAAGTATTTAGTCAGCATTTTTTTTTAATTCTACAAATTTATATTAGTATTTATTTTTTTTAATTCTACGAATTAATAATAATACTATTTATTTTTGTTTTTAATTAAAAAATTCTTCTTGTTAAAGGTTTTCTTAACAAGAGGTAATTGTTATTGTTCTGAATATATATTCTTAAAGAGTGTATTAAACGTATATAGTTATTAAGCGAATCATTTTAGTTTATTATTTGCTGTGCATGCTGCTCGCTCCACCACCGCCCCTTTTCTCCAGACGCGCTAATGCTGCTTGCTCGCTCCACCACCGCCGCCTTTTTCTCCAAGCGCGCTACTGCTCTTGCTCTTCCACCTCCCTTTTCTCCGAGCGTCGCTGCTGCTTTCGCTTACATAGCTGCACTTGCGCGAACTACCGTTTGAATTTCCAGCTCATATATTACTATACTACTGTGGCGACTTTACTGGTAGTACTGGCAGGCGACGATAGGGTGAGCGTCCATCGCGCAAACTGACATTTGAATTTCCCGCATGTTTTTATGATTACTATTATTTTTTCTATCTTTTTTTATCTAACTATAATTAATTATTTATTTGTTTATTTATTTTTTTTTTATCATTACATTATATAACTTAAAAAAATAATTTTTAGGTATAATTATTCTAATTGTATTTAAATCTATAATTTGTGTATGGGGTACATGAAATAATTAAAAAAAAGATATTTAAATTTTTGAATTTATTGAATAAAAATAAATACATTTAAGATGGCTGTGATACAAATTCAAATTTGTTATATTTTGAGCCGTGGTATAGAATATATAGGCACTCTTCGATAGCCATGTCGTTGAGATTTTTTAACTTCTCCGTATCACCAATCAGCTCGTTGTTTGTCCTGGTAGGGAAGTAGATGGTGAACTGATCCTCAACATGAGCGATAATTTTAGGTCCATACTGAGTTTTAATGATCTTCATCTCAGTAATTTTGTAAGATTTGCCAACTTCCAGGTCTTGAAGTTTTTAAACTGGCAGGATATGTACCAAGCAGTTAATTTTGTTGATTTCTGATAGATCCATTCTTAAATTAAACAATGAAAAATTAATTATTAAAACAATAATTCATTTAATTAGAACGATTTATTCAGTTTTAATTATTAGTACTTACTTGATATTAATACACATGATGTTTTCTTCAATTTCAGATAAATTATAAAAAACGAACTTATGATTTTTTGTATGCCGTCGGTTGAAAAAAATTTTTTTGTCACTGACCAACCACTAAGGACTTTTAATGTAGACTGACTGCTGCTGCGAGCTCTCGAGCTCAGCGCTCAGCTCATTTCCCCCCACTCTAGCTCAAAAACAAGTTCCAACCTGTTAGATGACGTCATCTACTACGCAGTTAAAAATAGAAAGTTTTTTCTCGGAACTGGATGAGTCATCATCTAAAAATAAATATTCTACTACGCAGTTAAAAAATAAAAAAGAGGGGAGGGGATCTCACGTCTAACGCGAGCTCAAAATGGCGGAGATGAGCTCAAAGCGAGCTCAAAATGGCGGGAATGAGCTCAAATTGGTCCCAGATAAGCTCAGGCGGTAAAATAGGTCCCAGATAAGCTGAAGTGATAACAATTAGCATCAAAATGATGTCAAAAGGGCCCGAGATAAGATCAAATGACGTCAAAAGGCCGCAGATAACCACACCAACAGTCGATATATTGTCGACAGTCGATAAATTATCGACAGTCGATAACCAACAGTCGATAACTTACCATCCGCCAATCGATAACTTACCGTCCGTCGGTACAACAGATCATGCCCATCTTGCCCCGTTGTATCCAGAACTCCCCCTGTCTATCTACTATAGTCGACTTAAACAAATTTTTCAAACTTCAAAATCTTTTGGTGGTATATCAGTGGTTGTATTTGGTAATTTCAATCAATTATCCCCAGTAGAAGATAGGTACATTTTTCAATCTCATGCAATGGATCTTTATGGAGACATTATCGGTAATCCGTTATGGAGTTTATTTACTAGTTATGAATTGACAGAGATAATGCGACAAAAAAATGACGTGAAGTTTGCGGAAGCACTTAATAATTTAGCCAATGGTACATTATCGAAAGACGATATAAGCCTTTTTGAATCTTGGATAGTCAATAGTGACGATGAAATACCGAAAAATGCAATCCATTTATTCCGTACAAATTTAGAAGTTGATTGTTACAACACTAAAATAATTAATAAAGATTCATTTAAAAAAACGATTGTTGCAAACGATAACCTATCAGGAAAAGCATTAAAAACAATGAAACCAAAATTACTCACATTGTGTAAAAATTTGGAAACAAAAAATTCACAAGGATTACCATCTGAATTATCGATTAGCATTGGTATCAAGTATATGTTAATTTAAATATAGACGTCGAAGATGGCCTTGTCAATGGTGCAGTAGGAATATTAAAAGGGTATGATTTAAATAACAAAGGAGATATTATTCGACTTTGGATGGATTTTTCAGATGATCAAGTCGGTAAAAAAAGAAGAAATGAAATTCACTAGCACGGATATGAAAATTGGACTGCCATAGATAAAGTAATAAGAAATATTCGGCCTACAAAAAAAGTAGTTACAGTAATTCGAGAGAAATTCCCGGTAGTACCAGCAGAAGCAATTACGATTTATAAAAGCCAAGGTGGAACTTATAATATTGTGGTTATAAATTTAGCCAAAGGAATGAAGAAAAATGAACTATATGTAGCTTTTAGTCGATGCACAAAATTAAATGGGTTGTTCATAAGAGGTGACCTGAAAATTTCTTTATTACAAAATCCATATTATACAGTACAAATTGAAATAAAACGCCTTCGAAATTCCAAATTATCTCTATCATGTCAATTTATAGATAACAAGGAAACAGATACAATTGTTTATCAAAATATACAAAGTCTAAAGGAAAAATCACATTGGCTTGATTTAAATAATTTTATAAGATTATACAGACCGTGTATTTTTATAGCAGCAGAGGCATGGATAAAAAATGACGACGATATTTCAATAAACGATTATACAATTGTACATCGCGTAAATGTAGCACAAAATCATAAAAGACATGCTTACGGATTAGTGATATATTGCAGAATAGGTAAAATTTCAACATTCAATATAATTTTAATGATGAGGAAAAATTACAAGCGTGTTCACTTGTAACAGGTTTGTACAATGACGTTGCAATATGTACTGGTTACAAGCCTCCATCAACAAAATATTCATTAATACAAACAAAAATTGAAGAAATGATACAAATTGCTGAAGAAAAAAGTAAAAAAATTATTTTTTTAGGGGATTTTAACATAGATTTTAGTAAAGAGCCTTCACATTCTTTCTTTAAAATGCTAAGATCAAAAAATTTACAATCTGTATTAAAAAATAATCAAAGCACAACGAATTCCACTACAGCAATCGATATAGTTTTTTCTAATTTTCAATTTAATTGTGGAATTACTGAAACTATTTTTGGATATCATAAGCAACTTACATGCATCCTCAATAAATCGGACTTGAATTATATTAAAAATGATAAAAATCAGATTGTAAATGACCTTACATTGCTCGAAGCAATCAATGAAGGAAAATGGCTAAAACATGAATTAATTAATGCAAAAGTTCTTGAAAAAAATGATTTTGACTTGATAAATAAATTGCATGAATTTATTAAAGGAAAAATTTTCAAATTTAATAGCAACAAAAGAAATAATTGTAAATTTGAAATTCCAATTTCATTACAGAAACAGTTTATCTCGCTGAATATTAAAAAAAGTCGAAATTCTTTTTATTATGCTATATCAACATTAATTAGCAGTGGAGATGAATTGATGCCATGTTTACGAGCTTTAGAAGCTATTTATTTTATTTTGAACGAAAAATTTATGAAAAACATTCCAGGTGAACTATTTCAAACAATATCGTTTGAAAATATTTTAAACATTCAACAACATGCAGAAACAGGAAATGTAATATTAATGTCAGCGATGCTGCAACGTCCAATTAATATTATAACAAGAAGCGAACTTTCAAGTATAAGAATTGCTTCAGCTGAGAACCAGGACAAATTTTATATTTATCTAGATCCAGATTCGAAACATTACACAGCACTGGTAAGAAAAAATACAAGGCAAAATAGTACACCGTCCATGGCTACGATGAAAATTGAATCTAATAATTTTGTTGATTTTCAAAACGAAAATGTCGAAGTTAGCTACTTACAGGAAATACTAAATCTAAGTCACAACAACACAAAAAATAAGAAAAGACAAAAAACTTCTGGGAACCAAAAAGTTTCAAATAATAAGTTTCAAGTCTGTGATAATTTAGTTAGTGCTCTAAAAGAAAGAATACCATTAATTCAACACATTCTTCTCAAAATTTCTGAAACCTTATCTTTACGAGAAATTAAAATGATTTTAAATCAAAATAAAGATGTAATTGCTCAATTTTCTTCTGAAATTTATACAATAGTTAATGAAAATATGACAGGACCATTGAAAAATCATTTCAATCTCCACAATTATACTAAGTATGTCTTGAAAACAAATGGCTTATCAGTTGAGAATGCTCAAATAAATCACATTTTAAATACTATATTTTCTTTAACTAATGTCGCCTCTGATGGCAATTGCTTATTCCGAACATTTGCTGAATTAATATTTTACAATCAGGAAAGGTATAATGAAATTAAACTTTTCATTATATACTTTGTTTTTTGTAATACAAAGAAATATGAATTCTTAGTTTCTCGTGGTTATTTTTCAGTTAAAAATAAGAATAATTTAGACATAAATTATCCAAAATTGGATGATTTTTTACGAATGATAGCACGCACACATGAATGGGGAAATGAAGGTTCAATTTATGCTATAAGCAATGCACTAAAAGTGATTATAATTGTTGTTAGTGTTGATCGAAATACACATAAAAGAAATTGTATTATTAAATATTTACCAAATATAACAAATTCATTAATACCCTTCACAATAATTAATGAAACTGAGTGGCATTTTATAGCCAATTAATAATATATAGGCAATTAATAATGAATTTTACATCTCTCGCGGTTTTGGAAATACCGAAATAATACCGGAATTATACGGTATAAATACTGCATGAATATGGTATTATTCAAGTTATTTTGGCCAGTTTTTTTGCCGCATTACTACCAAAAATTTACAAAAAAAATTCAGGATATTTACGGTAATAAAACTGAAAAAAATACGGTATTTTAACAGCATTAAAACCGTAATTATACAGCATATTTTCGGCATTTTTGCAGCATTAAACCGTTCTACCTGGAACAAAAATTATATATAATTATATAAAATTTCATTTAATTATATATAATTATATATAACATTATAAAGTTATATGTACAATAACTGTCATGAAAAAAAAAAAAAAAAAAAAACCCGCCAACTCATGCGCTCGATCACGAGTCCTAATGATTTAAAGCCCGATCTGTTAACCATTATGCCAAATCGCTTATTCGAAAGTTGATACTAATTGTATTTATATCTATACAAACAAACTTAAGAAAATTGAAAACCTCAATTTTCCCGGATTCTTATTTTCACTTACATTCTTTTGTTTCAATAAGAAATGTGTGAACTAATAGAATAAAATATAAAATTTTTCACTTTGCACATTTTCGATGATTTTAACCGCAGAAGCAAATATAAAATAAAACCAAATTTTTTACAATTTTTCATTATATCAGGATAAATCTGGCAAAATCGCAGGATATCTACGGTGTAATTACCAAAAAAATACGATTTCATTATTATAAAATTATCGCATTATTGCGGTATTTATATAGCATTTTTTCGGTAAAAGTTCGGCATTTTTATAGTTTTTTTACGGCATTTTTTTGGTAAAAGTTCGGCATTTTTATAGTAATTTTACTATAGGAAACAGGAAAAGTAAAAAGATCTCGAAATTTACTCTAACTTGACTTCGAGCTCCAATAACTTTTGAACAGATGGATTTATCAAAAAATGATAAGAGACTTTTTTTGTAGAGCGTTCAATTTCCTACAAAAATATATCCTGAACTTATCTGTTCAATAACCCATCGCCGAGGTATAAAATTCCGAAATTAAAATTTTTTTTTCCCATGTTATTTAAATGGAAAATAGAAAATCGTGAATCGCCACCTTTAAATATTAATATTAAGGTCTCATATTTTAACAGGGTCTTTGCCTAGAGATACTCTGTCGATTTTTCAATGTTCTTCAAGAAAAAAAAAAAGTCGATTTTTTGAGACACTCTAATATATATATATATATATATATATATATATATATATATATATATATATATATATATATATATATATATATATATATATATATATATATATATATATATATATATATATATATATATATATATATATATATGTAGTTTCAACATTTTGGTAACGCATTTTTTTTAATAGCTTAAAATGTTTCTGATTGCATGTCCTTTGATGGCTTTTCAGGATTTTTGATGTAACTTCACTGTTATTGATATATATCTAATTTATGATCGTTTCAACATTTTGGTAACTATATACATACAAATTAACCGAACTATGCATTTTGGTAACGAACGGTATTTCTAGTCCTTTGGCTGAAGAGGTAAGCCCGTATATTTTGTTGACACCGGCTAAATCTGACTGTATCTTACGTATTTTGGGCCAAGGATTACAAAAATCGGCTCCATTTCGTTCAAAAGTGCTGCAAACAATTATTAATAACAATTTAATTGTTTAAATCGAAATAACTCCCGAACCACTGGTTTGTTGGGGCAGTTTATTTGAAACAAAATGTTCAAAATAAAAAAATACACAAAAAAGGTATCATTCGTTTTTTTTGTATCTCAAATATTTCGCGAGATATGATAAAAAATCGAGCCGGCACTTGAACCTCTCTCTCTCGCACGAGCAGCTGCCTATGCGCGAGCTCTCTCCGCCAAATTGCGTCAGATGCTTGATAGGCCGGAATTTTTCTAAGTTTTTTACATTTAAAAATGAAAGAAAAAAAAGTCGTTAAAATGTCGATAGTACCAATCGACAGCATTTTTTTCGAAACGGATTTATATCGTATCGTTCAGACGTTTTTTTTTTTTTTGTTAATTAAAGTTATAAACAAATGGATTTTTTCAAAGTCCAGATTAGATTGGGAAAAATTCATTTGTTCATAACATTAGTTAACAAACAAAAAATAGCAAATTTTGCAGCCAACTTTTTATCAATTTGCACAGCATATTGCACTCATATTGTAGTCAGTATCTAATAAGTCTGAAGTTGACCTATATTTGCCGTCAAATTGGAGAAAAATTTTGGAAGCAACTTGAAATTTAACTTACCCGAAATTGGACAGCAAAATAAACCCTAATCGTACAGTTTGCTTTAGCAAAAGTTTATTTTACAAAAGTTTCCTTGAATTTTTCGTAAAATTTCCGTCTACTTCAGACTTTTCTGATTTTTACGACAATTTGTATGCAACTTGCTATTCAATTCGACGTAAATTTACCACCCGAATTAGAATACAAATTTACTACAGAGGTTGACTAGAAAAAAGTTGTCGTCAATTTTCAGGCCAATTTTGTGTCGATTTATTGTTAATTTGACTTGAAAAATTGTAAAGTATTTTTTTACCGTCAAATTGTAGACGTTTTTATGTATAAATTTGGTTACATTCTGGAATGGTAAGAAAAAACATTACCGACTTTTTTTTATCGTAAAAGTTACCCCTAAATTGAAGAAAAATTAACTGCAAATTTTTCTTTTCAACTTTTGCTGTCAAATTATCGGCAAAGTCGGGCAGCAGATTTCAGGTAATTTTAACATAAACTTACTTTTGATTTCGAGCTAAAGTGGCTATTAGGGAAGATCAGAAGTTTGCTAAGCAACCTTGGTTATCTGGGTAGGCAGGTAACGATTTAGTTCAGCCAAGCACGTCCATTGTTGTTAAAAATTTATAAATCTGAAGCTTGCAAAAACTTGCTGCCAAGTTCATCAATTGAGAAATGTTAAACTAACATTTCATTAAGTTTTCCTGGCTATCTGGTTAGTTACTTTCTTTTGAAACGCTAACTATAATGAAAGTTTACGGTAATTTCTATGCAAAAGTGCTGAATTAACTGGCAGGCATTTTAAATTGACATCTACAAATGAATAACAAGAAATTATTCTTAATTATAACTAAAATACTATTCAAAATAAATTTTTTTGGCTATTATTAATAAACGTGCATAATTTTCATAAAAATATAAATAATAATAATAATCACATCTTTGACATCGATCTAACAAAATTGCAAAATTTTTCAATAATAGGAAGTTATTAATTGAACTTCCGTTTTGAAATGTCAAATCGTACTCCGTTAAATCAAAATTTTGAAATTTAGTGCCTCGTGATTCTACGGGACGATAATAATCTTTGAATAAAGAACAATAAGATAATCAATAGAAATAAGTAAATTAAATAATTTGATGAATAACTATGTTATCTATTAGAATTGTTAAAGCTATTTAATGAGAAAGCAGACAATTATTTGATTATTTAAATTTAATTTATCGAAATGTCATCGGCTGTTTAATTTGCATGCATTTATGTTGAAACTAAAATTTTTACTTAGAGAGTCGAAATTTGAATTAATATAACTCTTCCGTTATTCAGCAAATTAAATTATCTACTAGATTTGTTCATACTATTATCGAAAGAAGTGTATGATCATATAATTATTTATACGGAGTAATTCATTTCCATTAAAAGTATATATGAATATTGTTACATATTGATAAATATAAATAAATGTAAACATAAGGGAGATCCGAGCGAAAGAAATTTATTTGTCTTTATTCATAAGCAGTCTTAACAAGCAATAGATTTCGCCTTATTTATAACTAAAATTTTTATATTCTAAATACATGATCATCTCTTTGATTTGTTTTTCAAAGCGTTTGAGCCCAAGTTTGAATTTGTTCGAACCTTCCATTGTATGAAAAATGTTTTGCAAACGATACCGAAATGTTGAATCCAAAAAAATATACCTTTCCGTAATGTGACTGAAATGTTGAATTTAGTAGATTGTATTTCAGTATAATATTTTGGAAAATGCATTGGACTATTTTGTCGGCCAAATGAATTATTCAATAGACTTTCTTTAATTTTCTACAAAATAACACAGTTATATTACTAACTAAATTCAAATTTTCAGCCTAGCATCAGCTATTCAATTTTCGTGTGATGACGTTCAAACAAAAAATGCGATTTTGAGGATCAGAATTTTTATTATTAATATTCATTTATTATTTAAATGAAGTGGATTATTTACAAGCTTTCTTCAAACTATTATCTAAATAAGAGTGACATTACATTCTTATTTTTGACTAAAATTTTGATATTTAATCCATCGTCAACTCTTTGATTTTTTCGTTAAGGAATTTAAACTCAAATTTGAATTTATTCGATTGTTCGATTGTATCGGAACGATACTCCCAACGATACCGAAATGTTGAATTCGACAAAAAAAGACCTTTTGGTAACGTTACTGAAATGCTGAATTCAGCTGATGACATTTCGGTAACGTTACTGAAATGTTGAATTTGCCAGATTGTATTTTGGTGAGGTTACTGAAATGTTGAACTCGGTAGATTGTATTTTCCCGGGAAAAAATGATCAGACCTGACCATGCCTGTTTGTGTATGATCAGGCCTGAAATTAGACCTGATCATGCCTGTTCATGTATGATCAGGCCTGAAATTAGATATGATCAAACCTGATCATACCCGTTCATGTCAGTTCATGTCTGAAGCGTTAAATACACTCAGGCCTGTTCGTGACTGTTCATGTCTGTTCATGCCTGTTCATATCTGAAGCGTTAAATACGCTCAGGCCTGATCATACCTGTCCATGCCTGGTCATGTCTGTTCATGTCTGTTCATAGATATCAAATTTTGTTGACCAAGAATCTATCACGTATAAGATTTTTATTACTTAAAGTTCATACGAAACTTACCTTTCAACTAAATCTCTTAGGTCAGTGGGTAGCGAGTTAAACTTTCAAGTGCAAGGTCTACGGTTTAAACCCTGCACACGCCCGATTTTTTTTTACTATTTATAAAAATAATTATATATAATTGTATATAGTTATTAGGGTGTTTCATATTTAGGCGATATTTTTTTTCTGTCCTACCTGAAAAACTAACAATTTATAGAGCAAAATAAATATTCCTGCTTGAAAAAGAAGTCAATTAGGGGCTTAACGTATCGAAAAATTCGATTTCTCATTTAAATAACATGGGAAAAAAAATTTTTTTTGGTTTGGAATTTTATACCTCGGCAATGGCTCATTGTACGATTAAGCCCAGCATACATTTTTGTAGGGAATCAAACGCTCTACAAAAAAAAGTCTCTTACTATTTTTTGATAAATCCATCTGTTTAAAAGTTATTGGAGCTCGAAGTCAAAATAGAGTAAATTTGGAGATCTATTTACTTTTCCGTCAAAACTATCGAACTTATCGTAAAACGCCATAAGACCTTTTTTGTAGACAATTTTATTCCCCACAAATTATTTCGAATTAAATTTTTCTAAATTCTGCATTGTTTTCTAGTTATTTCTATTTTATTGCCAAGCTCTTAAAATCGATCAGAACACTATTTTTTTAGAAGCTTGGCATTAAAATAGATATAACTAGAAAACAATGCAGAATTTAAAAAAAATTAATCAGAGATGATTCGTGGGGAATAAAATTGACTACAAAAAAGATTCCATGAAGTTTTACGATAAGTTCGATAGTTTCGACGGAAAAGTAAAAAGATCTCGAAATTTACTCTATGTTGACTTCGAGCTCCAATAACTTTTGAACAGATCGATTTATCAAAAAATGATAAGAGACTTTTTTTTTAGAGCGTTTAATCCCCTACAAAAATGTATGCTGGGCTAAATCGTATAATGAGCCATTGCCGAAGTATAAAATTTCGAACCAAAAAAAATTTTATTTCCCATGTTATTCAAATGGGAAATCGAATTTTTCGATGCGTTAAGCCCCTAATTGACTTGGAATTTTTTTTCAAGCAGGAATATTCATTTTGCTCTATAAATTGTTAGTTTTTCAGGTAGGACAGAAAAAAAATATCGCCTAAATATGAAACACCCTAATAGTTATACATAACACCGGCACACAAAAAAAATAAGTTCTCTGTACTTTTGACGGGACCGATTTATTCCCATTTATTTTGACCCGCTGAATCCGAATCCGAGGTCCGTTTAACCCGTACACCCTCAGATTTTTAGAAAACTTTAAAAAACCTCAAAAATACACAAAATCGACCGTTTTTTTAATTTATAAATTTTTTTAACCCTAACTAAGCATGATTTTTATGTATTTCGGTCCTCCACATACTAACCTGAAGTTTATTTAAAACATTAGCCATTTAAAGTCTGAGTAAATTCCAAAAAACCCCAAAAAATTGCAAAAAAGCAAAAAGATTCTTAGTATTGTGATGAAAAAAATTTTTTGAAGCATATTAAAATTTTTTTATGTTTTAGGCCAAAATATTTTTTATATATATATCACAGATCGAACAATATGATTTCTTTTATTTATTTCGATTTAAAAATTGATTTTTGTTATACCAAATTTTATTTTTTTCGATTTTTTGGGAATTTTTGTCATTTATTTAAAATTTTAGAGATATCTGAGCCATGGATGTTCGAGAATTATATGTGACAGATAAACATACATGAAAATAATTATTTATTTAGCCCTATAAAATTTTTTTCATCACAATACTAAGAATTTTTTTGCTTTTTTGCAATTTTTTGGGGTTTTTTGGAATTTACTCAGACTTTAAATGGCTAATGTTTTAAATAAACTTCAGGTTAGTATGTGGAGGACCGAAATACATAAAAATCATGCTTAGTTAGGGTTAAAAAAATTTATAAATTTAAAAAACGGTCGATTTTTGTGTATTTTTGAGGTTTTGTAAAGTTTTCTAAAAATCTGAGGGTGTACGGGTTAAATGGACCTCGGATTCAGATTCAGCGGGTCAAAATACATGGGAATAAATCGGTCCCGTCAAAAGTACAGAGAACTTATTTTTTTTTGTGTGCCGGTGTAATTATATATAATTATATAGGGCCATTTTTTATATATATAATTTTTTTACCCGGATGAACATGAACAGACATGAACATGCCTGGCCAGGTCTGGTCAGACCCGATCATTTTTCATGTCTGATCAGGCCTGAAGACTCATGCCTGTCCAGGTCTGATCATTTTTTCCCGGGTTGGTATAATCTTTTGGAAAATGCTATTAGACTATCATGTTAACAAATTAAATTATCAAATAAACTTCTTCAAACTTGTCACGTGAAAGGACAGTTATTTTACCAACTAGATTCGAATTTTTAAAACTTTAGCTGACATCAGCTATTTAATTTTTGTGTCTTCATGTTAGAACTAAAACTGCAATCTTAAGAATCAAAATTTAAATTATCAGTATTCCTTTGTTATTTGAATGAAATGAAATATTAACTAAATTTCCTTAAACTATTATCTTAATAACTGTAACATCACATTCTTTTTTAAGACTAAAAATTTTCTATTGAATCCATAGTCAGCTCTTTGATTTGTTTGTCAAGAAATTAAAGCACAAATTCGTATTCATTCGAATGTTTGATTGTATCAAAATGGTACTGCCAACGATACTGTCCAACGTTACTGAAATGCTGAATTCAGCTGATTACATTTTGGTAACGTTACTGAAATGTTGAATTTACCAGATTGTATTTTGGTACCGTTACCGAAATGTTGAATTCGGTAGATTGTATTTTGGTATATGTTTTAAAAAATGCTATTAGACTATTATATTGACAAATAGAATGATCGACAAGAATTCTTCAAACTTTTCACGGGAAAGGACAGTTATTACACCAACTAGATTCAAATTCTCAAAATTTTAAGACGAGCATTAGCTCTTTAATTTCCGTATGCACATGTTAAAACTGAAACTGCAATTTTTAGGATCAAAATTTAAATTATCAGTATACATTTTTTATTCAAATCAAATGAAATATTAACTGAATTTTCTTAAACTATTATCTAAATAAGTGTGACATTACATTCTTTTCTTTGACTAAAATTATTCTATATAATCCATCGTTAGCTCTTTGATTTGTTTGTCAAGGAATTAAAGCCCGAATTTGAATTTATTCAATTGCTCGATTGTATCAAAATGGTACTGTCAACGAAACCAAAATGTTGAATCCGACAAAAAAAGACTTTTTGGTAACGTTACTGAAATGCTGAATTCAGCTGATTACATTTTGGTAACGTTACTGAAATGTTGAATTTGCCAGATTGTATTTTGGTACCGTTACCGAAATGTTGAATTCGGTAGATTGTATTTTGGTATATGTTTTGAAAAATGCTGATAGACTATTATATTGACAAATTGAATGATCGATAAGAATTCTTCAAACTTTTCACGGGAAAGGACAGTTATTCCACTAACCAGATTCGAATTTTTAAAATTTTAAGACGAGCATTAGCTATTTAATTTCCGTATGCACATGTTAAAACTGAAACTGCAATTTTAAGGATGAAAATTTAAATTATCAGTATTCATTTGTTATTTAAATAAAATGAAATATTTACTAAATTTCCTTAAACTATTATCTAAATAAGTGTGACATTACATTCTTTTCTTTGACTAGAATTATTCTATATAATCCATCGTTAACTCTTCGATTTGTTTGTCAAGGAATTAAAGCCCGAATTGGAATTTATTCAATTGCTCGATTGTATCAAAATGGTACTGTCAACGATACCAAAATGTTGAATCCGACAAAAAAAGATTTTTTGGTAATGTTACTGAAATGCTGAATTCAGCTGATTACATTTTGGTAACGTTACCGAAATGTTGAATTCGGAAGATTGTATTTTGGTAGAATATTTTAAAAAACGCTATGAGACTATTATGATAACAAATTGAATGATCGACAAGACTTCTTCGAACTTTTCACGGAAAAGGACAGTTATTGTACCAACTAGATTCGAATTTTCAAAATGTTAAGACTGGCATCAGCTATTTAATTTTTGTATGCTCATGTTAAAACTAAAACTGCGATTTTGACGATCAAAATTGTAATTATTTATATTTATCTATTATTTAAATGAAGTGAAATATTAACCCAATTTCGTCAAACTATTATCAAAAAAAGTGTAATATTATATCATCATTTGAGACTGAATTATTTGAGGCATTAACACAAAGTGTTACTGTTGTTACGCATGCTATAAAAAAACTTTAGGTAGCGTTACTGAATTATTCAATTGTATTGAAAAAATTTTGGTAACGTTACCAAAATGTTTAATCCAACGAAAAAATACCTTTCGGTAACGTTACTGAAATGGTGAATCTAGCTGATTGCATTTCGGTAACGTTACTAAAATGCTGGATCCATCAAAAAATACATTTTGGTAACGTTACTGAAATGTTGAATTCGGCAAATTGTATTTTGGTAACGTTACCAAAATGTATAAAAGTTACCGAAATGTTGAAACCGTTTGAAAAAAAGTTACCAAAATGGGGAAACCACATATATATATATATATATATATATATATATATTAGGGTGATCCAAAAAATAACAAATTTTTTTTTTTCTTCCAAACAGGTTCAAAAGTTTCATTTAGATAAAAAAAGACGCCTGTAAAAATTAGAGCTCTTAATATTAACATTGAGAGGTTCCTCATCGCACTTTTCTATTTTCCATAAGAATAACATGGGAAAAATTTTTTTTACGTCTTCTGATTTTTATAAGTAGCTAACGATACGTCATAGGAATAATTGGCAGGCATGTTTTTGTAGGGAATTGAATGCTCTACAAAAAAAGATTCTTATCATTTTTTGAGGAATCTATTTGTTCAAAAGTTATTAGAGGTTGAAGTCGAATTCATATTAAATTTTGAGATTTTCTACTTTTCCGGCGAAACTATCAGACTTATTACGAAATATCATCAGACCTTTTTTGTAGACAATTTTATTCCCTAAAAGTTATTTTCAATAATGTTTTCTTGAATTCCGCATTGTTTTCTAGTTCTTTTAATTTTAATGTCAAGCTCTTAAAATGGATCAGAAGACTATTTTTTTATGAGCATAACATTAATATAAAAATAACTAGAAAACAATGCGGAATTCGAAAAAACTTTATTGAAAATAACTTTTAGGGAATAAAATTGTCTACAAAAAAGGTCTGATGATATTTTGTAATAAGTCTGATAGTTTCGCCGGAAAAGTAGAAAATCTCAAAATTTAATATGAATTCGACTTCAACCTCAAATAACTTTTGAACAAATAGATTCCTCAAAAAATGATAAGAATCTTTTTTTGTAGGGCATTCAATTCCCTACAAAAGCATGCCTGCCAATTATTCCTATGACGCATCGTTAGTTACTTATAAAAATCAGAAGACGTAAAAAAAATTTTTCCCATGTTATTCTTATGGAAAATAGAAAAGTGCGATGAGTAACCTCTTAATGTTAATATTAAGAGCTCTAATTCTTACAGGCGTCTTTTTTTATCTAAATGAAACTTTTGAACCTGTTTGGAAGAAAAAAAAAAAGTTGTTATTTTTTGGATCACCCTAATATATATATATATATATATATATTATAACGGTGGGCCCTGACTGCTCCGTGTCTAGCAGCCACGAACCACTGTTAAATTATAATTCCCGAGCTTAATGATTTATTAATTCAATTAGCGATTCAAGTCGATTTTCGCTGGTTCTGAAATTCGGGAACTTGATACTCTCGGGGGTGAGTCGGCTCGTCCTGAGCCGGACACGCGGCTGAAAATAAACTTAAATCTACAGGACTCTGGTGATAGTTTAAAATTAATACTCAATTAATGTAAATTATGTATTTTATTTAACCAACCCTTTATATACAAGATTTCCCCTTAGTTTATATATGCGTGTGATTATTATTACAATTAACTTTTAGAGAATTACCGGGCGATATGCGCGGGAATATATCGTGGAAAATGAGAAATTGGCGGGAAATTTACCGCGTCGAAGAGAGAGAATTTATACGGGAAATATTATAGAATATAGATATATATGGGTGAGCAAATGTCGGGACTTACTGCAGGAATCGGCCTACGCTCCATCCTCCTGGTCCCTGGATGATCCACGTGGAGTTGGTAGAAATCTGGTTCTCGCAGCAAATTACCTCCTGGGAATTGTGGACAATCCAAATCATTGTAACACTTGGTTTAATTTAACCACACAGAAACACAAGACTTAAAATCACTGGATATAGTAGCGTATTGAAAGAAGTAAAATAATTTAAGAAAAAGCGACTGCTCAGAAAGCGCACTGGAGCTCAAGTGTCGTCTTAAAATTAATTGTCTCGGGTCAGCACCTCGTGTTGACCCCTCCCAATTATGCGCAGTGACCAATTTCCGCATATCTGCTGCGCTAAGACTACCGCCAAGACTCAGCCGAACTCGCAAACGAGAAAATCATATGGGAGCGAGAGAGAGAACAAAAGAAGCGAGAGAGCCTCACTCTCACGTCTTAAAATCGCTGCTGCACGGTTACACTTCCCGTCGCCAGAATTGAGATTGGGGCTCGGAAGCTGAAAAGACTAAATAATGTTAGGTGACAAGAGATGGAAATTGAAACATAAACTTTATTGGCTCAAAATACAAAAGAGAGTTTATGAAAGTGATGTTGTGCCCAAATTTGGCAACTACTCCTCGGATGCGGGGTTTTCTTCACCATCGACTTCGATGTCCTCGCAAATGACGAGTAGGTCGGAATTGTCCGACATCTCATCAGGCTCTTCCGCCCGCTCTTCGGTATCTTCGGCCAGGGGATCCTTTTCATCCTCGGGTTCCTTGGGACCCATCTCCTCAACTGGGACAATAAACTCAATCTCTTGGGCAAGCTCTGGCTGAGCTTCCCGAGTTGGGACGACCGGAACGTAGCGGGCAACCTGCCTAGCTTCAGCAGGTGTCAACTCCGGGTCCCCCATTAGATCCCAACGGGTTTTCTTAACCGCCTTCTGTACCTCGGGAGAGGACAAAGGGCGTGATGGTGGAACATAGTGTGGCTTGTAATATCTCGCAACACATGGACGGCCAGTCTGCTCTATCATTTTACCGAGGTTACAGCGCCTGCCCCAACGTTCGGAAGGTCCTGGTCGTACCGCGCAAGCGACCACAGTATGCATTGGCTGCGACCCCGCGGGTCGTACGGATGCCGCCGGAACAGGTGCTGGTGGAGGTAATGCCGGGGCAACACGTGGGCGGTGTGGTCGAGGTAATGCCACTCCTCGTCTGACAGCCTCCTGTTGAAAAGCATTATTCCGTTCTCGTCGCATTACCGTGCGACAGTGGGTTTCATCCCGAAACCTCCCAGGTTCGCGAGCCATCCGCTCACGAACTCTTCGCTCTCGTTCTTCTCTCTGAAACAAATTAAACAGTTTTCATCAGCCTCTGACTGCACCTGGGCAATTTTAAATCAGGTACATAATGATTGCCCAAAATTTTCCCAGCATTTGATTTTAACTCGACAACTGAAGGGCTGATGATTTTATTGACGATGGCTGGCCCCAAGAATTTGTTAGCCAAACTAGACGAATATTTATCAATTTTCTTACTTAATTTTCTGTTTGGGTAGTATACCGGATCACCCACTTGTAATTTAGGTGGCTCTGTAAGTCCCTTATCATGATATACGGCTTGTTTCTCACTTTCTACTTTCATGATAGCTTCAATTTTGTGTCGTAACTGATCAAGACGATTTACTCGATCGCGCCATGAATTATCATCTGAATCTAAGTCATCTATTTCTAGTTCGGTTATTTTACCCGACAGCCGTGGTTCTTTACCATGAACCAAATAATATGGCGACATATGTAATGAAGCATGGTAACTACTATTATAGGCGAGCTGAAATTCACCTAAGTGCTCATCCCACGACGTCTGATCTTTCGAAATAAATGCCCGTATCATTGGTTTCAGAGTACGGTTAATTCTCTCAACCGGGTTACTTTGCGGGTGCGCGATCGCTGTAGGTACAGATTTTATTCCCGTTTCTTTTAAATAATCTTTAATTTCATGATTAATAAATTCTTTCCCATTATCGGTGATTAAAAATAGAGGGTATCCCCAGCGTGAAAAAACGCGACGAAAACTTTTCTTTACATTTAATCCAGTCTGTTTACGAAGTCTAAAGACCTCAATAAATCGCGTATATAGGTCTTGTACTATTAACACATATTGATAGCCGGTTTTAGATCGCGGAAATGGGCCGGTCACATCAGCTGCAACAATGGCCCAGGGTTCAATTGGTTGTCGCGTGCGCATCGGCGCTTGAGACGAGGTCTGTTTATATTTGACCTTTTTACACGTCTCACAATTATCTACATACTCGCCTACATCGCGATACATACCAGGCCAATAATAACGTGTACGTATCCGATGGTACATTTTATCGCGACCCAAATGTCCCGCGTCTGGCACATCATGGTTTGCTTTCAAAATATCGGGAATCTCGTTTTCAGTTAAAACCAATTTCCACGCGTCTTGATCATCTCTACATTCTTTTAGATAATCGGGTTTATAATATTCTAGTTTATCATCATTATTTATTCGCCAATCAACAAAATTTTCCGGGTATTTTCTAACATTTGCTTTCTTTACGTCGTACTACGAGCGAACTTGAATATGTACAAAATCTACACCTTTATTTTTAATTTCATCGAGGACTTCGGACCACTCCACGGGCTCCTGGTCCTCGTATAAGCGCGATAAGGCATCCGGGCCTTCGTTCTCGGTCCCACGACGGTGTTCAATCGTGATCTGGTGGGCCAAAAGTTCCATTGCCCAACGAGCAAGCCTACCGTTCGGGTTTTTTAAGGTATGGAGCCATTTTAGCGATGCGTGGTCAGTAACCACAACAAACGGAAACCCTTCCAAATAACATCTTAATTTTCTTACGGCCCATACAACCGCCAAACACTCTTTCTCGGTTGTAGTATAGCGTGTTTCGGCACCTCGCAACGGTCTACTTAAACATATTATAAGAAACTCTTTCCCGGTATCTGGTTCTTTTTGAACCAAGAACGCGCCTAGACCCGTATCACTCGCATCGATGTATAAATAATACGGAAGATTTGGCTGAGGTACAGCCAACGGTTTCGCGTTAACAAGAGCTTGTTTAAGATCTCGGAAAGCCTTTTCTTCCTCATCTCCCCACTTCCACTCAGTATTCACGCAACATAATTTATTTAGAGGTCCTTGGACCTTCGCGACGTTTTGTAAATGCCTGTGGTACCAGTTAACTAATCCGCAAAAACTGCGTACCTGTTTTCGAGTCGTTGGACGCGGGAAATTCGCGATAGGCGCTATTTTTTCAGGGTCAGGTCGTAGACCCTCTCTATCTACTATAAAACCAAGAAATCTCACCTCAGACCTCGCGAATTTACATTTTCTTGGATTTATTAATAATCCAGCCTCGCGAAATATTTCAAAGACAAGGGTCAAGATAGCTTTATGTTCGCTATAGGTCTCGCTTATTGTTACCCAGTCATCCAGATACGCGAAAACTTTATCTATCCAAGACCTCGGTAAATTTCTTTTGTGTACTCTATCTACAAAACGTTCACGGAGCTTATCCATCGCTTTTTGAAAAGTTGATGGTGCACCCGCGAGCCCATAAGGCATACGAACCCATTCAAATTTCCCCCTACCCTCTACGGAGAAGGCAGTGTAGGGAATGGACTCCGGTGCCATTAAAACTTGATGGAACGCCTCCTTGAGGTCCATCGTAGTTATATATTTTGCGTCATGTAAAGCACTTAGAATACGTAGCATATTTGGAAGAGGGTGAGCGGGTAAAATAGTATATTTGTTGATTGGTCGATAATCGACGCAAAAACGCCAATCACCAGAGGCTTTGGTCACCATGACCGGAGAACACGACCAGAAACTGTTACTGGGCCTTATATAACCCTTCTCGAGCAGCTCGTCTATTTGTTTATTTAATTCCGCCGATATAACAGGACTACGCCGATATGGACGGATTTATATGGGTTTTATTCCCGGCTGTAAAGTAATCGTATGCTGCACGAGGTCAGTTAGACCTTGGTTCGGTAACTCCGCGAATTTGGACATTTCCGATTTTAAAAATTCATCAAAATCTTTTTGTTGATCAGAAGTTAGTGATTGACAACGGGTTTTATTATCATTACAATTAATTAATTGAAAAGGATGACTTTCATCAGTGCCTTTAAATTTCCAAGTTTTATTTGCACAATCGATTAAGGGGTTATATCCACTTGTGATTTTCAAAAAATCGAATTTTTTTTTGTCATTTTTTGAATGTACATATATTCAAGAATATTCTCTGAAAATTTCAAATCGATCCGACAATTAGTTTCGGAGATATGAGCGTATTAGTAAGGACGTCTCCGAGCGTTCGAAAGTAGGCAGAGCGCGAGCCGGAGTAGCAGCTATTTCTCGTAGCCGCTATACTTTTGTTCTCGACTTATATTGTGTTTGGGACCCTAAAATAATAATACAAAAGGTCTAGTTTATACTTGAAACCTATGTTGAGGAATTTTAAGATAAAAATATGTGAATTCATCAGTTAAAAGTGATTTCCACGTAGACAAGTTGTGTTTGTGCTCAGTTTGTGTATTTCTCAGTGTGTAAAGTTCAATTAATTCAAGTAAATGTTATTTGAGTGCTATGGGATTATCACTTGGACCCAATGCTCATTCCTACGCGAGTAAAGACGACGCAGAGCGCATCTCAATTTCGGACGCAATAGCGCAAGGGTCGACGCGCGAGGGGAGAATGGCTCGTAGACAACAACAATTAAACATTTTGGAGGCAAACGACGAAGCAGAGGGTTCCTCTTATGATTCTGGAATAGATGACACGATGTAAGTTGAAAAAAAAAAATTTTAATTTAGTGTAAATCGTTCCCGAAACTTTAAACGCGTTTATCTCAAAACCGTGTTTTCAGAGTCGGTGAGCAAAATTTCTCCGAAACCGCTAAACCGATCGGTTTGAAATTTTTACACGACTTACTCAGATATATTTTTCAGGTAATGATCGATCATTACCTGTATTTATTTGATACAAAACTAAATATTTTTGGTTTTTGGTTTTCAGATAATTTGGACCAGAGATATCTTGCTCACCGCCAAGCACCTTTTTTTGGAGGTCTCTCCGCAGATCATCTACAGGAGCTAGGGGATCCAATATTTTTTTAAATAAACCGCTGATTGTTAAAGTACATTAAATTCTGTTTAAGTACATTTTTTCCATTAATGTATAAAATAAAATGCCTCTTGGAAAAAAATTCACAAAAAAACGCGTTTTTTCTGCCTCGCAAGTGGATATAACCCCTTAATAAGCCAAATTGGAGAGCGAAATCCATACCCAGGACTACTGAATAGCTCAGGTCCTCGAGGACACTCAGATATTGCTCTCCGGCTATTGTACTGATTTGAATAATGAAAGGAGCCCCACCGATAGTTTTGCATTCGGTGTGGTTCGCGAGAAGAACTCCCCGACGGTTCGTATCGTCTGATTGTAATTGACCAGAGCTTAGCTCACGTATTTGGTCATAAACTCGCCGATTGATATAGGACCTTTCACTTCCCGTATCAATTATACCGTTTACTTGCACCCCGAATATCCAAATAGACACAGGTATTCGTGCTGTAATTTTAGGTGGCGCTGGACCAGTACCGGAATAAAATTTGGTCCGAGATGCAATACGATTGGCGACACGTGAGGGTAATATTTTATCTTTAAATATTTCTGGTAAATACGACGCGCGTGGGGATGAAGGACCAGATGGTGGAGAGTCAGTTAACGCGGGATCTTCAGGTTCAAAACCTGGATCCAATTCTTCCTCCCACGTCTCTTCGGTCTCCTCATTATTTTCGAGTGGCTCCAATCCACATAAATATGGCACCCCAGGAACATTAACGGAACCTGGTTCCTCAGATTCATCAGAACCAATTGACTCAATGAAATCACTAACTTCAAAATTTTCCAAAAGATTTAGAGGAACTTCATAAGAATTATCCCGATTAAAATTTTCATAAATATCTTCGATTAAATTATTAGAATCTGGTAAATTAACCGTGGGCTGTGCTTCTTCCCTCAAGCCTTCCCATCGGTTAATTTCGTCAGTATTTAAAACAAATAAATTATTTAAGATGGGGCAATCTTTATTTAAAACGGAAAAATTATTAAAAACCGATAACCCGTTTACGTTATCGTATATTTTGCAAAATTCCGAGAAAGTGTCTTTCTCGACACACCTATCCTCTACTCTATCACCACTACTAATATCATCTTCATTCTCGAAGCTAATTAAATCATCTACTTGTTGATTAGAATTATTTTCGACCGTAACTCGGTCGCGTAGGTCGATTAAATCGACCTCAGTCTCAAATTTATTACTATTAAATATATCGGAGCCAATACAGTTTAAATTTTGGTTTTCTAAAATAATATCACCGATTTGTTCACCACTGGTTAGAACAACTTGACCGACAGTACTCTCTATGCTGTCAGGTCTTATAATTAAATCTTTCTCAATTAAATTTTCATTAATAATTTCCTCAAACGAACCGACAGTACGCACCGAGCCGCCGTCTGGTTCTAAATTTAAATTTATTAAATCTTGTAATTTATTTTCTTCAATCGGGTCGACAGTACGCACCAAGCCGCCGTCTGACTCCGGATTTAAGTTTATTAAATTTCCAACATTAAGATATTCAATCGGGTCGACAGTACGCACCAAGCCGCCGTCTGATTCGGGATTTTGATTATTATTAATTGCAGTTTTCTTAAATTTAGTTGGTTTGTTTAACCAGTTCGCGTGTGAATTATGACTACTAGGACTCCAATTTCCCCATATTATTTGTTCCCTAGATCTTCTGGATTTCGCGCCCTTTCTCCTCGGGGAATAGGAGGGCGAAATTAGTTTTTTGACGACTGAGGGTAACTGGCATCGCCAGCACTGGTCGACTGAACTTCGACGCAATTAGAGTGATTATTATTACGATTATTATTTACATTATTATCGCCTTGAGAATGAGAAATTGCCCGATTATTCTCATGAAACTGATTACCGCTTTCATTACAGTTTTCATTTACTCTAAAATTACCCGGGATAAAATTCGGGTTTGATCTGGCAGCGTTATTAAAATTAGATTGCCCACGATTTTGATTAAAATTATTTCTATTTACATACGAATTATTATTATAATTATTTCTATTTACATTTGAATTATTATTATAATTATTTCTATTTACATTTGGATTATTATTATAATTATTTCTATTATTATAATTTGTTTGGGCAGGACCATTCGACCGACGGGAATTAAAATTTTGGTTAAACCCATTGTTGGGTGGACCACCGTTTGCTTGAAAGCAGTTTTGTTTAATATGACCTGCTCTAAGACAAAAATTGCAGACATCAACTCTAATGTTATTACACTGCTCAAATGTGTGACCATTTTGTCCACAATTGTGACAGAAATCTTGGTCTAAATTTCGACCAGCAGTAGCTTCACTATACGAGCGCGGTGTGATATTAAAACTACCGTTATTACTCGCGTTATTCGAATTTCGCGCTCTATTATTTTGAGGACGATAGGATGGAAAATTTTGTTGAGGAGGTTGTACCGTTGCTGCTGACGCACAAACGATAAATTGACCGTCCTCACTCTCACGAATTTCTTCAATAATGAGTGGTTGTTTTCCGTTCATCATATCAACCAAAATAGAGTTACGCGGTGACGTATGTACTGCTGAGAAACGCGATTTTTCTTTTGTTTTGGAGTTCGACTTTTCAGATGACTCTAACGTGCGTTTGTTCTCCTCTAATAATACGGCAGCTTCATGTAATACCGATAACAGGTCATCATAATTATTTACTAGCCTAGAAAATACCAACGTTGATAAGCTTCTAGGTAGATGGTTACGTATACACGTCACCTGTTCTGATTCGGGAGGAGGGTTACGCATTTCACCGTATTTTTGTTGTACTCGGAATACAAAGTCGGTTGAAGATTCACCGGCTTCTGGTCTTAACTGACCAATTTCCATTAAGAGTTGCGTATGTTTTATGTGAGCCAAATGCTCGTAAAAATTCCCGCTTAAAATGGTCATAATCTGTCCAATGCCTACTATACGTATCATACCATTTATTAACTTTACCGACAAAAATATAGCCGAGAATTTTTATTAAATCCGTTATTAACCAACCCTCGTGAAACGCCATGGCTTCAAATGAAGCCAGAAAACTATTGGCGGATAAATCGCCTTGCGGGTATCGTACAGGCCAAGATCTCACGATTTCTCTTATATCCCGCCATTTACGTAACGAGACCGCCGCGACATCTGGTAATGTTAAATTATTCGCTCTGGGTTGCTCGAAAAACCCTTGGTATCTCTCACTGCCATTATGATTCAAATATCTGTCATGATAGCCACCGGTTCCTAGATTTTCCCCCAATATATCGAAATTATCATCGCCATTATTCCCGTAATTATTCATCGGGCGATAATTATTATTTCTTAGTCCGCAATAATTATTATCGTTTGCATTATTAATTTGTGATCCGATCGGGTAATTATTGTTGTTAAAATTATTATCGACATTAATATTATTGTTTAAATTGTTGTTTCCAATCGGGTAATTATTTGAATTCGCGTTCAGATCAATATTTGAATTATTATTTATATTATTATTTATTCCTGCTAAGTTTCTGTGAACATTTATGGTTCCACTGGTACCAGGTTGTTCGTACACCGGGAGGGCAGAAGACGTCATAGCCCTAGTATCTTGTGTCAAGTGTCCTGTACCACACTCCCCGTCGCCAAAACTGTGAGTTACAGTGCGAACAGTTTGTGTGTTAGGTTGTACAGGCACTTGTAAAGTATGCTCCCGCTGCGAGTTTAAAGTAAGGGTCAAGTTTTGAATGCAACTCATAAGTTGAGTTATCGCGGTTTGAGAAACCCCTTGTTCAGCTTGTGCGGAAACTGGAACGATGCCAGGGTAAGAAACGGATCCCGCATTAGGCTGAATCGATGGAAGTTGTACCGGTGGGGTGTTTTCTATAATTACCCCGTCCACAGACGCTTGCGGAGTAATATGGTTTATTCTTTGGTTTAATTGCGGATTCGAATTAATTGCCGGCAAATTATTTGTTCTGAATAGCCCCGATGCGGTAGTAGTTGTTATCGGTGTATTTATTGTTGTAACCGGTGTAGTTGTTACCGTACTCGGTGTGGTTGTAACGATGGTTGTGGTCATCGTGGTGACCATTGACGTGGTACTTGGTACCGTCGCTAAATTATTTCCTAAACTACGCCTAACTGGTGGTCTGTTCTGTAGTGGCGTACCTGCAGTGACCACCAGGCTTGGTATATTGGGTACCGAGGGAGGGGGAACCGACATTGTCGAGTTCACGGACGAAACGGTAGTACTCGAAGGTGGTGAGTGTACTACCCTGGATTGGTTACTCTGGTTCGATGAACCAACCCCGTCAAATATTACCTCCCCGCTATCCTGCCTACTTTGTTGTTTAGAATTTTTGCGAGTCAATGGTCGCGTATTACTCATTTTCAAAACAAATTAATTCTCAATTACTGGTTTAACTCGATGGCTATTATCAGCTTACGAGCCCAAATAGACTTAAATTTAAACAAATAATGCCGGAGCACAATTATCAAATATATACACGGATAATCTTTATTTCCGGATTACAATTTTTATTTTATCTAAACCGATGACTAATATTTAATCCCTAAATGACAGCTTTAGTTTTATTTGTTCTCAAGAAAAATTATTATTTTACCGGAATTAACTTCCGGAGAACGTTTATCCGATTACTTGGATAATTATTATCAATACTACGATGACAGTATTGTTTTTATTTTATTTACTTATTTATTACTAAATCTAATTATTCTTTTAGAATAAACTTCCGAAACAAAAATCTTAACGACTGTTCTTGACCGATAATTACTAATTTTAATTTATTATACTAGAGTAATTTAGTTATGGTGACTCATATACCGAATAAATTCAAATTTCCGGTTACTCGAAAGAATGGTTTATTCTAAACCAGTATAGACTAGATAAGTACTGATTTATTTATTTAAGATTTTATTTTGAAAATTATTTCCAGCAAAATTTTATTTCTGGTGAAGATTTTATTTTGACAATTATTTCCAGCAAAATTTTATTTCTGGTAAAGATTTTATTTTGACTGACACTGTCACCAAAGAAATTTTATTTACTCTAATATTTTACAAAAGAAATACTTTATTTTACTTTATTTTATTTTATTTTATTTTATTTTCTCAACCAGTATTTATCGTTTGTTCACTGATGACGCGTGCGACCAATGCTTAAGCCGGCGAGTATCGCTTTGTCTAACCGGCGCTACTGGAATTTATCGAATTTTTTTTTTTTTTTTTTTTTTTTTTTTCGCACGCGTTATACTTAAAATTTTATTTCTCCCAGTTATTATTTTATTATTAAAATTTGAGTTTATAACATATTTAAATTTTTGGGCAACCAATGCAATAAAAACACAATTTTTGGTTGTATAGAATTTCTCTCTTCAACGGCAATAGGGTGGTGCAAGAAAAATTCAAAATTTATTTGTAATTTCTTATAATTATAAATTGGTATAATTATAAATTATCTACTATCACCAGGTCTAAAAATTTTCAGGACGAGGAACACGAGTTGGGCGCCAAATATAACGGTGGGCCCTGACTGCTCCGTGTCTAGCAGCCACGAACCACTGTTAAATTATAATTCCCGAGCTTAATGATTTATTAATTCAATTAGCGATTCAAGTCGATTTTCGCTGGTTCTGAAATTCGGGAACTTGATACTCTCGGGGGTGAGTCGGCTCGTCCTGAGCCGGACACGCGGCTGAAAATAAACAAATCTACAGGACTCTGGTGATAGTTTAAAATTAATACTCAATTAATGTAAATTATGTATTTTATTTAACCAACCCTTTATATACAAGATTTCCCCTTAGTTTATATATGCGTGTGATTATTATTACAATTAACTTTTAGAGAATTACCGGGCGATATGCGCGGGAATATATCGTGGAAAATGAGAAATTGGCGGGAAATTTACCGCGTCGAAGAGAGAGAATTTATACGGGAAATATTATAGAATATAGATATATATGGGTGAGCAAATGTCGGGACTTACTGCAGGAATCGGCCTACGCTCCATCCTCCTGGTCCCTGGATGATCCACGTGGAGTTGGTAGAAATCTGGTTCTCGCAGCAAATTACCTCCTGGGAATTGTGGACAATCCAAATCATTGTAACACTTGGTTTAATTTAACCACACAGAAACACAAGACTTAAAATCACTGGATATAGTAGCGTATTGAAAGAAGTAAAATAATTTAAGAAAAAGCGACTGCTCAGAAAGCGCACTGGAGCTCAAGTGTCGTCTTAAAATTAATTGTCTCGGGTCAGCACCTCGTGTTGACCCCTCCCAATTATGCGCAGTGACCAATTTCCGCATATCTGCTGCGCTAAGACTACCGCCAAGACTCAGCCGAACTCGCAAACGAGAAAATCATATGGGAGCGAGAGAGAGAACAAAAGAAGCGAGAGAGCCTCACTCTCACGTCTTAAAATCGCTGCTGCACGGTTACAATATATATATATATATATATATATATATATATATATGTATATATGTCATTCCACCAAATAAAATTATTTTTACGAGGCGACCCTCGTCGATTTGGTTCAAACTTTGTGGAGTCGTTCTATATATTAAAAAAAAAATTCTCTGAAAATTTGAGCCTTTTATATGCAGCTGTTTCAAAGTTATGATTTTTGGGATTATTTAAAAATTTTTGTTTTCAACTTTTTCATTAATTTTTTTTTAAAAAATGAGCACATAACAGTTTTTCGTAGGAAAAATTCTCAGCTTTCTGATAAGAATATCCATTTTTTATTTTATGTTACAGAAGACCTTTTAAAATTCGATTAAAGACGAAAAAACGATTTTTACGACTGTGCGGCGCTTGATACATCTAATTTGATATTTTTTTCTGAAAGCTGAGATTTTTTCCCACGAAATATGTAATTTTCACGATGTGCATATTTTTTGTTTGAACAAAATTAAATAAACTATAAACTCTCTATGATTAAAAAACGTTAATTCTTATTTGTTTTGAGGATGTTGATACGTTTTTAACATATATATATCCTAAGCTATCAACAATAGGTGAGATAGTACACTGCTTGTGTTTCTTTCACCGTTTTTGACTCCAAGTATCGTACGTCTAAAACACTTATTTTCTATAAAAAGTCATCATTCCCTGATTAAACGAAACGATTTGTAATGTTAAATGCCCATAAAAAGGGTGATTCAAAAATATTAATAGTATTCAAAAGCATTAAAAAGTATTTAAAATTTTTTTTCCAATCGTTTTAAGTCGTTTCTTTTCATAAGGGTTGGTTATAAGAGTGAAATCAACGCTGGTAGAATTTTGAATATCCGGATGTATAAATTTTATGGTGTGAGGATATGTTTTCAGGTATGTATCTGCAGTAAAGCTCTAAAAACAAAAATTATAAAACTATTTTTCATGATACCAGCATCAATGGTTCAAGTCTAGGAATCAGTGTAATTTGAACTTTGATCCTTGATTTTTGTTCAATAGTGATTTCAAACTATTGATGTCATCTGCGTTAATGACAGTTCTGACTTTGTAATCAAGTTTTATAAAAATTTGTGTACATAATAAATAGTATTTATGGTTTCTGTTTAGTTATAAATTGTGTCACGTAACCATTCAAATTAATTAATAATTAATTAGAAATAAGTAATAGTATTTAAGTTTAAATTTGAATGGTTACGCGGGCATTTCGTTGCCACGCCGGTGAGACAGCGTTTGCTCGCGCATGCGCGCGGTATGACTGAGAGCACGTGTGTGCATAAATTTTAATTTTTAATTTAAAAATAATTATACTTATTATTTATTATTTATAAGGGAATATTTATGATTTTGCGTTATTCAGGGGACATAATGTGTGGTCACATTATGCCCCAATTATTATTTTTATTTTATTTCGATTTAATTGAGTATCCAGGTATTGAGGAGATGAAAATAGTGACCATAGAGGAGGGGAAAAATCGATATTTTCCCCTGCAATATCGATGGATAATATACGGTGTTAAATAATTATTATTTAATTATATATATATTTTATAATTATCATTTTGGTATAAATGCATACTAAATATATGTACTTAATTTATTTAGTATCATTCAGGTGGGGTAAAAATGTCTTTATAATTTATTTAATTAATTTAAAGGCCCGGGGCTAGGTAACAATGATAATTATAATTAAGGGCGATTGTTGCGCCACGTGGGTGGCCAACAAGTGGCCGGCCCATTAAGTACTCAGAAAGGTACGGGAAATCTAACTGAGCAGACGCTGTGTCAATAATACGTTGCTAATACGTTTTGAATTGAACGCAATTAAGTTTTATTTAACATTACTTGTGATTAATCTAGTAAAGATAATTAAATTGTCTTATTCACCGTGTGCGTGGTTACGAGGCCTTTTCGGAAGGAAAGCAGTAATTAGTAAGTACTTTGATTTCTCTCAATGCATTGTTACCTGTAACCTCCCCGGGGATTGTTGGACTTCGCGAGTCGAATAAGTCGACGGATTTTATGTTTAATACCCCTGAATGATACATCTGAATTTATGAAAGAATTGAGGGTGGTAAAATAATCATATTTTATTTGAATTATTTTGTGTAATTTATGATTTAATATTGGAAATTGCGCGGCTGTGGTAGTTCGCTGTATAGATGTATCGATAGTTGCGTATATCGATAGCTACCTATATCTATATACTTATAGCTATAGCTATACACCGGCTAAGAAAATAAATTCCTAAGCCGGCGACGTAATAGTTCGCAGGAAAAATTCCTGGGCCAATAATAATAATTATTAAGGGGAATTATTATTATTATTATTAATTTATTATTTACATTATAATTTATTATATTTTATTATTATTATTCAATTAATTAACCCCGAATTATTATTTATATTTTTCTTTTTGTATACCCCAGTGGTTAAGCAATTTATATTATATTTTTGATTATTTATAATTGTTGAAAGAAGAATAATTATTTATTTAAATTAGCTTATTTTCTTTTGGAAATTCGGTGAATGAGAGTGAGAGTGCACCGTATCTTTCTCCCTCTATATAGTGTAAAGGGGTAACCCAAGGTTCGAAGTTGTGATTATTTTTATGGATATTAATGAATCCTGGTGGATTATTTATTTTGTTTAACAATATATTATAATATGTTTGTATTATTGATTTAAATATTGGATTTGAAATTTAGATTTTTTTTGCATTGTATAGATTCGGCCCCCAGGGGTTCATGAAAGATTATAATTTATATTATCAGTGAAATATTGTATTAAAATTTCTTAATAATTTATATATAAATAATTGGATCCAACAATTCTCGGAGAAATACTTTATATTTATTTTCCTGGGTCTTTTCTCCTGCTATATTTAATTTATTTCATTATTTTATATATATTTCACTGCATTTATTATTTTCTTTTCTTGATTATTTCTCCCTTTATTATTTCTTTCGATTTTATCCGCCTTGTTACTGGCTGTACTCGCTCGGATTTTCCCTCGCAAATTTCCCCCTGATAAAAATTTTTGTCCGTTTTTGAGAAACGGTCTGGCGCCTACGTGCACTAACCCAGCCTGAGGAGCTAGTCCAGGCACACTTTATAATTCATTATTTACAATTTTGATAACGCTATTATTTATTTAACAATTTTTGAAATTAAATTGAAGTGACATTTATCAATATTTTATTTTTCCGGACTTCGGCATTGTAATTTTTGTTTGTTTTTGTTTTTCACGTGGGTGACCGCATACAGTACTGGGATAATTCGCGTCTCCGTCGCAAAATTTAAACTAGTACTTGTTATAATTGCAAATCATAAGTTAGGCGTAAACTAATGGTTGATCACACCATTGGTCTTAATATAACTTGATTCTAACTGGCTGCCGACACTGATAATAATTTTCAATGCAGGTAATCATGAAAAAAATAGTGTGTAACACTAGATGAAACACGACTTCAGATTGCAGTTACTGTCAGCTTTTGCCTACGGCTCGGGCAGCCTACTTTACTTTCGTCGGACATCGTTTTGTTTAATCTCTTGCCACACAATGAACTACACTTATCCAAAAAATTAAAGGAACAAGAAAATTTTATAAATTTTTTAGTGATTTTTGGAAGGCTGTATTTTCGTGAAAAATCATCGTATCGAAAAAATAAAAAAAAGCAAATTGAAACTTGAAATCTCTAGTTTGAAGATCTTTCAGCAAAATATTTTTTTGAGCCACGGTTTTTGCGGAATCATAAGAAAAAGGTCGAGACTAAATTTTTCTAAATTTTTTGGTTTCGTTTTTTAGGTCTACGGGGCCGGGAAAAATTTTTTCAAAAAAACGAATTCATGGCTTGTTTAGGAAATTTATTTGTGAAAACCTGCATAAAATTAGCTTTTATAATATTTTGTAAATGTTCAGAACCGTTTATCTATTAGAAAAAATGGTTAAATCAATGAGCTGTATAGTCAAAATTGTAGGCAATCGAACGAGCTTCCACATAGAACAAACGAAAATAAGCTATCTTCTTCCGTTTAGAAGTTACATCCAGTTAAAGCGGCAAACAAATTTTTTTTGAAAATTTTACAAAATTTCAATTGACCATAACTTCTAAACTTATTGGCCAAATTGGCTCATCTTCAAACTCATCCAAGGTAATCGTCGTAAAAAAAAAAATAAGTCAGCCAATCTGCTGATCCTATTTAAAGTACCAAGTGTTCTGGGTGTCAGAGTAGATCAGCATGGTCAGGCCAATGTCTTCGTTTTTATTTTAAATAAAAAAAAGGAGTAAAAAAAATTAGTCAGCCAATCTGCTGATCCTCCCGGGAAAAAATGATCAGACCTGATCAGACATGAACAGGCATGAGTCTTCAGGCCTGATCAGACATGAAAAATGACCATGCCTGACCAGGCCTGATCAGGCATGTTCAGGTCTGATCAGATATGTTCATGTCTGTTCATGCCCATTCGGGTAAAAAAATTATATATAAAAAATGGCCCTATGTAATTATATATAATTATGTATAACTATATTCAATTATACATGTATATAATTATTGCTACAAAAATAAAAAAAATAAAAAACTCGGGCGTGTGCAGGATTTGAACCGTGGACCTTGCGCCCGAAAGTGTAACTCGCTATCCACTGACCTAAGAGATTTAGTTGAAAAGTAAGTTTCGTATGAACTTCAAGTAATAAAAATCTTATACGTGATAGATTCTTGGTCAACAAAATTTTAGATCTATGAGCAGACATGAACAGCCATGACCAGACATGAACATATATGACCAGGCATGAACAGGCATGGACAGGTATGATCAGGCCTGAGCGTATTTAACGCTTCAGACATGACCAGACATGAACAGGCATGGACAGGTATGAACAGGCATGATCAGACCTGACTGTATTTAACGCTTCAGACATGAACAGACATGAACAGGCATGGACAGGTATGATCAGGCCTGAGCGTATTTAACGCTTCAGACATGAACAGACATGACCAGGCATGGACAGGTATGATCAGGCATGAGCGTATTTAACGCTTCAGACATGACCAGGCATGGACAGGTATGATCAGGCCTGATCATGTCTAATTTCAGGCCTAATTATACATGAACAGGCATGATCAGGTCTGATCATTTTTTCCCGGGCTATTTAAAGTACCAAGTGCTCTGGGTGTCAGAGTAGATCAGCATAGTCAGGCCAATGTCTTCTTTTTTATTTTAAATAAAAAAAAGGAGTAAAAAAAAATTAGTCAGCCAATCTGCTGATTCATTTAAAGTACCAAGTGCTTTGGGTGTCAAAATAGATCAGCATAGTCAGGCCTATGTCTTCTTTATTATTTTAAATAAAAAAAAAGGAGTAAAAAAAATTAGTCAGCCAATCTGCTGATCCTATTTAAAGTACCAAGTGCTCTGGGTGTCAGAGTAGATCAGCATAGTCAGGCCTATATCTTCTTTTTTATTTTAAATAAAAAAAAAGGAGTAAAGAAAAAGTAGTCAGCTAATCTACTGATCCTTAGTCAGTAACATTATTCTAATTTTACTACTGGTAACTATTTCTACTTTATTTAGATCTCCCAAAATTTGAAAAAGAAGTGTACCAAAGTTTTCCAGGATTATTTAAGAAGACAGTGGGATACCGGGTCATTAAGAAATGCTGTTGTAAATCTTCTAGCCCTCAAACTGAACACTTCCGTCACTTCACACCCTATCCCTCACGGTCTTGAAACCACAATAAATCCACCGTGGTTTCACCGTGGATCCATCGTGGATCCACCGTGGTTTTGTGACATTTATCCACCGTGGTTCCACGGTGAAACCACTATAAATCCACGGTGGATCCACGGTGAAACCACAGTGGATCCACGGTGAAACCACGGTGGATTCATAGTGGTTTTATGGTTTTGAACTTCCCGCTAAAAAAATTGTAAATTTTCAAAAATTCGGGAAGTTATTGGTTTCGGTCCGATTTACGAAAATCGAATTTCCATCAGATGTCGACGTTTCGAGGTCCTAGGAAGCTATCCTGACTAATTTCACGATGATGTCCGAGTGTATGTATGTGTGTGCGTACGTACGTACGTACGTACGTACGTACGTATGTATGTAAATATTCATAACTCTTGAACGGATGAACCGATTTTGATCGTTGAGGTGTCATTCGACGCGGCTTGTTAATGTCTTGAGGCCGTAGAAATTTGAACTTAATCGGTAGGGTGCGTTCAGAGATATTTCAAAAATAAAATTTTTTTAAAAATGTTTTATTTGGATAACTTCCAATTTGCTCGATGGATTGATTCCAAAATCTAATCAGCTCTAAAACTCTATAAGCCGCGTCGAATGCCACCTCAACCATCAAAATCGGTTTATTCGTTCAAGAGAAACCGTTGACGAAAGAATTCAAAAAAAATTTTTTCCTTGGTTTTCTTGAAATTTCTCAAAAACGGCTGAATAAATCAATTTCAAAATTCGACCAGCTTTAGAACTTGATAAAACGCGTCGATTGCCACCTCAACCATCAAAATCGGTTAATTCGTTCGCGAAATATCGTGGAAGAAAGAAATGCTAAAAAATGGTTTTTTACAAAACAATGGCATACAAAAGTATTTGCGAGCTCGAAGAGCTCGAAAATATATTCACAATAATGTTTTCGAGCTCAGCGAGCTCGAAAATAGCGGGAAGTTTTGGGGCTGGCCCGCAGGGTCAACTGACAGACCGATTTTTTTTGTCGTGTTTGCAGTACGTTTTCAACGTACTTTTATGGTATAGTTATACCGTTTAATACATAAGCACTAACTAAAAATAGATTTTACCAACTATCAAATAAAAAAATGAAAAATTCGAGGGTGAAACTACAATTGAATTACGATGTAAAGCTATAAGTCTTAAAAAATTAAATTTACTATAAGCTAGATTCATTTTTGCTGGGTTGATAGTAAGTGACCGAAGACCGATTTTCACATGCCTTAGCGCGAAAGCGCGTATGTATATTTTGGTCTCACCTCAAAATTTATTTTTTGTACTTTGACAAAAATAGTTCAAGAAAACATTAATGTCATAGTGTAACACAAGATACCCCTGTATTACTATCAAAAATGGATTATTATCTCTCTGCTAACATTCAGCGAGTAACGCATTCCATGATTGCTTCAAGATCAGAATTTATAACTTCTGAAATAAGTATCTTACCAGGGACACTACAAAAGGTGGGCGCGATCTAGTGGTGAGCACTGAACTACTTCCGCTGCTGCTGCCTAGCATCATAACTTTTTAAATCAATAATCATTAGGATTAAATATATATTTATCAATCTCGAACAAATATATATACATATATATATTTTTTTTTTTCTAAATGGATATATTTTTTTGTGTCTAAGTAATATTTATTAGAGTTGATATAATAATATATTGCTTTAATATTTGGGGTTGTTGGCACTGTAAAATAATTTATTTGTCTATTCAATAAATATTTTCTTAACTTAAGCAAATGATTTTATTATCTTAGAGAGAGAATTATTAATGTCAACCAAATAGAGTCTATTAAATCATTTATTAAAAATTGAGAAAATAGATCATGTTAACGTAATAAAATTTAGTTGTCCCAAATCAATTTTAGTTTAATAGAATTTAACAAAACCAATTTAATTGCCGCAGAGAAATTTTTTTCGTGTATTAAAACTTCCTGTAGAAAATTTGTGCAGCTGTGAAAAGTGTTATTTGGAGTTTTTTATATTTATTAAAATGTAAAAAAAATATTCATGTTATTTTTTTTTAACTGTTGATTATTTATGATTTTAAAATTTAAAAAAATTACATTTTTTTTAAATACTATAAAAATATACAAGAACGGTCATGTGTGATTTTTTAAGAAAAAAAATTTTTTTATATTTTTTCTATAATTTATAAAGTTCTCATGTTTCGAACTTGCAGTTTTCTTCCGTGTTTCTCATTCTAATAATTATTATAACTTATAAACTATCGAAGATACGACCATGACCCTTCAAGTCTTCATTGTTTATCATGAAACAATAAATAAATTAAGCTATAATTTTAAACTCTTGATCATTTATTTATTTAGTTTTAAGTAAATGTTTATAAAAAGATTTTGAGAAAATTTTTTTTAATGTTTCAGCTCAATTATTTATTGACTTTTCTATGATTATTTATATAACAACATACAAATAAATTTAATGTCAATATAACTTTTAGTTATTAAGATACTAACTCTTCAAACACAAGAATATCTCTTTTTTCCGAATAATTTCTCTCATTGTTCAGAAAAAAATTGAGCTGAAGCATTGAAACAAAACTGAAATTGTTTATTGCTTAATGGAGAACAAAATTGACTTTGAGTACTTTAATCTTATCTTTCATAGTTTCAACGAAGTTCCAATTTAAAAGCAAAAAAAAAATTTTCTCAAAATTTTTTTATAAACATTTACTTAAAACGAAATAAATAATTGATGAAGAGTTTAAAATTATAGCTTAATTTATTTTTTGTTTTATGATAAACAATAAAGACTCGAACGGTCATGGTCGTATCTTCGAAAGTTTATAAGTTATAATAATTATTAGAATGAGAAACACGGAAGAAAACTGCAAGTTCGAAGCATGAGAATTTTATAAATTATACAAAAAATATAAAAAATTTTTTTTTCTTAAAAAACGTCACATGACCGTTTTTGTATATTTTTATAGTATTTAAAAAAAATATAGAGTGAAATTTCATTTGTTTATAACAAATTGTTTATTTAAAAAACAAATAAAAAATTGAAATAAAAAAATTACTCTTTACATTTATAAAGGGCAATGAAAATTATGATTTAAAAAAAAAACGGTTCTTAATATTCATATTGACTTGCAAAAAAAAAATTGTTAACTAACAAATGCGATTTTAAGCAACAAAAAAATTTTTTTAAGAAATGATTTTTATCTTAAAAATCATTATTTTGATTATTAATTATATTTCCAAAAAAAAATTTTCAACTATCTTATAAATAACGCATTTGTTTTTAAAAATTTTTTAAACAATTATGGTAAAAAAATTTTTGAATTTATTTTCGTATGGCTTTTTGTAATAAAAAACCGAATCACTGGGGATCATGAGAAAAAAATTTTTTTTCTGCTTTATTTATGTTTTTTATTTTTCTGCATTTTTCATTGTAAAAAAATGAAAAATAGAAAATCTTCAATTTTTCCAACGAGGATCTGTTCTAAAGCCTTCAACGAACAAGTCCAAAAGAAGAAAAAAATTTGTGACTTCCGGTTTAAGAATTATCGAGGTTTTATTGTTTACTTTCTTTTTCACAAATTTTGTTAATTAACAAATACATAATTAAAAAGAAAATTGGGATAAAAATTTTTTGAATTTCGAAAGACTTCGTCCACAGAATTTTTTGAGCAAATCAGCTAATTATTACACGCTTTGCAACATTTGATATCGTGTTTGAATAAAATTACTAGTTAGTTTTCAGGAATTGATCAATAAAATTACGTAAAAGTTATCACTCCAAAACAATGTTATAGATAATTTTATTCGTGAGGTTGTTGAAAATCAACGAGGTAACGTTAATTATTATTTACAGAAAGTTGGACAAAAAAAAAGTCTTATGATTGCTGCATCATATTTTTGGTTAATTAAGTCGATAAAAAAATTATGTAAAGTATCACTATTATTTATACATACTAGAGTGGTCCAAAGAAAAAACTGCTTTTAGACAAAAAAAAATTCCCTTCAAAGCACAGCTTTATATCTCACTTCTTAATGAGATTCAATGAATTTCTATTTTTCCATTTGAATTACACGCGTACAAAAATTCATTTTACGTTTTCATCCGGTAAAACTACGGAAAAAATTTTTTTACTTGAGTTAGATTTTTAGAAACGTCTTCATTTATCACTATTTCAACTGAAAAATTCATGTCAAGATCTCGCGTCAAACCACGGTAAAACCACTGTGAATCCACAATGGGTCTACTGTGGATCCACTGTGGATCCACCGTGGTTTTGTCGTGGATCCACTGTGGATCAACTGTGGTGAAATGTCACGAAACCACGGTGGATCCGCAGTGGTTCCACGGTGGGTCCACGATGTGGTGGTTTCACCGTGGATCCACGGTGGTTCCACGGTGGTTGCAGGACCGCGAGGGATTTCATTTCTTCCAATGAAAGGCGGTAATATTTTGTCTACTGTATCCATCGATGAGTTTATAATTTCTCAAAACGAAGGTCAAGGGGATTGTCTTTTTCGTTCATTATCTCAAGCTCTATTCAATCATCAAAATGATAGTAATCACTTGAGATATCTCATTGTCCAATATGGTTTCGATAATTGGGATACTGTCAAAAATTTACTTCATTTCGGTTACGATACTTCCACTTTTTTAACTAATTTTCAATACAAAAAAACTCTTATACGATCAATCGAGTATGCGACACCATTTGAAATCAAACTATTTACTTTGATTTTTAACATTCATGTCCGGTTGTTTTTAAAAAAATTCGATACCGATACTGTTTTTTCTTTTATTGCATTATTTCCTGTAGAAATTAATGAAAATAAGAATGATTACATCGATTTATTATTTAGTGGTGACTATAAGTGCGGTCATTTTAGATTGTTAAAAAAAAAAGATGAATGCAAAATGACCTAAAATCTAACCAACTTAAAATTAAATGTTGTTTATAAGCCTTGTGCTCGGAAAAATCGTTTATGCGAATTCAATGGTACCTCAGTTAATAGCCAAGTTGATAAAAATCCAAAAAATTTTGACAATTTAATTTCGGAAATCAATGATATTTTATCTGATGATAAATTCTGCATTACTGAACAACTAGCTCACTTGAATAGTGTTAAAAATTTAGAAACTTCTCAGAATACAGATGACTGTAGTTCGGAAAGCCTTCTTATTACGAATTATGATAATTTAAACGATGAAAATTCGATTGTAGAGTGTGAGAATTTAGTCACAACTACAACAAAAAATTTGAGATCATTTGAAAAAAATATTTTATTGACTTCTGGTATTAGTAATAAGATCACTGGTATTGTTAGTCATGATGACGGTAATTGTCAGAGTAATAACATTTCTTTTCCGCCTGCTGAGTATAAATTATCTGATAGTAAAATTACTCAATCAACAGATGAGAGTTGTAGCTCAGACGATACTTATGATAATTCAGATTACGAGGAATTGGTAAATAAGAAAAAAAATTCTATTAAGAAATTTGATATTGAAACAAATACAGATATAATTAAAAATAAAACTATTTATACTCAGCATATTGGAGAGGTGTCGTTTTTAACAAGTAAAATAGCAACAGAAAATAATTACATGAGTGTTGATTTGTTAAGAGCTGTCATAAAAGAATACATGCGAACTGAATTAGGTTGTTCTTGTCCACTGGCTTTTGCATCAGGATTCAGAGAAAATAGTGTAAATAAAGTAGGGTATGCACAGTGCAAAGTGACAAGTCATGGTGCAAAATATAAATTCGAGGTCATTGAAAGGGATGGTCACTACGTACAGCTTGACGTATCAAGCAATAAGAGCATTAAGTTTTCGCATGAACCCCGTGACAATCCATTTACTCAAATCAGAGGTCAAAAGCGAAAACAATTTTTTAAACTTTCCAAGTATCGTACGAGTAGAGAATTGTATTTAGATAACTGTCGTGATAGCTATGAAGAGTATCAGGAAAAAAATTATACTGATGAAGAAATAATAATGTCAACTGTAGAAAAAATAGTTTCTGAAGGAAAGGTAGCTAATCGTAAAAAATTAAAATCATTAGATCTTGGCGATGTTATGCAGCAATAGCTTGATGGCGATATTTTTCAGGATAAATTTGTTCGAGAATTTAAACTACCACTATCAATTATATTATTTACAGAAAAACAATTAGAAGTAATAAACCCCGCGGTCCCTGCTCTAGTTCATATAGATTCGACTGGCGCACATGTGAAAATTCCTGGTGATTTAAATTGTAAGAGAGTATATTATTATGCATTAGTATATAGAGCAACAAAGTCTACAATACCACTGTGTCAAATGATAACTAGTGATTACGACCGACAATCTATTTCTAATTTTTTCAGATTACACACTCTAGCGATAAAAGACTTCTTTGCTACATGGCCCATTAAAGCTATAGTTTGTGACTGGAACTAGCCAACTATGCACAGTATTTTAGATATTTATAATAATATGGACATCAATAAATATTTAGAAATTACATATGATTATTATATGGACAAAACAAAGAATTTAAAAAATATTACTTTTATGTTAAGTTGCTGCGCGTATATTATGCATAAAGTGGCGAAAGAAATAAAGGATATGGGCTTAGATGAAAACAAAACGTTTTTATTAGAATGTATGGGTAAGCTAACACTATGTCGAAGTAGGGATAAAATGGACAGTAAATTCAAATTAATTGCAAGTATAATATTGACAAAAGATAAAGAAACAGCAGATAATTTTATAGTTGAACTGGGAAATGTATTGAGTGATAAGAATAGTGATTTTACTGGTTTAGTGAAAGAGGCTGATAGGTTTATTTCTGAGAATGAAGAGATTGATAACATTTATCTTGAACCTTTCCATAAAATTAATAAATACGAATCTATTTATCAAAAATCACCCTTTTTTACTCATTATACGATTATTGTAGAGGAAATACTTGACAAATTTTTCAAAAATGAAGTTAATATTAACGAAGTTACGAATAGATTTCACAGTAAAAAATTCATTGATTATTTATTGCAATTTTATATGGCATATGCTCCTTTATGGAGTGCTTTATTACACTGGTCACAGAAATTAAGGGATAGAAAAAAAATTCGAAATTTTTAGGTGATTTTCAACATGCTGTAACTCGGTGAAAAATGGTCGTATAAAAAGACTAAAAAAAGCAAATTGTAGCCTCAAGTTTCTAGTTTTCAGATCTGGACCTCAAAATTTTTTATCATGTACGGTTCCGGAGTAATCATAAGAAAACCAACGAAAAAAAAAATTTCAAAATTTTTGCTGGTCTTTCAATACCTCTATGGGCGACAATAAATTTTTTTGAATAATCCGACTGTCTGACATTTCTCGGAAATTTTATGCCCTTTAATTTGGTGGCATTAAAAAGTCTCTACGACGATTTGGCGCCGAGTTATCATTGATCAAAGCAAAAAAGTCCATTTTGGCTTTGGTAATCAATAACTCCGGATGTATTGGTCGTACAGAGAATAGAAGCAGGGTTTTGAAAACTGGAAAACATTCTTCATAAGGCAAAATTAGTGGCATTTGATAGAAAAATTTTTTTTAAAGTGATATTGTTTGGTAAAAAACAGGTCAAAATTCACAAATTTAAGGATATTTGGAAATCTTGCTATAACTTTGGATATAACGGATGAACAAAGGATATCTTCGACTTTTTTTCAACCTAAAAATGTCCTGAAAAAACCCTGAAAATTTCAAATCGCTGCGATTTTTCTTTCTTAGTGCCCCGAAGCTTTAAATTTATCGATTTTTTCAAAAATCACCATAATTGGTAGTTTCTCGGTTTTTGTTCATTTTTTCGATTTGAAAATGTTTTTTTTACCGATAATCTTCATTTCTTCGATCAAAAAGATCGATTATCGACAAAAATTAAAAAAAAAAATTTTGAAAAAAAATTTTTTTTTTTCAAAATTTTTTTTTTCAAAAATTTTTTTTTTTCAAAAATTTTTTTTTTTCAAAATTTTTTTTTTTAATTTTTGTCGATAATCGATCTTTTTGATCGAAGAAATGAAGATTATCGGTAAAAAAAACATTTTCAAATCGAAAAAATGAACAAAAACCGAGAAACTACCAATTATGGTGATTTTTGAAAAAATCGATAAATTTAAAGCTTCGGGGCACTAAGAAAGAAAAATCGCAGCGATTTGAAATTTTCAGGGTTTTTTCAGGACATTTTTAGGTTGAAAAAAAGTCGAAGATATCCTTTGTTCATCCGTTATATCCAAAGTTATAGCAAGATTTCCAAATATCCTTAAATTTGTGAATTTTGACCTGTTTTTTACCAAACAATATCACTTTAAAAAAAATTTTTCTATCAAATGCCACTAATTTTGCCTTATGAAGAATGTTTTCCAGTTTTCAAAACCCTGCTTCTATTCTCTGTACGACCAATACATCCGGAGTTATTGATTACCAAAGCCAAAATGGACTTTTTTGCTTTGATCAATGATAACTCGGCGCCAAATCGTCGTAGAGACTTTTTAATGCCACCAAATTAAAGGGCATAAAATTTCCGAGAAATGTCAGACAGTCGGATTATTCAAAAAAATTTATTGTCGCCCATAGAGGTATTGAAAGACCAGCAAAAATTTTGAAATTTTTTTTTTCGTTGGTTTTCTTATGATTACTCCGGAACCGTACATGATAAAAAATTTTGAGGTCCAGATCTGAAAACTAGAAACTTGAGGCTACAATTTGCTTTTTTTAGTCTTTTTATACGACCATTTTTCACCGAGTTACAGCATGTTGAAAATCACCTAAAAATTTCGAATTTTTTTTCTATCCCTTAATTTCTGTGACCAGTGTATTAGATTTAGTCGATCCGAACATCTCGCGAGTCTCAAATGCTTATTCAGAAGCACACAATAAGTCTTACAAGGAACGTATATTGCGTAATAAAAAAAATAACACACTAGGTGATACAATGCGAGCTTTAGATGATAACAATAAATGTTTACTTGCAGAAGAGCAATTATTTAAATTAAGGTCAGATAATGATGTTGAAATCCTGAAATATCCACCGGTCGTTGAACCTGTCGCTAATCCTAAACAACGTGATCCTCGGGGAAGAAAAAAAAAAGATATCGATGCAGTAAAACCTAAAAAAACTCGTAGCAGGTATGTTTCAGGACAGAATATTATAAAAATCTGTAAAAAAATTATTGACGATCATACAAAACAAAATTCCGGATTAAATAACATTAATAATAGCAATAGTAATAAAGTTAATGAAAAAAAATCAATTGATTCAAAACAAAATAAAAAATTAAACGTAATAAAATAAATACAGTAAGTTACTCACAATATAATTTAGCAGTAGACATTTTACCGAACGGATTAATAAATTCAGCCATTTACTATATTAATTCTAATTCGCCGTCTCTTAAAGTTGCACGTTATTCAGCTAATGAAAACGTTTTTTTTTATTGTGCATGACTTTTTGTTATCACCACGAGAATTACATACTGTTGTTCATAAAAATGGGTGGATAGATGGTGAAATAATTGACTCTTTTGCATCAACTTTTATGAATCAGTGGTCTAATCCCTGGTGGACTCGAGCGACGGCCAAAACGTCGGTCGCTTTGTTCACGAAAACGTCGACGTTTTGATTTAAAACGACGGTGATCTAAAACATCGATAAATAAGCAAAAAATAATGAAAAATGTAAATGTACTGAATATAGAAATTATTTTCAGTATTAGTGGAGATATAAAATTTATGTATAAATGAATTAACGGTGAATAAAAGTATAAAAACCAATAAAGTAAAATAACTCGCACGTATGTTATACTGAGCGGGTAATAGGTGGGAACCCATGACCGTTGACAAAGCAAATAGCAATATTATCGACAAATAAGAGTTCAACCATAAAATCAGAGATGGCGCGTGGACTTCGAAATTTAAGTCAAGAAAAGAAATATCAATTTAATATTGAATGTGCGGAGCTGTTGATCTAGAGCGAAAAAAAAACGTCGTCGTTTTGTTATAAGCGTCGAAAAAAACGTCGGCTGAAAATTTTACTAGTCTTTTATCTGTTAAATTTTAGTTTTATTACTTTGCCTTATCCTAGCCAATTAATGTCCAATCTAGCTTTGAAATGCGCGGAATTTTTAATATCGGGGACTTGATTAAATCGAAAAATTAGAACATCGAATTATCGATGGCAAAAAAAAAACGTCGTCGTTTTGTTGTAAGCGTCAAAAAAAACGTCGGCTGAAAATTGTACTAGCCTATCATATGTAAAATTTTAGTTTTTTATCTTTGTCTTATTCTTGCCAATAAATTTGTAATCTTCTTTTGAGATACGCGGGATTTTCAATATCGGGAACTTAATTGATTCAAAAAAAAAAAATAAAAGATCAAATTATCGAGGGCAAGAAAAAAACGTCGTCGTTTTGTTGTAAGCGTCGAAAAAAACGTCGGCTAAAAACTGTACTAGCCTATCATATGTAAAATTTTTGGTATTTTTCTTTGTCTTATTCTTGCCAATAAATTTGTAATCTTCTTTTGAGATACGCGGGATTTTCAATATCGGGAACTTAATTAATTCAAAAAATATGAAAGATCAAATAATCGAGGGCGAATAGAAACGCGTCGTTTTGTTGTAAGCGTCGAAAAAAACGTCGGCAGAAAATTTTACTAGTCTTCCACTTTTGAATTTTTGTTATTTCACTTTTTCTTGTCCACGCCAATAGATGAGCAATCTAGCTTTAAAATACCCGGGATTTCGGAACGACGAACGTCATTTATGCAAAAAAATTGGAACATCAAATTATCGATGGCAAAAAAAAACGTCATCGTTTTGTTGTAAGCATCGAAAAAAACGTCTGCTGAAAATTGTACTAGCCTATCATATGTAAAATTTCAGTTTTTTATCTTTGTCTTATTCTTGCCAATAAATTTGTAATCTTCTTTTGAAATACGCGGGATTTTCAATATCGGGAACTTCATTAATTCAAAAAAAAAATGAAAGATCGAATTATCGAGGGCAAGAAGAAAACATCATCGTTTTGTTGTAAGCGTCGAAAAAAACTTCGGCTGAAAATTGTACTAGCCTATCATATGTAAAATTTTTGTTTTCTTTTTTGTCTTATTTTCGCCAATAAATTTGTAATCTTCTTTTGAGATACGCGGGATTTTCAAAATTGGGAACTTAATTAATTCAAAAAAAATGAAAGATCGAATTATCGAGGGCAAGAAAAAAACGTCGTCGTTTTGTTGTAAGCGTCGAAAAAAACGTCGGCAGAAAATTTTACTAGTCTTCCACTTTTAAATTTTTGTTTTTTCACTTTTTCTTGTCCACGCCAATAAATAAGCAATCTAGCTTTAAAATACACGGGATTTCAAAACGACGAACGTCATTTATGAAAAAAAAATGGAACATCAAATTATCGATGGCAAAAAAAAAACGTCGTCGTTTCGTTGTAAGCGTCGAAAAAAACTTCGGCTGAAAATTGTACTAGCCTATCATATGTAAAATTTTTGTTTTCTTTTTTGTCTTATTCTCGCCAATAAATTTGTAATCTTCTTTTGAGATACGCGGGATTTTCAAAATTGGGAACTTAATTAATTCAAAAAAAAATGAAAGATCAAATTATCGAGGGCAAGTAAAAACGTCGACGTTTTGTTGTAAGCGTCGAAAAAAACTTCGGCTGAAAATTGTACTAGCCTATCATATGTAAAATTTTTGTTTTCTTTCTTTGTCTAATTCTCGCCAATAAATTTGTAATCTTCTTTTGAAATACGCGGGATTTTCAATATCGGGAACTTAATTAATTAAAAAAAAATATGAAAGATCGAATTATCGAGGGCAAGAAAAAAACGTCGTCGTTTTGTTGTAAGCGTCGAAAAAAACGTCGGCAGAAAATTTTACTAGTCTTCCACTTTTAAATTTTTGTTCTTTCACTTTTTCTTGTCCACGCCAATAAATAAGCAATCTAGCTTTAAAATACACGGGATTTCAAAACGACGAACGTCATTTATGAAAAAAAAATGGAACATCAAATTATCGATGGCAAAAAAAAACGTCGTCGTTTCGTTGTAAGCGTCGAAAAAAACTTCGGCTGAAAATTGTACTAGCCTATCATATGTAAAATTTTTGTTTTCTTTTTTGTCTTATTCTCGCCAATAAATTTGTAATCTTCTTTTGAGATACGCGGGATTTTCAATATCGGGAACTTAATTAATTCAAAAAAAAATGAAAGATCAAATTATCGAGGGCAAGTAAAAACGTCGACGTTTTGTTGTAAGCGTCGAAAAAAACTTCGGCTGAAAATTTTACTAGCCTATCATATGTAAAATTTTTGTTTTTTATCTTTGTCTTATTCTTGCCAATAAACTTGTAATCTTCTTTTGAAATACGCGGGATTTTCAATATCGGGAACTTAATTAATTCAAAAAAAAATGAAAGATCAAATTATCGAGGGCAAGAAAAAAACGTCATCGTTTTGTTGTAAGCGTCGAAAAAAACGTCGGCAGACAATTTGACTAGTCTTCCACTTTTAAATTTTTGTTTTTTCACTTTTTCTTGTCCACGCCAATAAATAAGCATCTAGCTTTAAAATACACGGGATTTCGAAACGACGAACGTCATTTATGCAAAAAAATTGGAACATCAAATTATCGATGGCAAAAAGAAAAAGTATAACGGTGGGCCCTGGCTACTGCGTGTCCAGATAGCCAAGAACCACAGTCAATTAAATTTCCCGAGATTACTGATTTTACTTAAATTTTCTATCATTAATTCTCCTTAATTTATTCTAAAGTTCTGGTTCCAAAGACGGGAAAACTCTCAGGATGCGGGTACTCGTCCTGACCGGACACGCGGCTGAAAATAAACTTAAAGATAAAGGACTCTGGTGATAGTCAATAATTACTACTCGAATAAATTTAATTTATGAAATTTATTTAACCAAGATCCCTCATTATATACACTTTTCCCCTTTTCCTTAAAACTAATTTAATTTTATATATATATACAAGTAATTCAAAAGAATTCGCGGACTCGAAAACGCGCGGGAATTAATTGATAACGAGTGAGAATAATGGGCAAAGATTGGCGGGAAAACTACCGCGTTGAAGAGAGAGACATTATACAACGTTATAGAGTAATTTTATATATATGTGAGCCAAAATCTGGACTTACTGCTGGAATTGGACGACGTTGCATCCTCGAAATCCCTGGGTGATCCACGGGTAGATGAAATGGTCCGGGTAAGCACCTCGTTAGCCTCCTTAGGTAAATAATCCAAAAGTACAAACACTTGGTTTGCTTAAACAGCCTCACCCACAAAACTACAAACCACTGGAGAAATTTAATTTAAAAAAAGTAGAGAAAAAAGAAGCGACTGGTCGTTCAGCGCACTAGAGCACAAGTAAATACTTTTGCAAAATAAAAGTAAAAGAAACGACTGATCGGTTTGCAGTCTAGAGTTCAAGTGTCGTCTCTTGATTAATTGTCTCGGGTCAACACCTCGTGTTGACCCCACCTAATTATGCGCAGTGACCGAAAATCGCTCACCTGCTGCGCTAAGACTAGCGCTGAGACTCAGCCGAACTCGCAAACGAGAAAATTATACGAGAGAGAGAGAGAGGACAAATAGAAGCGAGAGAGCCTCACTCTCACGTCTTAAAATCGCTGTTGCACGGTTACAAAAGTCGTCGTTTTGTTCTAAGCGTCGAAAAAAACGTCGGCTGAAAATTTTACTAGTCTTCTATCTGTTAAATTTTTGTTTTTTTACTTTGTCTTATCCTTGCCTATAAATGTGCAATCTAGCTTTAAAATACCCGGACCCGGAACTACGAACGTCATTTTTCCAACAATATTGGAAAATTTGCGAGGACAGAAAATAAGCTGCCGTCAATTTATTCAAAGCGCCGAAAAAAATGTCGGCTAGAAGTTATAATAATTTTTTTCTGTTTAATTCTTGTTTATTTACTTTTCCTTATCCTTGCCAATAAATGCTGCAGTCTAGCTTAAAAATATCTGGATTTTTCGGCAACACGGACGTTATTTATGCGAAAAAATTGGAACATTAAATTTTCTAAGGCATAAACAAAAAAGTCGTCGTTTTGTTGTAAGCGTCGAAAAAAACGACAGGTAAAATTATACAAATTTTTCTCCTATTAAATGTGTTTTTTTTTTTTACTTTTTCTCATTCTCGCCAATCAACATGCATTCTAGTTTCGGAATACCCGGATGTAACAGCGTAAAATAGATTTCAATAACTATTTTATTATTTTTAAAATTGGATGTGTCCATGGTCGATAATGGGTCCTGATTATAACCCGGTTTATTAAATTGAGTGATTCGACATGTCACCGGGTGTCGCTAATCAGTGAGACTCGAACATTCGCCCCTCTTTTTGGCTAATTAATTTAGTAGGGATGAGTCTTCCGGGGGTGAATCGAAGAGTCAATTGGACGACCGAAGGCGATAGACGCCTAAGTGAAAGTTAGTGAACGACTAGAGTGATTGGACGCATTATCTATACCATTATATACGAGGCAAGACGAGGACCTTAACAATCTGGAGCGAGAACAAACCGGACAATCGGGAACCAGAAGAGCAGATTTACCTGTAAGGAAAACTGGACGACAGTTGGAGGAATAGCCGGACATCAGCTACAAGTCTCATCGGGTTGCTGCGGTAAAATTCATCAAGGTAAAATTACAATTAATTAAGGCCGGAATTCATATTCAAATGGCACAATTAATTATAATTAATTTAATTAATATCTTTCCGTTGGTTCTTGCGTATATAAATTGGAAGTTGTAGGCCGTTGGCCATTACAACCACGCGCCTCGTCTTTTCAAAAGTTGTCGCGCCGCTCTTATTCGCTATATTGTATCTATAACTCTGAATTATGTTATTCGAGGCCTTTGGCTGGAATAAAATAATTTTCCCGCGTAAGTAATCAATTAAATGAATTATTCGATAACGTCAGTAAATTACTTGAGGTCGAAATTTATTCCAGTGGCTGAATTAATTCATAAATAAATTAATTTACTCGAATCCGTCAGTAAAATTCAGGACCCGAGTGACGCCAACTCAATGGCCGAATTCCTAGTCAATTCATAACGTAATTCTAGTCGTAATTTAATTATAAATTAATTTTAAGTTAATTAATTAAAATATCTAAATAAAACGAAGTCATAAAAAGGACGCTAGAATTTTGATGAATTGTTATTGAGTAAAATGGAAAGAAACGGATTATTTCATTGTGAAGTAAATTAATGTATAAAATTAGAGGCAAATTAACTAGTGGGAAAATTATTAGTGAAAATAATAAGGATAAATTAATTAATTTATACTTAATTTAAACAACGAATTAATTAATTAATATGTGGAAAATCAGTGAGTTAATTGGGAATTAAGGGAGTGATAAATTGTAATCAGAATGAGTAAATGTGGAAATTTTATATTGGAATTATAGTTGAATTAGAGTCATAAAATTTTGGGTGAAAAGATTGTGATGATATTAAAAGTACAAAAGAAAATAGAGTTTTAAATAGAGTCAAGTAATGTTAATTAAAAGAAATTGTGGTTGTGATTTTGGTCCGATGGACAAAAATTTAAGTTAGGTTTAAGATATGTCCGGTGGACACTAGAAATAAGAAAATGCGGGTTAACGTCCTGTGGACGGTTTTTTAAAAGTAGAATTTAAGGAAAATAAGGTTTAACGTCTGGTGGACGGTTTTTTAAAGAGAGTGTGTGTGTGTTACGTCCGGGAGACGCTTAAAATACGTGTGTGTGTGGGAGTGTGGAAACGTCCAGGGGACGCATTTAGATTATCATAAGTTTAGTTTGTCATAAGCATAGTTTGTCATAAGGTTATTAATTGTTATTAAGGGTTAAATAAATATAAAAGCAAGGTGCTTAATTAATAAGAAATTGGAATTAAAGTCTGAAATAAATTTATTTCAGCCTGTTCATCATTCCTCTCCTCTCTCACAAAATATAAAATTTACCAATGACCCTGAGCATATAATTAAATTACATTAACATCCGGTTCTGGAAGGCCGAGTCCATCTTCCAGTGGCGCCCTAATATTCGACTATAATACTTAGGTGCGACCAGACTTGGCAAGCTAATCACTCTGTCATACGGAATTTTCCGCACCACGGACGTAATTAATCTGATATAATTTCAAAATCTAATTGTACTGAGAGCGAGAATAAAAACGTTGTCGTTTGCTTGTGGACGCCGAAAAAAACGTTTGGTAAAAATTATACGCATATTTTACCTGTAAAGTTTGTGTTTTTTAACTTTCCGCTAAGAAAATTGTTAATTTTCAAAAATTCGGGAAGTTATTGGTTTCACCCCGATTTTCGAAAATCGAGTTTTCATCAGATGTTGACGTTTTGAGGTCCTAGGAAGCTATCTTGACTAATTTCAGAAGGATGCCCGAGTGTCTGTATGTGTGTGTGTGTGTGTGTGTGTGTGTGTGTGTGTGTGTGTGTGTGTGTGTGTGTGTGTGTGTGTGTATGGATGTAAACTCTTGATATCTTTTTAATGAATCGACCGATTGAGATGGATTTGGTGGCAATCAAGATAGTTTGTTGGCCGTCAACTTGTCTGAAAATTTCAAATCGATCGATCAAATGGATTCTAAGATATAAAAGAAATACAAAAAAAAAAATTGTTCTCAGTTTTTCTCGAATTTTTCAGGTATGGCTCGATCGATCAATTCCAAAATCTAATCAGCACTAGAATTCAATACAACGCGTCGATTGCCACCTAAACCATCGAAATCGGTTCATTCGTTCGCGAGATATCGTGGGAGAAAGAAATGCTCAAAAACGGTTTTTTTCGAAAACAATGGCTTACAAACGATCTTGAAGAGATCGAACAACTATTCACGACCAAGTTTTCAAGCTCAAAGAGCTCGAAAACCGCAGGAAGTTTTAGGGCTGGCCCGCAGGATCAACCGATAGACAGATTCTTTACTTTTTCTTCTTTTTGCCGAAGAGTATGCGCTTTACTTCTGTCGCGCACTGATCTGAACGACAATCGATTAGGGAGTTTTTTTATTTATTAATGATTATTAATTATTTATCTAAATAATTTTGGATTTTTTTTGACACAATATTTTAATGCTATTAAATCACTTTATTTATAACAATTAATATCAACGAAAATTATGATTATTTACAATGTATAAGAAATTATTGAAATTGAATTTTTGGGAGCAAGACGTTCACGTTTGAGTTTTGGTTCTTAACTAATTTGTGAGTATTTTATAAACAGATTCTTCCCTTTTTGACGTTGACATACAAAGTTTCATTCTGCGTCAAGAAGGCATGTGTTAGATCTTCAAGAGTGTAATTGGTTAAGATATTTTGAGTAGGAGTAACTGGGTGTGGACTGGTAGATGACGTAGCTTGTGACGTATTAGAGAAAAAAGCAAGAGTGGGAGAGCAAGCGCAAGACCCAAAGGGTCCACGAGCGTGGGACGTAAGGAAAGTAAAAAAAAGGGTCTATGCCTTGCACCGCGTAGTGAGGTCATAAATAATATTTATGACCATCCAAAGGATATTCAAGTTGGTTTAAAATAAAAAGTGTATATATAAAAAAAAGAGAAAAGGTTTACTAAAATAAATTTTAGTAAAGAAATTTAGAAAAATATATAAATAAAGTTTGTTAAATGTGAGAATAGTGTGTAGTAAAATAATAAAATTTTGAAAGCGTGTGAATCTGAAAACTAAACATTTGGCTAGCAGATGTTGAAAGATAAGATTTTGAGAAATTTTGTGTTGTAAATTTTATATTTTATGATTTTTCGTGAGAAAATAATTTTGTGTAGTTACGTGTTTTTTGGTACGGAACAACTTCGAAGTACGCTGAATTTTTAGTATCACGGATTTAAATAAATAAAGGTGGAAATTAAGTAAAACCGACTTCAATACTTTTCATAATTCTGAAAGGAGTGAATTTAGTGAAATTGCTTAAGAGACATTTTTTGTAGAGCATTCAATTTCCTATAAAAACGTTTCCGAGTCACTTTCGTTTATCTCGATTGTGAGTTATGAGACGAAAACCCGCTCATTAACTTTCACGATATTTTCTTTTTGTCATCATTTCACAGTATGTGTAAATATATACATATATATATTAGATATATATATATATATATATATATATATATATATATATATATATATATATATATATATATATATATATATATATATATATATATATATATATATATATATATATATATATATATATATATATATATATATATATATATATATATATATATATATATATATTAGAGTGGCCCAAAAAAAACGACTATTTTTTTTTCGAGTCTCTATGAAAATTTGTTGGTTTAAGATGTTTTAAGACGCCTCTCCGAAAATCAGCTCGATAAAAAATTTTCAAGAGGTCGCTCACGAACTTTGAAAATATAAAAAATGATCGAAATTAGGATTTTTTGTTCTAAATTTCTTCTTTCTCGTGGCAGCTATCGTTGATAATTATGAAATCATGACTACGCTGAAAATATCAGCTCAAAATTTAAATATTTAATCCGCGCTCAAGAATTTTGAATGTTTTCGATTGCTGTCTTTTTGACGTTTTTAAGCGACCCTTAAATATTAATAATAAAGCTTCTCGATTTCTTCACCATTAATTTGCATGAGAATTAATGAAAATATAACCCGAGAAATATAAACGATAAGTTTTTTACATACTTTTATTTTTTTAATTCAATTTGAAGGTTTTTTTGCTTATTCAAAACTTACAAAATTTTATTGTTTAAGACTGTCCTGTATATTTTCGGTTATGCAAAAGTTATATTTAAGTGAAATGACAATAATTGGGTTATAAAAAAATGTAATAACTAATTAAAACTATGAGTTCCATATTATTAAGTAATATTCAAAATTATTGAGCGCCGTTCAAATATTTCAATTTTGGGCTGAAATTTTCAGCATAATCATGATTTTACAAATATAAACTATTGCTGCCACGAGAAAGAAAAAAATTTAGAAATAAAAATCCGAATTTCCATCATTTTTGATGTTTTCAAAATTCGTGAGTGACCTCTTGAAAAATTTAAATCGAGCTGATTTTCGGAGAGGCTTCTTAAAACATCGTAAATCAACAAATTTTCATGCAAGATCGATGAAAAACAAATAGTCGGTTTTTTGCGCCACCCTAACATAGGGGAGAAAGGGGCAAAAGGGGGTAGGGTAGGCAAAACGGGGTACCCCCAAAATTAAAAAAAAAAAAAAAATTTTTTTTTTTTCGTCTAATTACTATAAATCCGATATATTTGCGCATTTTTAGCCCTACGCATGACACCTGGAGCAAAGTGGACCAGCCGAAAATTATGAAAAAATGATTTTTTCAAATTTTTATCGTCAAATCAAAAGAAATTTAATATATTTCTGCATTTTTCGGCTGATTTTCAACAGCTGGGGCCAATTTAGCCACTAAAAATACTCGAAAATAATATTTTATTTTTTAATTGATAGAATTTTTTAAATAACGCAAAATAATCTGTAATCTAAGAAATCAAAAAACACGTTTTTGGGTTCAAAATAATGAAAAATAAGACACATAAAATTGTGATTTTTAATAAATTTTTCTGCCGACGGTTTTTCGACGCTTACAATAAATCGACGACGTTTTTTTTTTGCCCTCGATAATTTGATCTTTCATTTTTTTTGAATTACTTAAGTTCCCGATATTGAAAATCCCGCGTATCTCAAAAGAAGATTACAAATTTATTGGCAAGAATAAGACAAGAAAAAAAAAAAAAATTTTATATATGATATGCTAGTACGATTTTCAGCCGACGTTTTTTTCGACGCTTACAACGAAACGACGACGTTTTTTTTTGCCATCAATAATTTGATGTTCCAATTTTTTTGCACAAATGACGTTCGTCGTTTCGAAATCCCGGGTATTTTTAAGCTAGATTGCTCATTTATTGACGTGGACAAGAAAAAGTGAAATAACAAAAATTTAAAAGTGGAAGACTAGTAAAATTTTCTGCCGACGTTTTTTTCGACGCTTACGACAAAACGACGACGTTTTTTTCTTGCCCTCGATAATTCGATCTTTCATTTTTTTTTTTGAATTAATGAAGTTCCCGATATTGAAAATCCCGCGTATCTCAAAAGAAAATTACAAATTTATTGGCGAGAATAAGACAAAGGTAAAAAACAAAAATTTTACATATGATAGGCTAGTACAATTTTCGGCCGACGTTTTTTTCGACGCTTACAATAAAACGACGACGTTTTTTTTCGCCCTCGATAATTTGATCTTTCAATTTTTTTGAATTAATTAAGTTCCCGATATTGAAAATCCCGCGTATTTCAAAAGAAGATTACAAGTTTATTGGCAAGAATAAGACAAAGATAAAAAACAAAAATTTTACATATGAAAGGCTAGTACAATTTTCAGCCGACGTTTTTTTCGACGCTTACAATAAAACGACGACGTTTTTTCTCGCCCTCGATAATTTGATCTTTCAATTTTTTTGAATTAATTAAGTTCCCGATATTGAAAATCCCGCGTATCTCAAAAGAAGATTACAAGTTTATTGGCAAGAATAAGACAAAGAAAAAAAACAAAAATTTTACATATAATAGGCTAGTACAATTTTCAGCCGACGTTTTTTTCGACGCTTACAACAAAACGACGACGTTGATTTTTTGCCATCGATAATTTGATGTTCCAATTTTTTTGCATAAATGACGTTCGTCGTTTCGAAATCCCGGGTATTTTAAAGCTAGATTGCTCATTTATTGGCGTGGACAAGAAAAAGTGAAATACCAAAAATTTAAAAGTGGAAGACTAGTCAAATTGTCTGCCGACGTTTTTTTCGACGCTTACAACAAAACGATGACGTTTTTTTCTTGCCCTCGATAATTTGATCTTTCATTTTTTTTTGAATTAATTAAGTTCCCGATATTGAAAATCCCGCGTATTTCAAAAGAAGATTACAAGTTTATTGGCAAGAATAAGACAAAGATAAAAAACAAAAATTTTACATATGATAGGCTAGTACAATTTTCAGCCGACGTTTTTTTTGACGCTTACAACAAAACGACGACGTTTTTTTTCGCCCTCGATAATTTGATCTTTTATTTTTTTTTTTTTTGAATTAATTAAGTTCCCAATATTGAAAATCCCGCGTATCTCAAAAGAAGATTACAAATTTATTGGCAAGAATAAGACAAAGATAAAAAACAAAAATTTTACATATGATAGGCTAGTACAATTTTCAGCCGCCGTTTTTTTTTACGCTTACAACAAAACGACGACGTTTTTCTTTTGCCATCGATAATTTGATGTTCTAATTTTTCGATTTAATTAAGTCCCCGATATTAAAAATTCCGCGCATTTTAAAGCTAGATTGGACATTAATTGGCTAGGATAAGGCAAAGTAATAAAACTAAAATGTAACAGATAAAAGACTAGTAAAATTTTCAGCCGACGTTTTTTTCGACGCTTATAACAAAACGACGACGTTTTTTTTTTCGCTCTAGATTAACAGCTCCGCACATCCAATATTAAATTGATATTCCTTCTCTTGACTTAAATTTCGAAGTCCACGCGCCATCTCTGATTTTATGGTTGAACCCTTATTTGTCGATAATATTGCTATTTGCTTTGTCAACGGTCATGGGTTCCCACCTATTACCCGCTCAGTATAACATACGTGCGATTTATTTTACTTTATTGGTTTTTATACTTTTATTCACCGTTAATTCATTTATACATAAATTTTATATTTCCACTAATACTGAAAATAATTTCTATATTCAGTACATTTACATTTTTCATTATTTTTTGCTTATTTATCGATGTTTTAGATCACCGTCGTTTTAAATCAAAACGTCAACGTTTTCGTGAACAAAGCGACCGACGTTTTTGGTTTCGCTCGAGTCCACCAGGGATGTTACTTACCTTCCCACAGATTTGTTATCTGGTATATTAGGTCCTACATGGTCATCGATTAAAACTACAAAACTAAGTATCCATAAAGATAAACAAGAACTTGGCAATATTGTAGTGGTTGGTATCTTAAATTAATATCACTTATACACTACAATGATAACACACTTATATTAGAAATAATAACACCACAATTAACAGCAGTAAAAGAAAGCAAGAGCAATATATAGTTTATTGAGATACAATGTTTGCTGTTTAACTGTCAATATAAGACTGACTGACTTTTGTCGCGTATCTATAAAACAAGAGAAGAAGGCATTTGTTTTCTAGCTATTCAAATATTTAAAAGATCAGTTTCACATTCGTTACACTACCCCCTTCTCAATAAAATTATCGTCCCGATAAAATTTGTGTTGGAAGAATCGAACTTAATTGAAATTAAAACTATTTACAATCTTCGTTCGATTCCGCTATGGTCCCAATACACCCTATCTATCACCCTACAGGGAAAAAAACACCATAGCCCAAAAACAACCCTGTAGGCTAACGCAAAGATAATAAAAAAATAAAAAAAAAATAGTCTATAGTTTAATTGAGCTGAGAATTGATAATAATAAAAAAATAAAATATTCTGCTAAGAAGTTAATCGATACTCGTGACTCTATTTTCCTATTCAGCGAATCAAATAAATAAAATTTAAAATGTAACCCTCGTCTTGATTGAATAGACCTTCAATGGGAATGGGATCAGGTACGGGATGGGAACAGGAACTCCTTCCTCTCCTCCTTGAAGGACTAGGAATGGACTCCTTCTCTCCTTCCCAATGAAATTGGAAATATTATCTGCACATAATAGAAAAAAAAAAAACGAGTATCTCCAACATTTTACTAAATTTCATATTTAAACATATTTCATCATTATATTCTATTATTTATCAGTTGTTCATTATAAACTTTTAGTGTGATCAATTCAATAATTTTCGATCTTAAATGCTCCATGTTCTGCCGTTCGATTCATCCAGACCATTCTCCGATATGTCATCTATAGCTAACATATCAATGATACTGAATAACACACGTTGGAACGAATTTCATTTTTCTCCCTAAAAGCTCCTCGGAAACTCTCCAGGGCATCCATCTATCTCTCAGAAGTCGTGGCCATCAACAAAAGAGAAATGTCGACTGTGTCAACTCCGGATGGATCCCAAAGCTCCAGTCAGGTTGCTCTTAGCCATTGATAAGTCCTCAGAATCAAACTTTTGACCCTTGTTGAGCTCACTTAGATCAAAAGAAATATCCAGTCTCCGATCAATGACTGAGGAATCTCGGGAACCCCGCAACGATTAATCGTTCAGGGCCCACGGCCAGACTTCCCTTCAGCTAATATACTCAAACCCAGAACATTTCCAGTCCTTATAGAATCCCGGGAATCCCTTGAACAACGTTACCACCGAGATCGTTCAGAGCCCTCAGCCAGACTTCGTTCAAAATCTCGGGAACTCTTCAGCAACGTCTACAGTTTGGCTATTCAGGGTCCACTGCCAGACTTCTCCTAAGGACTATACCAGTCTTTAACAGTCGTTCAGACATCTTCAATTCTATCAGTTTGCAAGATATCCTAGACTTACTAATTGACTACAGAATCCCGGGAACCCTTTACAACGTCTACACTGAGATCGTTCAGGGCCCCAGCCGGACTTCTGTTTTATTTCCTCTTATTGATCACAATATGGTATATGACGATTTACATGCATGATTTTATATTTTCATCTGGTATTTTTCTAATTTTATAAACTACGGTATTTAGCCTATTTTAAATTTCATAAGGACCCTCCCAATCGCATTGAAGTAAATAAATTTTCTTAATTATTTCCGTTAATATCGACTTTTCTTTTTTTTTTAAATTTAACTCATGATAATAATCTCAGCAGTTTCATAAAACTTTCCTATTTATCCGTGTAAAACTTATTCATTGACTTGATAAAATACTTGAGGTATTATATAGCCCAGATAAAAATTTTCAAATATTACTATCTATACAAAATCGTTTATCTATCGTTCTTCATCATAGAATCATCAAATGTACCCGGTTTATTAATCATGTCAATCGATTACAAAACAAAAGAGCGGTTAGATGTCACGATATTTTTAGCTAATTTGTACTTCTTTTTTTTTTTAATTTTATCTAGCTATAATTATAATTAAATAATGATACATCACCAAATTTATCCTTTCCCAATTGTATTTTGTCCACAAGTTCAATTTGAACTCCTCAATCAATTCTATGAAAATTTTTACCGTCTTGACTTTTTCCTGTTTTAAAAAAAAAATAAGATTATTCGTGGTTTGGTGTTTCAATCACTTTTATTTTATATTTTTATCACACGCGTAATTACTCAGACTCGCACTAACACAAATTGATAGAAATATTTTCACAACACTAATTCATTAATCACGAACTTTTTTTTTTTTTATGTAGTACATCACACAAATAAATTCAAATATGCACTTTGACACCGATTAAGAAAAATATTTTCACAAAACTTAATTATTTAATCACTGAATTCGTTTAAATTATTACACGCACTTGAAATCTATATTATAAAATACATTTTAAATGCATTTTAAATGCAGTTAATCGTTTACGAATGTCGGGAAGTATACTTCCTAATCATTGCGATGCAGGTGCACCACGCAACGCAAGGAATGTGCGTAATGAAGGAAGAGCACTTGATGAAATTGAAGAGGATCCAACGAATTCGACGCGTTCAACGGCACAATTGGTATATTTATCAAAGTCAACAGTGCATCGCATCTTTCAAGCAGATGGAAAACATCCGTACCATTATATTCGAGTTCAAAAATTGCATGAAGGTGATTATGCACATCGCTTTGAATTTTGCCAGTGGGCATTACGGCAGGAAGAGGCTCAACCGGGCTTTTTGTTCAATACTCTCTTTACGGATGAGTCAAACTTTGATCGTACAGGCACATGGAATACCCATAATTTTCACTATTGGGCCAATGATAATCCACATCTTGTCTATGAAGGTCGAAGCGTACAAGTACGATTTTCGATCAACATATGGGCTGGAATCCGAGGTGGGAAATTGGTAAGTAAACGCATAGTAATTTCTTGGAATTGTAAAAGCTACTTGTAAATTTATAAATTTTCAAATTCACCGTTGTCATGAGATAATACTAATACTAACACTAATACTAATAATAATAATTATAATAATGATAATAAAAATAATAATAATAATAATAATAATAATAATAATAATAATGATAATAATAATAATAATAGAGAAAAAGCTGAAGCGGCTTACCGATAACTCTTTGTTTCGGTTAAGTCCTTCACGCTTTCTGACACCTAAGACATCTGTTTCTGGCGATCCCCCATCTATCGAGCGAGTAGAAGCTTTCTGGTCCGAGTTGTATGGTGATCAACCAGACGTGAATCGTGACACTCCAGCTCTCAACGACTTCGAGGCATTTTGTCGCCGCCACCGAAACGACAATGCTGATGAAGAGAGCCCTGAAGTCAGCGTGGAAGAAGTTCGTTTGGCTCTGAATAATGGTAAGAACTGGGCTGCTCCGGGTCCGGATGGCATTAACTTGTTTTGGTGGAAGAAACTTACTTCTACCCACAGCCACCTGGCCCGGATATTTACAGCGTTTATCAGAGGCAACGAACCTATTCCGTGCTGGCTTGTAGAAGGGCGAACCGTGCTCATCCCTAAGAAAGGTGACTTGTCCGATCCGAAGAACTACAGGCCTATCACCTGTTTGAATGCAGTTTATAAGATTTTCACAAAAATCTTGAATAATCGCATTCTACAGGAGATAGATCCTGTATGGCAGCAGATATACGAACAACGTGGCAGTAAAAGAGGCTTGTCAGGTTGCAAAGAGAATCTGTTAGTAGATCGTTGTGTCATTCAAGACGCGGTCTACTATCAGCGCAACCTGTCAATGGCCTGGATTGACTACCGTAAGGCATTCGACTCAACATCTCACGAGCTCATTCTCTTTTTGCTCAAATGCCTTGGGGTCAATCGCGATACAGTGAGATGCATACAGCGTACGATGCAACTTTGGCGAACACGGTTCCACATTTCATGTGGCAACGACAAACGTGTGACCGAAGTTGTACAGTACAAGCGAGGTGTCTTCCAGGGAGATTCCCTGAGCCCGCTGCTGTTTTGCATCTCACTGCTGCCGATATCTGTTGCGCTACGCCGTACCCGTGGATACTCAGTGGGCCCACCAACTGATCGGAAATATTCGATCACCCACTTACTCTACATGGATGATCTGAAGGTATATGCTCCTGATGAGGAGCACCTTCAGACAGCCTTGAATATCGTAGGGGAGTATACACGGGATGTCGGCATGGCTTTTGGGTTGGACAAGTGCGCGGTCGTTAATCTGGTGAGGGGTAAGTGCTCTGATTTGCGCGAAGATATCGAGTTAGTAGATGGGAGCGTCATTGACCATCTTGACGCCGGAGAGTCGTAAAAATATCTAGGGATTGACGGGAGTCCTATGCAGGATGTCTCGAAAATCAAAACGACTCTCTGCAGCGAGTATGGACGGAGACTCCGGAAAATCTGGTCATCAGAACTTTCCGGAAAAAACAAAGTCTCTGCAACAAACATGCTTGCTGTCCCAGTACTACTTTACTCTTTCGGTGTCCTTAAATGGACCCGAAAAGAGCTTAGAGATCTCGATATCAAGACACGCAAAGTCATGAATATCAATCGGAGCATGCACCCTAAATCCTCAGTCACCAGATTATACCTTTCCCGGAACATCGGAGGGAGAGGTCTACAGAGCTTGGAGTGTCTACACGATCGTTTGGTTTTGGGTTTAACATACGAAGTTGTCAATTTCACTGCAGATGAGGACGACTTCCTTATGCAGATTGTTCATAGTCATGAGAATCTGCAGAAGGGAGCGTTCTTATATAAGGCAGCAAAGTACGCGGCAAAATCCCTCGGTCTCGGAAGAGTAAACCCTCTTATTGAACTCCCTAAGGAGGAATTTAAGAGTGTCGTCAGGAATGCTGAGCAGCAAAAACTGCTCAGTACACACATGGACAAGTCCATACACAGCGTGTTCTTTAAACACGTGCGTGACCATGGCTTGTCCACCCAGCTGACGTTTTCCTTCCTTAAGTCAGCTGGCCTGATGTCCGAGACCGAAGGATATATTTTTGCCTGCCAAGATGGTGTAATCAATACCCTCGAATACCGTGCGAAAGTACTCCAGATGCAGCTACCCGACACATCGTGTAGGGTGTGTAAGCAACATCCTGAGACGCTTATGCATCTCTTGTCAGCATGTCCTGTGCTGGCAAGAAGTGCATACATCCAGCGTCATAATGCTGCTCTGCGAGTACTCTACTACCACCTTAGACATACGCACGGTATCGACAAAACACCAGTGCTGCCTTATCTGCCAGGAGATATTCCGCAAGTTGTTGAGAATGACCGTTGCCGCATTTATTGGAACGTGCCATTCGCAACAACGCGGAAAATAGATCACAACAAACCTGATATTGTGCTCTTCGATAAAACCGCTCGTGACATTTATGTCATTGAGTTTTCAGCTCCTGCTGAGTATAACATCACGGTTAAAGAAGAGCACAAACACGAGATATATCAGGATCTCCTGTTCGAAATTGGCAAACTTTACCCAGGTTACCGTGTCAAACTTGTCGTCCTCATTGTTGGCGTCCTAGGAGGGATGAAACAGTCTTTTGTATCTGCATTGGCTAGAATACCAACTTGTTCAGCGCAAGTTGAGCTTCTGGCATCGAGGATGCAAAAGGCTGTAATTCTTGGATCCCTCCGTCTCCTAAGGCAACGAAACTTGGCCTGCTGCGCATGCTGATCATCTTGTTGATGAAGCATCGCAGCATTTACGATTTGGCGCTCAGGTGAGGCCCTCGGTAGAGTCGGACTACCGGGGATAACCCCCTGAGCATTTAACTTGAAAAGAAATAATAATAATAATAATAATAATAAAAATAATAATAATAACAATAATAATAATAATGATATCAATAATAATAATAATATTTATTATTATTATTATGGTAATCAGAATAATAATAATTATGATAATTTGTTAACTCCAGGTTGGTCCATATGAAATTAATGGAACATTAAATTCAGACAAGTATGTGAGATTTCTGAATTATCAGTTAAGGCCGCTCTGCGATCGCGCTGGAATTACGCGAGCTGAGCAGGATAACATGTGGTTCCAGCAGGACGGAGCTCCGGCACATACGAGCAGGAAATCTCAACGTTGTTTACAACGGAAATTTCCTGGTCGGTATATCGGGCGTGGTGGTGTATTTAATTGGCTTCCGCGTTCGCCGGATCTAACCCCGCTAGATTTTTTCCTCTGGGGCCATATCAAGTCATTAATATACAGAACTCCAGTACGAACGAGGCAAGAGTTAGAAATTAGAATCCAACAAGCATTTGACACAATTACGCAAGAAATGTTGGAGAATTCTATACGTGGTTTCTTACGTAGGTGTCAACTTTGCATTGATTGCAACGGTGGCCACTTTCAACAATTTTTGAAGTAAGCTTACCATTCATCGTTCATCGCAAATAGAATTTTGGAAAGTGTAGTGTAAGCTTATCATATTTCTTATAAAAAAGGGTCAATGCACCAATTATTGACCGATTAAGTTTTTTTTTTGTAATAAGCTATAAAATAAGTATTCAGTTATTAGCTAAAATTAATAATGGATTTTGTTATCGTGACATACTGGATTATTGATAATCTGATTCTATTCTTATTAAAAATGATTGAAAATGTATTAATTTTATTGTTTGAATGTTAATTTATCAAAAACACCAGTTATTGTTATTTTTTAAGTGATTGACATTTATTTCATAGTACTAAGAATGTTTATAATGGAGAAAAATATTTTTTTGTATTTATGTAGTTATGTTATTAATTCAATTCTATGTTTACAATTTACACCAAAGTCAACTGTAATGGAATCATAATAAAATATTTTTTTGTATTTATGTGATCATGTTATTAATTTAATGCTATGTTTATAAGGCTGTATCAAAAAATCGACTATTATTTGTTCCAGAAAATCGACTATTGTTTGTTCCAAGAAAGCGTAAAAATATTTTTACGACAAAAATTAATTTTTTTTTTTTATTAATGCTGTCCAGTAGGGTGGGCCGAAAATCCGCTTTTTGTGAATTTTCACTATTAATACCAAAAATATTTTTCTTTGTATAAAAAAAAGAATTTTTCGGAAAACAAGAAAAATTTTAGGTCGATATCTTAGGCTCGCCAAATCCCGCTAAAGTTAGAAGTTGTTTAAAATTTTTTTTCCAACTTATTTTGATCGGAAATTTTATTCCCTACAAAAAAGGTCCAATAATAAAATTACGTGAAGTTGATAGTTACTGAGATAATTGCAATTTTGCTCTAAAAAATGAAATTTTTCAAGATATTATCACTTTTTCTAGGTAAAAAATAAATTTTATCATAAAAATTTCATAGGAAATTCAATTTTCTACAAAATAGACATAAAAATTCATTCAAAGTTTTTAGTTACAAAGATAATAGCAATTCTTGGTGAAAGCCGCCACATAACGAGAAATGTGACTATCTAAACATAAAACTGCCAGTTTTTTATTAACTATAAATTTCAAGTTTTTACCAAAATGCCAATTTTGTAAGAAATTTGATTTTCTATGAAATTTGTATGATAAAATTCATATTTTACCCTGAAGAAGTGATAATATCTTGAAAAATTATATTTTTGAGAGCAAAATTGCAATTACCTCAGTAACTATCAACTTTACGTAATTTTATTATAGGACCTTTGTTGTAGAGAATTAAATTTCCGATCAAAATAAGTTGGAAAAAAAATTTTAAACTTCTAACTTTAGTGGGATTTGGCGAGCCTAAGATATTGACCTAAAATTTTTTCTGTTTTCCGAAAAATTTTTTTTTGTACAAAGAAAAATATTTTTGGTATTAATAGTGAATATTCAAAAAAAGCGGATTTTCGGCCCGCCCTACTGTCCAGTGTGCAGGTTTTCATGATAATAAAGTGAAACGTAACAAATAAGTAGTTACTTGATATTCTTACTTATCTCCTGTAGCAAAAAAATTGGAAATGAGGGTTTTGAAAAGAATAATTTTTTTTAATTCGAACGATATTCCCATGTGTTCTATGTGATAAGTATATCTTCGAAAGTAGAAATTGTCGCATCACCGGGACGGATACACATCATTTTTCAGCTTTCCATCAAAAAATAGAAAATTCCCGAAAAATTGATTATGAAGTGTACATCTCATGATAAAGTAGCTGAAAATGTGTGTTATAAAAGAATAAGTTTGCTATTTTTGCTACTAACTATTTTTTTATGCCAATAAAAAAAATAAAAAAAAATTACAATAAAAATGATAGACTAAAAAATCGCCCAATATTAAAATTGCTAAATTTGTTTTTAAGCACGAAATAATTGTAAATGAAACAAAATTTCCATTTATTCATTTTGAGATTTTTACAGTGCTATACAAGGTCGCTTGACCTGCCCTAAAAAAAAGTGGATATTTTTTTTTTTTCGGAGAAAAATCATATCATCCCTACTATCCGTTGGAATGCTGATAGCATACTGATGTTATGATTACCAATCACCGGGACCCCGAGTTATGTGAGGCCCTTGAGGGAGAAAGAAAAACTATTGCCATCTTCTGGTTTTAAAAATAAAATAGGCCTTACCATAAGTTCATTTTCATTTCACTTTATCGACCTCGACCCCTTCCACTTTGACCCTGAAGGCGCCAATTACCGAATTTTTCATTGGTCAACTTTAATTAGCTATAATTTAAATTTTATCGCGAATCTGCATAAATGGCTCAGGAACTTTCAATTCTAAATATTTTTTCCTATAATGCTGTATACCTCTGTTACACTTTTTCTGGGACACCCTGTATATTAAACCGGTTCAAAAAAATCGACTATTGCACGACTCATGATGCAAAGCATCAGAGAGTGCTTTACGATCGAAAATTTTTTTTCGCCTCACTTCGGCAACTATTTCAATTATTATATCTTTGTTAGTTCACGGAATTGAGATAAGTTGCATACTATTTTGAAGATAATTTAATGGAGATGAATTCCATACTTTTCATAAATTTTTTAGTTTAATAAAAACCGAAAAAAAAACATCAAAATAGTTTAACAAAAATTCCTGTCCGTCAAGTACGGATCCCGTATACATGATAACTTGCAAAACAATCCAGTAATTGAATCAAATTTTTTTTTTAAAAATTCTTTGTAAGATTTGACGGTCTCCTATTGCGAATGGCTAGGTAACTCAGCGTCGTTTAATTACAATGAATGAAAGAATAAAAAAGGCTGTATAACTATATCTATATATATCTATGTCAAGTTAACATGGATGATGATATATCTATACCTATACGTTACACGTACGTTTATTCTACCAGAGGCGCTTGCGCATTACCGTTCTAGTATGTACAGCTGTTTTTTTTTTGCTAGTTGGTAAGCCTGAATTTTTTTTTTCAATTCAACTTTTTTTTTTTATTTATTGATTATTTTTTATTTATATATATACTTTTTTTGTTATTAATCGGGATATTTTGAATAGGTTCTTTTATAATTGTAAAAAAATACTAATAAATTAAATAATTAAAAAAAAAAAAAAAAACCTAACAAATTTTAATAAAAGAAAATTGCACAAAAAAAAAATTTGTAGACTTTTTTTTGTTAAATTTAAGGCAATAATTTTTGTTTTAATTGTTATGTCCGCCACTTAATTTTTAATTATTTATCCGGGAGTTCTCCCTTTAGTAGCGATAGTAATTTTGGACAAGCGGGTTGGAGGGTGCGGACAACAATAAAGAATACGAGGAAGAAATTATCTTCCTATAATTTATTATCTATAGTGGATCTTTTCGAGGATTAAGAACCCAAATGTCTCCGAAGAGACCGGTGCTCTTGGTTAAGCCAAAAATATTTTAAGTATGATAGAATAATAGTTCTTTCGCCTACCTTTCGATGTCAATTCTTCTAGTGCGGCAGCTATTATCCCTCCAGAACTAAACAGCTCACTCGGCCTTCCTGTAAGGTTGGTAGAATGGGTGCGGCTGGGTGGGTAGGATGATGTCTTATGTACTACTTTCGAATGAAAATCGAACGGCTTGAGTGATGACCTTGATCTTTTATTAAGTATTTTAAATTACAACGTTTTAACTGAACGTCACTTGTTCACTCTAGTTTTTCACAAGTTTTATATAATTTGTATTATATGATTATTTATCTTATCGGATATTTTAAACAGATTTTTATTTATAAATGCGTCCTTTTTCACACCCAAAAAGGGTTTTTATCCGCAGAAACTCGGCACAAAGTGAGATCACAAATTCACGTGATTTGTGTCACAATTCACTCAAACCGGATAGATCTTCGAGATCTTTCAATTGCAATTAAGAACTATACTCTACACGATAGTTGACTATCAGCCGAGTATCTAACTCAATTGGCAATTTAATTCATTAATAATGACCGTAAATAAATAAATTAATATCCTACACGAACTTAATCAGCCGAATACCTAGATCGATTTACGGTTTAATTAATTTGAATTTTTGTAAATGAATAAATTAATACCCTACACGAAATTAATCAGCCGGATACCTAGATCGATTTACAATTTATTTAAAGTGGATGTTGGAAAACCGTAACTGATGAAATAATATCCTACACGAAACTAATCAGCCGGATACCTAAATCAGCGACGATTACTTATTGCCACGTCGGAAGATTTCTGCAATAAGATTACGAGCTATCGACGCCGCTTACGCGGACCAAGAAGTTTTAAATGAAACTGAGGCCCTGACGCTGCGTTTTTGCGCGCTTTGCAAAGAGGAGCTCAGAAATAATTATTTTAAATAATTATTAAAATAAAAAAAAATTATTTGGACATAACATAATGTAAATATTTACTAACGGCTGAAGAAAATGTTATTACTATGGTCAATTATAAACACAGAAAAAAAAAAAAGAAAATTACAGTTGCATACGATAAGTTTATAGTTTAAAATTTTGAATTTGCTGTACTGATTTGATATAACCCTGAAATTATAGATTGGAATTATAATTTTTATAGTTTTTCAAACAAAGCGCTGTTATATTTTTCTTGTACATTGTTAATATGAAAAGCTATAATTTCTCTTATTGCTTGTTATATCCTGGCTGTCAAGCAGGGCCCGTTCTTAGCTCACTAGATTATTTTACCGACCTAAAGTTTATTCCCAAAATAAGGCACCCTAATTACCAACAATTAGAGTACCTTAAGTAGATAATTATAATAACTTAAGAATATTATATATCATAAGAATTACTCCATCATTTAAATTGTATAAAATAAGAATATCTTTAACATACGTGTATTTTCCAAATCAATAATCAAATAACAAACTATCACCGGATGTACTTAATCCCACGTATGAGAACATTTTTCATAATAATCTTCAAGTATATTCAACTAGAGATAATTTAATCATTTTAAAACACAGCTGTATAAACTATTAGTAATAATTTGTAACAAACGCAGATGATATGAAAATGGACTTTGACTTTCAAATAAATAACTTTTCTCAGAAATTACATCAGCCGAGGATCAAATCCCTTCTCGCGCTCGACGCATGGGTCTCATGCCCAATCGCCTCGCGCTGATAAGCAATGACGAGTTCAATGACCACTGAGTGTGAACTCTGATCAACAATTCAACCCCGATTAATAACTCTCGATCCCACTATTTTTGGTGATTAGAATACCTTATAAAAACCCTCGCTCTCAGAGCAGGAGTCTCTCTTTACACACACTTTTAGACTTAGACTCTGAACACCAGATCTTTGATATCAGAGCTTATTAAATTATCAAGTCCATAGTCATACCTTCTGTAAGTTTGACTATTGAACATACATCATTTATATATTAAGTGTATACTTTCAATTTCTAAATTCTATAACTATCAATTGTAAATAAAGTTATTGTTATATCTAAAATACAACCAGGTATTTCGGGTCACCGTGAGGTGATTTGCTGTCGAGAACCCAATACCTAGAAATACTACAGAAGTAGCTGAGCTTAACATCAACATCGTGCAGCGAAAACGTAACATTGCTTATTTTTTTATTTTTTTTTATTTACTAAATTTGATTGATACTTAATATAAAAAGACCAAGCAAGTCAACTTTTAAAGGGATTACAAACAAAAAATTGTAAATATAATTGTAAAATTGACGATTAAAATGTTGACGTGTAAATAATAAATCCCAAAGCAATTAAACTGTTAGAAAATTACAAAAATCGAAGTTATTTTTATTATTATTATTATTATTAATTATTATTGTTTTTGTTATAATTATTATTACTATTTTTCTTTTTTTTTTGATAATATCGTAATTTACATAGAGTGAGAACAGAAAAGTAACAGCCAAAACCAGATTTAATTAAGAAGAATGAAAATGGATCGAATGATTTACAGTAAATTTCTGTAATTGGGTGCATGGAAGGTATAAAGAAATTTAAACCCACCTTACAAAAGTCCAACGGAAACATCATAATTAATCTTAAAAATTTGTTTATCCTCCTCAGTCCCGAGGCATCATTTTGTTTGCTATTTGAATAATTTTTTATAAGTATACTTATAGACCTTTTAAGAAGCAAAAAAACATATTTTGTATTTTTTCTCATTCACAGTTTTTAAAGCCATCTATTTTAAAGCTATAGCCATAGTTATTTTTATGGTTCAGCAAACATCGGCTAGTTGCCAATGCTGGCAAAATTGTCCCCTATACGGGACCTCAGAATCGAGGAGGATAACCGCGGAAAATTTGTGAGTAAAAATTACCCATAAAGTTCAGTACTGTAAGGACAGCTAGCCAGTAACTAAATTTTAACAATGTTGTTAGTAGAGATTGCACTTCGTTTACATGCTATCGAGTAGCATATTGTACAATGTGCGTGGGAAAAATGTAAATATTTACCTCATGTTCTAACAGTATCAAACTGCTTGGGTAATTTTTAGTAAAAATTTCTCTAAGAGTAGTAAAGTCGAAAAGTCGAGAAAAAGAAAAACAAAAAGTTGTGAAGGTTCTAAGAATGCAGACAAACAACGCCAAATTCTATAGAAATTTATTATATTGCAGTCTTCTCGTTCATCCCTGATAGAGCCGAATAAAAATAAAACTACATATCATTATCGTAATATAGCAAACCAACATAAATAGATGGACAAGCACTATACCAATAGCGTGCATACCACAAATCGCGATGAACCTATCATAATATAACGGACCAACGTAAACTTCCATAACCATACCTGGCAAGAACCGTAGAAATACAGAAGCGTATACCGAAAAAGAAGCACCGTAGATCGGAGTACACGGAAAGAAAATTCTAACAAAATTTACGATGTTAATATCGTAATCGTGTACTAGACTTTTATTAGCGTCAATTTTAAAATATTTTACTTCAAAATTTACTATGTGGGTTATATTTTTTACTATTTAACATCGTAATTTTAACAAAGACTTTTAGGATTAAAAATTACTTCAAAAATTACAATTTAACATCGTAAAAATAAAAGAAATAAAAATTACAATTCAAAAACTATATTTATTGCTATATTTATCTTTCTATGTACTTTTGAGTAAAATAAATATTACAGTGCTGCCTCTGTTGTAATACGATGTAAGCTATAAAAATTACGATATTGTATCGTAATTTTTAAATATTAACTGCGTCCTCCGCAAGAGGCGCTCTCATGACTTATGAATGTTTGTTCAAATCGTTTATATTAACCTTAAAAACCATATAAAGTGTAGGCTCTTCGGTGGCCGAGTGGTCCAAGGCGTCGGACACTTCGCACTCAGAAGGACTCAGGTTCGAATCCAACGTCCGAACGATTATTATTTTATTCTTTTATTTAAAATTTCTCTTCAAATTTTACGATATTCACATCGTAATCTATATTGAAGAGCTTAAGACTTCGTATTATTTGTCTGAAGTATTATTTCTTAAATGAAATTTCCAACGCTACATCGTAAAAATTACGATTGTAAAAGTCTAGTCCACCACTACAATAATCAATAGGACAAATTACGATATTATTATCGTAAATTTAATTAGAATTTTTTTTCCGTGTACATTTCACGTACATAAACTTTACAGAGTTACTCTCTACAGTTTAAAAATTACTGACGGGATACAAGCTATTTTCTCATGATAGGTTGTAGACTGTTTCAGTTTGATCTTCATACTTTCATATCTAACAATATTTGCAGGTTGGCTGTAGAAATAATGGCAACAAATAGAAATAGGATCAATGGCTTGAAAAGGTAGGATAGAATCGCGTTATGCAATTATTAAGTTGGTCGCATATAGCCTTTGTGCTGATATATCAGAAAAATCACAAGTGGGCTGTGAAGGTGGTAACTATAAATTGGAGTGGTCGATCTCTTCTACAGGTAGGATAAATCCGCTTGGTGCATTTCATGAATTAATTAAATAGGATCTTCTGACAGGAAAATCTAATAGCGTCTTCAATTTGTCCGTTAATATGGTTCCAACAACTAGGAGTGGGGTTTATATTTTTGTGGGCGCATGAGACAACCGATATACCCACCACACCGTTTTGGTAGGGTCTTCCTGTCGGCACATTTAAAAATATCCACTACTTGGTCGTGGAGATGGTTCCGACAAATGGGAGTGGGGTCGATGCTTTCAATGAGTCAAATATATCAATTACTATAGTTTTAATTCATATTTTACTAAAATCTGAGGTTTAAAATAGTAATATCTTAAAAATCTATTTTCGTTCAATGAACGTTCGAAACTTCAGTTACATGATTTGTACGATGAATATGTTACGTTCCCGTAATATTTTATTGATTAAATTAAATTAATTATTTTTAATAAATTAATTTTTTGCAATGTAACGGAAATCGGTTACGATAAGAGAGTCGCCGTGGCTCGCGGGTAGTCAAAACAGATGACGATGCATAAGACCCGGGTCACGACGATTCTCTCACAGGGAACCTGAGATGCAGCGTCAACATTTTGTCAACTCTGTTGGCTTTATTATATTTTTATAATGACTAAATAGTCAGTCCTTCGAAAGAGCTCATAGAGCTCGAACCTCTGTTCTCCATGTAATTAATAAATTACAATTTATCGTAAATTAATTCAAACTTATTTTGGGGTGCCAATTGGCACCCCAATATTTTTACCTACACTATGACCTATCCATTCACCTGCTGCTATAATAAATAAAATGGAGACCGGGTCGGAAAATACATTTTAAATCACGAGAATTAAATAAATAAATAATTACAATAAAATAATCGACGACCAGGGCCCACCGGGGGTCTATCGATACTCCAATGAGGCCAAACCTGAATAAAATTTAATAATTAAAAATTATTTTAATTTTTAATTAGTTTGGGGTGATTCTCAAAACGTAACAGTGGTGCTGTGACCAGGATCAGTGACCATTGTTTATAGACAATACAAATAATTAATAAATAATTAAAAATTAATATTGGGAATTATTCAAAACGTAACAAATAATAATAAAATCTGTCATTAAAAATAAAATTATTACTTTTTCACCGTAAAGCTCTTATACACTTGACTGAAAGAAATCTAAGGAATTATTCAAATAAAATTATAAATTATTCATGTTCGAGTCACTTCCATAAAATGTTATAAACTTATGTATATCACGGGTATTTGGAAATAGTAGTCAACTCCAATTAGACCATTGTTGATTTGCGACGTTTCGTCACTAATTTATTGTGACTTTATCAAGCTCTGGAGAATTGGTTACAATTATTTTATTGAACATTAAAAAGAGTAAAAGTTATAATTAAATATAAGATAAAATAACTAAAAATATGTCTGTACATGTTTACTAACCTCAAACTTGTCTAACTAGTCGTCCGTAAATAAATATATGTACATACATGAAAGTTTTTTAATAACATCGAGACTTTTATATAATTGGTAAATTATTTAAAACTCTCAATATTTATAGTTTAGTTCAGCTAATTACAATACAGTTCAAACTTTTCTTTTTATTTCTGTGTAGCGTGTTTTATTATCTGGAGTTTAACAGTTAACTAAACGTGCTAAGTTTTCCATCAGCTGTTTTTTATCATTCATGCAATATAAGTGCTATCTTGGCGCACGCTCTTTTGTTCGCCAAATAGCTGTTTGCCCATTCAACTGTTTCCACGACATTTGTGTGCGTTAAACGATTATCTGCGTACGACAAGTAAATTTGAGTGCGACAAGTAAACTTGTCGCACTCAAATTTACTTCTTGTCGCATGCAGATTATCGTTTAACCCACAAAAATGTCGCGGCAACAGTTGAATCAGCAAAAAGCTACTTGGAGAATAAAACAGCGAGCACTAAGATAGTACTTATATTGCATCAATGATAAAAAAAACTGTGTTCAATTCGTGCGGTGTTGTCGATTACCCACTCGAGCGAATGAGCGCACTCACTTCGTTCGTGCGCTCAACTTCGCTCTCGTGGGCAATCGACACCTTACCGCACTAGTTGTACAATATACTATAGTCTCACTGTTTTACCCATTGATAATATTCAACTTTAAATATTATTACATTGATTGGTACTTATGACCAATTTGGTCGCAAATTATTACATTTAAATTTAAAAAATCATTACAGTAAATTATTACATTAACTTATTGTAAATTAGTACATTAACAATTGTGAGAATTACGATAGATGGAAATTATCAACAACTGCATCAGTTACGTGATCCCTAAGATGTCATTATATATTAAACTTAATTTCTGAGTATCTGATCTTAGATTCACTGTTTTATTAGTCCTTATGAAAACCATCTCGCTTAAACACCTTTTTGGAAGATTTGATTCTCGATCTAAAATTAATGTATCTGCAAACTTGAAATTGTGACCAGTGTCAAAATGATGGGTAGCAAGCGCAGTTTTATTCGTTTTTAAAATATTCAAATTCCTGCAATCGTATTGATGTTGTTTAATTCTATCTTTTAATTTTTGTTTTGTTTGCCCAATATATGACCTGTCACAGAACAAGGTATTTTATATATTAGGTTTGATTGTTCTAGCATTGGAATTTTATCCTTCAGTTTAGAGTAAACTGAGTTAACTGTTTTTAAATTATAAAACGCTAACTTGCCATATCTTTCTCTTGCAAATTTATCAATTTTATACGAAATATCTTTTATAAAAGGAAACTTGTAGTATCGGATCAAAGGGTTTCTATTTTTTATGTTGTCAGTACTATTCCAGTAATTGTTAAGAACTCTATCAATTAATCTCTTTGGGTAATTATTTTCTATGAGTATATTGGCGATGATTTCTTTATTTTTCGCATGGAAATCTTCATGGCTCAATTTTAGAGCTCTATTTACCATACCTTTAATCATTCCCAGTTTTTGAGACATTGGATGGTTTGACTCATAATTTATTAGTCTACCCGAGTTAATAGTTTTCCGATACCAGTCAGTTTTTAAAGATCCATTAGGTAATCTATAAATCTTTACATCTAAGAAGTTGATAGTACAATCATTTTCTACCTCTATGGTGAATTTGATTCTAGGGTTGACGTTATTGAACATGGATAGAAGATTGTTAACTTCTCCTTTTGGGACACTCATCACACTGTCATCTACATATAATTTCACTAAGGGTAAATGGTAACTTACATGATTTATGACTGATCTAAAAATATAGTTCATTACAATATCGGCTAGGTCGGGACTCGCAGGGTTACCCATGCTGGTTCCGTCACATTGTTGGTATAGTTGACCATTAAACGAAAAATAGCTTGAGTCAAAACAGAAATTAACCAACTTCAAAAGTAATTCTTTGTCTTTTAATCTCATCAATCTTGACCAATTGTTCCATTCTTCATCAATAATTTGTAACACAAAGTATTACATATGTAGATGACAGTGTGATGAGTGTCCCAAAAGGAGAAGTTAACAATCTTCTATCCATGTTCAATAACGTCAACCCTAGAATCAAATTCACCATAGAGGTAGAAAATGATTGTACTATCAACTTCTTAGATGTAAAGATTTATAGATTACCTAATGGATCTTTAAAAACTGACTGGTATCGGAAAACTATTAACTCGGGTAGACTAATAAATTATGAGTCAAACCATCCAATGTCTCAAAAACTGGGAATGATTAAAGGTATGGTAAATAGAGCTCTAAAATTGAGCCATGAAGATTTCCATGCGAAAAATAAAGAAATCATCGCCAATATACTCATAGAAAATAATTACCCAAAGAGATTAATTGATAGAGTTCTTAACAACTACTGGAATAGTACTGACAACATAAAAAATAGAAACCCTTTGATCCGATACTACAAGTTTCCTTTTATAAAAGATATTTCGTATAAAATTGATAAATTTGCAAGAGAAAGATATGGCAAGTTAGCGTTTTATAATTTAAAAACAGTTAACTCAGTTTACTCTAAACTGAAGGATAAAATTCCAATGCTAGAACAATCAAACCTAATATATAAAATACCTTGTTCTGTGACAGGTCATATATTGGGCAAACAAAACAAAAATTAAAAGATAGAATTAAACAACATCAATACGATTGCAGGAATTTGAATATTTTAAAAACGAATAAAACTGCGCTTGCTACCCATCATTTTGACACTGGTCACAATTTCAAGTTTGCAGATACATTAATTTTAGATCGAGAATCAAATCTTCCAAAAAGGTGTTTAAGCGAGATGGTTTTCATAAGGACTAATAAAACAGTGAATCTAAGATCAGATACTCAGAAATTAAGTTTAATATATAATGACATCTTAGGGATCACGTAACTGATGCAGTTGTTGATAATTTCCATCTATCGTAATTCTCACAATTGTTAATGTACTAATTTACAATAAGTTAATGTAATAATTTACTGTAATGATTTTTTAAATTTAAATGTAATAATTTGCGACCAAATTGGTCATAAGTACCAATCAATGTAATAATATTTAAAGTTGAATATTATCAATGGGTAAAACAGTGAGACTAAACAGCTGATGGAAAACTTAGCACGTTTAGTTAACTGTTAAACTCCAGATAATAAAACACGCTACACAGAAATAAAAAGAAAAGTTTGAACTGTATTGTAATTAGCTGAACTAAACTATAAATATTGAGAGTTTTAAATAATTTACCAATTATATAAAAGTCTCGATGTTATTAAAAAACTTTCATGTATGTACATATATTTATTTACGGACGACTAGTTAGACAAGTTTGAGGTTAGTAAACATGTACAGACATATTTTTAGTTATTTTATCTTATATGTAATTATAACTTTTACTCTTTTTAATGTTCAATAAAACAATTGTAACCAATTCTCCAGAGCTTGATAAAGTCACAATAAATTAGTGACGAAACGTCGCAAATCAACAATGGTCTAATTGGAGTTGACTACTATTTCCAAATACCCGTGATATACATAAGTTTATTATAAATTATTTTAAAAAATACATGTTTGCAAGATTGAAAATTATAAATTTGTAAAGGATGATTTATGATATTGATAATCAAAGTCCTGATTAGTAGAGGGTAAAATCACCTCATTAGGAACATTTTTATCGAAATATGACAAAGGAGATTCAGTTCGAGTCGAATCAGATGGATATCCGTTGGTATAAAAATTATCGTTATTTCGAGCAATTGAAGAGTGAGGTTTTACGTAATTCATACTTTGTACTGGGTAATAAAAACCTGGATATTGAGTGACAGAAAAATCTGATGAACGTTGGTAATTATGTGATGGTTTTGAATGCTGAGGACCACTTGAATGAGATAGTAAATTGATCGAAGATCGGGTCGGATGTTCAGACCACATATCGACATTTTCTAATTAATCTTGACCTTGGGAAATCGCTAATTCTGATTGTTCAGAATCAATATTTGGAGAGATGTATGGTCGAGATTCAGTAGATGAAGAGTTTATATTCGAGTTTGAGTCTTGAAGTTGGATGTTGAAACTATTCAATACTACATCAATCATTTGTTCCGAGTCCTGAGCCTTACTAGATGTAACTGAAGTTACGCTGAGTGATTTATTTTTTTTGCTGTTTCTTTTAATCGATGCAATTTTATTTATGTGTTTGATGTATTCTGCTGAGTTAATAGTCTTTACTGAGCGATTGTTGGCCCATGCTGAAAAAATTTTTTTTAATTAAAAACTTAAATATTTAAACAAAAAAAAAAAAAAAAATTATCAGCCACTGGAAAAAATTTGATTGAATATAGCTTACCATAAATCGCATCATACAGTTGAGAATTTATAGGTAATCGATCTGTTCTTGTACTTGTACCTTTAGCACAATAGTGAGATATGTTATTACCATAAACCTCTATAAATGCTTCTTTCACCAAAGGCCCTAGGGGTATAAGCATGGTGAATTTGCCCCCGAAAGCTATCGGCTTGAAACTACCGAGGAGCTACTATCGACCCCCAAAACATATCCCGAGTATAAGTCAATCGATAAAATAGTCTCTGAGAATATTTATTTCATCTGATTTTTACATATTTGGCTTTTTCTCGAAGACCGATTGGTTTCAAAAGCTGAAACTCTCAGGATCTTAATATCTTATTAGTACCTAAAAATCCCCGCAGTATCAAGCTGATACCTTTCGGGGGCAAATTCACCATGCTTATACCCCTAGGGCCTTTTCCCAGTCTGAAAAAGTAGAGTTTACAGCATTCTCTGTACGCTTTTCAATGTAAGCTATCGTTGATTTAGGGAAATAAATACAATGATCATTCGAAATTCAAGCCGGTAATGAAAAATTACCATGATGATAGATACTAAAAAATCATGGAATATCAAATAAAATCTTACTTTGCTTGGTCCAGGTTTTAAGAAATCTTGATGGGAAGCCTGAAAGTAAATATTGAAAATTAGTTAATCGCAAAATTTTTATATATTATAGGACTATTAATGAAAAAAAATAAAATTTTATTTTACCGAAGTCGTTAAGCTTAAACGGTATTCGGAGTTGTGATGCCATGTATTTTCTTTCTCAGCAGCGGAAATGATATTTTTAAATAAATGTAAATCCAGGTTGGAAACTGATGAAGAATAAATAATAATTAATCAAATTGTTTTTCTCAAGAATATGACATTAAAGATCTAAATTTATTAATTTATAAATGTATCAATACTTGTATCTGTTGAGTTGGTCGATAATTTTGAGGACCGTTTATTTTTTATAATGTTAGTAATCTCATTCGTGTAATCGATACTTGTAATTTTTTCAGTTGATCTTGCCGATACCCATTCTAATAAAACAAAAGAAAAAAAGTTTGGAAAATCCAAAAGTGCACATCTCAACGCTCATTTTATGACAAAAATGATCATTAATTATTAATTAGTTATTCGATATTCAAACATATAAATACTCCGTAAAAGTATTAAAAATAAAATGAAAGGAAAAATTCGTTTCAAATTTTCCCGCGAATAGTATTTATTTTTCCGCGACTTAAGCCATGCGTAGCCAAACATTGAACTATTTTTTAATGTATATATATATATATATATATATATTGTAACGAGTTTTTCACCACCGGGGATCTACCGGAGTGAAGTCCGAATACACTTACGATTTTTGGCAACCTTGTTCAAAAATACTTAAGTTGGGCGCCAGGTGATTTTATAATCACCAAATAAACAATTATCAAAAATGTCGACTCAGGGTGGCGGATCGGGGAAAGGTCAGGCACTTAAGATTACGATAAATAATTAATCAGAATTAACACAAAATAATTAGTCGTATATTAAACACAAAATAATTGATCGGTATCACAAAATTATTATCGGTTACAAAAAATATAAATGCCGTTGTCGGCTTGACTCGATATAAACGAAACTATATAAAAAAAATCGTAGTTGATCGAAACACAATTCAGGTCCTTGCTCAGAGAAAACACAGTCGGTTATCGAAAAATAAATAAAATACGTTTATTGTCCGGAGACACACATACAGCGAAAGTATTAACGAAATACTTGACGAATGACGTCAGAGTATTCTTACACGTCGAGGTGACAAGACTGCTGTTGCGAATGAGACACAGATAATCCGTGATTCTCAGAATTGCTCGATTGAAATAAAATAAAATATAAAATAATATTTTATTTCGGTAACACGTTAAATTGCACGATCATATAATTTTTACGCGTAATTAATTATTAATTAATAATTATTACACGAACGCGGTTCACTTGTTCACTACTAAATTCACTAGAACACGTTGTTCAGTTTTCGGGCCGAGGCTTCGGCTTGTTCACTTGTTCACGGAGTCGGTTATTGTCGGTCGAAATTAATTGTCGTGATCAATTAATTTAACTAGTCGTTGATCAAAACTCGGATTGGTCGTTTTAGTCGTAATTCGCGTTGTTCAAACGTCGGGATCGAAATCCGTCGGAGTCGAATTGTTCAAATACAAAAAAACGTGGCCGTTTAGTACGGCGTCTATCCCGGATCTCTCGTTTCAATCCATGCGTTGGATCGTTTGCTCGGTCAAAGTCGGAATTTTTCGTCATAGATGTCACCAAAAGTTGCTCACCGGGTGATGATTTATTATTTCAAATAATTTTTAAACCACGGGTCGATGTCGAATTTTCCTCATGTTACAATATATATATATATATATATATATATATATATATATATATATATATATATATATATAAATATATAAATTTTTTAATGAATGGTATTTCTGAGCTCTATTCAATCAATTATGATAGGCTATGACAAAATTCTTTGAAAAATCAACCATGAAGACAAATACAATACCTAGATTTTTAAAAAAATCTACCTAAAACATGTATTCATAAATATATATATATTTTTGCCGCTATATATTTATCACACATCCACCATATACATTTTTATATATTTTTAACTATAGCTTTTCCATGCGGGCAAAATGATTTTTCAAAACGGTTGTTTTCATACTTTATAGAAAAAATAGTATTTTTTATTTAAAGTGTCTACTGTCATATAAAAGTGTTCTTATTGATATTTGTCAACTCATTTGATCATCAGAATGTAAAAAACATGGGATAGAAGCAATTTAAGCCGAAATGATTGCTTGACCTGGAGAGTGTAACACTACTCAAACGCTTCGCGGAATCATTTGCAAGTTAACATAGACAAAATTTATGTTAATTAAGTATACCGAAAGAACTTGAGCTGTTTTGCCATTATATTAATTTTTTTTTTCATTTCTTCATACTCAAGATATTGAACTTCATATAATGACGTCATTTCATAATTTGATTGATGAATATTTTTGTCCCATAGTCCCTGTCGAATATTTTGAATGTTGTTCATTACAGTATTATTGTTAGGGCGAGCTACATAAAAATGCACGTTATCGGTGTTCATTATCGTTAATACTTTTGAAGAGTTGACTTCTTTAGGTGCAGAACTAATTACACTTAATAATTGAGAACGAATTCCATCCACGAAAATAACAATTAGTTTAATTTTTAAAGCATGGCTTATTGCAATGATAGTACCTTCATTGCCCCAAAGTGTTTCTGCGGCTACCATTCTAATAAAGTCATTTACCCCTGGATTTTCTAATCGACTTTCTTCTGTATTATCGGTATAAACTTTTACTAGCTCCGTTCTACAAAATACCTCATAGTATTTTTCATATGTTAATACATGTTGGATAATAACTTTAAGTGCTTCACTAATAGCATAAAGTGAACCTTCATTTCCCCATTCTCTTTGTCGGGCCACCATTCGCAAAAGATCATCTATTTCCGGATGTTGAATTTCAGTACCATTGATATTGAGAACAGAGATAGCTCCACGAGTAATTAATATATAAAAATTATCTTTATTTTCAATAATAAATCGAATAAAAAAAGTTTGATATGCATGTATTTTTCTTCATGATAGTGAAATATCAATTCAGATAAGGCTCGGAATAAACAGTTTCCATTAGGTTTTACATTTACTAACAAAAACTTATTATTAAGGATATGATTTCTTTTAGCATCATTAATTGATAAACCTTTCGTTTGAAGTTCAAAATTTTTTGAAGAGTTTGAATGATTAGATCGATACACCAGCAGTTTTTAGGTAGATTTTTTTAAAAATCTAACTATTGTATTTGTCCTCATGGTCGATTTTTCAAGGAATTTCGTCATAAACTATCATAATTAGTTGAGTAGAGTTCAAAAATACCATCCGTTAAAAAATTTATATATGTATGTAAAATATATATATTTATATATATATATATATATATATATATGTATGTGATTTCTACATTTCTGTGACTCGTTATTTTTTTCGCTAATTATTTAGCGGAACAATGCGTTTTTATCATAGAAAAAAAAATTTTTGATATAAATTTAATTTTTTGGAAGATGCGCCCAAATTTACATTTTGGTGACTTATATATATTTGTATATACAAGTTGTATACAATTGTATATGAAATATATACAATATTCTATAAGCTTCACCAAAATGTATAAATCATGACAAATTTTATGAATGCGCGCGCATATTTACTAAATTGATTTAATAACCATTGAAAATCGTTTTTTTTTTTTTTTTGTGATCTATTTATTAAATGATAATATTTAGAGGTCATTATTTACATCAGTTTAATTATGACATAAGTTCAAATAACTTGTTAACAATAAATGAATATAATAATGGATATTTTTTTTGCATATAAATATTCTTGAAATTACATTACATTATTTTAGTCAATTCTTTCTTTAAAAATTGTTACTGCACAAATTTTTAGCTTCCTACGAATAAAATTGAAAAGTGTGTGTGTGTGAGTGCGCGCGCGCGCGCGTGTGTGTGTGTGTGTGTGTGTGTGTGTGTGTGTGTGTGTGTGTGTGTGTGTGTGTGTGTGTGTGGAGCCTATGTGACCTTCTCATAACTTTTAAGCAAATTGACCGATCAACATGGGGTTTGCGGCATTGAAAATAGAGTCGCTTAATTCAGATTCCATAATAATTTAAACTGATTCGGTCAGTATGATTTTGAGAAATTAAATATTAAAATTTTTTAAAAATGTTTTTTTAAAGCTTTCTAAGACTACTGTGCCGATCAATTTCAAAATCTAGTCAATAATTTTTTTCACGAACTGCGTCGACTGCCGCCTATTGAACTGAAGTCGGCTGGTCTGTCCTAGAGATATCGTTGAAAAATTTTTAAAAACTTAATTTTTTAAAATAACTTTCGAATACGTAGTTGGATCAATTTTTGAAATATCGTCACATTTCTGGTTTCGAAAAGCAGCGTCGAGCGCCGCAATGCGCGTCAAAATCAATTAATTGGTTTAAAATACATCGCAGTTCCACAAATGATAAAAAAAGTGTTTTCCCAGAATAACTTCCAGATTTTCAATGGATTGATTTTTGACTAATTATATTCCTTTTTGGCTCCAAAAAACTGCGTCAAATGATGCAAATCGGATCAAAATCAACGATTCATTTGAATTACATCGTAGTCTAAAATTGCCAAAAAAAGTCTTTTTGAAAAGTAATTCTTAAATTTTTGAGCTTGAATAGTTCAACAATATATGTTAGCAATATCTTTGAGCTCAGAGAGCTTGAAAGAGAAGCATAATCCATATTTTTGAGCTCAAAAATTTACTAAGAAGTATATTTTCGAGTGCCTGAAATTTGAAAATAACGAAAAGTTTCAAAGACGGCCTGCAGGGTCAACCGTTTCTTAGATTTTATTAACTGTAGTTCTACTAAGAAATTCGAGTTTCGGAATATTATAACGTAATAAATTTCAGAGAATTAAGACCTGAATTGATTTATCTAGACGTAAACAGACTCCAGTCAATAATGGTAATAATGTATTGCATTCTATTGAGATTTTATTAACATCTCATTATTTTCATCAGTTCTTAAAAGTGAAAAACAATGAAAGAAAAGGTAAATATTTTTTTAATTTTCATTAAATTTTAGGCAATAAATATTTTGATAAAATTCAATGGTTTCAAAGAGGTTATTTTTGCATTCAAGTTTAAACTTCATAAATTTTTATAAATTCATGCAAATATTTAGAAATTTCAATAAAATTATATAAACGTTGATGAAATTTTATAAGACACGGGTTTTGCAGTATTTCTTGAAATATTTCACCAGTTAATGTTATGTGGATAATAGCCAAGTAAAATTCGATAAAAGTACAAAAATTTTATCGAATTTTTATCAGTATAAAATTTATTTAAGGTTTTGTAAAAATTTATGCTGAAATAAACCTTGAAAAATTTAATGAGATTTTTAAGAAATTCAATGAAATCTCACTGTTTTATGAGATTTATGACAATTACATTAGGCTTATTTCATTGTAAGAATTTATAAAAAGATCTTTTCATGATACCAGCATCAGAATTTGAAGTTTCCGTGTCTCTACAGCCAGTCGAAACAATCTAATTTCAGTCCAATGTCGCGAATTAATATTAAAAAACGCATAAATTGTTAATTCCATGAGTCACTAAACAGAAAACAACTTGTTTCGTCCCTTGGGGGAAAACAAGTAATGTTTTTGACTGAAGGCTTTCGCAATTTCAAGAATTTATACGTAAATCAAGATATGATCACTAAGATAGTTTTTTTCACCTTATTACAGGATGATATAATATGAATTTAGGCATCTTCAAATGTAAAATACATACTAAACGAAAAATCATTGTTAAGGATTTATTTATAACAGTGTGTGATATAATCAAAAGTAAATACTATTATTTTTTTTTTTAGGAATCAACTTTTTTATTTTATTATAAGCATTAAATCGAGATCAAAGTATGGTGAGATAACTGAATAAAATATAAAATAATAATTAAAACTACTTCCTTTTCAAATTCTATGCAATGCTATGCATTTTATGTCATTCATCCATATTCTAAAATCTATGTTATTAGTTTTTTTTATTTTCTGTGTCAATTTTTTTTTTTTTTTCAATATTTATGAAACAGATTTTCAAATTCTTTAATATTTGAAATTTTAAGGGAGTCTTAATCGTTGCAACATTCCTAATATTTTATCAAATAAGTAAAATGATAATAAATTGAACGTAAAGCACAGTTATTTCAAGTGCTTTGTATCAAACATTGGTAACTGTATTACAGACTTCAATAAATTATAATTTTTATTTTTATGTTATTTATATAAACCATCCTGTGGCATAGAATAAATATTTTTTTGTATGTAAACAGTTCGACGAATAACTTTACGACTAAGAACAGTGAAATAAAAAAAAACGTTTTTTGTTTAAACATAAATAATAATTAGTTTTAAATATTGAAATAAAAAAAAAAAATTTTAACTCTCAACTGTATATAATATAAAAAATTGAAAATAAGAAGTAGAAAAAAATATTTCTAACTAAAAAAACAAAAATAAATTATAACATAATTAGAAATTTAACGCAAATATTATTTTTTCTCTTTGAGCTCTCTTAATTGTTTTGCAAACTGATTGTGAATCCATGCTCGCAGTTGTGCAGGAGTTCTCTCAACATAAGGATGCTCTTTTAAAAACTTATCGATAAGTTTCGTAGGAGGAACTTTCATTCTATCAATGTAATTTGCAAATGTTTTCAATACAAGCTGACGTTCTACATTAGACCAAGTTTTTTTCGTGTTGTTCCGTTTTTTTTCTGCTAAAAATATTAAAAAAAATTTTAATTCACAATATCTATACTAATTTAGGAATGTGTAGACTCTCACCTTCAGATACAGTATCATTATTCGTAAGTTTCTTTTCCTTTGCATATTTGAACATCGAAACGTCTTCTTCAGACTCATCATCAGACAATATACGACTAACAAATTTACGTTTGTTTGTCTGATAATATGTTGTTTTGACACTTGAATCATCGGAATCCGAACCAGTAACTATTTCGTTTCCGTTTGCACCTGAATCGGAAGTAACGCTAGTTTTCAACGGGTAGCTACAAGATGCTATAAATATAGAAATATTACATACATTTTGATGCGAAAATATATATTTAATCAATAGAGTTTCTAAGAGTTATACTTAATATTCCAAAATTGTATATATGTTAAATATACACTAAATATAAATAAAGCATAGTACTTAAGTGAAAGATATTCAAATTGTACCGTCAGACTGCATTATTGTAGAATTAGAGATGCTTTGACAGCGCTGTGTAATGCCTATTACTCCTGATGCAACCTCTAAAATTTGAGATACGCCACAAACATCTCGAGTTACTACAGGTTGTCTGTAGTAATCACGGTGAATTTTTTCAGCATGACCCATAAAGTTTGATATGTCATATATTTGACATTCATCAATGTTAAGGGATGCAACTGTTGTGGCAAAATGTTTACGAAGCTCCGTTGCTCTCAGACGCTCAGGATGTTCAGCATTACAAAGCTTACTGAAATTTCGCATAAGAATACAAGCTTCCAAATGTTTGTATCGTGTACCATCGAAACCCGGCATGCCAAAAATATAGGGATTGTTTTCATGTACTTTAGCTGCACTTCTATTAATAAGTATGGTATTGATGAAACTTTGCATACCGCTGGATAGAAGTAAAGGCACCTCGCGACCTTTTTTTCCACCAAACTCTAAGCGTAAATATTCGTCAACCAATATCTTGTCGTCCTTTGATAATCGTTCATAATCATCCTTATTGGTATCCTCAAATTTCTTTGCATTTCTGTAATCATCAATACGTATCCTTTCTAATTCACCGGGACGTTTACGATTGAATAAGAGAACGAATATCAACGTGCATTGAGAAAGTTTTTTCCAAACTTTATAGTTGAATTCTTTCTGTAAAGATGCGTAAGCAGAAACAAGATTTGATTCAATGTAATCTCGGAAGCAATTTATGTCATCCATCGTTGGAAGAAGCTCTTGCTTATATCGTTTTTGTTTTATTTGTGCACTCCGAGCTAGGGTATTTATTTTATTGGGGAATTCTACCGCATGAACTTTTAAAAAGTATTCAACATTTTTTGCTTTTTCATAATCTAAGGATTTTATCAGTTCCTTTTCATACACTTTGGCAACTTTCGTTATCCAAGTGCCAGCAGTAGTAGCTGTTGATGGAGCTCTACATTCACTTGTTTCAGCATTCGCACCAACTATAGTTTGGACAGCAATTATCATATGATCATAGAGCTTAGGATTGATAATGTCAGCAAATGTTTTAACCTCTACCGGATTAGATTTTTGATGAATTCTGCCATTTTTAAATACTTTTTCATTGTACTCTTTCATTTTTAATAATATACTTCCCAACATCCTTAACCGCGAATGGATCATTTTATGCTGATGTTGATTAGTATATTTCTCCGTCAAATCATTAACGAAAACGACTAATAAAGGATCATATCTGACAGCTTCTGACGTTTCATCGTCATTGTTTATAGCGAGAATTTTCCGTGTTAATTCTGTAGCATTTTCATGAATTTGCCCCATCATGATTTTGGATTTCACTGAACTTGATCTATCTTCGTAATGATCTTTTTCTACCGGACATTTATGTCGTTTAACGTCGAGTAACCAACGTCCACATTTATCACAGGGCCTATAGTCAATGGCATTTGCTATAGATGTATGGCGAGGTTGTCTTGTTACAAGTAATGTCCCTCTGTTGAAATCTTTATTCAAATTGTGAATATTATTTCCTTTCAATCTTAATTTTTCAATCGCAGCCATTCTCTCTGCAGACCCTATAAAAAATTTGTAAATTTATATTCTATCATAAAAAATCTTTTATAAAGTAAACCTACTTTTTTTCATAGCTAAAAATTGTTTAACTTCTTTTTCGTTGCTATGAACTGCTTCATAATGACGACTCGGGACAGCTTTAAATTCAAAACAAAAACAACAAAAAGTTTTTTTTGTATCTGTCCCAGATTTGTCTACTTCTAACTTATCAAGAATAGGTGCTACCGCATTTGTTATGAGTTTGTTACTGAGATCAGTTTCAGTTTCACATTTAGATTTTTCCGAGCTTTCTTCAGTACTAGATCTAATTTCGTTAGTTTCATTTAAACTTGAATCTGGTTCAGGGACATAACTAGAATCATTCTTTGATTGATTAAGAGTAGAAGTACTTAAACCTAAAAATAATTACATTACACAAATATATCATTAATTTCGTTTACATATATTAATCAACAAATTCATGAAAATAAATCAATATTTCTCACTAAGAATTTTTTCATAAACTTAGTTAAATTGTTATTAAATGTTATTTACAAAATTTTATTTTGAAAATCGTTTAACCGTATTTCATAAGAATTTTTTGAATCTCATTAATTTTTATTTATAAATAAATTCAGTGAAGAAATTACTTAGTGAAAAATAAACTAATCCAGAATTTTAATTGTAAGTGATTAAGATTAACTAACGTGAATTATCAGATAATTTTGGTACTGAAACATCAATATTTTCAAAACTCAGTTCGTTATTTTGTCTGATATCGAAGTCGTATTTGTAATTGAGAGGTTTTTCGACCAATGATAAATTATAATTTGAATTTGTAGATGTATTACAATTGCTTCGTATCGTATCATCGACTTCAACATCGTCTATATTTTTAAAGTCATCTAGTTCTTCTAGTTCACTTATATGAGAATCACTTGATTCAGCATCATCATCAGAATAATTATTTTCATTTTGATAATTTTCGTTTTGTATTAAAATACGAGGTTCATCATTCAGCTCATTATGATCTGTATCGCAAGCTTCAAAACATTTTTCGGCGTCGTTGTGAATATCAATTTCGGAGTCAACTTGCAATGTATCTGTTTTTTTATATAAATCGGATTCATCCGTGGAATCTTGAAACAAATTATTTGAATTTAAATTCAATTGATCCACGCTATCGCAAATATATAAATAATCTTGGTCATTTAATATTGCTGATAACTGATGTTCTTCATTAATTGATGAATCAAAACTAATTTTTTGTTCATCTTTATTAATTACAGGAGTTTCAGCTATAATTGTTGGTAATTCATCAAAAGTTGAATTTAGAACTTCAGGAAGTTTAATTTTCTTTATAAACCCATTACAAATAGGTGAAAAATTACCTTCAACAAATGACGTAATAGTTAATTTAGGAACATTGATGCTGCTTTGATTCGATCAATCGTTTTCTCGAGATTTTATTTTTTCATATACAATGCAAGTTTGCACAGTATCCTGATCACAGTTTAGAGCACTTAAATCAATTTCGTCTTTATCATTATTGTTTGACTCCGAAAATGAGGTCATTATTTTGTCATTATACATTTTAAATTCAGTTGCATTTTCAATTTTCTCTTCAGATTTAATACTAAACTCTTTCAAATTTGGATTAGTATCATCATCATTACATACATCTTTTCTGTCATGATTGTTGATTAAAATATATGGTTTTGCTTGTTTTAAATCTTCTACCTGTGAAATCATATCAGTGCGTATTGGTGCTTTACTATGCGAACAATTGTCCGAATTTTGAAACGATTTACTATTCAAGCTATCACAACGATTCGAGTAATTATGTTCTTCTAATATTATTGACAACAAATCCTCATTTTTATTAGAAGATAACCTTAAATCATGATTGTACCCATTATCAATAGAAGTTTCGTTTTGAATAGTAAGTATTTTGTAGTTAGTCAAAGAATTTTCAATCACCGATGATTTGTTCATCCCAGTCGATTTAACGTCAAGTACTTTTCCATTATTGATCTTCGAATCAGTATTCTGATCATTTGAAATGTTAGAGGATGAATAGATAGCTTCCCGAGAACATTGTGTGATTTGAAACTTGCTGATTCGTTCAATCATCACCTTTGGAATATTTTCTGTCAAGTTCAAAGCAATTTTTAGTAGATCTTCTTGTTGATCTACAATGTTGAAAGAATGCAATTAATTTTTTTTATATAAAATTCACAAAAATATTATTTTATAAAAATTAAACTATAATTTAGATTAATTCAATAGTATATATATTTGAAACATAGTATATAATTGTAGCTGTGATAATTACCAGATCGTACAATAATCGTAGCTTCATATTTACGTCCACGGTGTTTGATAAAACATTTTTTTTTGCTACGTCTGCTTACATTAGTGTTGGAGATAACCAAATATTTTTCATTTGTCGTCTTGGCCAAACAATACATATTTTTTTTCGCTTTTTTATGTCGTAATAAAAAATTATAGAAAACAATAAATATTTAATGTAATTAACTATACAATAAATATTTTAAGCAGAAATCAAATTATGTTTGCGAACATATTTGATTAAGATGTTTAAAAATAAAATAATCAGAATAAACGACACAGATTGGTTAATAATTTGTAATTATAAAACTAAGTATCAAAAAAGATAAAATGGATTTGATCTGTTTCAATCTTCATTAATCAGTACGCTTCAGCACAAATAGGAAATGATTTCATTATAAACAAAATGGCAGTACTGAATATCCGGAACAGTTGATAAATGGTATATTTTATTTAAGTTCTTTCCCACTCTAGGGAGCCACTGATATCTAGTAACAAAATTTTTATATTGAATTAAACTGTAACAATAAAAAAAAACATTAAATAAACACAAAAAAAAAATTAAAACTGCCATTTGATGTCAAATTGAAGCCGCTATATATATGATGCTAAAATTATATCTCCAAACTTCGTAAATTAGAATATTGAACTCGAATTACTGCAATAAAATTCTCGATAACACGAATATCTAACTTGCCAACATGCTATAGCATCTACAGTCTATCGTTGGATGCAGTTCATCCGCCAGATGGAGAGAGTATTTCATTCTACTCTAGGACAGCAATGTAAATAATAATAAAAAAAATCTAAAATGTATACAACAGAGTTAATAACATTAATAACCAAGATGTGCCCAATAAATGTTCTCTAAATTCAAAGTTTATAGAAAACTTCAGATAATTTCCAAATTAAACTTGTGTCTCATTAAGTTTAAATAATGTAATATAAACTATCGACTGTAAAATAAAAATAATTTATTAATCGTGTAGTTCAGTTTGTCATAAAATATATATACCAATAATTCACGGAAATGTCATAAGTATGCATAAAAAAAGTTGAATGGTAATAACAAATATTTTAACGTTGAGGAGATATGATGATTCAAATCCATGAAAAAATGACTGATTATGGTAAACATTTATTGTCATCAATGATCACCTGAGTCGACTGTCAATCAACTGAGTCATCAGTAATCACAATCAAATCAGTGATGACAAAAGGAAATTATAAATTGATCACGATTCATTTTAAGTTTTAGATTTTATGGAGGAATATTGATTTAGAAACCATATGGTGTGTGTTACTTATGAAACTCCACACTATATAAGCGAAAACTTTTGAGACAATATTTTCTTTGATTCTAAAAATTATTTTCATAAAAACCTGTGAATTGAAAATAATTTTATTATTCATTGTTGTGATTTTTAATTATTTCATTGAACCGTATCAATAGCTTTTATTCCAAGAATCATAAACGTTACTGACTTTTATAAAATTAAGAATTGAATAAGGTTTAATGAACATCATTGAATTTTGATGATTCACTGAAATGTATCAAGTGTATATACAAAGGTCCCAAAAATTAAGGGATAAAAAAAAAATTCGAAATTTTTAAAATTTTTGAAATGTTCGAAAAATGGTCGTAAAAAAAAAAAATAGCAAAGCGTAGCCTCAAGTTTTTAGTTTTCAGATCTGGACTTCAACTTTTTTTCATCATGCACGGTTCCGGAGTAATCCTAAGAAAACCACCGAAGAAAAAAATTTTCAAAATTTTTGGTCGTCTTCCAACAAGTCTATGGACTTCAATAAATTTCTTTGGATAATCTGACCTCATGATTCTTTTAGAAAATTTTATGCCCTTTAATTTGCCGGCCTCAAAAAGGCTCTAAGACGATTGGGTGCCGAGTTACAGCATGTTGAAAATCACCCAAAAATTTAGAATTTTTTTTCTATCCCTTAATTTTTGGAACCAGTGTATGGAATTGAATGATATCATTTTTTTTTTTGAAGATTCAAAATTCTCAATCTAATGTCAGTTAAGATAAGTAGTATTACAATCAACAAGAAATAAACGATTGTCAATGAATTTAGGTTCTCGCTCAAAAATCAAAATCGTTTTAAATAGAAAATTAGCATCGGATTTTTTTTTTGTTTGATAGAAGTTTAAATATAGGTTGACATACTTTCAGTAGTGAGTATGATTCTTATTACTTGTATAATTTGCGGATTTAAATTTAACTATAAAGAAATTGCTTTATAATTATTTATAATTTAGAAAATAAATCAAAAAGTTCTGCAAATAGAAAAAGCGATATCAAGGGAAATAATATAATTAGTCCTGGTCAAATAAAAGAATTAAAAAGTATCACAAATGATAAAGTTTGGATTCTGTTTGATACTTCTGGATACTTTTCAATTCTTTTTCTTATAGATTTTTCACATTATAAACTATTGAATCTAAATTAATTGTGAAAAGTACGATCATATTTGAGTTTTGGGTTAAAAAAATCATTTACATATAAACGATGATTTGGAATTTATTTTCGACAGAATTATATAATTAAGCACATATTACTTCGGGATAGAAGGAGCATTTAAAACTGAAAACCAAAAGAGTTATTAATAATATTGTGGACATTTGACATGTTTGATGTTATTCTCTATCACTAACAAAAAGATGACTTAAACCTTTGAAAACTCATTGCTTGTGAAATTTTTAATCGTAGAGTTTGGTTATTTATTAATAAGCTTGGTTGCATACATTTTATTTATTCTGCAAATTATTTATAGTTCCTAATTTCATATCATTCGAATCAGATAATAGTATTCCATGGATAGATATATTCGCCAATAGTAACATGTCAGATAAAATATTATTTGGTTTATATTCAATAAGTTTTTTGATGATAGAAAAGAGAATAGCACAGGTCAGGAAAATATATTATTTTAACATTTTAGTGATTTACTAAAATGTATAAGCCATGGATCAATCACATTTTGGTAGCTCACTCTTATGTTGAAACGGGTAAAATAAAAAGTCGGTGACCACTAAAAAGTAATAAATATATATGAAATGAAAAATATACAACATGTCAATGAAAGTCACAGAAATGTAGTAACAATGCGATAATAAGTCATGGAAACGTAAGAATAAATAAGGTTTTCTTTTTTTAGGTTGCCGATTAATTTCTGTTTTACGAAATAACTAATACTCCAATTATTATAGTTCATTCAGAAATGCATAATATAAGACTTGAAAATAACTGTATTGGTCCCCGAAATATTCTGTATTTGTTTACATAACTGGTAATTTATAGATCGAAATCAAAACTCAATCCAGAAAGAGTATTCATGTTTATGCATATAATAATAAATAATTGATTAAATTTTACATCAATTAATTAATCCTAAATTTGTACTAAAAATATAATAAAGATGTGCACTTAATAGGTTGATGAGAAAGATAGTTTCCATTAAATTGATTTCTCGTGGTACAATCAATGAGGTAAATTATATCGAAAAATATTGAAATTTTTTCATTAGATCTATATTCGAAAAAAAACCATAGGCGGGAAGATTGTTAAAGAAAAAAAGATCACTGATTAAAATTAAGAAATATGTTTTTAAGTAGAATATGAATATCTATAAACGCAGGATAGTAGTTCATAGATTGAAAAGTAATAAATTAATTTTTTAGCGATTTGTTCAGTTTTCTATTGATAAGCTCGGTTGAATAAATTTTTTATTTATTCTGCAAACAACTTACAGATCCAAATTTCATATTATTCAAAACAGATATTAATAATAGATACAGAAAAAATTTTGTAAATATTAACATGCCGTATAAAGTTGTTTTCGCTTTGTATTGAATTAGTTTATGGCTACTAGAAAGGAAACAGCATAGATTAAAAAAATGTAGTATTATAACATTTTAGTGATTCAAGAAAATGTATAAACGATTAATAAAAATTGATTGGTGGCTCACTCTTTTGTTGAAACGTATAAAATGAAAAGTCTGTGATCACCAAAAAGTAGTAAATATATAAGGTACTGAAAAATATTGAAGTTTTTCATGTTCGATATATATTTGAGAAAATCTATAAACAGAAAGATTAAAAAAAAAAAAACAATTATTGATTTAGAACAGGAAATATATTATTTAATAAAATCTAAATATTTGTAAACAGAAAATAGTAGTTTATTGATTGATTCGTAATGAAATAACTTTACAGCTATAGATTCACATTATTCAGAATATATTTTCATAATACATGGGGAGCAAATTTTTAAAATATTAACGTCACGAATGAAATTGTTGTCGGTTCATATTTAATTAGTTTATTGCTAAAAGAAATAAAATAGCATAGATCAGAAAAGTATATTATTCTAACGTTTTAGTGACTCAGTGAAATGTATAAATGGTGGATGAAAAATATTTTGGTGGCTTACTATTATGTCTAAATGGGTAAAAAAAAAAGTTTTTATGGACAATAAAAAGTATAAAATACATATGAAAAATCTAGGAAATGGTTGACTCTGCCGGTCATCCTTAAAGCTTCTCGCTAATTCCAAACTCATTAAGTTCGTAACCATAATTATTCGAATATTTTTGAGCTCCTCGAGCTCTAAAAAACTCTTTCTGACCGTATTTTTGAAATCTTCGATCTTACAAATTCTTTGTTAGGTTTTAATGAAAAAATTTATATTATAGATCAGTTAAAGTCCCAAACAATTACTAAAAAAAATATATAAAGATTATTCATTTTGTTTCTTTCATTTTGACTAATAGATAATGAAATATGCGGAAAAAACATGCAAATCGTTCATTTTTCATTAACGATAGATTTGAGAGTAATTCTTCACAGGTTGATTTTGACAGAGATAAAAAAAGACTTTAGGAACAATAACCTGACATGATTTTCAAAACAAAAGAAAATCTACATTCTGAATTATTTAGGAAAAACGAGGGAAATAGAAATTTTTGAGTTCTGTCGTCGTTAATAACTTTTGAACGCAACACACACACACATACACATTAGGGTGTCCGTTATTTACCAAATTAGATGTTTTTACTTGGGTATGATAAAAATCATATATTTGTGATCCAAAAATAATAAAAAAAAATAAAAAAGTTTATTCTAATGCCGTTTAACCCTGCCTAAGTAATGATACATTCTCATTTTAGTACAATGAGAAAAATGTAATTACTTGCTTAAAAATGAGTGCACAGTAATGACTAATACATATTTTTGTAGGAAATTTCCCGCTCTTTATAAAAGGTCAAAAATGATTTTTTCGTGAATCCAACTGTTTAAGAGATATTGAAGGTCAAAGTTAGATTTGTTTAAAAAAATTTGCGTTTTTGTTTGAAATTTTATAACTCTCTAACACCTAAACATAAAATAAGCGCTGTAAACTTTCTTGTAGGAAATTTATTGCTCTTCAAAAAAAGTATTCAACACTTCTTCCCTAACTCCAACCATTCGAGTGATATCGAAGCTCAAAGTTGATAGATTTAAAAATGAATGTTTTTCGATTGAAATTCTATAACTCTCCAGCAAACGAATATTCACGTAGACTTTTAACAGCTTTTCGTCGGAAATTTACCGCTCTACAAAAAAGGATTCTTTAATTTTTTTGATAAACTCAACCGTTTAAGGAATATTTAAGCTTTAAGTTGAAAGAAAAGTTTCACAAACTAACACAAAATTTTGCTCTGATGATATAAAAAATTTCTTTTTTTCAAGCTTAAATATCTCTTAAACGGTTGAGTTTATCGAAAAAATTAAGGAATCTTTTTTTGTAGATCGGTAAATTTTCGACGAAAAACTGTTAAAAGCCTACGTAAATATTCGTTTGCCAGAGAGTTATAGAATTTTAATCGAAAAACATTCATTTTTAAATCTATCAACTTTGAGCTTCGATATCACTCAAATGGTTGGATTAAGGGAAAAAGTGTTGGATACCTTTTTTGAAGAGCAATAAATTTCCTACAAGAAAGTTTACAGCGCTTAATTTTATGTCTAGGTGTTAGAGAGTTATAAAATTTCAAACAAAAACACAAATTTTTTTAAACAAATCTAACTTTGACCTTCAATATCTCTTAAACAGTTGGATTCACGAAAAAAACATAAGAGACCTTTTTTGAAGAGCGGGAAATTTCCTACAAAAATATGTATTAGTCATTACTGTGCACTCATTTTTAAGCAAGTAATTACATTTTTCTCATTGTACTAAAATGAGAGTGTATCATTACTTAGGCAGGGTTAAACGGCATTAGAATAAACTTTTTTATTTTTTTTTATTATTTTTGGATCACAAATATATGATTTTCATCATACCCAAGTAAAAACATCTAATTTGGTAAATAACGGACACCCTAATACACATACGGGCATTAGTTTTGAAATGTTCAGAATGGCTGTCTAGAATCTCAAAACGTTGAGAACTGATAAAAATTGGATGCTTGAAAGTCGTCCTGATAACAATAACTTCCATAATTATTGAAAATCATTATTTTTTCCGAGGGAAGTAAAACATAAATGATGTTTTATCATTGAAAGTCACAGGAATTTAGATATAGTCCAACACCAAGTCATTGAAATGTATAAACAAACAAACGTTATTAGATCTATATTCGAAAAAACATTTAAAAAGGAAGATTATTGAAAGAATATAATCATAAGTACGTAACATGAATAATACGGTTTATTGAAAACTAAAATATCTGTAAACAAAAAATAGATTTAAGTGATTTATAAGTAGTAAAATAATTTTTGAGTGCATGTTTGGTGATTTATTCTTAACTTCAGTTCAATACTACTATTACCTTATAAACTGAATTTAATATTATTCTGTACAGATATTTATAATGCATACTGATAAAATTTTGCAAATATTAACATGCCATATAAAATCTTTTTTGGTTCATATTCAATTATTTCATTGGTTATATAACTAAAATAACAAATATTAGGTAAATACATGATTACTACATTTTAATGATTCGCTAAAATGTATACACGATGAATAAAAACATTTCAGTGATTCACTAAAACGTTAAAACGGGTACAAAAAACATTTTCGTGATCCGCTAAAAAGTACTAAGTGTATACAAATGATATATGACATTTTTATGACGTCACCGAAATGTATAAAGCATATAAAATACATTTCGGCGACGTCACCGAAATGCAAAAAAATCACAGAAATGTAGAAACGATGTGCAAAAAAGTCATCGAAACGTAGAAATCACATGCATATATATATATATATATATATATATATATATATATATATATATTTATGTAATATAACGGACTTTTGAGGACACGATTGCGTCTACAATTCTTATCCGATCTTAATGAAATTTTCTACACTTATTTTATGTGTAATTACCACGGTTAAGTTAGAAGATGGGCTGAATCGGTCAATTAGTTTAGAAGTTATGGCTGTTTGAAATTTTAACGATTTTTCGAAAAAATCAGTTTTTAATCACTTTTAAAGTCCATATAACTTTAAAACTAAAACTCATAGATTATTTCTGTAAAAAATAATTTAAAGCTTGACTAATAAGCTTTAATTTATGACCTTAAACTTTACATTTTGACCATTTCTTCCAATAATTTGATAGCCTTGAAAATTTTAATGGAATCAAAAAATGTTGAAAATATGGTTTTCAATCCACATAACTTATGCTTGTCCCATTATAATCCGGTTTCGTCAGTTGTATTTTATTGTGCACAAAATAACCTGTAAATTTCACTGCTATTTTATATTTTAAAAGTATTTCTTTTATTATTTATGATGTATCGAATGTACCTCTAATCCCTATGATTATCACTGGTCTTGTCATTACGACAGCACCCACAGTTTTTATCGGATCTTCATGAAATTTTTTACACTTATTCTATAGGTGATTACCTTGATCAAGTTTAAAGATGCCCTGAATCGTTCGAATAGTTTTGAAATTATGGCTGTTTGAAATTATCATGATTTTTCGTAAAAATCAGTTTTTAATCACTGCTAAAGTTTATGTAACTTCAAAACTAACATTCATAGACAATTTCCGTAAAAAGTATCTGAAAGCTTGTCTAATAATCTTTAATTTATGACCTTAAGCTTTATGTTTTGACTATTTCTTCCAATAATTTGATAGCCTTGAAATTTTTAATGAGATCTAAAAATGTTGGGAATATGGTTTCTTATTCCACATTACTTAAGCATTTCCCATTATAATTCAATTTCGTCAGTTGTATTTTATTGTGAAGAAATTAACCTGTCAATTTCACAGCTATTTTATATTTTAAAAGGATTTCCTTTATCACTTATGTTGTTTCAAACGTACCTGTACGTCCTATAATTATAACTGGTCTTGCCATCGTAATAGCAATTACAATTATGATCATATTAAGTAAATTTTCTATATACTTTGTTTACGTGAAGGTTAGTTTGGTACATTGACTATATAATATTTTGTTAAATCAACTATCTGAAGTTCTCTCTCGGAAATAGTGGTCTTTTTTTTACCCTCTCTCTTAGAAATCAAGCCTAATTTCATATCATGACTATACACTAACATGAATCACAAGATATGTATGTATAAAACTTTTTATATAGATTAATTGGAATATCTACCTTCCATTTCGGCTGCCGAATGGCCTTTTTTCATACTTGTCGCAACAGTAAAGAGCATACTATGCTAGACTTGAAGAAGTGTTATAAAAGTTTTGAATTATTATTAAAAACATAACTGTGCATATTTAGTGTGTGTGTGTGTGTTTGTGTGTGTGTGTGTGTGTGTGTGTGTGTGTGTGTGTGTGTGTGTGTGTGTGTGTGTGTGTGTGTGTGTGTGTGTGTGTGTGTGTGTGTGTGTGTGTGTGTAAACTCTTTGTAACTTTTTAACTAAAGAATCGATTTGGATGGTTGAGGTGGCAATCGAAAGAGCTTGTTGGCCCTCAACTTTCCTGAAAATTTTAGATCATTTTATCAAGCAGACTCGAAAATATTGGCGAATTACTAAAAAAAAAAATTTTTTTTCAGTTTTTTAGTGATTTTTCCGAAACGATTGAAACGATCGATTTCAAAATATAATCAGCTCTAGAACTTTATAAGCCGCGTCGAATGCCACCTTAACCATCTAAATTGGTTAATTTGTTCGAGAGATATCGTTGGCGAAAGAAATGATAAAAAACCGTTTTTTTTTCGATTATCTTTGAAGTGACTCATCCGATCAATTTCAAAATTTAATCAGCTCTAGAATTCAAGAAAACACACCGATTGGCACCTCAAACGTCAAAAATCGGTTAATTAGTTCAAAAAATATCAGCGCTGAAAAGTTGAAAAAATAACATTTTACGATATTGTTTCCGGATAAATCAAAATATAATGTGCTAAAATGTGTCTGAAATCATACCAACTCTTTCTCTTTATAGTCGTTTTCGATCATCAGATAATGTCATATAACTTGTTCCTTAGTTTTAAACATATTGTCAGCAAAAAATTAAAAAAAACTCTGTCTTTACTGTTTTTCTCGGATATTCCATGTATTATTGCTCTGACCTAAGTCAAAACTCATTCAAATCTTTATTTTGATCACTGACATTGATTTCTGCTTCAATATATTTATTTCAGAAAACATAATCGATAAGAGAAATTAAAAAGCCGCTTCTTCATTAATGATTTTCGATTCTTAACTTTTCAAACTCTAGCATAAACCGTAACTTGTTAGAGCTTGAAAAGCTCATAAAAAGATGATTCCATGTAATAGCATTTTCGAGCTCGAAAATATACTCACAGTGATGTTTTCAAGCTCCTTGAGCTCGAAAACAGCGGGAAGTTTTGAGGCTGGCCCGCAGGGCCAACTGACGCCCAGATTTTTTTTTATCAAGGACACAGACTCAAAAGTTTCAGTAGGGTAAAAGAAGATGCCAGTTAAAATTTGAGTCCTTAACATTAATATTAAGTACTTGCTGATTGTGATTTTTTATTTCTCATTTGAATAAGATGGGAAAAAAATTTTTTAAGTTCGGAATTGTATACCTCGATAATGGCTTATTGTGCAAATAAGCTCAGGATATATTTGACTAGAAAATTGAATGCCCTATAAAAAAGAACTCTTATGATTTTTTGATAAATCCATCTGTTTAAAAGTTATTTGAGATTGAAGTCAAATTTATAGTAAATATCAAGATCTTTTTACTTTTCCAGCGAAGCTATCAGACTTATCACAAAATGTCAGAAAATCTTTTTTGTAGACAATTTTATTTCCTTCAAATTATCTCTGATAAAATTTTTTAAAACTCCGTATTATTTTCTAGTTATTACCATTTTAATATTAAGATCTTCCAATCGATCGGAATACAATTTTTTTTAAATTTTTGTTTAAAAGATCTTTTTTGTATAAAAATTTTTTTCCCATTTTATTCAAATGGGAAATAAAATATCACAATCAGCGAGTACTTAATATTAATGTTAAGGACTCAAATTTTAACTGGCGTCTTCTTTTACACCACTGAAACTCCTGAGTCTGTGTCCTTGATAAAAAAAAAAAATAGTTGATTTTTATTAATCAATCTACTAAACAATGTGATGAAAGTTTGTGCTGTGAAAGCTTTTATCAAGTTATCGAGCTGAATAGATTTTGGAACCGATCGATTCGAAAGTTTTTAAAATATCCAAAAGAAAAAAAATTTTTTTTTTCATATTTCTCAAATAGCTCAGAATTTATTTAACTAAATGATCTAAAATTTGCTAGGAATCTAAGCTCAAAAGAACTCTTTTGAATACCTTAATATTCATGTAGATCGGTTTAATTACTTTCTAAATATGAATTAGGGAAAATAAATGAATATCCACTAATTCCAAGTGCAAACCGAACCACTAATTTCAAAAAGTGGTTCGGTTGGCGCTCAGATTTGGCTTTTTAAGGTGGCATTTGAAGCGGTTGATTAATTCCAACAACTTTTGAGAAATTGAGCATAATCGGTTGGGTGCATCAAGAGATATTCAGAAAATAAATTTTTGCACATAGTTATTTATAAAATACAAAAATTAATTTTTTCCTGCGTATTTTAAATGGGAAGGAGGAACTCCACATGCTACTCAGCTCGATTTTTGAGATGTGAAGCTGATATTTAAGGAGGATTTTCATCGTTTGTTAAAGTATCTTCTGAGGTATATTTAATCCAAGAAAAGAAAATATTTTTTTTTCTAATACAGCCTATAAGTGTAAAATCTAATTTAAATTAAATATATTTGTTTAGCATTTCATATATATTTATTAGAGAGTGTCGAAAAACAACATTAATTTTTTTTTTTAACTTCCTTAAGAAAGGACTTATTCGATCGACTTCAAAATCTAATCAGCTCTAGAACTTAATAAAACGCGTCGATTACCGCCTTAGCTATCTCAATCAGATAATTTGTTCGAGAGTTATCGCGGGAGAAAGAAATGGTTTAAAACGGTTTTTTGCGAATATCTTTGAAACAACTGAACTAAACAATTCCAAAATCTGATCGGCTTCAGAATTTATTAAAAAACGTTGATTGCCACCTCAACCATCAAAGTCACGTCATTCGTCTAAGTATAGTGGAAAAAAGAAATGGTGAAAAACGGTTTTCTGCAAGTATTTTTGAAACGACTGAATCAAGCGATTTCGAATTTCAATCAGCTTTACAATTCAACAAAACGCGTCTAAAGTAAAATACCTCTTATCATTTATTGATAAATCCATCTGTTCAAAAGTTATTGGAGCTCGAAGTCGAATTATAGTGAATTTCGAGATCTTTTTGCTTTTTCGGCGAAACTATAAGACTTACCATAAAATGTCATAAAGTCTTTTTCGTAGACAATTTTATTTTCTACAAATTATATCTGATAAAGTTTTTTCGGATTCCGCATGATTTTCTAGTTATTACCATTTTAATATCAAGATCTTAAAATCAATCCGAACACTATTTTTTTTAAGATCTTTATAAAGGTCCTTTTTGACATTTGCTAAAAGTTGATAGAAGAAAAGTTATAGAAAACGAAACTTCAGGGATAAAACATAATTTTGAACCAAAAAACATTTTTTTTTGTTTTTCATACCGTGACTGCCCGCTATTTTTTAACTTCCCGCTAAAAAAATTGAAAATTTTCAAAAGAAAAAGGGAAGTTATTGGTTTCAATCCGATTTTTGAAAACCGAATTCCTAACAGATCTTGACGTTTTGAGGTTCTAGAAAGCTATTCTGAAAAATTTCAAGATGATATCCGAATGTATGTATGTGTGTATCTACGCACGTGCGTGCGTATGTATGTGAATATTATGTACTCTCTAAACATTGTAACGAGGTTTATAAATCCTCATTATCGTACCATGATAATAGGCCGTTACCCAGGGTAGTTACCATATGCTATCTGGTTTACCCGCTCGATTATATTCAATTATTATTATTATTTAATAATCCCTCTACATTTGTGTTTTTTATGGAAGGGATGCGCACCACGTCGACGCGTAAGCATCGACGTAAATCGATAAAAAGGCCTGCGCGCCGATAATTACCAGCTTTTTCTCAACTTTACTACCACTATGGATTTATAATAAATACAGTTTATTCTCTTAACTCTTTTCTTTTAACTTTTAATTACCTGTTTACACCTGAGTATTCAGTAGTATTTAAGTATACTTTTTAAATAATAGAATAATCATTAACTGCAATGATTATTCTCGTGTATACCTGCTACACTTCCTAGCCTACATACCTTCCTGTAGAAGACGGAAACCCCGTAGAGGTGCATACCTGCTGTATCCTCATCCTAGCCTATAGTACCTGCCTATAGAAGACGGTAACCCCGTAGGATGTATACCTGCTACATCCTTTTCTCACAATACCTGTTTGTGGAAGCGCGTACCTGCCGCGATATTTTCCTACAATACCTGCTTGTAGAAGCGTGTACCTGCCACGATATTGTCCCACAATACCTGCTTGTGGAAGCGCGTACCTGCCGCGACCTACCCTGTAATACCTGCTTACAGAAGCGCGTACCTGCCGCGATAATCATCTACAATACCTGCTTGTAGCTATACCAGACAATTGTGATACAGAGCTCACAATTGTCTTAATTATTTACTGCTCTCATTCATCGATACCAGTGAACCAACACCTCACAGGTAAGTATAATAACACTATTATTATACCTTTGTAATTTCTTGTGCTTCTCACTAGTTTGGCTTATTTTGCAAACACCTGTAGCCTACTCTCTTTCTTTCTCATATATTACTTATATATAACAAGCCCCACGACTCCCGATCCTTTATATGCATTTCGCATATATAAATCTATGGCCAACCGGTCGTCTGGTCCTTACGAACCAGGTAACACCAGGATCAGTTACCAAATAATCAGCTTACTAGCTAAAAGGGACACGGGCCCATTTAATTTAAATGGGTAACGGACGGTTGATTCATTCCTATTAGAGGGGTGGACCTCAACTTCGTTTCAGTGGCGCCCAACGTGGGGCCCAATGGCCCAAAAGATTACAGAAAAATCATTTAAAAAAAAAAAAACAATTAAAAATAACTTCATTAAAATTAACTTACTAATCCCTAGTTAGCTTCAATTCAACTTACGTTTCAATAACGCCTAACGCAGAGCCACGCTGGCCAAAAGACTATATTACATTTATAAAATTCTACATAAAACTATATATTATTATTGTTGAAACTACAGGTAAATTATTAAAATTTAAAATGTAAATTCACTAGCTTCATTTCAACCACAAAACTTAAAAAAAAAACTCTAAATTAGTAAAATCACCTGGCCAACCAGTGTTAAACATAATTTATTATTCTATAAATTACCTATATAAGTTACTCTTTTATGCAAGCATCACTTGCACCATAAAACATTATTAACTACCTAAATTCATTATTCCACTCTGTTTAAAAGAAAGCAATTTATTTGATAAGTTTAGTATCAACAGTTATTTTCTCTATTTAATTATAATATTGAAATCATTTAATTATGATATTAAAATCATCTAATTAAAATCATTACAATTTTTAATCAGCTCCTTCTGAGTGTTATGTCCGCCGCTTAATTTTTAATTATTTATCCGGGATTTCTCCCTTTGGTAGCGATAGTAAATTTTGGACAAGCGGGTTGGAGGGTGCGGACAACAATAAAGAATACGAGGAAGAAATTATCTTCCTATAATTTATTATTTATAGTGGATCTTTTCGATAATTAAGAACCCAAACGTCTTCAAAGAGACTGGTGCTCTTGTGTAAGCCAAAGTATTTTATGATAGAAAAATAGTTCTTTCACCTACCTTTCGATGTCAATTCTTCTAGTGCAGCAGCTATTATCTCTCCAGGACTAAACAGCTCACTCGACCTTCCTGAGGGTTGGTAGAATGGGTGCGGCTGGGTTGGTAGGATGATATCTTATGTACTACTTTCGAATGAAAGTAGTACAAGTAGTACAATTTCCAACCACAAGGTTGGAGTGATGAACTTGATCTTTTATTAATTATTTCAAATTACAACGTCTTAACTGAACGTCACTTGTTCACTCTAGTTTTTCACAACTTTATATTTTATTTATAATATAGGATTATTTATCCTTAACAGATATTTTTATAAGATTTTTGTAAATAAATGCGTCCTTTTTCACACCCAAAAAGGGGGTTTTTATGCGCAGAAACTCGGCACAAAGTGAGATCACAAATTCACGTGTTTTGTGTCACAATTCACTCGAACCGGATAGATCTTCGAGATCTTTCAATTGCAATTAAGAACTATACTCTACACGATAGTTGACTATCAGCCGAGTATCTAACTCAATTGGCAATTTAATTTATTAATAATGACCGTAAATGAATAAATTAATATCCTACACGAACTTAATCAGCCGGATACCTAGATCGATTTACGGTATAATTGATTTGAATTTTTGTAAATGAATAAATTAATAACCTACACGAAATTAATCAGCCGGATACCTAGATCGATTTACAATTTATTTAAAGTGAATTTTGGAAAACCGTAACTGATAAAATAATATCCTACACGAAATTAATCAGCCGGATATCTAAATCAGCGACGATTACTTATTGCCACGTCGGAGGATTTCTGCAATAAGATTACGGGCTATCGACGCCGTTTACGCGGACCAAGAAGTTTAAATGAACTGAAGGCCCTGAGCCATGGTGCTCAGGCTTTTTATAAACTTTGCTTTGACAATTGATGGGGAATTTTTAATTATCGTCATTGGTGGAAAGTGACGACAGTTTATTGTTTATTCGTTAAACTTATTGCAGTTGTCTTTCCACTATTCTTTGCCGCATAAAAAGGTGAAAAAGCTGACGCTGCGTTTTCGCGCGCTTTGCAAAGAGGAGCTCAGAAATAATTATTTTGAATAATTATTAAAAATAAAAAAAAAAATTATTTGGACATAACAATCCCCCGGAAAGTAAGAGGGTTGCAAAACTCTCTTGCTTTCCTAATTATATGTCCCCTCTTTTTAAAAAGCTCGCGATAACGTTTACAAGGTTTTTTAAAAATATCTTATAACTATATAAGATTATATAGGATACATAAGATGTATAAGATTATGAAATATTTAAAATATAGAAGATTACATTTGAGTTTCCCAATATTTATGGTGTATACGTTGTAATACACGTATACATATGGTTGTTAGTACAAATTTAATAAGTTTTTCCCCTACAATCTACGATTTCCATCACCAAAAAAAAAACAATTATTATTTATAAATATAAGGATTAAATATAATGACTATGATCAATTAAAATTAGGGTTACATTTATTTATTTAATCTTTTCCCATTCATATGATGCATACCCATATATTTGCGTATATATATATATATATATATATAGATAGATATATAGGTGACCTTGAGAAATAAAGTTAGTCTAAATACTGAAATAAGCTGGAGAGAATGGTTCGCGATTAGCTGCAAATCTGCATTGACCCGACATCTAGCGATGTTTAATTGCGAGTTCGTTTTGCCGCGTCTGCACGAGCGAATTTGATCTCCGGCTACCGTCTTATCTCGGTACGCATTCCGATTGCCGCTGAGAGCTATTCTCAGTGTGCAATTAGACTTGCCAGTGGTGCGTTAGAGTAAAAGGAGAACACAAAAAAAAAAAAAATATGTACGCCATGGATGAACATATCCAGGGCTTTTCGTCCTGGATGCAATTTGTGATCCACCGCGGTGGATCCAGGGTAAGTTTGGCTCCATTTATTAATAATATTTATCCGTTAGTTGTTTCAAAAGAGAGAAAAAAAAAAAAAAAACAAAAAAAAATTTTCTTTTTCAGACCATTTTGCAAATGGGCGTGCTGATTGGGAGTTTGGTCGGATTTATAAATCCGACCAATGCTATCGAGGTGATCGATAGCGTGTGGTCGATGGCTGCGGGGCATCTTCCACCGGAGTTAACCCGTGCTCGCTGGTTTTTTGAAGGTGCCCTGGAGTCTACGGGGCCGTTTGAAGTCATCATGGCCCCCAACCACGAGGAGATAGAGACGCTGTCGGTCTGCCTAATAGAGACGGCGGAGAGCTTACTACGGTAAGAGCTAGAATTCATCTGAATTAGGAGAAAAACAAAAAAAAAAACTTTATTAATGTTCCCCCCCCCCTGTTTTTTCTTCCAGTGACTGGACGCGGGAACTTCTGAGGCTCCAGTAGGGTTTGGCGGACAGCGGAGAAAAGGAGGCGGAGGAAGAAGAAAAAAAAAAAAAAAAAACAAAGAATAATTTTAAATATAAGATATATAGTAAATATATAATAATATAGTGAAAATATAAGATTATTAAATTAATTTATTTTAATTTGATTTAATTAAATTTTTTTTTTTTTAATAATAAAAAATTTTTTTTTTCGAATTTCCGTGTGTGGTGTAGTGGGTTTTTTTTTTCTTTTCCCTTTTTTTTTTTTCTTTATTAAATTTCCTAAATAACAATTCTTTTAGTTAAAAGTTGAATTTAGTTATTACGATCTATTATTAAGGTTATTTATTAATTAAATTTTATTAAATTATAATTTCTCTTCTTTTGTATTCACGAAAAAAAAAAATGAACAATATAAGTTGAGAATGACAAGTAATATAATGACAAAGTGATCAGTAAATACCATCATTCTAAATAGTAATTTTGTCATTTATGATTAAAACGTGAATAATTATCGAATAAGTACGAAAATTTATTGTCTATGTAAGAAAAATTACTATTTGAACTTTAAAAATCGTAACTGATACTTAGAAAATAAACGACTCGTATTATAAAATTCATTATTTGAGTGTTAAGATTCTCCATACTGACAACTGGGTTCCGGGTTATAATTTTAAACAGTAATTTTTTAAAGTTTATTTTTTTTTTCGTGTTGATTTACAATTGGTAATAGTCGCTAATTAGGTTAATTAGTTGTAACCAATTAGGTTAAGCCGTCTATTACTTTATTTAGAATTTCTTTTAATTTAAAAATTTAGTTTAGTTATTATCATTAGAGTTAGTTTATTAGTTATTTTGCGTTAAACATATTCATTAGCCGTATAGGATGGTCGTGTAAGAGTGAGAGAGCGCGATAGGTTTAGTCGGGACGTGAGAGGGAGAGAGAGCGCGTGGCGCGACCGTGAGCGACAGCTGTCGCTAATCGGTCTCTTCTTTGCCCGCGTTCGCAACTCTCGCGACGGTGTGACATCAATGAGATGCTAAGTATCGACCGCTGAATTGATTTTAGATTTACCGGTAAGTGTCTCCATCTTACAGTCACCGAAGGGACTATTCTCTAAACCAGCTTATTCCATGTATAAATCAATGATATGTTTTACATCATAAGTAAATTGAATAATTAATAACTTTTTTAATGATAATGTTGAGGAATTCAACCTGAAAATTAAGAATGAAGGTCACTTATATAAATAGCATGCATGTGGAATGATTTTTAGAGATTATTCTCGGTATACCCATAAGTATTTCAGTGATATTTTATGGGAGTTTTTTGGGAATTCTTTTCGTTGCTTTTGCGTATATCGCTTGGTTTTATTCGCAGTCAGTTTTTAATTTGCTGATTTAGCAAGGCCACGGTTATTATTGTGTTTGTTTTTTTTTCTTTTATAGAGTAAGAAAAGATGATTTTTAAACATATTGCTTTACATCAAGTTGTTCTTAAAGCTAGTGGACGTTCGTTACAGTTGAAGGGTAAGTCGGTATTAAAACCCATTTCCAATTCAAAATTGAGGAATTTGATAACTCCTTGTCAAAAAAAAAAAAAAAAAAAAAAAAAAATTTATTTATATATTGAAACTCATAATTTCAGGATTTACTGAAAATGTGTTTTACTCGCCAAACTGTTGAGATTGCTGATCCGGAAATGGATCTTTTACCAGTTTTACTGGATGAAATTTTGATGGAGGTGCGGGCTCGTTGGTATCTAGATTCGGATCCAATCTTTTTGTTCGTTTCTCATCAATATGAGGTTGATTGGATCCATTCGATAGCACCGCCCTTGCCCCCGATAGGAGCGGATGGTCGCGCTCTTACCTTACTAGAGGTATTTTTATATACTCATATTTTTCTTTATATAAAGAGGAATTCTTTAAAAATGCTATTTTTGACCATTTTAGTATGTCGTGACCAATTTACATTGGTATTTTACGGACGATGCTCTCAGTGGTGACAGCTATTTAATGGAAGTTTTGAGATATATCTGTCACATTCGAGGATGCAGAAAAAACTTGCGTCTGTTAAATTCTACCTTGAAAGATTCTACTATTGCCTGGCTTTTCAAAAGGCGTTAATGTTTTGAATTTGACAGAATAAATTGCGAATGGATTTAAAAATGTATAGCGTTTTTATTTCTTTAATCTTTAATACTCATTATTTTATTCTTAAGTTTAGTTTGTGTGACTTCAACAACCGTTCTCACGGCTAGCGCGTCTTGTTACCGCTGACGGCGCGTTTATGCGTTAAATCGGGCATTCAGTCATCTGATTTGAAACTAGTACAATGTGTAAGTCTTTCGGTCAAAAGTATAACCTTGGGGATCCCATTTATTATTTTATAAGATCCTATTCCGAATTTATATATATTCGGAGGATTTTTGAAATTTGGGCCCCGCACATTCATACTTGTGAGTGTTATAATACTTGTGGTGTGCGTAATAATTTGCTACACGTAAGTGTTGAGGTGAAAAGTCTAGTTGGTCGTGATTTTAGTGTTATTAAAAATGTCGGTTTGTTTGTCTAGTATTATTTGAGTCGGGGTTTTCTGCCGGACTGCCCATCCCGTCTAAAGCGCGAGCTTTTTCTGGCATGGAGTAAGCATCTTTGGAGGGAAAAGGACGAGGATTTGGATGATTGGATGGAGGATTGGAAATCTATTTCCTGGCTCTTTAAGGAGGATGGAGAAGATGAGCCGGAAGAAGAGGACTTCGAGATGGAAGAAGAAAATGGGGCAATTCGGCCATCACCAGCATTCGCTGGTTAACCGAAATGATGTTACCACTTGCAAGTCAAGTTCAGCTGTCGATTTTCTCTTTTTAATAAAGGGAAAATAAGCTTAAGATCGTGTGTTCCTTCTTTTAACCCAAAAATTCACCCATTCCTTAAAATAAACGTATACAACTTGGATGTGGTTAAATATACGTAAGAAAAACTTGGTTTTCCTTTTTCTTTTTGAGTTTAAAGTTTCTCTTTTTTTTTTTTTTGTTTCCTTTTTTTTTTATTACGGCGCAATGATCTAATTCACCAGGTAAGTGTTCTTAGTTTATTATGGAACATGTGACTAATCTGAGGTGAGTAACATTCTGAAATTGGTCTTCACAGAAAAGTTTCTATCTATTTACTGCTTCCATTTTCTTGTTATAGGTGGTGGAAAAGGAGTATTTTAAGGAGTTTTCCAGGATTTATTTTTTTTTAAAGGAGAATTTGGCGGAGAATTGGTGTCCTGTAAGAAAATTTTTGTCAAGGCTGTGATAATATTTGTCAGCGGCTGTCATCTGCGTTTGGATTCGCGCATGCGCTATGAAAGGGAAACGTTTTAATAATTTGCTTCAATTTCAAAAGTAATTTCGCGGTTTTTAACAGGAATTTACCAATTATCCTGTTTCCTCGAATGTTCAGGTGATTTTAAATTTCTTTAATAGTTAAAATGTAAAAATCTATTATTAAATTTTCCTTTCTTTTTCCAAAATCTATCTGGTAAACTTAAGTCTAGTAGTATGTTTCTTAGTTAAAAATTCTTCTCTTTTCAAAACAAAGTGGTGGTAAAATAGGAATCTTCCTCAAAGATAACTATAGATATGTTTAAATTAATACAAAAATTTGTAAATGTTTTCAAAAATGGCCCCGAAAATTATCGAGATCAGTTCCTAAATAATTAGAAGAAGATTGCTATTTTTACCACGCGAATTTTTTTGTTTGATTATACATTATTCTTATCTTATTTGGGTTGATTATATTGGTGCGTTAAAGTCGGAGAGACGGAGACCTCTGGTTGGTCCTTAATTTGGACTGCCTTTGGTTTGAGGTCGGAGGTACGTTTGGTTTCTATTATTGTCTTGTGAAGTACCTCGACTGGCTACTTGTTTTTCTTGTAGGTGAAGCAGCGCCTCTTACCTGAGCAGATACAAATTTTGAGGAAAACTGGAACGATGAGAATGGCACACAAGATGACGAGGATGGACATATTTCCCGCCGTCATCGTTCGTTGTATCTCGTCCTCCTGATGATGCAGCGCTATTTGAGACATCCGGTTTTCTGTTTCTTCTAGTCCTGCTCCCCAGGGTTGAAATTTATCGATTAGGTTTAACGGGTCAATGTTTTTTTTTAAGAGAAACCCTGAGACTTTGGGTTCAGCTGTTAAATTTGTTGACAGTGTTTCCAAGGTTAAATTTAACTTCGGCAGCGTGATATTCAGCTGAGTGATTTCTTCGTCTATACTTTTGATTAAGTATTTTCCGTTTTTGGTCTCGCATCTGCCCTGGATATGGATCATCCCTGTTCCATTGATGTAGTAATCTTTTTCGACTGGGTTCAAACATTTTAGACTTAATTTTTCCTCTTTGTAGGTCGAATAGGCCCAAGAGTTTGGTTGATTGATCTTTATCCACGTAGTTTTGCAATCGGGGATAATGCGGATGTTGCAAGTTCTCGAAATGTCTTCTGTCGATTTCAAGAGCAGCTTCATTTCGCAGTCGACTTCTTCGGGATCTTCTGTAGATTGGAATGGGATATCAGGACGACACGATAGATCTTCTCCGATGGTTCTGCATTTATTTATATATTCAGAGTCTGCAAGGAAAAATCTTCGCAGGCCCGGATCTGTAACCAAGAACCTTTTGGATGGTAAAATGGTCAAAGTTTGAATTTTTCCGTTCACGTTTTCTGGTTTCGGCAACGGTCTCATTTCATATGATAGTAGCGGAATCTCGTGAAACAGAGGCAAAGTTACTATAATGAGCAGATAACCTTTTGCCCTCGCTACCTTTACTGTCGATACTGCTGACAAGGTTGAGAGGTCCATCCTGTCAATCGGCTGAGGTGGATTTAAATCAGGATGTTTCCGCATGATGTCGACCGTTACCCTGTAAAGTTGTCTTGGCGATATCGCTTGAGGAGAGAGTCTGCCGGCTTTTGCCTCTTCGATGATGGTTTCAGCCTCTCTCAGGACTCGTAGGTGGTGATTGGCGACCTCCAAGCACTCATCCCCCAGCATGAGGACTTTCGTGACATAAACGACTTTTCCTAAGGAGTTGAGCGTTGCGTTTATGAATGCGTGAGTGACGTCCGCAAGTTTGTTCAGATTGGACTGCATCTGAGCCTCACTCTGAAGGATGGTATTAATCTCACTCTTGACGATGTGGGTGGCGTTCTGTACCAGGTGCACCATTTCGGCATTATCTTGATATAACTTGTTAATTTCCTTAATAATGTGTTCTTTGTCTTCATAATCCATGGTCCCAAACAATTCTTGAGAAATCGTGCCTATGAAACCGAACCATGGAGCTCTCTGGTTACGGTCAAGTGGCGGTGTTTGAAAATTCGTTTCGTCAAGGAGTTGGTCTAAGCGATGCATGGCCTGATATATTTGAACCTGTACCTCATTTATCATGTCGATTTTCAGATAGTGCATGCAGGACCCGACGTCGATGATTTTGGCACAAGCAAGCATGGTTGAATGTATGTGTTCTAACTCGAAGGAGTACAGGTCTACCAACCCCTTGACGTTAATGGAAGAAATGATGCACCAATTTTCTTCAATCAAGTGGATCTTCTTAAATGGGTCATACAATAACCCTGGGTTGTCCGCCAATGGTTGGATGGTCATGACGTCCTTGGATTGGCTGCTTTCTATGATGATGACCAAGAATATCAACAACGCCTCCATGGTGGTAAATTATTTCCTTGGATCTGAAACAGAGAACTTTATAAAGGTTTAGCCTTTTGATCGACAGCAGGTTTAGCCTTATTAGGGTTGACCAATTTTCGGTTCCCTTTGTCATTCAGGTAAATAAGACTCCCAAATTCGTTAATTTCGACAATTTCATAAGGCCCGGTGTAATAAACATCGAGTTTATTCTTCCTTGGCTCTTTTAAAACATAAATGAAATCACCAACCTTAAAGGTTCTGGCATGTATGTTCCGATCATAACGAATTTTGGAATCCTGTTTTGCCTTATTGAGACAATCAGCAGCGATTTCTCTAACTTCTGATAATCTTCCCATAAGCTCAGCGAGATAATCAGAATAAGTTTTGATTCTGGAATAATCGGGGAATTGGGTTGGCAACCGAGCTCTTCGACCCAACATCAACTCAAATGGAGTGAATTTGGTGGAAGTATGCACATTGGTATTGTAACTCAACGCAACAAATCGATCCCAGTTCGGATACTTATCTGAAATCACTCGCATAAAGTCTATCAGTGGTTGATGGCTCCTTTCTAGGGATCCATTTGACTGGGGGTGATAACCCGAAGTCGTTAATCTTTGTATTTTTAAAGCTTTTGCAAGCTGTTGTATTATTTTCGAGGTAAATGACGTACCTTTGTCTGAGAGGATGACTCTCGGACACCCATAATAACACATATATCGATCGACAAGGGCTTCAGCCACCGTTGTCGATCGGATATCGGGTATTGGGATTGCGGTTACGGCTTTCGAAAAGTTATCCTGAATCGTTAGGATATGGACATTTCCACTTCTGGTCAATGGAAGTGGTCCAACGGTATCGATGGAAATTTTTTCGAAGGGCTCGAAGGGAGTATCGGTTATCATCATTGGTTGTTTAGTTTTTATTCGCGTGAGTTTGTTCTTCTAACAAATTTCGCATTTCTGGATAAATCTATAGATCTTTTCCTTTATGCCGGGCCAGTAGAATCTCTCGCGGATTCGCCAATAAGTTTTCACGACACCTTTGTGGCCTGTTATAGGGCTACAGTGGTTTTCTTCGATGATTTTATCGCGTAATTCTTCGGCAGGAACTTCTATATTTCCTTCGAAAAGAGTTACCTCGATTGGACAATCGCCCAACTCTTGTATGAGATAAGGCTTTATGTTCAAATCGTCGAAATCATCCCCCTGTTTTGCTATGCGGAATGTATAAATCTCATGCTTGAACATGGACGCTTTCAAATTTCGTAGTCCTTCGATTAGATTTGTTAAGTCAATTTTTTAAAAATGATTTTTCTTAACGAAAACGGTAAAGATGGAGCATTGACCCAATTTTGTGACAAGTACGTCACCCAATTTTGGTCTAGCCGCTTTCAGGTCTTCTCGATTGATGAAAGTGAGATCTCTCAACAGCCTTGAAACTGGTTTTATCATTTCACAATCCAGAGGCAGGAAATGCACCATGTGATCTCTCACATACGTGATTCCATCTCGACTGTCTTTGAATTTAATTTGATTTTTAGGCAGTTTCTGAGGTCTGTCAGATTCAGAACGAGATGAAGAGGAAACTTCAGGCGGTGAGTAGTTTTGACCACTCAAATCTTCGGCTATGTCCGAAGATGGAGGGTCGAAGACGCACCATGGAGCTTGATTCGGAAATTTAGGTGGCAAATCGTCATCCACAGCCGGCTCATCCCCCAGTTGTTCGTCAACAACTTCCGGATGTGTCACATGGCGAGGGTCAGATTCGTTTGCCTGCTCATTTCCGTCGTCTTGTTCTTGGTGTACTTCTACTTGAATCACCGTGGCTTCGTCATCTTGTGTGATCTCTGATTTGTTTGATTGAGAAGAGCTCTCTTCTATTCTCGTCAAATCATTTGTAGAATTGTTATTTGGTGATTTGGGTTGCTGGTTTTCGTTCAGCAACGTTTTTTTATTTTCATTAGTTTTTGGAGAGACTTCCTCCATTCGCTTGGGAGTTTCCTGGTGTGCTATACTGGAAGATGCAGCTGGAAAATCTTCAGTGTTTAAGGTTTGACAAGTAGAAGGTCTTGCTATGATGGTAGAGTTTCAATTGTCTGCTTCTACCTCGTCGTTCCAATAGAAGGTTTTGGAATGGTCATCGTATTCCAGCCCTTTATGCTCTTTCTGTGCAGCTCTCAGCACAGTGTGTTTCCACATGGGAGTAGATGGACTTGAACCACCACTCAAATATTTTTCGCGAAGTTTGGTAGCTCGCGACAACGGTGGGGTTGCTGGATTTGTTTCAACTTGGACTTCTGGTTCAGAGCAGCTGGCTTCGCTGGAGTCTTCATCTTCTTCAGTGTTTTCATTATCTCGAAGAAATTCTTCTTCTTCTTCCATTTCTTCGGATTCGTCTGGGTCTTCGTTTTCATCATATTCGTGCGGGAGGTAACTTTGTTCGAGATATTCTCTGACTTCCTTGGCCACCTGAGGGCTGACTACTGGCAGTGGATTGTAGTAGTCGTCTGGATGGACAGAGCAATCCGCTTCTTTATCTGGGATGTTAACGGTTCGTTGTTCGAGAGCTCTGTTGAAACGTTCGAATGATTTTCTCAAATCTTCCAGCATTTGTTGTCGATTGATCGCCACGGGCGAATTTTCATCCCCCTGATCGCTGGAACTTTTATCCTGTTCGTTCATCAGGTACTCTTCGTTCATGAGTCGGACTGCTTCTTCTTCCTCCTCATCTGTTTCTTCAGAATTCGTTTCAGGTTCTGGTTCTGGATCTACTGGAACTTGAGGGCCTGATGATGGTCCCGGTTAATTTTCTTCGAATACGTCGTCTTCGATAGACCCTGAAACGTCAGGTTCAGCAGTACTTATTTCGCAATAATTTACCTTTTTCCGATTTGGGTTCAGTTCTGTAGCTCGCCTCATTCGTAGACGAGATGCAATTGTATCACGAGGTTGCGGAGCGCTGTTAACACGTGGTTTATTTTTGCCTCCCGGTTTTCGACCTCGTTTTACTGCTGCTATTGCTTCATCGTCAGGACAAGAATTCTTTTTGAGCGGTAACATCACAGCTTTTTTGATGGGTGATTTATCTGAATTGATCTCTGCCGGAGATCTTCCTTCGGGATTGTAAGATAATCCTTCGGCATATTGCTCGGAGATTTTATGACGAACAACAACAGAGAATTTATATTCACTTAATTTAGATCTCTATTTGATTTGGCGTTCTGTAACGGTTTGGCTATCCTTCAACCAGGACATACAAGGACTGCTTGTATACAAGGTGAAGGGCTTACCATAGAGGTAAGGCCGGAATTGTTGCACCGCATACAAAACCGCCAAACATTCTTTTTCGTTATGTGTATATCTGGTTTCAGTTTCTTGCAAAACTCTAGATGTACATGAGACAATTTTCTCGACATTTGCATCTGGGTTTTCAGGAGTTTGATCTTCGTTATCGAGTTCTTGGCTCAAGATATCCGAGATGCCAACATCGGATGAACTAGTTGCTAGTATAAATGGTCGATTAAAATCTGGACAAGCGAGGAATGAATTCTCGCACAATACATTCTTTATGTCATCGAAAGCTTTTTGAGAATCAGCTGACCAGACGAACGGTTCAGTTTTTCTGGTAAGGTCAGTGATTGGTTTCGCTCTTTCAGCAAAGTTTTCGATGAAACGCCTATAGCAGTTCACTAATCCCATAAATTTGCGCGCCTCCGTATGATGACGGGGGTGAGATGCATTTTTAAGGGATGAAATTTTCTTTGGATCGGGTTTCACGCCATCTTTAGTGATAATGTGACCCAAAAATTCCACCTCAGAGCAGAGGAATTTACATTTCTCGGGCTGAAGAGTTAGCCCAGCCTCTCGAAGGCGGTTGAAAAGTCCTTGCACTCGTACTTCGTGCTCTTCAAGTGAAGATGCGTAACTTACGAAATCATCCAGGTAAATGAACAATTCGGTGCCTTTCAAATTACTCAAAGTGGAGTCCATCATACGTTGGGAAATTGCTGGAGCGCACTCAAGCCTAAAAGGCATACAGCAGTATTCCCAATGGCCATCAGGGGTAGAAAACGCAGTTTTCTCAGCATCCCTAGGATCCATTGGTACTTGATAGAAACCGCTTGCAAAGTCAAACACGCTGAAATATTTCGCTCCACCGAGTTGATCTAGAATGTCAATTATGAGTGGTAAGGGATAAGCATCCCCGATGGTTATCTTGTTCAAATTTCGGAAATCGATAACCATTCTCCATTTTTTATTACCTTGTGCGTCAGATTTCTTAGGGACGATCCACAAGGGCGAATTATACGGAGATTTTGATTTACGTATAATTCCTTGTTTGAGTAAATTATCGACTTGTTTCTTTATTTCCTCGCGATGTTCTTGAGGAAAACGGTATTGTTTGATTCGGACTGGCGTATCACTTGTGGTTTCGATTTTACAAGTGAACTTTTTGGAGCGACCCAAACGATCGCCAGGAAGGTGAAAAATATCATGATTTTTCTGTATGAGTTTAAATATTTTTTTTTTCGAGTCGATTGAGATGGTCCGTCGGAATTTTATTAAGGATCGCGTCGATACGCTCCCTTCTGGATAAGGATTTCCTTTCGGGTGAGGAATCAGATGTTTCAGAATTTCCATCTGAAAGATCTGGATGGTCGTATTCGAATTTCTCGAGAATCTGGGGCTCAATGTTGATTTCTGCCGGGTAGGATGTAGTATTGATGACCATACACATCGCTTGACCTTCAGCCACTGAGACAACAGCTTCGCCCATTAAGAGTCCTTCCTCCAGAGGAATCTTACGGAGATAGCCTTGTTTGATTTTTGTATTCAAGACAGGTACGGAAACAGACATTCGCATACGGGGTGAGATTACGTATGAACGAGATGGTTTTACTCCTAGGCTGAAGTATAGAGGTCGGGAAGGTCGAGAGAATAAATTCAGGGATTGATGATGGTACGAGATTTCTGCCTGTTCCTTTCTCAGGAAGTTGTTTCCCAAAATGCCCACGCCATTGAAGGGTAAATTACCCTCACAAACGTGAAATCGAATTTTGGTTCCCAAAACTTTCAGTTCGACAATACCGGTCGTCTCCATGGGATGCCCATTCAAACCTCGGAGTAGCATCGTGTCACCACGATCCACTCTAATTTCGGGTTTAAGGGAAGAAGAATTTATCAGACATACATCCCCCCCTGTGTCCACAAGAAAGCATTGTAATTCTCCATGAAGGGAATTACACGAGTCAAAAATTTTTGGACCTGTCCCTAAGGACAGGATACAACCTCCGTCAAGGTCGTCTCCCATCGTAAAAGGGATAGGACGGGTAGGTCGATTTTTGAGGACCAACGTATTCCAATAAAAGGAAATGCCAGCTCGTTCTTTGATGAAAAATTCGTTTCCAAGGATACCCGGGTAACCTCCAGGTGATCTAGGTACAACCTGGAAACAAACATCTACTTCAAAGACGTTGAGCGTCACAGTTCCGATGATTGGCATACTGCTGGTCGCTATGCCGCCCACTTTACCTCCGTTTTCGGGGTAAAAAATGGTATCATCCCCCAGAGCGTCGATACAAAGGAGGTTCAGGTCAGAACCTGTATCCAATAAAACTTCGCAACCACCCTGGAAGAGGTCTAGAGATTTCATCCAGACTCTCGGACCTTTACCGATTACTAGTGCGAGGGCTTCGGGCGTTGAAGGATTTTGAATTCCTTCGCAGTCTGAGGCCTCTAATGGGCACTCATAGATCGGCGAGGCTCGCGGGGCATACTCGCAGTCGCCTCGGCCTGTCGAGCGCCCATCAAGTTTAAATGATCGTCGTTGTTTTTCCTTAGGGCGGATTTATTCGAGTCGCGGTGAGGGCAGAACGGACAGTCGCAACATAGAGCGTTTAATTTCAGATGCTCCAGTTTTTCAGTATCTATGTCAGCAGGATCAAACGTCACAGTCTTTGGTCTGGCTGGAAACGGCTCTTCTGTACGAGAACGTGAAGGGCTTTTCTTGTACGTTCGTGGGGGCGAATCATCGTGACGAGTCTTACTACGTCCCCCTTTGCTTGAGGTGTAAGCGTAAGTTAAGTAGTCTGCGGACTCTGCACTGGCGTCAGAATCTACACTGTCTTCGTCGTCTGTGTCATATTTACTTCGTCTGTGGTAATTTTTAGAGTAATTCAATGTTCGTCCTCTAGTCTCTCTATGGTCGTCGTATTCGTCATAATCTCGACGAGGTCTCTGATAATCATCTCTCGAGTAGCGTCTGTTATAGTCTCGGTCATAGTCTCGACGGTCTTTATGAGGATGACGCGAAAATTCGTTAGAATCGCGTTCCCGAGGAGGCCTTAAACATTCGCGAGTTCGCTCTTCTTTAATCGCTTTGTAAAGCTCTTCCAGCGTTCTGGGGTTTTTTAGACGCGCAAGACATTTTGGAAGGTCAGGCAAAGCGGAATAAAGGAGGTCAAATGCAACCTTTTCTTGCCGCGACATGATGGCATCTCGATTTTCTGCTGGTATGGCCGCTTCCAGGCCTTTGATCATTCTGCGTAACCTGAAATGAAAGTCTTCGATGGTTTTACCATCCTTCGGAGACGCTGCAGCTAGACGTTTGTGCCAGATAAGAGCTGGATCGCCGTGGCGAAACATAAATTTATTTAAATAATTGTATAAGCCCTTCTGGCTATCAGACCTGGTAAAATGGAACTCTGGTTCCAGTACAGTCATTAAAACTGTCCAGATCATCTGATGATCTATAAACTATAAATTATCTTTGATTATTCCAAATCAAATCATAAGTTATCATGTATCAGAGACTAGATAACTAATTGAAAAAAAAAAAAAAACAACGATCTCTGAAAAACCACGAATTTACATACTTGACGCAACGCTCACTAAAAGTTTATAATAAAGAAAATAAATAAACGTTGAATTATATAATTATAATTCTCTAAGAAATAAATTCCGCGAATTATATCAGAAAGAAGTTGAGAACCGTTTAGCATAATTTGGTATATTAAATCATTAGAAAAATTATAATTGACAGACTATACACTGACCCCCCGCTTCTCACCTGACGTGACGTCACTATCACAGATCAAGCGCGTCGCTGCCACCACCTCATATTCTGACCTGACGCCATACAGTACATATCGTATTCAGAAGTACCTGTCTCTCATAATTTTATTCATTCTCTATAATCGCAACAAGCTCTCCTGAGCATTAGTATATCAACTAACGAACAACATTTATAAACTTTTGTGACCTGGTTTTTGCTGTTATAATCGTAAGTACGAATTAAATATATATTTAAATTCGTGAACAGGGATAACTCTCAGGAACACCTGTATTGATCCACGGTGTATAATCTAGCATCTCTTTCTATATTTATTCAACTAACCGCCCGGCGGCTATTCGAACAAATATAATGATGACCGACTAAAAATAATCCCTTGAAAAAGGAGAGTCGAGTAACAAGACTGGAGCAATATTTAATTACTCCAGTAAAACATTAACTTCACATATTTCATTTTGAAACATACCAACAATGAATAAAATCTGATATTATCCAATAACTACCTCAAGGTACCTGTAAAATCCTTACGGGATAATAACCAAAATAAAAAGCTGCATCATAAATATTTTGTTACTCAGTAAAAAACTGAGTGTTAGATAATAAAATAGAAAAGAAAAGAAAATTTTTAAATTAAAATTATTAATAATAAAATACAAATGTCAGATTTGAAAAGACATTTATAATTGAAAAAAAAATATAAAACCTGAAAGGAAAATCGTGAACATATTAAGTGCTATTTTTCGATATCTTGCAGATAACAAGAAAACTGCAACCGACTAAAAGGAAACGTTGTTCCGGAAACGGAAGTCAATAACCAGAGCAGCCCTGTAACAGCGATACTTCCCGCAGCCCGGCTCAGCGTACGTGAATATTTTCTCGGACTCACACATACGGCCAAGCAACAATAGTACAGTCGCTTCAAAGTATAGCAACCCCAGCGAAAGCGAAAGTAACGTATAATCGCGAGCGCGCATGCTCCACAGTCAGCGCGCCAATCATCGACTCCCGCTTCCCCTGTGTCCGCCTATATTCAACAAAAGTAAAAGTATTCATACACTCCTTTGCTATCCTAACTCGAACTGCGACTAATCGATACTATAGCTATATAGATTACTTTATACGCTATATCACACTTAACGTATCTACCGGCATACAACCGTATCATAAATTGCGTTCTATTCATTGCAACGAATAATTTAATATTAAAAGAAAACGTTTACGTTAAATATCATTATTTAAATATAATTAATTACTATATAAAATAATTAAATATTATAATCCTTCTGATTATAATTTATCATTACCAGGTAACAATTATTTTATTCACCACGTGGGTTTAACCTACTATTTCATTTATTAACTTATAATTCGTTTATTTAATTTAACAGATCCTATAACCTGGATTCCTTATTTAATATTTGAATATTATTTATCTACAAAAAGTTATTATTTGGAAAATATACATTTGAAAAATACACAACCATAAAATAACCTATCTATAACCTGTAAGTATGCAAACTATCACTACATAAATGGTAGCCGAACTTCATATCTCTTTTACTATTTGATAAAAAGAAAATAAAATAAATAACAACTTTATTCGTCTATTATCTAGATAAAAACACGCGGAAAATAAAATCCATACTACGCAACAATAAAAACATTGCGAGGAAAATACACTCATTAATATAATTGACGATATCACTCAATATTACGTGACTAGAATAATAAACGTAACTGGACAATACATTTGACAGAATTTGCACTAAATAAATAAACTCAACCGGTGTATTAATAACAAAAATACTACGTGATAAAACACAAATCAAAAAAAATATAATAATAAAAATATCATAACTTATCGTCGACTGAACACCGCGTGACCTACTTTATAAATATGGGGCATCGACAAAATCCATCTAACGAGATGAATCGCGATCTTAATGATTTTTATCATACCGAGAATGAATTTGAAAATCCACAACTTTCCATAAACGTGAACGTTCAAGTAATCGCAGGTGACCAAGGTCAAATAACGCCAAATGGACGCGATCAGCGAACTCTATCATCATCGATACCCTCACCACTCAACTTAAACAACTTGACGACAATAATTGACAGCCGATTCTCAACTAATGACGCTATCGTACGACAACTAAGTGTACAAATTGACGACTGTATAAAGGGTCACCATGACTCCCAAAGACAGATACGACATTTACAAAAGGACATGGACGACGTCCGACAGAGTTTGAATTTACTAAGTAACCACATACGGGAGACCAATCAAACCGTAGGTCTGTACGCTCGGTGTACTACTTACATGCTAAAAAGAGCGCGTACTCGTGGAGACTTAGGACTTGAAGACCTTCGACTCCTTGAAGAAATAAATTCAGACAGACTAACTGACATAAACGCCAACCCTGCAGACATTACCGCCGAAATAATTCAAGAAATTGCCGCCGCGTGTAATTCGCGACCTACTTCTCACGCATCGGGTCCACCACCACTACCAAACTCCCCTCGCGGTATAGCACCAAATGCGAACTCGAGTTACCATCAGCAACCGCGAAATGACTGCCCACACGTGACAGTCAACCAATCAGCACACGGTACTGAGCACGGCAACCAGCGGAATTTCGCGAAAAATGTAGCCGCCGCAGAAGCTACATTGAGACAACGAGGACTGACCTACCCCAGTTCAAACCTGAAAGCCCGGGAATATTTACGAGCGTTAACAGATTTCGGGAGAGAGGTGGGGCTAACCGAGACCGAACACCTCACGCTTGCGAAAACAGCCATGTATCAAGCTGAAGGGTACTGGGTGAGGCAATCCCAGCACACATGGCACTGCTGGGATGACTTTGCTACATCATACATTGAATATTTCACACTCGGTAAAACTGACCTGGACATAAACCAGGAAATCATGACCACGTACCAACAGCATCGTGAAGACCCGAGGGAATTCATCAAGGAAACTATGATGAAGTATCAAGAGATGGCTAAAGCACCATCAGAGGAAGACCAAGTGCTAGTGATAAGAGCAAGACTAGCCTATGACATTCAAGCGCAACTTGACTCGTTCGCGCCACATACCAAAACGTATTCTCAATTAAACTCAGCCGTAAGAACCGCACTGCAAAGACTTTCCCAGAGAGCCAAGGCAGCTGCAGAATCTAAAAAATCTACCAAGTACACGAGAAGAATACATGATGACAAATCATCATCTGAAACTTCAGATTCCCAAGATGAAAGTCTCGGGCGATTATCTCAGTATTATACACCACCTGAGAAAAACAAGACACCACGAAGAGTACAATTCAAGGACCGGATCAACAACACACCACGCAGATCCAGGTCACCTAAGGAGAACCTCAGAGGGGAAAATAACTCCCCTATCTCACCAGCATATATATGCAAACATTGTGGAGAGAAGGGCTCACACGCTATACGTGATTGCACCAATCCAAGGGTTGATTTGTGCATAAAATGCGGGAAGGTAGGAGTACTAGTCACAGAGTGCGAATGTGACTCAAAAAACGAGTAAGTGGTATGCTCGATATACGAGAAGGGGCGAACGCATACCCACCACCTTTAACGCCTCTCCAACCAATTACAACAACTCCTAGAATAACTGATGCGCCGAGCAACAATGTCGGTCAACCTTTATCCGAGGATGATACATTTATATCCGGGAGCATCAGTTCCGATTTCTACGCTGACCAAGATACATCTGAAGAATCCACCGACGACATGGGGTGCCAAGCAAGTACCGGAAACTTCTGCTCACAAATCCGCTGCCTCTCCAATTCGAATATAAACAACGATTCGGGTTGCAATCTCACCTGCGTAAACATCACCTCAAGAAAGAGACCCACATCCGAAAAATCAACCAGCACAACAGATATAGAACATGCTGATACACCTGTGGAGTTGCCTCTCATCACTCCACCGCCGCCCGCAGTAAGTCGATCAATAAACTGCACTTTCACTTTCACCACGCGTTCATTCATCGCAATATTTGATACCGGCGCGAATAAAAATTTCATATCGCGAAAAATTATCACTCTCATTCCTCACAACATTTTAAAATTCAAAACCGCTAAAAATAATTCCACCTTTATACTCGCGGACAACACACTCGTACGTAGTACCGAGAAAGTTTATTTGAATTTTACCATCAATACAATTGACATCGAGGACTGGTTCGAAATTTTCGAAGACATGCCGGACGAAATAATAATCGGATTAAAATTCATGATGCGACACCACAAAAAAATTAATACCGTTGACTATACGTGGACATGGAAACATACAGACGACATTTATCACAGTTCCACCACTAAATTACCGGGATTAATTTACCGTACTATCACCGCGGAACAGGACCGATTAAATAAATTTCTCGACCGCGAGTTCGAAAAAATGAAAGCAGCTACTCTCGGCACTATCACCGTCGTCGAACATAAAATCGAATTGACCGATCCAACGCCCATTCGTGTTAAAAATTACCGCAGAACACCTATCGTAAGACAAGCCATACATATGATTGTCGATAATATGCTGGCAGACGGGGTAATACGGCCAAGCACCAGCGAATGGAGCTGTCAACCTGTAATGGTGCGCAAAAAGTCATTACCATGACTTCCACCTTTTGACGGAAGTAAGCCGGAGCATTGGCGAATGTGTATCGATTTTCGCCTGCTGAACGCGGTAACTAAGTTTGTCGCGTATCCCATGGTTCGCATGGATACCGTACTCGAAGTTATACGCGAGGGAGAATATCGATCGACTATTGATTGTAGTAACGCGTACTATCAAATATTGATACGCGAAGAAGATCGTCACCTAACAACATTTGCAGTTGAAGGTAAAGGTTTTTACGAATTCGTAAAAATGGCGCAAGGTTTAAAAACTGCCCCCGCGACGTACCAAGCTGCAATGGACGAGGTCAAAAAGGCGTTTCGACGTCTTCTACAACAAAAATCGTTACCGGCTTATTGGGAAAACTTTATCCAATCGTATATGGACGATTGGATAATTGCTACTCCCACCTTTGACATACACCTGATAATACTTGAGTTATTATTTGACACTTTTCGACAAATCGGACTAGACATAAAACGGGAAAAATGTAACTTTTGTCAAGAATCGATAAAATTCTAAGGGTTCATTATTTCTCGTGAAGGAGTTTCACCTGACCCGGAGAAAACTGCTGTGATCAGCACATATCCGCCTCCGACAACTCGGAAACAATTGCGGAGATTTCTGGGGATGGTAAACTGGTACCGTCGACACCTAAAAGACGTTACCCGGGCACAAAACCCGTTAAATAAATTGACTAGCGACTAAATGCCCTGGCAATGGACGGAGACAGAACAAACTGCATTTGAAGAATTAAAACAAGCTCTTCTTGACGCTCCGACCTTGTCAGTACCTGACTATACATTACCGTTTCTACTTTACACCGACGCAAGTGACTCTGGTATTGCCGCGTTATTAACCCAGCAAGGGGAAGATCGCGAATACGTAATCACCGCAATATCGAGACCATTAAATAAACACGAATCTAATTACACTACTACAGAACGTGAATGCCTTGCCGTCGAGTGGGCTCTTAAAAAATTAAGGGGATATTTAGAGGGATATCCCGTGACAGTAATAACTGACCACGCCAGTTTAACATGGCTGAAAGATATCAAAAATCCCCGCGGACGACTAGCGCGATGGGCCATGGAACTTTTATGTTTTCCAATCACCATGACTCACCGCAAAGGTACCGAAAATGAAGCCGCGGACGCGTTATCACGAGTTTACGATGACGCCACTATACAAATCGATAATTGTCAACACCGTACTCTGTACCGAGCCATCAGCTACGACTGGTACAATCGAAAAGTTCAAGACGTGACGGACTTCCCAAATCGATTCCTACAGTGGAAAATAATTGATAATAAATTATATTATTATCGGCATCGAACGCCATTCAATTATTTACAAGAATCACCGGAGAATTGGAAACTCTTTGTACCGGAAGAAAATCGTGAAGACATAATAACCGAAATACATAACACGAATACGTCTGGACACCTTGGTATTAATAAGACGTACGAACACCTGACATTAAAATACTACTGGCCGGGAATGTACAAAGACGGCAACCCCGTAGAGGTGCATACCTGCTGTATCCTCATCTTAGCCTATAGTACCTGCCTATAGAAGACGGCAACCCCGTAGAGGTGCATACCTGCTGTATCCTCATCCTAGCCTATAGTACCTGCCTATAGAAGACGGTAACCCCGTAGGATGTATACCTGCTACATCCTTTTCCTACAATACCTGCTTGTAGAAGCGTGTACCTGCCACGACCTTTTCCCACAATACCTGCTTGTGGAAGCGCGTACCTGCCGCGACCTACCCTGTAATACCTGCTTACAGAAGCGCGTACCTGCCGCGATAATCATCTACAATACCTGCTTGTAGCTATACCAGACAATTGTGATACAGAGCTCACAATTGTCTTAATTATTTACTGCTCTCATTCATCGATACCAGTGAACCAACACCTTACAGGTAAGTATAATAACACTATTATTATACCTTTGTAATTTCTTGTGCTTCTCACTAGTTTGGCTTATTTTGCAAACACCTGTAGTCTTCTCTCTTTCTTTCTCATATATTACTTTTATACAACAAGCCCCACGACTCCCGATCCTTTATATGCATTTCGCATATATAAATCTATGGTCAACCGGTCGTCTGGTCCTTACGAACCGGGTAACACCAGGATCAGTTACCAAATAATTAGCTTACTAGCTAAAAGAGACACGGGCCCATTTAATTTAAATGGGTAACGGACGGTTGATTTATCCCTATTAGAGGGGTGGACCTCAACTTCGTTTCAACATTAATTAGGGAAAATAAGTGAATATTCACTAATTCGGAGTGCCAATCGAACCACTTTTTGGAATTAGTGGTTCGACTTGCACTTTTAATTAGTGAATATTCACTTATTTCACTTATTCATGTTTAGAGAGTAACTTTTGAACGGATAAACCGGTTTGGCTTTTTGAGATGGCATTCGAAGCGGCTGGTTAATTCCATAATTTTTGAGAAATTGAGCATCATCGGTTGGTTGCGTTAATAGATATTCGAAAAATGAATTTTTCCACATAGTTATTTACGAAAAACCGAAATTAACTTTTTTCCTGCATATTTTAAATGGAAAGGAGGAACCCCCCATGCGCCTCAGCTCGATTTTTGAAATATGAAGCAGAAATTTTAGGAGGATTTTCATTGTTTGTTATAGTATCTTCTGAGGTATATTTAATTCAAAAAAACACAAAGTTTTTTTTTCTAACACAGCCTATAAGTGTATAATCTAATTTAAATTAAATATATTTGTTTACCATTTCATATATATTTATTAGGGTGTGTCGAAAAACAACATTAATTTTTTTTTTTTTTTTTTGCACCACCAGTAATTGATGGTATTTGACTGAACACAAATTTTACCAGAAAATCAGTTCTTAAATTAAAATTTTAGAAGTAGCTTATCGCGATTTTTGATTTCCCGTTTAAATAACATAGAAAAAAGAAAAGTTTTTTAGTTTGGAATTTATCAAAAGTAACGTGTCGTGACGATTCTGATGTTACTCCTACATTTTAGAAATGTATACAAATATTCAATTACGCAACATTTTTTTGCATTATAAAATAATCATTATTTAAAAAAGTGTTATTTTTTATAGATACTTAGAATAATAAATAACTTATTAAGTTAATAGGTTAAAAGCTAGTCATTATTCTTTTAATTGTTATTTTTTCTTTCAGTTTATTAAAGCTGTACGAGCAACCTACAGTCACTATGTGACTGCCCAAATATACCATTACTAAATTTATAAAATACGCAGCAAAAAAGGATTTCTTGCCACAACAAAATTCAAATTTGCACCAAGGAATTTTATGCATTATCAATTAAATACAAAAATTGTCTTGGGGCGAGAAAGATTTTTTTGGTCAAGGAATGATTGCGCCAAGTAATTTTTTCTAGTTTTAGATAAATTTTTGTTTTCAATTCACAATGCGAAAAATTTCTTGAGGTAATTAAAAATTGTCTTTAGGCGAGTGAAGATTTTTTGTGTCAATGAATCCTTTTTTTCTCTATGCATACTTTTTTGTAGTTGAGAAGCTTCCTAATAAAAATCAAAAGGCAGTATAAAAATCTGTCATTTTGGAATAAGTAACGCGATATGAATAACATAGCGTTATATATAGATATATATATAGTGACATTCAGTCATATTTAGTGACAGAATAATTGAAGTATTAATTTATTTAAAGAAAATATGTAACAGGGAAAATTTGAATTTTCCGCGATCAGATTTCCATAATTATCTATTATGCGCGCCGTCGATAAAAACCATAATTACTCCAGGGTTATCCGGGGTAGAGCGCGACTTGTTTCCAGATTTCCGGAAGTTGCCGAATCTGATCGAGTGGGTACACAGTGATAAGTGTTGATGAGAAAAATCGAGACCAAAAGACAACCGGACAGACCTCCGAAGCAGATAGACGCTCAACAATCTATCAGGTAATTAAAATTATTTTACTTGGATTCTAGCTTTGTGGAATCAAGCGATATAAAGTATAAATTATTATCGATACCAGGCCATTAGCCGGTATCCTTTATAGCTATTATTAATTATACTGGAAACGCAGGTGAAGGAATGTACGAGAATTACGAGAAAACAAGTATGAGAGTAAAGGAGAACAAAGATCAGAGCGAAGGAACCTGACAAGACGGAACAAAGGAACCTGACGAGACGGAGACAAACGCAACAGGAAAAGAACATCAGAATTGTATATCAGGTATTAATTAAATTAATTGTTCTAGGCCCAAGCCAGAATATTAATTTAATTCTATTAAAATACTTAGTCGTTCGTCGGGTAATCCGCGTCTAAGCCGGTAATAAATTAATAAGTGTAAATTCTGTTAAAATTAATTTAAGCCAGACGTTTGTCTAACCAGATCCAGGCCTTTTAGCCGGATCCAGGGCGTCGTCCATAATTCCAGGCCATTGCCGGAATGATTGCGTCGTAGAAAATTCTGGGCCTATTGTGTGACAAAACAAGCCAGAAATTTCGTGGTCGAGTCCGCGTTAATTATAAAATAAATAAATGAAATTAAGTAAATTAATTAATTAAAATTAATAGAAATAAATAATTTAAATAAATAAGATAAACTAAACAGACGCGAGAAGTCTGAGAGAAAATTTAATTAATTAATGAACAAAATTATCAAATAAAATTTATTAATAAATAAAATTGTTAAATAAAATTAATTAATAATTTACCGCAATAAAATTAATAACAATACAAGAGAAATAAGAGTCGGAAATCCAAAGTAGTCAGTAACGCATACTTTGGAGGATCGGGTAAACGCGGTATTGAAATCTCTGATGAAAATTTATTGTTGATACGGATAATTACTAAATGAAGGAAATTGATGAAAGTAAAAGTGATTAAGTCAATTAAAAATAAATTAGTTAATTAATTTTCTTATTCTAAAATTAATTAATTTATTGAACAAGTCGTGGCGGGAAAGTCGATGGTTGGACGCCATTTTAAAATCATTTAAAATCAGTGTGTGTGGAAATAAGTTCAGGGGACTAGTGTGAGTGTGCGCGTGTATAGATCCAGGGGATCAATTTTAATATATTATTGTTAATTAAGGTTCGTCAGGTACGACGATTTTATATTGTTTTAAATAAATGCCAAAGGTAGTTGGCCAAGAGTAATGATGAAGTCGTGTGCGTGTGTGTGTGATGCCAAAGGTAGTTGGCTTAGTTAAGGTCTAGGAAATCGTCAAAGGTAGTTGACGAGAATAAGGTTTTAAAACGTCAAAGGTAGTTGACGGTAGTTATAAGGTATAAGGTCATAAGGTTATAAGGTATATGGTTATAAGGTTTATAAGGTCGTCACAGGTAATTGACAAATTGTTATAAGGCTTATAAAGGTTAAAACGGTTTATAAGGAAAAAGTTTATTAAATAAATAAAAAGGTTAAAGAAAAAATGTATTGAAATTATTATAAATTATCCTTTCTCTCCTCTCTCTTACAATTAATTAATTTACAACGACCCTGATGATCTAAGATCCAGCTCTGGGAGGGCGTTATCACTTCCAGTGGCGCCCTTGATAAAGGACGACCAGAGTAGCAGCATTGCCCTGTTATAAATAAATACGATCTTCTTTTTTCCCCCGTAATTTAAATGTAATTCGAATCATATCGATAAATCTATTTATCTCAATACTTGGCTATTAAAAGAAGTTTAAGGTATGAAAAGGCACAAATTCATGTCAAGACCTATCTAATGATACCAATTTCAATAACATTAACTAATTCTATTATATAGATATGGCGGGAACAAAATTTTCCTTATTCTCTTAATAATATAGATTATTTGTAGCGTTTAATATGCTTCTTACATTTTATTATTGTTCAAAGTATATTTAAACCGGTACAAATTTTTATTAGGAAATTTCTATTTTTCGAACTCGTTACCTGTTTAATTTCAACATTTTATTGTTTTAATCATATTTAAACTAATACGATGACTGAGAAATCAAGTTTTAAATTTGTTCATTAGTTTTTTAAGATTCATTGTTTTTAAATAAGTGTCAGCAATTTTAAATAATTGTTGAGTTTTAATAATGATGTTTTGAAATAAATTTATGTACTCGATTGTAATTTTAATTATTTCTAATCATCAAACCCTCCACAAAAAAAATTTTTTTCTGATTTATTAGTTCTTATACATTGTATTTGAGTTCTCATTACTGGAAAGAGTATTAAAATTTTAAATATCATTGTTATATATTGTATCAACGACAGAAATAACATTATTTTCTTGACATTTTAAAATTTTATATCATAAATTTTTGAAAGTCGTGCACTTACGAACCGGATTTATATCTTTCTTCGTTTAATTCTGTCCTACTCTAACAGTTTTAGGCGCTTTCTTTCAAATTAAGTCATTCTCTTAAAGCAGCGCCACCATAATTTTATCTGATTTTATGGACACTTCTAATATACAGAGAGAGTGCTCCTTACCTTTACCCTCCATAGTTTGGTGGAATAGAGAAAGTAAGTGTATTTCATATCGTATATTTTGATTTATCATCTTATTTAAATTGTAATTAACTGACTCGACTATTTTTTTGATTTATTCAGAAAAAATTTTGCGGTTTGATAACAGTTATAAAATTGTCACGATTGGAGATCGTGATGGGCGTAGGTACGAATTTTCGTATAAACGTATTGAATAAAGGGGTACTTACATTGATCAAGGTCCAGTTCGTATGCCCGGCTACCGTTAACCAAATGCTCAATTTATTCCGTTTATATTCAAATCACACCTACACAATATTGTTGAAGACAATACTGATAAGACCCAAAGCGATTTTCAATCTAAGAGTGTGACCTATTTAAATTTCACAATCAGACGTTGAGCGGTAAACGTAAGACTGTGTACCCCCTACTGTTGACTATCTGTCTGAGCGGCTAAACAGGTAGAAAATAAGGGATAAAGGAAGGCGGGCTGCCGAAAAGCCTCGAGAAGCTAGTATTCTATTGCTAAAGTAAAATTGTCTAAGAAATAATGTTTTTCAAATTATTATGTTAACGAGTAATTTTATTTATTTAAGATCCAGTATACTCAAAATACAAAAGGGATTACAAATATTTAAAACACTCAATGTAGATAAAATGTGTCATGCATATGTTTTATAATCAATTTAAAATATATAAAATAACAAAAATCAATTAGTGATTACAATGATAAAACTTACCCTAAACAGGTTTAGGTGAGGTGTCAAGACTATCAGCAGTAACACAGGACACTTATACACACGCGCTCTCGCGGCTATTTAATATGATTCTAATTTTGATTTATTCAGTTTGTTTTAATTATTTATGCGTTTCAAAATCTTCGTAGTTTATGTAAAATATAAAATTGATAATAAGTCTTCGCGTTTTTCGCGGTAAAATAAAATGTAAATTTGTTTATAAAATCTTCGCGTATTTTCGCGGTAAAATAATTCTTTAATCTTCGCTTTTCTCGCGGTAAAATATTCTTTGATTCTTCACGTTTTTGTGATACAATTCAGTATTAAAATAAAATAAAATGATTAAAGTAAGATGAAGATAATTAGCGCTACCGGTGCTTCCGATTGATATTAAATCACGACTTACGACGATCAAGGTCCGGCTCGTATGTCCAGCTACCGTCAACCGAATGGTGAATTTAATAACACGCCAATTATTCTCCTGAGACTAGTAGAAAATGATATACCGATTATTCGAGTGCTTACGTCGATCAAAGTCCGGTTCGTACGCCCAGCTACCGTTAACCGAATGCTCAATCGAGATATCAATCCTCTAGCCACGAACACCGTCAAGTGTCCGGAGTTCGGTATGGTTCAGAGTTTGATTCCCAAAAGAACTGATGAGCTAAAGTCCATGGTCCTTTTATATGGTTTTCACCTATGAAAAGTGGTGGTAACTTGTTTCCCATACGAAAAGACTCGGACCCACTCGAAAGTTCTAGGCCCATGCACACGTGTGATCCCTGGGAAATAGATTTTGACTATTAAGTAGGCCGATGACCTGGCGCCACTCTGCCGCCGAGGAAACCATAAATTTTGGTAGTTTCCATTGGCTTTCTCTAATTTCCAAGAATCACATGCAGATGCACATGAGTTGGGTGGTCTATAGGTTTAAGAAGAAAATCAAAGAAAGATTACCGCTCCTATGCTTAGATTTTTAAATGGGGACGGATACATAAATTTTAAAAGTACGTTAAGTAAAATGATGAAATCTAAAGAATAAAAGAAACTCTGGTACGTGTTCTCTACTAGTACTTTTCTACTTGGACTTGTACGATTTTTAATTGTAAAGCGTTGTAAACGCTTTGGGAGGTATATTTGTCCCGTACGATTACTGGCGTCAGTAAGTCGGGCGTCAAAAAAAAGGTCCAAATGCAAGAGGTCTTAAGTTCTCACGTACCAGATGAACGGTTATTCTCTTATGCGATCTATTCTACTGATTTTACCCTGTTAATTATTATATATATAAAAAAACTGAAGGTCTACTCGGAAACGCTCTTGTGTTACCGCCTGTGTCTCTGCTGTTTTCTGTCTATGTCGCCATAGTTCTCGAGAAAAAATTGTTTTCTCGTATACAATAAGTTTAAAATTTTCAAAAAGAAAAGATTTTTAACGACTTGTAAGGATACGAGTCGAACGTATCAGCCGTGACAAAATATTGTAGGGATTGATTTTGTTAATGTTTAAAAGTAGTCAAGTGTTTTATGATTGAAATTTTTTCATTTAATTGTCCATAATACTCGATAATATGTGTGAATAATTTATTTTAATTAATGATTGTGTATTATCAATTTTTTTCATTACTTTTAGTGCCCTGGTACGTTGAAGACTACATTGGATGTAACTGAGCCAACAATACAAAATACGCACATTCATTTTCGGGATTCTAATAATACAGTTGTCACGAAGTGCTATCAAAAAATGAAACGAAAACCATAAAAAGATAATTCAGATTGCAAACAAAAAATGCCTTTAGAAGAGTCTGTTAAACGCACTTTGCGTAACCATAAACGTCGAAATTTACCAAAAAATCCTCAATCATTGAATAAATTGATAATAGATGGTAATTAATGTAATAAATAAGTATATCTCATTAAATATTATCAATTGATCAATGTTTTTTCGTAATCCAATAAGGTTACATTTGTATTTTTATGTTTAACAGATAAACTATTGGTGGACTGGATGAGAATGCTAATCGTCGATTCATGTTAGCGGATAATGGTGATACTGGTAATAGTAGGATAATCATATTTGCATTAGATGATTTTTTTAAGCAGTTGGGTGAAGCATCAGAGTGGTTCATAGATGGTAATTTCAAGTTAGCTCCATCGTTATTTAAACAATTATACGTGATTCGTGTGAGAATCAACAAAATATTTATAACTGCTGTGTATGTTTTAATGGAGAAAAAAACTCGTGCAATTTATGAAGAAATGCTGAATTTAATATTAACAAGTTGTGATAATCGTGGGATTGAATTTAATTTAAATATAATACATTGTGATTTTGAGCAAGCTGTAATAAAAGTCGTTCAAAAGGCGATTGACAATCAAATTGTGATTCGAGGATGTTTTTATCATCTCTGTCAATCTACTTATCGTAAAATTCAAAGTCTAGGATTGAAAGAGGAGTATTTAACCAATGAAAAATTCAGTAAGTTTTGTGCCAAGATTGATAGCATGGCTTTTTTAAAGTTGTGCGATATGAAAGCTGGATTAATGTATTTAAAAAGAAACATTCCTTTGATGGCTGAGCCAGTGTTAAAATATTTCAATGAAACATATGTGAGTGGAGTTAAAATCAAGTGTAAAAGAACTGTTTTAGAAGATTCTGATTCTGCAAATAATTCAACCGAAGGCTGGAACAATCGATTTAGTCATATTGTTGGTCTGAATCATCCATTAATTTGGACTTTAATAAACAAAATGCGTGATTAGATTTCGGTTGATGGGGTGAGGTTTATTTCCCCGAAGACTAAAATCCCGAATGAAATTATTATCGACATAGAAATACGGTAATGTAGTTTCAATGTGAATGAATAGATGGCGGACTGCGTGCAATAAATGAATATTGCGGGAATTTATTAGAATAAAAGTACAGATCGAGAAGAGCTATGAGTATGATGTAGCATAACCCTGACAGACGGAGGTGGGGGGCTTCCGGTCATAATTTAAAATCTCGATAGCAATTTATGAGTAATATACAAATAAATTGTAGTCCGGTTAATTTTTTTTCAGAGAAAATATAAGACCGGAAGTAAGGCCCCTGGGACCCATAAAAATTATTGAGCACTAGTTTTAAAATTTTGGAATAGAAGAGAATTAATATTTAAGCAAATAATACTCATGATGATGAGAAATAAATAATAATGCCGAAAGTAGGACTACTAAGGCCCAAAACTGTTTTTAGACAGAGAATGATATAACAAATTGCAAATATAGCTCTAATTGTTATTTAAATAATTATTATCCATGAAGGCCATAAAAAATTAATAATTATTTTGGGGCCTTAAGGCCCAAAAAAAAAATTTTCACCTTTTTTAACAAATTAACGTAAAAAGATGCTTTTATGGTACAAAATTTAAAATATAGTTAAAAATTGGTCTATACTAGTAGCCGTTTAGTATGAAACGGGTAGTGTAAAATGTTTCCGAAGTAAATAAAGAAAATTTTAACCGTGTTTTGTAGGAAAAGAAGATGAAATTGCCAAGCGTAAGAGAACGTTGTCATATAATTAATAATTGCATCTAACGAATACCCGTTTACCATAAAACGGGTAGATTTAACCGCTGTAGTAGGGTAAAATGAAATTCTGTGACTAATTTTTCCAAGTATATAAACGTATATAGCCCATTTATGTGAAGAAATGGCCTAGCGTAAAAGTTCATTGACATATAATTATTAATAGCACCGCACAAGTGCCCGTTTACTGTTAAACGGGTAGTTATAACTGCTGTAGTGGATAGTAAAACAATTATGTGGAGATTTCTTATAAGTATATAGCTATATCAGGCCCATGCATGTAAAAAATGGTCTAGCCTAAGAGTACGTTGCCATATATTCAGTAATTATGGTGTAATTGTGCCCGTTATGTATGAAACGAGTAGTCTAAACAGCTGTGGTAGATATAAAAAAAATTGGTGGCTATTTTTTAGAACTATATGGACGTATAAAGTCCATACATGTAACAAAATGGCCTAGTCTAGGAGTACGTCGACATATAATAAATAGTTGCACCCTACAAGTGTCCGTTTTGTATAAAACGGGTAGTATCAACTGCTATGGTAGATAGTATAACAATTCGTTAGATATTTTTTAGAATATAGGGCCGTATAAAGTCCATACACGTGATAAAATGGCCTAGTCTAGGAGTACGTATCCATGTAATCAGTAATTGCGTCCTACAAGTGCCCGTTTACTATCAAACGGGTAGTATTAACTGCTGTAATAGAGAGTAAAAAAATTCGGTGACTATTTCTCAGGCATATATAGACGTATAAAGTCCACACATGTAACAAAGTGGCCTAGCCTAGGAGTACGTCGACATATAATAAGTAGTTGCACCCTACAAGTGCCCGTTTTGTATAAAACGGGTAGTATCAACTGCTATGGTAGATAGTATTACAATTCGTTGGATATTTTTTAGAATATATGGCCGTATAAAGTCCAGACACGTGATAAAATGGCCTAGTCTAGGAGTACGTTGCCATGTAATCAGTAATTGCGTCCTACAAGTGCCCGTTTACTATCAAACGGGTAGTATTAACTGCTGTAATAGAGAGTAAAAAAATTCGGTGACTATTTCTCAGGCGTATATAGACGTACAAAGTCCACACATGTAACAAAGTGGCCTAGCCTAGGAGTACGTCGACATGTAATCAGTAATTGCGTCCTACAAGTGCCCGTTTACTATCAAACGGGTAGTATTAACTGCTGTAATAGAGAGTAAAAAAATTCGGTGACTATTTCTCAGGCGTATATAGACGTATAAAGTCCACACATGTAACAAAGTGGCCTAGCCTAGGAGTACGTCGACATATAATAAGTAGTTGCACCCTACAAGTGCCCGTTTTGTATAAAACGGGTAGTATCAACTGCTGTGGTAGACAGTTGAAAAATTCGGTGACTATTTCTCAGGCGTATATAGACGTATAAAGTCCACTCATGTAACATAATGGCCTAGCCTAGGAGTACGTCGACATATAATAAGTAGTTGCACCCTACAAGTGCCCGTTTTGTATAAAACGGGTAGTATTAACTGCTGTAATAGAGAGTAAAAAAATTCGGTGACTATTTCTCAGGCGTATATAGACGTATAAAGTCCACACATGTAATAAAGTGGCCTAGCCTAGGAGTACGTCGACATATAATAAGTAATTGCGTCCTACAAGTGCACGTTTACTATCAAACGGGTAGTATTAACTGCTGTGATTGATAGTAAAAAAATTCGGTGACTATTTCTCAGGCGTATATAGACGTATAAAGTCCACTCATGTAACATAATGGCCTAGCCTAGGAGTACGTCGACATATAATAAGTAGTTGCACCCTACAAGTGCCCGTTTTGTATAAAACGGGTAGTATTAACTGCTGTAATAGAGAGTAAAAAAATTCGGTGACTATTTCTCAGGCGTATATAGACGTATAAAGTCCACACATGTAACAAAGTGGCCTAGCCTAGGAGTACGTCGACATATAATAAGTAGTTGCACCCTACAAGTGCCCGTTTTGTATAAAACGGGTAGTATTAACTGCTGTAATAGAGAGTAAAAAAATTCGGTGACTATTTCTCAGGCGTATATAGACGTATAAAGTCCACACATGTAACAAAGTGGCCTAGCCTAGGAGTACGTCGACATATAATAAGTAATTGCGTCCTACAAGTGCACGTTTACTATCAAACGGGTAGTATTAACTGCTGTGATTGATAGTAAAAAAATTCGGTGACTATTTCTCAGGCGTCTATAGACGTATAAAGTCCACACATGTAACAAAGTGGCCTAGCCTAGGAGTACGTCGACATATAATAAGTAGTTGCACCCTACAAGTGCCCGTTTTGTATAAAACGGGTAGTATCAACTGCTGTGGTAGACAGTTGAAAAATTCGGTGACTATTTCTCAGGCGTATATAGACGTATAAAGTCCACACATGTAATAAAGTGGCCTAGCCTAGGAGTACGTCGACATATAATAAGTAATTGCGTCCTACAAGTGCCCGTTTACTATCGAACGGGTAGTATTTACTGCTGTGGTAGACAGTTGAAAAATTCGGTGACTATTTCTCAGGCGTATATAGACGTATAAAGTCCACTCATGTAACATAGTGGCCTAGCCTAGGAGTACGTCGACATATAATAAGTAGTTGCACCCTACAAGTGCCCGTTTTGTATAAAACGGGAAGTATTAACTGCTGTGATAGATAGTAGATTAATTTGGTGACTATTTCTCAGCGTATATAGACGTATAGATTCCATATATGTACTACAATGGCCTAGCCTAGGAGTACGTTGCCATATAATCAGTAATTGCCCCCTACAAGTGCCCGTTTAGAATAAAACGGGTAGTCTCAACAGCTGTGGTAGATAGTAACAAAATTTCGTGACTATCTTTCTGAAGTTTATATGCCTATGTATTTGAAACATTGTTCCAGCCTAGGAGTACGTTGGCATGTTTTCAATATCTGCACCTCACAAGTACCCGTTCACTATAAACCGAGTAGTCTAAACTGCTGCGATAAAACGTAAAAACAGTTCTGTAATTATTTATCAGAAGTCTATGAAAGTATAAAGACCATATGAGCAAAACATGGGCCTAGTCTAGGCGTACGATGATATGAAATTAATAGCTGCACTTTACAAGTGCCTGTTTACTTTAACATGAGTAGACTTAACTGCTGCGGTAAGTCGTAAAAAAATTCTGTGACTATTTTTTAGACAGTTGAAAAATTCGGTGACTATTTCGTAGGCGTATATAGTCGTATAAAGTCCACACATGTAACAAAGTGGCCTAGCCTAGGAGTACGTCGACATATAATAAGTCATCGCGTCCTACAAGTGCCCGTTTACTATCAAACGGGTAGTATTAACTGCTGTGATAGATAGTAAAAAAATTCGGTAACTATTTCTCAGGCGTATATAGACGTATAAAGTCCACACATGTAACAAAATGGCCAAGCCTAGGAGTACGTCGACATATAATAAGTAGTTGCACCCTACAAGTGCCCGTTTAGTATAAAACGGGAAGTATTAACTGCTGTGATAGATAGTAGATTAATTTGGTGACTATTTCTCAGCGTATATAGACGTATAGATTCCATATATGTACTACAATGGCCTAGCCTAGGAGTACGTTGCCATATAATCAGTAATTGCCCCCTACAAGTGCCCGTTTAGAATAAAACGGGTAGTCTTAACAGCTGTGGTAGATAGTAACAAAATTTCGTGACTATCTTTCTGAAGTTTATATGCCTATGTATTTGAAACATTGTTCCAGCCTAGGAGTACGTTGGCATGTTTTCAATATCTGCACCTCACAAGTACCCGTTCACTATAAACCGAGTAGTCTAAACTGCTGCGATAAATCGTAAAAACAGTTCTGTAATTATTTATCAGAAGTCTATGAAAGTATAAAGACCATATGAGCAAAACATGGGCCTAGTCTAGGCGTACGATGATATGTAATTAATAATCTGCACTTTACAAGTGCCTGTTTACTTTAACATGAGTAGACTTAACTGCTGCGGTAAGTCGTAAAAAAATTCTGTGACTATTTTTTAGAGCTAAATGACGGAAAATATCTCACATATATATAAAAATGGCCTAGTCGAGTAGTTTATTGCCAACTCATTATTAATAACACTATTCAAGTGCCCGTTTAGTATAAAATGGGTAGTCTAAACCGTTGGGGTAAATAGTCAAAAAAATTCTGTAATTATTTATTTGAAGGATATGGACGTATAAAGACCATATGAGCAAACCAATGGCCTAATCTACAAGTATGTTGCCATATAATCAGTAATTTCACCCTACAAGTCCTTGTTCTGTATCAAACAGGTAGTGTTTCTTTCTGTAGTGGATAGAAAAAATATTCAGTGACTATTTTTTAGAAGTATATGGACGTATAACGCCCATATGTGTAAACCAATCGCCTAGTCTAGGAGTACATTGCTATGTTATTAATATCTGCACCTTACAAGTGCTCGTTTACTATAAAACGGCTAGTTTTAACTGATGCGGTGATTCATAAAAAAATTTACCTACTATTTTTTAAAAGTATATGGAGATATAAAGCCCATATACATATAAAATGGCCTAGTATAGTAGTTTCTTGCCATATCGTTATTAATATCACCATCCAAGTGCCCGTTCACTATGAAACGGGTAGTGTCAACTGCTGTGGCTGAAAGGAAGAAATTTCTGTGACTATATTTTAGAAATATATGGACGTGTAAAGCCCCTATATGTGAAAAATTGGCATAGCCTAGAAGTTCGTTGCTATATAATTAGTTATATCACTTTACAAGTGCCTGTTTACTATAAAACAGGTAGTCTTATATGCTTCGGAACTTCAGAGAAATATTTTTTTACTATTTTCTGGAAGTTTGTAACATTTATAAAGCTCATACATGAAAAAAATGGCCTAATGTTGGAGTCATTTTCCATATTATTACTTATTGCACTTCATAAGCGATGATTTATTATAACATGAGCAGTGTTTATTGTTTCATAACAAGTCAAAAAAATTTATAACCATTTTTTGAATGTATTTAAGTGTATTAAGTCCATACAAATGGATAAATGATCTAGTGTAGGATTATTTTCTCATATCCCTGATTCAGAAATCTCTTTTGGAATGATTCAATCCATGCTAAAGTGTATATCTACATATAGTCAAGTTTTCCAACTTTGAATTGTTTCGGATCGTGTTTGAATTATTTTAAATTAGGTTTCTCAATCAAGGATAGTTAATCATGGCTCTATGTCACCTTTTTACAATGTATACTGGTTTTCATATTGTTTCATTTTTTTCAATGAGCTTTTATTTTTCCTCAATATTATCTAAAAATTTTCCCATTATTAATGTTATAATTCAACCAATTCAATGTTACGTGACATGTTTTTATTTATTAAAATTAAGTCGTTAGTATGCAATCACTGCTTTCTTAATTTTTGTGATTGCATAGAAAACTTTAACTATTTAAAATGAAATTGGAAATGAAAAAAAATTTATTAATTCTTAAATCTAAATATTCCGATGTTAATTGATGCCTTAAAGTTTGTGATTGTCAAGCGTTAGTGCCGTCATTTGTTTATCTAAACCTAAAAACTTAACAGTAAGTAACATATAATTATACGAAGCTACAAACGTAAGTATTTACTTTTCATTATTTCTATTTTAATTAATATTTTTTTTTCTATCGCTACTTTTCTTTGTGAATATATTTTTACTATCGTTGTTACTGTTCTCACAAGCATATCTGTTTTAAATTTTACTTATATACTCTGACATTTCAAAATTTTGCATATTTTTTGCCCCTTGTTTTATTTTTTATTTTGAACGGTTAGCTAATATTCTACAAACTTAATCATTATAATGATAATAAAAATAACAATAATAATATCTCACTGTTGCAAGTCTTTTCTGTTTCTGGCAAAAGTCAGTCATGATGCTCTTACGACTTTTTATGTTGCTGCAATATAATATTTCTGTTTCTATTATCTAAAAATTATATTGCTTCTACAAAACTGTGTCCTGTTTCTGCATATATTTACTTTTGTACCTGTAGTTATAAATTTTTTTTCAGCCGCATTAGTAACACAAAATTTAAACCAATATTCCATGTGATATTTTTTTTTTTTCAACAAATATCAATTTGTTATTTTTCTTGTATATTCCAAATAAGTATACATTAAAAATATTTACTAATCTATTTTATTCCAGCAATTTAGAAATGGCGGAGTATTTTTCACTTGCAAAAAATTATAGTAATACGAAAGATTTTTTGAAAGATATTGACCACTATGAAGAAGAAACTGGATTTGAGTTTTCATCATACGAGACTAGAACAATAAAAAATTGTCGTGATAAAATTGGCAAAATGAAAAATTTTGGTGCAATTAGTATGTCTGAAATGTATTTACAATGCGTATTTGGAAACAAAAAAAAATTAGCATCCCAGCATTCAAAGTAAGCAATTTTTTTTTTTTAATATTACTGAAACTTTGTTATTTATTTTTTTCTCATTTCTGTTTTATTCTTTATTTTTATATTCATAATTTTTATACTTTCACTAAAGATTCTTTTGAAGAATTATGAAACATGTCAAAAACACTTTTTTGTCCGATTTTGTTAATGAGCAATAACTTTTACTTCAATTTAAAAAAAAATCGTTAAACTTTGAAGGATTTTAAAAATCCATTTAATTATAAAAATTATTTAATAATATATATTCAATAATTTTAACTTAAAATAATGGAAATTTTTATTACTTTTTTTATATTTTTCTTCAAAAGTTCATTGGCGATAGATTAGTATAAATAAATATTGATTGGATTATTAATTATGTTTCTTTGACGAAACATAGGATCGACTGTCCCGTGAGACTGATTGGTAGGCTGCAGAAGAAGTCCAGAAAGTTTGTTATCACAACATGGATTCATGAGCATAACCACCAGCCAGCTGAGGTAAATAATAAATTATTGTAATCTTTACTGCGAGCACTTTCAAATATCTAAACAGAGAAAAGTACATACGAATTTAGGCCATCGCACATCGCATGTAAATCTCAACAATATGCAATTTTATGACTTTTATCCAATTTTTTACGAAAAAATTTACCTTTTAGCGATATTTTATATTTCCGTGATAAAATGCATACCAAAGTTTAAAAGTTTGAGCTTCTGTGTATCTAATTTAAACACTTTCGAACGCTATGTCGCTCATTTCGATCGGTTGATTCATTCTAAAGATAACGTACGATAGAATTTGATTCACATACATACATACATACATACATACATACATACATACATACATACATACATACATACATACATACATACATACATACATACATACATACATACATACATACATACATACATACATACATACATACATGCATACATACATACATACATACATACATACATACATACATACATACATACATACATACATACATACATACATACATACATACATACATACATACATACATACATACATACATACATACATACATACATACATACATACATACATACATACATACATACATACATACATACATACATACATACATACATACATACATACATACATACATACATACATACATACATACATACATACATACATACATACATACATACATACATACATACATACATACATACATACATACATACATACATACATACATACATACATACATACATACATACATACATACATACATACATACATACATACATACATACATACATACATACATACATACATACATACATACATACATACATACATACATACATACATACATACATACATACATACATACATACATACATACATACATACATACATACATACATACATACATACATACATACATACATACATACATACATACATACATACATACATACATACATACATACATACATACATACATACATACATACATACATACATACATACATACATACATACATACATACATACATACATACATACATACATACATACATACATACATACATACATACATACATACATACATACATACATACATACATACATACATACATACATACATACATACATACATACATACATACATACATACATACATACATACATACATACATACATACATACATACATACATACATACATACATACATACATACATACATACATACATACATACATACATACATACATACATACATACATACATACATACATACATACATACATACATACATACATACATACATACATACATACATACATACATACATACATACATACATACATACATACATACATACATACATACATACATACATACATACATACATACATACATACATACATACATACATACATACATACATACATACATACATACATACATACATACATACATACATACATACATACATACATACATACATACATACATACATACATACATACATACATACATACATACATACATACATACATACATACATACATACATACATACATACATACATACATACATACATACATACATACATACATACATACATACATACATACATACATACATACATACATACATACATACATACATACATACATACATACATACATACATACATACATACATACATACATACATACATACATACATACATACATACATACATACATACATACATACATACATACATACATACATACATACATACATACATACATACATACATACATACATACATACATACATACATACATACATACATACATACATACATACATACATACATACATACATACATACATACATACATACATACATACATACATACATACATACATACATACATACATACATACATACATACATACATACATACATACATACATACATACATACATACATACATACATACATACATACATACATACATACATACATACATACATACATACATACATACATACATACATACATACATACATACATACATACATACATACATACATACATACATACATACATACATACATACATACATACATACATACATACATACATACATACATACATACATACATACATACATACATACATACATACATACATACATACATACATACATACATACATACATACATACATACATACATACATACATACATACATACATACATACATACATACATACATACATACATACATACATACATACATACATACATACATACATACATACATACATACATACATACATACATACATACATACATACATACATACATACATACATACATACATACATACATACATACATACATACATACATACATACATACATACATACATACATACATACATACATACATACATACATACATACATACATACATACATACATACATACATACATACATACATACATACATACATACATACATACATACATACATACATACATACATACATACATACATACATACATACATACATACATACATACATACATACATACATACATACATACATACATACATACATACATACATACATACATACATACATACATACATACATACATACATACATACATACATACATACATACATACATACATACATACATACATACATACATACATACATACATACATACATACATACATACATACATACATACATACATACATACATACATACATACATACATACATACATACATACATACATACATACATACATACATACATACATACATACATACATACATACATACATACATACATACATACATACATACATACATACATACATACATACATACATACATACATACATACATACATACATACATACATACATACATACATACATACATACATACATACATACATACATACATACATACATACATACATACATACATACATACATACATACATACATACATACATACATACATACATACATACATACATACATACATACATACATACATACATACATACATACATACATACATACATACATACATACATACATACATACATACATACATACATACATACATACATACATACATACATACATACATACATACATACATACATACATACATACATACATACATACATACATACATACATACATACATACATACATACATACATACATACATACATACATACATACATACATACATACATACATACATACATACATACATACATACATACATACATACATACATACATACATACATACATACATACATACATACATACATACATACATACATACATACATACATACATACATACATACATACATACATACATACATACATACATACATACATACATACATACATACATACATACATACATACATACATACATACATACATACATACATACATACATACATACATACATACATACATACATACATACATACATACATACATACATACATACATACATACATACATACATACATACATACATACATACATACATACATACATACATACATACATACATACATACATACATACATACATACATACATACATACATACATACATACATACATACATACATACATACATACATACATACATACATACATACATACATACATACATACATACATACATACATACATACATACATACATACATACATACATACATACATACATACATACATACATACATACATACTGTAACGAGGTTTATGAAATCCTCATTATCGCACCATGATAATAGGCCGTTACCTAGGGTAGTTACCACGTTTACCTGGTTTACCCGCTGAACTGTATTCAATTATTATTATTATTTAATAATCCCTCTCCATTTGAATTTTAAATGGAAGGGATGCGCATCACGTCGACGCATGAGCATCGACGTGAATCTATAAGAAGGCCTGCGCGCCGATAATTATTCAGCTTTACCTAATTTCTCAACTTTACTACTACTATGTCTTTATAATAAATAAGTTTATTCTTTTAACCTTTTCTTTTTAATTTAACTTACCTGTCTACGACTAAGTATTCAGTAATATTTAAGTATGTTCTCTAATTACTCAAATAATCATTAACTTAAATGATTATTCTCGTGTATACCTGCTACACTTCCTAGCCTACATACCTTTCCTGTAGAAGACGGCAACCCCGTAAGATGTATACCTGCTACATCCTTTTCCTACGATACCTGCTCGTAGAAGCGTGTACCTGCCACGTCCTTTTCCCGCAATACCTGCTTGTGGAAGCGCGTACCTGCCGCGACATTTTCCTACAATACCTGCTTGTAGAGGTGCATACCTGCTGCACTCCTTTCCTACGATACCTGCTCGTAGAAGCGTGTACCTGCCACGATCTCATCCCACAATACCTGCTTGTGGAAGCGCGTACCTGCCGCGATTCACCCTGTAATACCTGCTTACAGAAGCGCGTACCTGCCGCGATTATCATCTACAATACCTGCTTGTAGCTATACCAGACAATTGTGATACAGAGCTCACAATTGTCTTAATCATTTATTGCTCTCAATCATCAACACCAGTGAATCAACACCTCACAGGTAAGTATAATAACACTATTATTATACTTCTATAATTTCTTATGCTTCTCACTAGTTTGGCTCATTTGCAACTACCTGTAGTCTATCTCTCTTTCTGGTATATTAATACCCTATAAAGGCCCCATGACTCCCGATCCTTTATATGCCTTTTGCATATATAAATTTATAGCCAACCGGTCGTCTGGTCCTTACGAACCGGGTAACACCAGGATCTGTTACCGAATTATTAGCTCACTAGCTAAAAGGGACACGGGCCCATTTAATTTAAATGGGTAACGGACGGTTGATTCATCCCTATTAGAGGGGTGGACCTCAACTTCGTTTCAGTGGCGCCCAACGTGGGGCCAACGTTGGCTAAATTATATTAGACTACAAAATTTCAATCACCCTTATTAAAATTTAACATCTAGAATCATTTACCAAATTAAAATCATTACTCCCACATTGGCTTCAATTCAACTCACATTTCAGTGATACCCAATGTGGGGCCACGTTGGCTAAAAGACTACAATAATTATTAAATTACAATTTAATTACCTTCACTTGCATACCTGTAATTACCTTTGTTTATTAAAACTATTAAAAACCTGAAAATAACTTCATTCAATTTAACTTACGACTAACTCATAGCCACGCCAAAAGATTATATCAAAATCCTACATAAAGTTATACATTATTGTTAAAACTACAGGAAAAATTATTAAAGTTTAAAACGTAAATTCACTAGCTTCATTTCAACCGCAAAACTTAAAAACCCTTAAAATCAGTAAAATCACCTGGCCAACCAGTGTTAAACATAATTTATTACTCTATAAATTACCTGTATAAACTACCTATTTATGCAAGCATCACTTGCATCGTAAAAAAATTATTAACTACTTAAATTCATTACTATACTCTATTTAAAAGAATATAATTTATTTGATAAATTTAGCATCAATAGCAATTTTCTATTTAATTATAATAATAAAATCATTGAATCATAATGTTAAAATCCTCTAATTAAAATTACCTGAAAACAAAAGAAATTAAAATCTTTATAATTTATTAATTAAATTAAATCTCACAATCAGCTCCTTCTGAGTAATAATTAAATTATGATAAAATTATAAATAATCTCAAAATTCTACGAAAGAATGTATGACATCATCTAAAAGAAATTTCAAAAATGAGACGCTTTAAAAAAAATACAGTTCTTGGAACTCTCGGCGTCGCATTCCAATATCTCACGTGATCCGACTCGCGGTATCACGCGCGAAATATTATTTTCAAAAAACCTGAAAAACTCGACACTCAATAATTACCAGATTATACCACTTTGGTAACAATCTTATTTTTCAATAGTCATTCTATAAATAACTTTGATTACCCATAAGATATTAATTAATCAAATGGTTTGACCTTGTCTGTTTACGGCTTCACCGCTTCAGACTATAATCCTGAAAATTGCTATGTCATTTAAACATTGTATAAATAAACATTGTTTATATAGCTGCACTATAAAACCCCTTCAAGGTGGCTAATAAAACTATTTTTAACCTTGTGGCTTCACCACATAAATAAAATGCTATTAAATTAATTATCATTTATTTAAATAAATAATGGAGCATTGAAACCGATTTGTCGGAAAAATACCGAAGACCTGTGCACGTGATCATAGCATGCGCACAGTTACCAGGAATCTGTAAATGTAAGCCCTTCTGGCATCAAATATAAAATAATATTAATTTAAAATCTGTTTAAATAATTGTATAAGCCCTTCTGGCCATCAGACCTGGTAAAATGGAACTCTGGTTCCCGTACAGTCATTAGAACTGTCCAGATCATATAATGATCTATAAAAATATAAATCATCCTTGATTATTTAAAATCAAATCATAAGTTATCTGGTGTCAGAGACTAGATAACTAATTAAAAAGAAGAAAAAGAATCAATCTCTGAAAAACCACGAATTTATCTACTTGACGCAACGCTCACTAAAGTTTATAATAAATAAAATAAAATAAATGTTGAATTAAAATTTGATAAAAAAGTAAATTCCGCGAATTACTCCAAAAAGTAGTTGAGAACCATTTAACATAATTTAGTATATTAAATCACTAGAAAATTATAATTGACAGACTATACACTGACCCCCCGCTTTTCACCTGACCTGACGTCACAAGCACAGACCAAGCGCATCGCTACTACCGCCTCATATCGTACTTGAAGCATCTGTCTATAATAATTTTACTCTTTCTCTATAATTGCAATAAACTCTACAGAGTATTAACATATCAACAAAAATACAACATTTATAAACTTTTGTGACCTGGTTCAACTGTTATAACCGTAAGTACGAATAAAATACATATTTAAATTCGTGAACTGGGATAACTCTCAGGAACACCTGTATCAATCCATGGTGTATAATTTTGTATTTCTTCTATATTTATTCAACTAACCGCCCAGCGGCTATTTGAACAGATATAATGATGACCGACTAAAATAAACCCTTTGGAAAAAGGAGAGTCGAGAAACAAAACTGGAGCAATATTTAATTACTCCAGGAAGATATTAAACTCATATATTAAAACATACCAGCTATAAATAAAATCTGATACCATCTAATAACTACCTCAAAGTACCTGTAAAATCTTTGAGGGATAATAACGAAAAATTATATCATAAAACATTTTGTTACTCAGTAAAAAAAAAAAAAAACTGAGCACTAAATAATAAAATAGAAAAGAAAAGAAACATTCTTAAATTAAAATTATTAACAATAAAATATAAATGTCAGATTTGAAAAGACATTTATAATTAAAATGAAAAAAAACCTGAAAGAAAAATCGTGAACATATTAAGTGCTATTTTTCGATATCTTACAGATAACAAGAAACCTGTAACCGACTTAAAAAGGAAACGTTGTTCCGGAAACGGAAGTCAATAACCAGAGCAGCCCTGTAACAGCGATACCTCCCGCAGCCCGGCTCAGCTTACGTGAATCTTTTCTCGGACACACACATACGGCTAAGCAACAACAGTACAGTCGCTTCAAAGTATAGCGACCCCAGCGAAAGCGAAAGTAACGTATAACGCGAGCGCGCATGCTCCACAGTCAGCGCGCCAATCATCAACTCCCGCTTCCCCTGTGTCCGCCTATATCCAATAAAAGTAAAAGTATTCATACCATCCTTTGCTATCCTAACTCGAATTGCAACTAATCGATACTATAGCTATATCTATTACTTTATACGCTATATCACACTTAACGTATCTACCGGCATACAACAATATTATGAACTGCGTTCTATTTATCACAACGAATAATTTAATATTAAAAGAAAACGCTTACGTTAAATATTATCATTTAAATATTATTAACTATCATATAAAATAATTAAATATTATAATCCTTCTGATTATAATTTATTATCACCAGGTAACAATTATTATACTCATCACGTGGGTCTAATCTACCATTCGTTTATATCTAATTTATTCATTCAATTTAACAGATTCTATAACCTGGACTACTTATCTAATATTTAAATATTATTTACCTGCAAAAAATTATTATTTGGAAAAAATACATTTGAAAAAAAAATAATATATACACAATCATAAAATAACCTGTATAACCTGTAAGTATGCAAGCTATCACTACATAAATGGTAGCCGAATTTCATATCTCTTTTACTATTTGATAAAAAGAAAATAAAATAAATAATAACTTCTATTCGGCTATTACTGAGATAACAACACGCGAAAATAAAATTCATACCGCGGGAAAATACACTCGTAACTAAAACGTATAATTTTAATTGACGATACCACTTAATACTACGTGACCAGAATAACAAACGCAACCGGACAACTTATTTTACAATAACTAAATAAACAAACCCAACCGGTGTATTGATAATAAAATAAAAATAAAAATCTCGTAACTTATCACCGACTGAACACCGCGTGACCTACTTACGAATATGGGGCACCGACAAAACCACCCCAACGCGATGCATGAGGGTCTTAACGATCTTTATAACACCGAAGACGATTTTGAAAATCCACAACCTCCTGTCAACGCGAATGTTCAAGTAATTGGGGGTGACCACGGTCAAATTACACCAAACGGGCGCGATCAACGTACTTTGTCATCATCGATACCTTCACCACGCAACCTACACAACTTGACCACAGTAATTGACAGTCGATTCTCAACTAATGACGCTATCGTACGTCAACTAAGTGTACAACTAGACGAATGCATAAAGAGTCACCATGACTCCCAAAGACACATAAGACACCTACAGAAAAATATGGACGACGTCCAACGAAACCTGACTCTTCTGAGCAGCCACATAAGAGAGGCTAATCAAACTGTCGGCCTGTACGCTCGCTGTACCACCTATATGTTAAAGAGAGCGCGTACTCGTGGAGACTTGGGACTAGAAGACCTTCGACTACTCGAAGAAATAAACTCAGACAGATTACCTGATATAAATGTCAATCCTGCAGACATCACTGCAGAAATAATTCAAGAAATTGCTACCGCGTGTAACGCTCGACCCACTTCTCACGTATCGGGTCCACCACCACTAACCAATTCCCCTCGCGGTATCGCGCCAAACGCGAACTCCAGTTACCACCAGCAACCGCGAAATGACTGCCCACATATGACAGTCGACCAATCAGCACACGGAACCGAGTATAATAACCAACGGAGTTTTGCTAAAAATGTAGCCGCCGCGGAAGCTACATTAAGACAACGGGGATTGGCATACCCCAGCTCAAATTTAAAAGCCCGGGAATATCTACGAGCTCTTACAGATTTCGGGAGAGAGATGGGACTGACCGAAACTGAACACCTGACACTGGCTAAAACAGCCATGTACCAAGCTGAAGGACACTGGGTGAGACAGTATCAACATTCCTGGCACTGCTGGGAAGACTTTGCTAAATCCTACACCGAATATTTTACATCGGGAAAAACTGACTTAGACATAAGTCAAGAAATCATGACCACGTACCAACAACACCGTGAAGACCCTAAAACGTTCATCAAAGAAGCTATGATGAAATATCAAGAGATGAACAAAGCACCATCAGAAGAAGAGCAAGTTCTTATGATCAGAGCTCGCTTATCATATGAAATCCAGTCTCAACTTGACTCTCTGGCTCCTCACACCAAAACCTATTCACAATTAAACTCAGCCGTGAGAACAGCTGTACAACGATTAGCTCAGAGAGCCAAAGCCGCTGCAGAGACCAGAAAACCTGCAACATACACCAAAAGATCATATGAAGGAGTATCTTCATCTGACTCAGAAGACTCGGAAATTTGTTAATAAATGTAAAACCTGTCTTCTACATAAACCTGGCACAAACCCACCAAATATTCCTGAAAGCCACGACCTATTACCGAACCTTGGGAGTGTGTATCGATTGACACCATCGAACCGTTACCGCGTTCAACTCACGGTAAAACGCATTTATTTGTACTACGCGACGTGTATACACGCTACCTAGAATTAAAATCGACATCAGAACTGACCTGCGCTTATAACACCTCTATCCACAGTTCCCTTGCATGCAGCCCTACCCTCTTTAATTTTGGTAGAGATCCTAGATATCTAGAACTGCACCGCAACCTTTCCATAATACCTGAAATAATTATACCTGTGGAGCGTGAGCAACTCATGAATTTATTAGACGAAATTCGGCATTTTGTTGAATTAAAAATGCTAAAGGTACAAGATGTGCAAACAACCGCGCGAAAATCTCCGCGACCTGAAACTAACTTAACCGTTGGCGCTGAAGTATATATAAAATCAAAAACTCTGAGTCGGAAAGCAGAAGGAATCGCTGGTAAGCTCGTTCCACCCAGAAAGGGTTCATTTTTTATAAATAAATTTATATCCTCCAGCATGGCTACCATTTGTGACAATAACAACAAAATTATTGGCACCTATAAATTATCCGATTTAAAAGTGCCTAGAAGGTCCACTCGCAAACTTGAGTAATTAATTTATTATTTTACTTTCACAGACACGACCACCTGAACAACACCCAAGGGCGAGACACTTAAGTACCTGTGCTATCATCGAATACGAGTCATCGCTGTAAAACCTGAGAAAAAAAAAAATGACCGAAGAAAATCAACGTCAAGCCAGCCTACGACAATACTGGAACAACCCTGTGTTCAAGGCACCTGCATTTGTGGGTCCGAATATTCCGACTACACCAAACCTGATATATAAATTTCACGTAACCAGAGATCATCGTCGCACAATTGTATACGATCAACCTCATAGCAAATTGGTTGACATCAGCGACTTATCATTCGTAAAGCCGATACCAAAATCTGCAACGATCACTACACCACCTGACTTTACAACGGTACCGTTTATTGTACCGTTAACTATCAAGATTGGAGACTCCGTACACGAAAGTCAATACGACCTGCGAGATACTGTACCTGAGGAGACCTGGAGAGCCTACTGGCAAACATTGTGCCAAAAAGTTGAGGTATTACCACCTGCAACAAGAACTGTGGGAACTCAGACCGCAGAGACCAGACTATCATCCGTACCTGGATCAACCGGATGTCTCCGTTGTAAAAGAAAGGGGCATTCACATCAAGAATGTTCCAACGCCAAATTCGGAGACGACTACTGCACCAGCTGTCTCAGAGTAGGACACAACAATAACTCGTGTCCATACTTACCATCATCATCAGCCGGATTTGAGCTGATGAAGGAATTCTGCCTCGCCTGTAAAACCCAGCATCCATATTTCGACCCGAAATGCAGAGCCTGCAGAACCAGAGTAAACCTAAGCCGAGACGACAGAGGGGCCTTTGATGTTCTTCCACCATAGTCAACACCGTCAACAACTAATTAAGTGTCTCGCACCTGAGGTAAAACGTTCAGAGAGTTCACTCTATCTCTATTATTATTTTTATTTTTTGACGATCCTTATTTTCTGGGCTTCACCCGAAATTTCAAAAAAAAAAAAAAAAAAAAAAATCTTTTATTATTTATTTTTCTTTTGATTATTGAAGCCCTAATTTTGAAAAAAAAAAAAAAAAAAGTTCTTATATTATTATTTTATTTATTTAATTACTCAAGTTTTCTTTTGCAAAATACCTGTTTTTATACCTCAGAATGCGAAATGACCTACATTTTATTACCACTTTAAACACTACTCATATCGACATTACCGTAAAACAAAAAAAAAAAAAAAAAAAAAAAAAAATATATATTATATAATCAAATATATCATACTACATAAATATATATGTGATGTTAAATTTAATAACATATAAAGAAAAAAAAAAAAAAAAAAATATAATACATATATCAGAATTTATAAATGTTAAAAAAGATATAAATAATATAGAATCATATAAGATTATTTATGAATAAGAAAATATTTAATAATCAAATATTCTTATACCGAGATTACCTGATATTAATTAACACTTTATTGTAACTCGTTTATTATTTTGTATTTTCAATCTTTTAGTTTGTTTAAAAAGGATATTGATGAATCCTATAAATATTACCTGATATACAATGTATTAAGTACCAAATATTATTCTAATTAATTATTGTTAACTATCTTTAATTAATAATTTATAATAATTAATTATCTAATTTATCTTGCTATTATTTACAGACTGATTGTACGTAATCGCCTATCATCATGGTACTTTTTAAATCGCTTTCGACTGAAAGTCACCGAGTAACTTCCAGTCTGGCCCGGGGGTGTAACGAGGTTTATGAAATCCTCATTATCGCACCATGATAATAGGCCGTTACCTAGGGTAGTTACCACGTTTACCTGGTTTACCCGCTGAACTGTATTCAATTATTATTATTATTTAATAATCCCTCTCCATTTGAATTTTAAATGGAAGGGATGCGCATCACGTCGACGCATGAGCATCGACGTGAATCTATAAGAAGGCCTGCGCGCCGATAATTATTCAGCTTTACCTAATTTCTCAACTTTACTACTACTATGTCTTTATAATAAATAAGTTTATTCTTTTAACCTTTTCTTTTTAATTTAACTTACCTGTCTACGACTAAGTATTCAGTAATATTTAAGTATGTTCTCTAATTACTCAAATAATCATTAACTTAAATGATTATTCTCGTGTATACCTGCTACACTTCCTAGCCTACATACCTTTCCTGTAGAAGACGGCAACCCCGTAAGATGTATACCTGCTACATCCTTTTCCTACGATACCTGCTCGTAGAAGCGTGTACCTGCCACGTCCTTTTCCCGCAATACCTGCTTGTGGAAGCGCGTACCTGCCGCGACATTTTCCTACAATACCTGCTTGTAGAGGTGCATACCTGCTGCACTCCTTTCCTACGATACCTGCTCGTAGAAGCGTGTACCTGCCACGATCTCATCCCACAATACCTGCTTGTGGAAGCGCGTACCTGCCGCGATTCACCCTGTAATACCTGCTTACAGAAGCGCGTACCTGCCGCGATTATCATCTACAATACCTGCTTGTAGCTATACCAGACAATTGTGATACAGAGCTCACAATTGTCTTAATCATTTATTGCTCTCAATCATCAACACCAGTGAATCAACACCTCACAGGTAAGTATAATAACACTATTATTATACTTCTATAATTTCTTATGCTTCTCACTAGTTTGGCTCATTTGCAACTACCTGTAGTCTATCTCTCTTTCTGGTATAATTAATACCCTATAAGGCCCATGACTCCCGATCCTTTATATGCCTTTTGCATATATAAATTTATAGCCAACCGGTCGTCTGGTCCTACGAACCGGGTAACACCAGGATCTGTTACCGAATTATTAGCTCACTAGCTAAAAGGACACGGGCCCATTTAATTAAATGGGTAACGAGACGGTTGATTCTTCATCCCTATTAGAGGGGTGGACCTCAACTTCGTTTCAATACATACATACATACATACATACATACATACATACATACATACATACATACATACATACATACATACATACATACATACATACATACATACATACATACATACATACATACATACATACATACATACATACATACATACATACATACATACATACATACATACATACATACATACATACATACATACATACATACATACATACATACATACATACATACATACATACATACATACATACATACATACATACATACATACATACATACATACATACATACATACATACATACATACATACATACATACATACATACATACATACATACATACATACATACATACATACATACATACATACATACATACATACATACATACATACATACATACATACATACATACATACATACATACATACATACATACATACATACATACATACATACATACATACATACATACATACATACATACATACATACATACATACATACATACATACATACATACATACATACATACATACATACATACATACATACATACATACATACATACATACATACATACATACATACATACATACATACATACATACATACATACATACATACATACATACATACATACATACATACATACATACATACATACATACATACATACATACATACATACATACATACATACATACATACATACATACATACATACATACATACATACATACATACATACATACATACATACATACATACATACATACATACATACATACATACATACATACATACATACATACATACATACATACATACATACATACATACATACATACATACATACATACATACATACATACATACATACATACATACATACATACATACATACATACATACATACATACATACATACATACATACATACATACATACATACATACATACATACATACATACATACATACATACATACATACATACATACATACATACATACATACATACATACATACATACATACATACATACATACATACATACATACATACATACATACATACATACATACATACATACATACATACATACATACATACATACATACATACATACATACATACATACATACATACATACATACATACATACATACATACATACATACATACATACATACATACATACATACATACATACATACATACATACATACATACATACATACATACATACATACATACATACATACATACATACATACATACATACATACATACATACATACATACATACATACATACATACATACATACATACATACATACATACATACATACATACATACATACATACATACATACATACATACATACATACATACATACATACATACATACATACATACATACATACATACATACATACATACATACATACATACATACATACATACATACATACATACATACATACATACATACATACATACATACATACATACATACATACATACATACATACATACATACATACATACATACATACATACATACATACATACATACATACATACATACATACATACATACATACATACATACATACATACATACATACATACATACATACATACATACATACATACATACATACATACATACATACATACATACATACATACATACATACATACATACATACATACATACATACATACATACATACATACATACATACATACATACATACATACATACATACATACATACATACATACATACATACATACATACATACATACATACATACATACATACATACATACATACATACATACATACATACATACATACATACATACATACATACATACATACATACATACATACATACATACATACATACATACATACATACATACATACATACATACATACATACATACATACATACATACATACATACATACATACATACATACATACATACATACATACATACATACATACATACATACATACATACATACATACATACATACATACATACATACATACATACATACATACATACATACATACATACATACATACATACATACATACATACATACATACATACATACATACATACATACATACATACATACATACATACATACATACATACATACATACATACATACATACATACATACATACATACATACATACATACATACATACATACATACATACATACATACATACATACATACATACATACATACATACATACATACATACATACATACATACATACATACATACATACATACATACATACATACATACATACATACATACATACATACATACATACATACATACATACATACATACATACATACATACATACATACATACATACATACATACATACATACATACATACATACATACATACATACATACATACATACATACATACATACATACATACATACATACATACATACATACATACATACATACATACATACATACATACATACATACATACATACATACATACATACATACATACATACATACATACATACATACATACATACATACATACATACATACATACATACATACATACATACATACATACATACATACATACATACATACATACATACATACATACATACATACATACATACATACATACATACATACATACATACATACATACATACATACATACATACATACATACATACATACATACATACATACATACATACATACATACATACATACATACATACATACATACATACATACATACATACATACATACATACATACATACATACATACATACATACATACATACATACATACATACATACATACATACATACATACATACATACATACATACATACATACATACATACATACATACATACATACATACATACATACATACATACATACATACATACATACATACATACATACATACATACATACATACATACATACATACATACATACATACATACATACATACATACATACATACATACATACATACATACATACATACATACATACATACATACATACATACATACATACATACATACATACATACATACATACATACATACATACATACATACATACATACATACATACATACATACATACATACATACATACATACATACATACATACATACATACATACATACATACATACATACATACATACATACATACATACATACATACATACATACATACATACATACATACATACATACATACATACATACATACATACATACATACATACATACATACATACATACATACATACATACATACATACATACATACATACATACATACATACATACATACATACATACATACATACATACATACATACATACATACATACATACATACATACATACATACATACATACATACATACATACATACATACATACATACATACATACATACATACATACATACATACATACATACATACATACATACATACATACATACATACATACATACATACATACATACATACATACATACATACATACATACATACATACATACATACATACATACATACATACATACATACATACATACATACATACATACATACATACATACATACATACATACATACATACATACATACATACATACATACATACATACATACATACATACATACATACATACATACATACATACATACATACATACATACATACATACATACATACATACATACATACATACATACATACATACATACATACATACATACATACATACATACATACATACATACATACATACATACATACATACATACATACATACATACATACATACATACATACATACATACATACATACATACATACATACATACATACATACATACATACATACATACATACATACATACATACATACATACATACATACATACATACATACATACATACATACATACATACATACATACATACATACATACATACATACATACATACATACATACATACATACATACATACATACATACATACATACATACATACATACATACATACATAACATACATACATACATACATACATACATACATACATACATACATACATACATACATACATACATACATACATACATACATACATACATACATACATACATACATACATACATACATACATACATACATACATACATACATACATACATACATACATACATACATACATACATACATACATACATACATACATACATACATACATACATACATACATACATACATACATACATACATACATACATACATACATACATACATACATACATACATACATACATACATACATACATACATACATACATACATACATACATACATACATACATACATACATACATACATACATACATACATACATACATACATACATACATACATACATACATACATACATACATACATACATACATACATACATACATACATACATACATACATACATACATACATACATACATACATACATACATACATACATACATACATACATACATACATACATACATACATACATACATACATACATACATACATACATACATACATACATACATACATACATACATACATACATACATACATACATACATACATACATACATACATACATACATACATACATACATACATACATACATACATACATACATACATACATACATACATACATACATACATACATACATACATACATACATACATACATACATACATACATACATACATACATACATACATACATACATACATACATACATACATACATACATACATACATACATACATACATACATACATACATACATACATACATACCGGGAATAGTCAGAATGGCTTCCTGGGACCTTAAAACGTGTAGATCTGATGAAAACTCGCATTTCCATAATCGTACCGAAATTAATTACTTCCTATTTTTGAAAATGATGCATTGTCAAAGCGGGAAAAGTTATAAATTTCATAGTTTCTTTTCTCGTTTCAGAGACAATGTGATCAAACTTGGGTTAACAGATATAGAACTCCTGGACAAGCGAAAAAAGCTAAATGGGCACTGAAGAAGACGGAACGTAACATAAAAATGGTAAAAACTATTGAAGAAGAAGCAGTTGATAAATTGTGGATAAAGATAAGCAGAAATATTTTGAAAAATCCTGAAACTGTGAAAGAAAAGTTATTGTTGCTAAGCAATTGTGCGAGAGAAATTATTAAAATTGATGATCATAACTTTCCTGATTCTATTGATAATGAGTCTATATTATCAATAGAATCAGAAAATAATGACTTTGAAATAGCCGATAATAGCACAATTAATCAACCCGACGTAATGGAACAAAATTCAGATCAAACTATGAGTGAGCCTGGCAGATTTGAAATGGAAGTAACATCAGTCAGCGACATGACAGACAATGATAATGAACGGAATGGAGAAGTAGTAACGATCAACAGCACAAATGGAAAATTGGATGAACAATTGGAAAAAGAAAAAGATAACTCTATTAACAACGTTGGAGCGAAAAACTTAAAAGATTTAAATAACTTGACGACTGAATACTTCATCGGTGACATGACGCGACTTGACGAAGCCAAAACTTCTCTGAAAGAAAATGAATATTCAAAAATAATTGAACAATTATTTACAGATGTAATCGCATAAACGAAAAGTTTTTATTAATATTTGGAAAAATTGTTTTCATTATCATTACTGTAGTCATCATTAAATATGAAAACAATTTACTTAAATAAATGACAGAAAAATTTTTAAATCAATAAATTTGAAGAAATAAAAAAATTTTTTTCAGCCAAGAAACAATTTTTAGTTCAATTTTTTTTTTGCCCATAAAAATATGAATTTCGTCTAACATGATTTCCGTCTTCCAACAAATTTTTTTGGTTCCATAAATTTTTTATAGGTTCAAATAAACCTTTTTTTTATCCAAACTTTAAATTTCATATCATAATTAATCGGCCCTAGGCTTTTAGTCCATGTTCATATTTTCGTGCCTTTGCTCAGCTTTATTGAAAATAATATTTGTTTAACTTTCTCTGCTATTTATTATTAATTTCGTTAATAAACAATTAAGGTTTATCAATCATATTATTATTCATTACCCGATCGGCATGAATATCAGAAAGATATATTTTTTACATCGGAAATATAACAAAATTTATTTAAATAACTTCATGATACCAGTAACATGAACTTCTGTTATTTATGCCGAGCAGGTAATTATCATCTTAGAAAAAGTGTCATTTTATATTTTTAAATATAATATTATTTAATATCGAAATTTATACAGGTTAACCTCAAGAAGTAACTAACAAATTTATTTAAGCTTACAATAACTCTGTAAAGGTAAGTTTGAGTTATATATTTTTTCAACACGACGATAATGACTAGAGTAAATGTTTTTTTTTTTTTTAATTTTATTTTAGTTTTTCCATATATTTATGTTTAACGATTATTCCGTATTGTTTATTTTCTTGACAAATACGCATTTGTATTTTGACGAATTTACACACATACATATGAACATATATATATGTATGTGTATATATATATATATATATATATATATATATATATATATATATATAAAAAAATGTTTATATATATATATATAAACATATCTATATATTTATTATTGCTTCGCTATTGTTTTTTATAAGCGGCTAGTTTCAGTCTTATTCGTATGCTTCAACAAAGTTAATTTATTATTTTCTTTAAATTATTCTTATTTTAATTGACTGTTACTGTTTATTTTTAAATACAAGTATTGAGATAAATAATATATATTTTCATCAAATTATTTCATTAAATAAATTATTTTCATTTGCTGTAAATTTTATTTTTTTATTAAAAAATGGAGTATGGTGATTATAATTATCACCGTAATCAAGTCATTAGGCTTGATGATGGGACAATTTCCGCTATGTAAGTAATTTTATTGCAATACTCTGGTTAAAAGAAACGATTCTAAATTATTCGCAATGTTAAAAGCTTATAAGAAGGGTGATTCAAAAGTATTCAAGGTTATCAAAAGCATTGAAAAGTATTAAAAAAATTTATTTTTTTCTAGTTGTTTTCAATCGTTTCTTTTTATAAATGTACCTTAATAACAATTAATTTCAATTCATAGTTTATCAAAAAAATGATATCTAAAATTTAATTTTTAACTTCCTACTACGAAATCAATGATTTTTAATAATTGGTACTCTTTGAGTTTCTACTACCCGGGTTAATAATCAAACTTGATTCAGGCTCGCTTCACCTTATTTTCTTTCTAAATTACAAATTTGCCGACGATTTTTCAATAAGCGATCGACTTTTTCGACTTAAATAAAATTTTTGGCAACTCTTAAAACTTTTGTCATCTTAGCTTCAACTTACTCGTCTTCACTTTGAGCACGACAATCGTTCCCCTTACTTTTGACTTGCTGATTCAAGTCGAAAAAAGTTATTTACTAACCTTACTTTAGACTTAATCAACCAAGTTAAAAGCAAGCGGTATTTTTTAGTGTAAAACTTGTTTTTCACATTTCATCTTAGCTATACTAATAAAGAAAACGTTTCCTTCAAATTATTTTTTTTTTTTTGGAATTTGTAATTGATATAAAATTGTTTTAAGTGTTGGATCGGTAATGCGCGTTTTCATCCCCCGACAAAATATCTTTCGATATAATTTTCACAATTTTCCTGAAAAAACTAGCATCTAAGCAGGCAGTTATTTTTTATTTATAAATTCCCACAATTTTCCTGAAAAACAAGCACCCAAATTAGTTGTGAATAGTACAAATAAGCATTAAATTTTTTTTGGGGGACATAATATCCCCGACAAAATATCTTTCGATATAATTTTCACAATTTTCCTATAAAACTAGCACTCTAAATAGGCAGTTACTTTTTGTTTATAAACTAGACACAACATGCTCGCTTCGCTCGCCTTCATTCTTTCAAAAATCCTGCCACTATCTCAGTCGACCAATCGACAACCGAAAAAAATAGTCACAGAAGTGACGTAAAACGATACGACATCCGGTCATCAACTTTTTAGAAGAGGATTATCACAATTTCCCTGAAAAACAAGCACCCAAATTAGTTGTGAATAGTGCTAATAAAACATTTAAATAAAATAGAGAAATTTTGCTGATAGGATATTTTGTCGGGGATATTATTTCCAGAAATATTTTGTCGGGGAATGAAAACGCGCGAAATCGTTAGATCCTGTTATATTTTTATACTGAAAATCAATAAATATTTTTTCTTCTTTTCGTAGATATTACAATTGTCACTATAAAAAATTTAAAGGCAATGATCACTGCACCGGAACGTTAGTTTGGAGAGATGGTTGGTTCACGGAGAATCAAAAACATAGTTGCTTAAAAAATAAAATGCTTGGGGCGAAACGTCGATTTAGGCAGGCATTAAAAGAGAAATGTTTGCCTAATTGTGATAAAAAATTGATTTACTCCGAAATCGCTAAAGAGTTAGTATCTTTATTTATTATAATGAAAGTAATTACCCAAGTAACACGTGTTTGAGCAAGATTCTGTATTAAGTATCTTGAGCAAGACCCCCTGCTGCTAGTGTCTTTTACTACTCATGTGTCTTTGACAAGATTTGGCAAGATCGTGTATCAAGAAACCTACGTCAAGATTTGTGTATGTCTTGCTCATGTTCTCGTACACAACTATATTAAAGATATTTTGAACACGTGTAATGAAAAGTATCTGACGCATTTTCTGCAACAGTAACTTACAGTAGATACTCCCGCATGACTTGCTCAAGATCTCCCAAGGCTAACGGTCAATTTTGAAGCTTGACCATATCTTAAGCAAGCCATGCGCAACTATTTTCAACTATAGTCTTCCTCCAGAATTGAGTTTTCATCTGGCACGAATTTTTGTGTAAGGCTTACACTAGGCTTGCAATTTAAATCTGTTCACTAGTATCTGCAGCAAGACACATACGTAGAAAAAGACACTAGCACCTATCGATCTTGAGAGTAGACCCGATGAAAAATAATTTAGTATAATTATATGTGACTCCATATATAATCAGATCTGAAAATTGGCCAGATCTGATCATATATAATCATAAATGATTATACATAATCATGCATGAACGAATATAGTCATTTTTAAAATCTCATTGAAAATATCTGTAAATTATTAATTAAGTAATTAAATTCGATTTTTTTGTCTTCAGTAATATATATGTCGGTTAAATTTAAATTGAAAAAAAAAAAAAAAAAAAAAAAAAAAAAAAAAAAAAAACATTTACTCTCGGTTAACTATTATTATACTACGGGTCACCTGTGTAGATAATATCCCACGTCAATCCTGCTTAACTCTGGTTATTGCTGGATTGTAGTGTGATCCTCTAGTCGGCTATACACTGATAATTAAAAAAAAGACATGGCATAACTTAACTCAAATAATCTAGTTGATACATCCTACGCAAATAATGCACCTAATGATGAATTTGGTTTTGTACATAAATTACAATAGCATTGATAAGATAGATACAATCAAATCTTTTTATCTATAAACATAAAAAATCCATATATAAATCGATATTGATTTATACTTTTAAATTGCTGCCGAAACCTTTCAATAATTTGTAAGTAATGGGGATTAAAGTTTGATTGATAGTTGACAAAATAAAAATTTAATAACATTAATACTAAAATGGTCATATTATGTTATATATATATTAGGGTGGTCGTTAAAAATTAAATTTTCTCAGGTGCCCCATAAAAAGCTTCTTTTTAGTGAAAAAATACGTGGGGAATTTAGTTTTTTCGTTTTAAGTAAAAAGAACACGTGTCGAAGGAAGATCAAAGTTCATTTTTCGATACAATCTTGGTTTTTTTTAAATATCTCATGAAATATGCAGTTCAGAGGAAAAAACTAGTGTGCCAATTTTGTAGGGAATTAAATTGTTGACAAAAAATGTTGTTTTCAATTTTTTTATACAACGTGTTTTTATGAAGATATTTTAAAAAAAATTTTTTAGATTAGCAATTGGGCATTTTAAGGATGATGAATGTTAAAAATAACGTTTTTTCTTAAATATAGACAACTTCGTTACTCGTAACATATCAATTATTAATGCTTGTTACAGTTTCTATATACTTAGAACAATGTTATTTTCAAAATTTGTAATTCTTAAAACGCTCAATTCATCAGATCTAAAAAAAGTTTTTTTTTTAAATATCTTTATAAATACACATTTTATGAAAAAAATGAACATGACCTTTTTTGTCAAGTATTTATTCCTACAAAATTGTTTCCATGTTTTTTTTTCCTCTAAATTGCATATTTCATGAGATATTTTTAAAAAAACGCGATTGTATCGCAAAATGAACTTTGATCGTCCTTCGGCACGTGTTCTTTTTACTTAAAACGAATAAACTAAATTCCCTACGTATTTTGTCACTAAAAAGAAGCTTTTTATGGGGCGCCTGAGAAAATTTAATTTTTAACGACCACCCTAATAGACTCATATAAATATAAGTAATTCTACGTATAACTATGTATAATCATATATAATTCCATATATGATTATATACAGTTATATATAATCTCATATATAATTATATATATTCATATATAATCAAATAAAATCATTTTTTATTGGGGACTTGCTTAAGAATTGAAAAAGATTGTTATATGGGTGATTGATTTAAAATGGAATAACTCATGTATAAAGATGTTATTTTTTTCTCAAATAAAGACATCCTGAAGCGGCCGTTGAAATTCCCTATTCATCAATTAAAAGTTCAATGAAGCGTTGGTCAGGCACTGGAAAATCCTTTCCAATGATTAAAAATGGTTTAAAGGAGTTTTATGAAACCATTACAAAAGATGAATTTTTGGATAAGCTGGAATATACGGGTGGGCGATTAAAAGTGGACTATGTAATGGAAAATGGGAACGAATCTGTCATTCTGTGGAATCCACAGTACATGGCCAAATTTAAAAACTGTGAAATGTTGTGTGGGGATGGCACATTTTCGAGATACCCAGACATTGGCCCTAAAATTGACATTAAGTACCACCAATTATATGTCATTAATGCCATTCACGAAAGTTCGGTGAGTAAATATTTTCCTTCAAAATTTCAGTGCCATTGCTAAATATTCGAATTAATACTTAATTTAAAAGAACGTGACCACAGTTTGATTATGATTCTGTTTATAATTTTTACAATGTTATTTACTTCATAGGCATTTCCTGTGGCGTGGATATTAATGGATCATAAATCAGAAGCTGCTTATAATTCTGTATTTAAAATTATTTTCAAAGATTTTGGATCATATAAAAATGTTATAATGGCTGATTTTGAAATCGCTTCACGAAATGCATTTAAAACAGTTATGCCTGCAGCCGACATACGGGGATGTTACTTTCACCATGCCCAGGTAGAATTTCTTATATCCTATCTTATCATATCTTATCCTATCCTATCCTATTTTATCTTATCGTAACCTATCGTATCCTATCCTATCTTATCCTATCCTATCCTATTTTATCTTATCCTATCCTATCTTATCTTATCCTATCCTATTCTATCCTGTCATTTCCTATCCTATCCTATTATATCCTAACCTAAACAGCATTCCAGTCGGAATGACTGATTTACGATGCGTTTTTGAAGGCGTTCTCAAGAAGTTACGACTCCTTAAAGGTGTAATTTTTAAGAACTCTTAAATAAGAGTTCTTCAAAACTCCATAAATACGACATCAGTTTTGTGACGGCTGAATGTATTCTTTTTTTCAACTTATTCGTGAAGTCTAAATTAGGAACTCCTCAAGACGTCATTTTAAATTCATACTGAAGTCTTATTTGCGCAGTCAGAAAAAACAACTTCTTGAGAGCTCTTTTTAAAATCGTCTTACTGAATTCACTAGGTGACTCATTCGACATCTTGAAAACTTCTTAAAGACTTCTTTAAAAAGTTTATAAGACGTCCAAATTATACATAGGAACTCATTCAGAACTTATCAAGACGTCATTTTGCTATCTGGGCAGTATTTCAATGGAAAATAATCGTGATATGAATTTAAAAAAGATTCAAAACTTGAAAATTATAGTTTTCATATCTTTTAGACATAATTTTTTAGGAGTTGCAGTAGTTACAAAATCATAGGCAGTATCGCAAGGGTTTCTATCTCGTGGCACGTTCAATTAAGTCTAGGGGCCAGTATTGTGAAACATGACCACATTTTTACAGGCTTTGTTCATTTGGCACTACCCGGGGAAGAACTGGTTAAATTTAACCTACTGATGAAAACCACTTTTCTCCTCAAATGCCTATCCTTTCGTTCTTTCAATTATTCCTCTCATTCATTACATCCCAACTCCTCATTTCCTTCCTAGGCTATCCAAAAACAAGCGGGAAAACTTGGAGTCTGGAAAAAAATAAAAAATGATGATGATGCTCGACAACCATTGAGGAAATTGATGGCAATTGCTTTCCTGTCTGAAGAACGTATTGAGGAGGGCTACCGAGAATTCATTAAAAACTTACCCGAAGATCAACATGATGTTTTCGAACCTCTTTTGGATTATTATCAAAAGTACTGGATTGAGCAAAGAGGCCCAAAAGATATTAGCGTGTATGGTTTGAACTTCAAAACAGACAACTTTTCAGAGTCATATAACTCAAACCTTACACGCAATCTAAGAAAGAAACCAAAACCTCTACAGCTCGTTGGTGAGTATATATCTATCCTATCCTATATTATCCTATCCTGTCCTATCTTATCCTATCCTATCCTATCCACTCCTATCCTATCGTATCTTATCATATCCTGTCCTATCTTACCCTATCCTATCTTATTCTTTCCTATCTTATCCTATCCTGTCCTATCTTATCCTATCTTATCTTATCATATCCTGTCCTATCTTACCCTATCCTATCTTATTCTTTCCTGTCCTATCTTATCCTATCCTATCCTATCCACTCCTATCCTATCTTATCTTATCATATCCTGTCCTATCTTACCCTATCCTATCTTATTCTTTCCTATCTTATCCTATCCTATCCTTTCTTATCCTATCCTCTCCTATCCTATCTTATCTTATCGTATCCTATCATATCTATCTACCTATTTATCTCTTTAAATTCTTAAATACACTTATTTCGTTCCTAAGATTACATCAAGCAGAACTTGGAATCTGGAGAGAGGAAACTAGCGTCGATTAAAGCTGGAATAAAAGTCGACACTTTGGCCGGCGATACTCTTATAAAATTAAGAGAAATTCGGCAGGCGTGGGATGAAATCGACGAAGGAACAAAGTCCATAAACTTCTTCCTTTGTCGAATAAGTCATCTCATCCGAAAGAGAGCTCCGAAATTTGCGGTTCCGAGCGATGACTCAGATTCAGAAGTTGATATTGGTACAGTATTAGAAATTTGAAAAAATTTATCATATTCCAGATTAAAAAAACTATTTGGAAAATGATATCATTTTTTAGCTTCCCGCTGAGAAAATCGACGATTTTCAAAAAATTCGGGAAGTTATTGGTTTTACCTCGATTTTCAAAAATCGGGTTTTCATCATATGTCGACGTTTGAAGGTGCTAAGATGCTATTCTGACATTTTCAGAGCGATGTCTGTATGTATGTATGCATTTGTGTGTGTGTGTGTGTGTGTGTGTGTGTGTGTGTGTGTGTGTGTGTGTGTGTGTGTGTGTGTGTGTGTGTGTGTGTGTGTGTGTGTGTGGATGTAAACCTCTCATATCTTTTTTAGCATTTCTTTTTCCCACGATATCTCGCGAACGAATTAACCGATTTTGATAGTTTAGGCAGCAATCGGCGTGTTTTATCAAGTTCTAAAGCTGATCGAATTTTGAAATTGATTTATTTAGTCGTTTTTGAGAAATTTCAAAAAAAACAAAAAAAAAATTTTTTTTGAATTCTTTCATCAACGGTTTCTCTTGAACGAATAAACCGATTTCGATAGTTGAGGTGGCATTCGACGCGGCTTATAAAGTCTTAGAGGTGATTAGATTTTGGAATCAATCCACCGAGCAAATTAAAAGTTATCCAAATAGAACATTTTTGAAAAAATTTTATTTTTGAAATATCTCCGAACGCACCCTACCGATTAAGCTCAAATTTTTACAGCTTCAAGTATTAACAAGCCGCGTCGAATGACACCTCAAAGATCAAAATCGGTTCATCCGTTCAAGAGTTCATGCACTCGGACATCATCGTGAAATTAGTCAAGATAGCTTCCTAGAACTTCAAAACGTCAACATCTGATAGAAATTCGGTTTTTGCAAATCGGACCGAAACCAATAACTTCCCGAATTTTTGAAAATTTTTTATTTTCTTAGCGGGAAGTTAAAAATATTCAGAATATCGAAATTTGAAGTTTTTTTAATACTTCTAAATATTTTCAATACTCTTGAATTTCTTCTGTTTATGGAAAATTAACATTTCCAATTGTTTTGAGTTGTTTTTTTTTTAATCAGAGATGTAAAAAATTACAGAATAAAATAATGTCAGATTAATATTTTTCAAAATAGCTAAACTATTAGAAAGCTTTTGTGAATAATCGAGAGTATGATAGTTGATATTTGTTGATTATTCTGAATACCGTATATTCAATAAAATTTCTGAAAGTTAATAATGTATGAATTACATAAGCTTTAAATTGTCTTAGCTGACGAAAATGCAGAAAGCAACAGTAAAAATGGCCAAATGAAAAGTGTCTCTCCAGTCATTTTAACAGAAACACCGCGAAATGGTAAGTTAACCAATTCAAATTTACATGATATAATAAAATTTGCTAATCATATAAAACTTTTTTAATTCTAAATGATAATTAACATTATCGGCATTCTAATCAATTATAATCTCTATAATATCATATTGTTAACCTTCCCTGCATAAAAAATTCGATAGATTCTTATAGCTGTATATGTAAGGCCCTATACTTAACTATAGCACTTTTCATAGAACTCATTCATTCTTATAAAATCTTTATGGGAATTTATGAGAATCTATTGGATTCTATGAGATTTTTTAACCAGGGTTATTATATAATATGATTACAGATCAGCCTTCAACTTCGGGAATAAAAAAAAACAGGTCACCTCCAACGCTTTCCAAACCTGCACGAACACCTCTGAAAGGACTATTAAAAATCGGTAGAATTTTGATAACTATTTTCTGTGAATTAAGAATTTGCTTTTCCCTGCCCGAATGAAAAAAGTGATTTTTGAAACAAAGACTTGACACTTGACTAATCTATTTCCCTTGCATACTTCTACTAGTTTAAAATTCACATAATAAGTATATTCGAATGTATTATATGTTCTTTATATTTGTTGATATTGTAGCTATTGTTCGTTAAAAGTTCAAATGTGCTATTGTTATGCCATCCATGCCATTTTTTTAACTTCCCGCTGAGAAAATCGACGATTTTCAAAAAATTCGGGAAGTTATTGGTTTCACCCCGATTTTCAAAAATCGGGTTTTCATCATATGTCGACGTTTGAAGGTGCTAAGATGCTATTCTGAAATTTTTAGAGCGATGCCTGTATGTATGTGTGTGTGTGTGTGTGTTTGTGGATGTAAGCCTCTCATATCTTTTTGATGAATGAACCGATTTAGATGGTTCTTGCGGCATTCGAAAGATATCTTCTGAACTTAGATTTTTAAAAAAATTTTAGACCATTTAGTCAAATAAACTCTGAGATATTTAAGAAATACGAAAACAAAAAAAAATTTTTTTTTTCGTTTTTTTTGGATATTGTGGAAACTGTTGGATCGATCGATTCCAATATATAATCAGCTCTAGAACTCGATAAAAGCTTTCGGTTGCCACCAAGAACGTCTCAATCAAATAATCCTTTCAAAAGATATCGTCGACGAAAGAAACAGTAGAAAACGTTTTTTTGCAAATATCGTCGAAACGAGTAAACCAATCATTCCCAAAATTTCATCAGCTCTAGACCTCAATAAAACACGTCGATTGCCACCTCAACTGCCTTAATCGGTCAATTCGTTTACGAGATATCGTTGATTAAAAAAATAGTGAAAAACGTTTTTTTTCCGATATCTACAGAAAAATTGAATCATTCGATTTAAAAATCTAATCAGCTCTAGAACTTAATAAAACGCGTCGATTGCCGCCTCAACCATGAAAATCGGTTAATTCGTTCGCGAGATATCGTGGGAGAAAGAAATGCTAAACAATGTTTTTTTAGAAAACAATGGCATACAAAAGTATTTTCGAGCTCGAAGAGCTTGAAAATGTATTCACAATAATGTTTTCGAGCTCAACGAGCTCGAAAACAGCGGGAAGTTTTGGGGCTGGCCCGCAGGGTTAACCGATAGACCGATTTTTTTTTAAAGAAGTAACTATTATTTAAAAAAAAAGTCCTGATAAATCCACGCCGCGTGAATAGAAAGAATGTAGACTCACACAGTCCGGATTTAAGAATTTATAAATTTTTTTTTTACCGATTAATAGAGATTTCCTATTTCAATAATATTCTTAATACTGTTCATCACTTTTACGCACCCCATTTCATCTTAGCAAATCTCTAATTAGTTAATAAAAAAATGTGCCAAATTCGAACTATTGGTTCAAAAGCATCAGATATGTGAGAAACAATACGTCAACGTTTGACGACCTAATAACTTTCCTGTTACACCTCCTAAAACGATTGACCAAAAACCTATTACAACTTTGTAACTTAACTTATCACAAATAACCTATCACAAGCTTTAACTTTTCTTTGATAAATTAATTCACATATGACATAAACACTTAAGACACACACATTAGGATGTAAAAAACTATTTCTCAAGTTTTTACGAACAATAGTTATGATCCTTATAGGAAAAAACGATAGGCCCAAGCTTGGCCGAGGCTTGGCGAAAGATTTATAAACTTTGGGGAAAGCTTGAAATCCAAGCTTGGCCCGAGATTCGTTGAGCATCGAAATGATAACACCCAGGCAAGCTTGAGTGACAGTATTGTGCCAAAACTGCAACTAAGTATTGGCCCAATATCGAGAGTCAGTATTGTGCCAAGACTGTAGCTAAATAAGCACTTACACTTATTAAAAATAAATAAATTAAAAAAAAACGTTAGTAGACATGTGCGTGGTGGTAACATATGAGAATAAATTTGTACAATGGAGAAATCGGGTAGATCGATGAATCTAATTATTTTTTGCATTTGCTGGGTCTCGAACCTGATCCTTCACGGCTGCTAGGCAAGTGTCTTATCCACTAGGCTGTTACACTATGCATAGAAGCCTGAGGTTTATATGTACGATTTGTTATTTAGCCTGGTAAACCAAGGCTTGTTACTTGAGTATTAGCTGAATCTTGGCTCAAGACTTACAAGCCAAGGCTTGTTACTTGATTAGTGGCTGGATCTTGTCACAAGACTGGCAAACCGAGGCTCGTCACTTGAACGTTGGTCGGATCTCATACCAACCTTTAGAGTCCGAGCCTGGGAGGCCAAGTATTGTGCCAAGACCAGCCCCGTTGTCAATATTTGTTTTTCTACAAATGGAGATCTGAATGACGAACGTTAAAGTAATATTAATCAATTTTTGTTAAAAGACCTCGTTACAATAGGAATGTTGAATAAAACTGTAGAAAACTTATAAAAATTTGAACTCTTACAGAGACATCGTTGGCTGCCACTGAAGCAGAAAAAATAATTAAGCGCACGAGAGGTAATTGAACCGTAATTCAATTAAATATACAAAAAGAACAAGTTAATTCGATTGAAAAAAAAATATATCAAAAAATAAATAGTATATTACACACCTAGGGCAGTAAAGTAAGAAATGTCTCTGCCAAGGCGAAGCCTAGGTCGACAAACATGTGATGTGAGGATTTCTTCTTTACTGCCCAAGGTGTGTAATATACTATTCTTGCCTCCGGGTGGAAAGCGTTAACTTACGTCCCGCTGTGCAAAACGAAGTTGCTGTTTTCCGCCTCCGTGGGAAGAGAAAAATAGTATACCCGATAAAAAATGTTTAGATCCAAGCATATATGATTGGATCCAAATTTTGGCGCGACCCAAGCGGATCCAAACAGATCTGACAATACCCAAAGAGATCTCACTATATCTAAGTATATCCAAACAGATCTTAAAGTATCAAAAGAGATCCAAACAGATCTCAAAATGTCCAAAGAGATCCAAATAGATCTCACTATATCAACGTTTATATAAGTTTATCCAAGCAGATCTGCGTAAATGTCGATCTTTAAAGAAATCTACATAGATTCAAGCACATATATCTAAAGAAGTTTCACTGCATTCTAATGAATGTATGTATTATATTATACTTTAGACCATTCTAAAAACAATGTCTACTCACATCTCGGATCTTATTGCTATAACCTCTTATGCTTTTAATGAACCTATGTATAACATAGATCAAAAGTCAATTGATATTTAAGTGAAAAAAATAGATGAATACTTTAGAAACATTAGTCAAACTGATTTATTTTATTTATTCATTACAATATCAAGTATATGATTTAAATATTCTTATTCGCAGTAGAACCCTGACAGTTCGACGATTCAGGAGCCTTACCTGTATTTAAATATTATTGGATCTGACCAAATATGACTACATTTAGACACACATTTTTGGATATAGTCATAAATTATTGGATATACGTATATATCTGCTCGGATATGAATTATTTTTGCATCTATATACCCACCTACATGCAGTTAGGTCTGAGCAAATATAATTATATGTAGTTATATATGCTTGGCTATAAGTATATTTGCTTGGATATAAATCTTTATATCTGCTTATATATAGTTGGATCTGAGCAAATATACTTTGAGACAATGTGAATTGTCTTCGTCGTTCCCAGCCTCGCGGTGTCTGTTTTCTTGTCTCGTTACCGCCTAAAACTATAACGTCATGGTGCCATGGTCACATGACTAATTTCTCTTGTCGACACATGACCGTAGGGTAAGTGGGGATAGGCGGAGCTCATGGCCTAGGACCCTGCGGCATCGATGAACACTTCGATTTTGGATCCTTAAGCGCGCACGTGCTAAAGCAATTCTTAATTATCTTGTTGTATCTTGTCAATTTATAAAATAAGTGATTTACTTGCCACCTTATCTTTATATTAAAGTAATTTTAGACTAATTATATAAGCATTTACAATTAAAAAGTGTATAAAATACAGTGTACAAAATTGTGCCCTCGTGCCCACTCAACGTAGCTGGGGTCGTTGCCGCCAAAGAGCAGCCGAAACATTTTTGTTATACAATAATACTGCGCAATATTGTAAGTAATTTATACGGTTATATCTGGCAATAAATCTGTCATTCTTTACTTTAATCTGTGCCTGTATTCTGCTTTATTATTTGATTTCCTACTTTTAAGTTAATTTTCTTTGCATAAACTAAGTATAATAGCCGTAAGGGAATTTAGTAGGAGTTTCATCCATTGCTGTCTGAACGAGTGCGGGTTTTTCTCTTGCGGGAACCCATTTGTGTTGTCCAAATAAATTATAAATATTGTAGAGGCCAGCCTAAGCCAGGGTTCAACCCGCGAATTCTGGTGGCTGCTGGTGAAAATCGCGAACCCAAAAGCGATTTGTCTCAACTGGCGCTCGAACAGGGACTTCGCAAATTTATATTCAGATAGGCAATCTTGACACTCTATAAATTTCCTCACGGCTAATCATTGTCAATATTAAACTGATCAATTTGAAATAATTTAATAATTAAAAATTAGCAAAATACAGGCAATCACACATATAAAACCATTTGCACCATCTTTCATATTTCTTATATTTAAACATATTCTAGTATTCTAATTATTTTACGCGCAAATTGTTTCATTATAAAATCAAATAAATCATTGTAATAGTGTGTGCTACGTCTATACACCTTGTCTGCGGTGACCTTGTAAGAGCGCGTCTCAACGTTGCTACCCGAGATCGGTGTGTTTATTCCTCACGGCTTCGATACTTAAAATTATTTACAATAATCTTTTGTACAAATAAATCCCAGTACACTTGAGTTGTGTACGTAAAATAAAATTTCAACCAAATAAAATTAGTATTTGCCCTTCACTAAATAAAGTATTACCAAATCAGATCCAGCTACAAAGAAATTTCACAAATAAAAGTAAAATCAAAAAAAAAAAAACTTATAAAATTCAATTTAGAATAAATACGTTTGAATATTAGCTGCGGATTATAAAAGTCTTTGGTGTTGAAAGTTTTACTCTACATAATCTCCTTCAGTTCTTACTGAGCCTAAGCCATTGTTTACGTTTGCGTTTCCGGGTCGTAAAACTCTCCTTTGTCCGAAAAGTTTTGGGTTAAAATAAAATAAAATTTTAACTTGTAAACATTTTCCCAAGCTAAGTCCTTGCGGCTGATAATTTACGATCGTCAAAGTAAATACAGTAAAGTAAAATTAAAATCAAATTAAAACTTATTGGGAATTCTCTGAACTTATCCATCAGTCTAAAGTCTGGTTTCAATCTGATAACACAAAACAAAGTATTTTACTGTAAAGCCTTAGTGGAAGGTTGAAGTCATAAAATTTGGTATTCACTATTAATTCTAAATTTCGATCATGTTGCCAAGAACACCGGTTTCCAGACCTATACCTATCCCTGTTAATTATAATCATCATAATAACACTAGTCATAATTTATTACAATTCCCACCTCACTCATCGTCGAGTGCAGTAATCCCAACTACTAGTGCTATTGACGATCTAGTTGATCTTACGGGTGGTATTCATAACAGTACGGTCAACAGTCATCATGAAATACCTGTAAATAACATCGCCGGAAATCCCAGTACAAGCAACGTTAGCGGGGTCCTCCCGCTCAGCGCAGCCAACCCTCACGCGAGCTCCACGGGAGCCCTGTCAAACGCGATATCCCGTTTACAGACTGAACCCGCAGCATTGCAAGCAGCTCATCAAGAGCTGGTGTTATCGAACATAGTTTCACAACCTACCAACGCGTTACCGACGATTTCGCATCCGGCAATGGTCGCGCAATCGGGAAGTTATCCTCTCTTCTCAGACAGCCGAATTTCCAGTACCTTGATGCCCCGAGAATTATTTCCTGTAACGACATCTACCCTTACTGCGGGCCATTTTGCCCCATACGGTCACTCACATGTGCAGCCTATTCTGGTAAGCAGCCAGCCTTCAGCTGTACAGTACACCACTGCGCGGGAACCGTACGCGCACCTCACGGTCCCACCACCGACGTATACAATACCACAGCACACGAACGTTCAACCACTACCACAGTGTACCATGTCGACCTACTCACATCCGTGTACGACTGGCTATACCTCGGGGTATTCGTACTTACACACACAACCTGGGTATGCACCATCTCACTCATACGTACCGCCGTCAGCGATGTATAATACGTACACTGTTCCAGTGGGACAGTCAAATGCAAGCGGGCTCAATTCACTGCGCGTACATGACATTAATCGCATAGTAAAATCGTGGAATATTTCATTCCCACCTCGTGATCCCGCGACTTCGCTAGATGCTAGAAAATATCTTCGAACACTCGAACAGCGTATGTCTAGTAATGATATCCCAATTGAAAACTTTCATGCAGTCGTGACGCACACGCTCAACGGTGACGTTCTTGAGTGGTACTACCAGAATGAACAATTATTCACGAGTTGGGCAGTCTTTAAGTCTCACTTTAAAATTTGGCAGACCCACCAATCAGATGAGATTTTATTACAGAAAATTTACTCGGCAAAACAAGGCAGCAATGAAACAGGTGTTGCTTTTGTTAATAGAATGCAGGGCGCTTTTCTACAACTGGAGGAACCTCCGTCCCAAGTTAAACAAATTCGATTAATACTCACTCGATTTAATTCGTGTTTTTTACAAAAATTTTCGGATCAAAACATCTTAACGTACACTGAATTATTTGCACGTGTCAGTGCTTGGCAACCTACTGCCGATGCTCTGAACCTTAACATAAATTTGAGTCAGAAAGAAATTTCGAGTCGCTTCAAAGTTCGAAGTAAAGTAAATTCAATTGTTCAAACTCCTTCAGAGTTAGAAACCATCAACAGTATCGAGACTGCTCAGTCCCTAAATAAAAATAACAAGAATAATGATTCTCATAAAAACAATCACAAAAATGTCATTTTTAAAGATACTTACTCCGATCACAACAAAACCCAACAAAGAACTGACACGCAAGGATACAATTCCGAGTCTCCTACGCAAATAAATAAATTCGAAAAATTAATGAATGACTTTTTCAAAAGATTAGAACAAATATCGGTAACTAGCCCACCAGCAGATACCCCTCCAGCAGGTTCAAGTCCAGCGCAACAAGCCCCTGCATCAAAAGCTCCGACCTGTGGTCGCTGTAAAAGGGTGGGACACGTAGCCGAGCTCTGTTGCGCACGTACAACTGACGAGTTACGTTTAAAAGCGGGATTAGCGTTACGACCCCGACCGGAAAGTCCAAAAAACGCGTAAGTGCCCTGGTAGATACCAACCGCGCTGCCAGGGCTACTATACTAGAAAATAAAACGGATGAACTCGAAGAAAATAACCAGGGTGAACAAGATAGACCCAAATTAAATTCTGACGCTCCGGAATTTATTATCGACAGTGGAAAATTTTTTTTAAATTATCCTATCACTTCTGATATTTCGAAAATTGGCGGTAACGCTTCGGAAAATATTGAAATTGATTTAATTGACTTCACCTCACCTGTCGATCAAATTGCTGATGAAGTAGCAGCTGAGGAGTCCGCGTGGGAGACAACTTCCGAGTTGTCACAACAAACGCGAAATAGTAGAAAATTAAAAACTAAAAACTCGATAAAAACTTTAAAATCAAAACTTAAAAAATCGATAATCCCGACACGCATTGTTAAAAATAAAACTAATAAAAGTTACTCAAGAGTTCCTACTAAGAGCCCACTACTCGATCTTGAAATTGACGAACGGCAACCGGTCACAGAGCTTGAGAATGGTCTAGAGACACATGATACCTGTCTCTGTGATCTAAGGGAGGATATTAGTCCTCTATATGACTCAGAGATTGATGAGTATCGCTCTGATTCCAGTGAGGAAATTGGTTACGCGCCATCACTCACTATAAAAATAAATCCCGATAATAAACAAAGTACGTTACTACCTATACTCAGTAACGATAATAAACTGAGCTGTATGACAGCTTTAGCTAGCTTTAAGGCCCCATCGACAGTGAGCCGTATGGTAGCCAACATATCTATTGGTGAATATACATTGGAAGCATTACTGGACAGTGGCAGTGAGCGCAGTTACATCTCTGAACTTGCGTATGAGCAAATCAGAGAAAATCAACTGCAGGATCTCACACCAGATCCCACTAGTACTCATGGAGTAACGATGGCAAACTCTAAGTCCACACAAACACGAGGAGGAGCTCCATTTAAAATAAAAATTGACGGCCATGATATAATCACCTGGTTAAGCGTTTTATCTAATTTATCCACTCCAGTAATTCTTGGCCTTGACTTTTGGCAGCGAGCAGATGTTCAAGTAAATTCCAAGGAGAGTACTTGGAAATTAAATACCAGTAATGTTGTTCACTCATTCTGCTCTCGTTCTAGCTTCATTAATCAAACAGCATTGAATGCATTATCTTCTGATGAACGTATGGATCTCGAAAAATTTCTAGCACAAGAATTTGAGAAAAACAAACAAGCCAAGTTGGGTCTAACTCATGTTGTTCAACACCGCATAGAAGTTACAGACGAAACTCCAGCTCGCACCAAGCCGTATCGTCGAAGCCCCCCGGTAATGAAAGCTATGCATGATCGAGTAGACGAATTGCTCGAGAAGGGTTACATCCAGCCTTCGAACAGTGCTTGGGCAAGTTCACCGGTGATGGTACCGAAAAAGAATAATACTTGGCGTATGTGTATTGACTACAGACCGCTTAACAGAGTAACGAAAAAATCCGCCTACCCGTTACCGATTATGCACCGCATCTTGTCAAGTCTTCAGGGTGCTAAAGTCATTTCTGTTCTGGATGTCAGCGACGCTTTTCATCACGTCTTGATGGAACCAAATAGCCGACAGTACACGGCATTTTGTGTGGATGGTCGAGGCCTATTTGAATGGATTCGTATGCCATTCGGTCTCACTAATGCACCCAGTACATATCAGGAAGTCTCTGATACTGTCCGCCGAGAAATTATTGAGTATTTAAAAACCCATTTTTCCTACGTCGCAGCAGAAAATAAAATTTTTGCATACCTGGACGACTGGATAATTATAAGTAATGATCTAATTGAACACAAAATGCTCCTTCAGGCCGTATTTGAAGGATTCCGAAATGCCGGAATAAAAATGAACGAAGAAAAGAGTCATTTCGGGTGTTCTGAAGTTCATTTTCTTGGCTTTATAATTAATGAAGAAGGTTTGAAACCGGATCCAGCTCGACTAGAACCAATCGCTGAGTACAAACGACCTACCAACCGTAAGGAATTGCGCCGATTTAACGGACTAGTCAATTGGTATCACAAACATGTTAAAAATGTCGCAAAAGTTCAAGGTCCCTTGAACAAATTAACGAGTACCCGAGTCCCATGGAACTGGACAGAAATTGAAGAAAAGGCCTTCATAGAAACCAAAGAAGCTTTATTAAAAGCTGCGACATTATCATTACCACAACCAGACCTGCAGTACCGCTTGTACACTGATGCCAGTAACACTGGATTGGGCTCAATTCTTACTCAGTATGATTCAGAGTTTGATCGAGAAAATTTAATTATCTGCTTAAGTCGTCCACTGAATAAAGCAGAAATGAATTACACAACAACCGAGAAAGAATGCTTGGCTGTTGTGTGGTCCTTACGGAAATTACGAGGCTACATTGAAGGCCTACCAGTGACAGTCTACACTGATCACTCAGCGTTAAAATGGCTTCACTCGTTAAAAGATCCGGCAGGTAGACTCGCAAGGTGGGCAATCGACATCTCGGCTTACGATATTGAAGTTGTACACTATCGAGGTACTCAAAACGAAGCCCCAGACGCACTTTCACGCCGATATGAAAACTCAGACGCTGCTGATCTACCTATCTCAGATCCAAGTTCACCGCTGTTGAGTGTCATTGCCCAGAGTACTGCTTGGTACGACGAAAAGGTTCGAGTCGTCCAAAAATACCCAGAAAATTATCGTGATTGGAAATACGAAAATAATCGGCTGTATTTTTATCGACCACTAGCTGTTAAAGAAATACTCGGTGAACTAAATCCTTGGAAAATAGTCCTAACAGAGCCCGAAATTCGCCCAAACATTGAGAAAGCTCACTGCGAAGCTCAATCGGGTCATCTTGGGATTGATAAGACTTACCAACGGATACGAGACAATTTCTACTGGCCAGGAATGTTTAAGGATGTCTCTTCGTATGTTTCATCTTGTGAGACCTGCATGTTAACTAAAACTGATCAAACCAAACCGCAAGGATATATCGGTACGAGACCACCGATGCAGCCGTGGTCCATCATTTCTATTGACACAATTGGTCCTTATACTCGCTCGACTATGGGTAACCAATATGCGCTTGTTATTGAAGATATTTACACGCGTTATCTCGAAATTTTTCCGCTTAAACAACAATCCGGCAAACTTATAAAACGCCATCTCACCACTGTATTTAATCATTGGGGTCCTCCATCTCAAATCATCTCCGATAATGGTAAAGAATTTATTAACAAAGATATTATAAATTTAATTAGCCAATTTAATATTAAATTTACACCAACGCCTATCGGTCACCCGTGCGCAAACCCCGTTGAACGTTGTAACCGTACAATTGAACCCATGATTGTTGCATTCACGAGTAAAAACCAAAAAGATTGGGACGAACACCTCGACGACTTAAAATTTGCATATAACACTTCAGTACACACTGCTCTAGGTATAACACCATTCTACTTAAATCACGGACGTGACGCTCGACTGATTAATGATACTGATCCTCTCGAAAACCCAGACGTATCTGACGTTACTGCTTGGCAATCTCGTATGGACCGCATGGTTGAGTTAAGACACTTTGTCGAACAGAATATGTTAAGAGCCCGGGAACGTACGCGTAAACAACATGAACAAAAGTTCTCTGATATCCCAATAGATCTGAAAATCGGTGATCAAGTATATTATTTAAATAAAAAATTGAGCAAAAAGGTTGACGGTTATAGTGCTAAACTAGCACCAAAATATTCGGGGCCTGCCGTGGTCTCTAAAATTTTAAGTCCTTTAGTAGTTGAATTAAAAGACATTGTCGGTAACGACATTGGCACATACTATTATAATGATTTAAAAATTCCAAGACGGTCTCGAAGACGTAACTAATTATTTTCAATATATTGCAGATTAATCATCATGAAAGTAAAGATATTGGGCGACTCAGAATCAGATACTGACACTCGGTCTCATGAATTGGAGAACGAGGTATCTGATACTGAAGCATTATCACCTCATCCAGTCATCTCATCATCAGAATCATTATCACCGTCATTAAATACAATTACCACATCCACATCGGAACTACCATTGATCAGGGAAACTGCACCCCCAACCTCGTCGCCGGCTGTACCAATCATGGCTACAACCACTTCGTTACCGACTGGGTCCACAGGATCAGTTACATCGGCTGGACCAAAATCCTCGATGGCACCATGGCAGACAACTACAGGCTTAGAGTTTAATCGACCATCATCTGTACTGTACCAACAGAGTGCTAACGCCACGCCAACGTCAGTAGTGCTAGAAACACTGAAAAATTTTATGAAGGATGAATTTAGCAAACTGCATGCTCGCATCGACCGTGTCGTGAGCCAGCGTTCTTCAGCGATGTCTACAGCATCCGTGTTATCGAGATTTGACACTCAGTGGATGCAACGTGTTGATGATAAATTAGATAGTCTTCAAGCTACTCTCGAAACTAATACAGACCAGATTACAGACTTCAAGACTCAGCTGGAGTCTCTTAAAATACCTCCTACGGTGCCAGAAGCTGTCTCAGCCACAGAACTCACAGCTCAGCTTCACCAGCTGAGTGAACAAGTCCAACAAAGCCAACAGATGATTGGAAAAATCAAAATACCAAGTCCGAAAGAATTTGCAGAGAAATTACAAGCTATCAACTTCAAGATTCAATCTACCGACACTGGGGTCAGTTGCCAGACAACACCACCATCGGCCACGTCTGCACTTCCAGTCAAAAGCGAGTATGATATCGGTACTACACCACCCAACAAAAACGTTATTAATTTGCTAGCTGCACAATCTTCAGCCTGTGGTCCGAATCCAGGACTTAAAATTCGAGAGGGTGTTAAACCACCCATAATAACTAAAGACACGAGATTTCCACCATCACCACTGCTAACCAGGAGAATGGCCCGCCACGAGCTGACTGAGGGGGAAACCGAAACGCTACGAGCCTCAGGAGCCATCCCCAAGAACGTCAAAGCTAAAATTCCGATCGTGACGGTTGTCAACGCGTTACCGTACTCACAAACCGTCCACGCACCAAGATACCAAGTGTCACTGTCACCTGAGGATGCTTACCAAAAATTTATATCCGAATTGAATCCCGTAGCATCTTCGTTTGCTGCGTCATCCGCTACGGGCACAGATGCGACATCACAAGTTGTAGTCCATAATGGTATTCACTTTATGGATTTCAAAACATTCTGTAAAGCAATCGAAACCATCTGCGTAACTGTGAAGCCTCGCATATGTCATACTGAGCTTCGCGAATCATGGACACAAACAGTAACGACTCAGGCTCAGTCGTTATTTATTTCCAACGCTTGTCAAAACTGTCGGCAACGGAGTCATAAGATTGCCGACTGCCCGTTACCGTGGCGGCCTGACATGTGCCACATATGCTATCAGGATCAAGTAACGACTGCAACTTGTTTCCGTCCACACGATAAAAATTTCAAGGATTATCTCAGAGGACGTTGCCCGCAGTGTGGTATCCCAGCTCAACTCTTTGACCCACAGTGCAATGCCTGCAACAGAAGATATCCGGGATACAAGGATTGGATATCCACTGTATACACCCGTGAGGACATTGAGAGATTCCATCAGGCACATCTACGCTCCATGAAATAAATCACTAGTTACCATTTTGAAGATGTATCTCAATAAATAACCATCATAACATTCATAATCACCTCATCTTATTTCACAATATCTCACTATTTAACGGTTGCCAGTATAACTTTATAAATTACAGCTTCGAGTTCAAGGGCAGCAGTACAAAAATTTCCTTTACTATTTAATTAAATTCCTTTTCAGCTCCATATGAGCTGACAGCCAATTTAGCGAGGCAAAACTCAAAAAAAAAAAAAAAAAAAAAAAAAAATTTTTATATTTATTTTTTTTTCTCCATTTTTATTGTTACACTTACTTCATTGTTGTTTATGCTAAAATGTAAGTCCTTCTCTTTTGTATAATGTATACAGTGAAATATTCGTATCAATTACCCCTTATTTTAAGTCAAAAATTTTTCTTTCTTTATTATTTCTTCTTATTATACAAGTTAGAGGATCCAAGTCGAGGTCCCAAGATTGGAGTGACATCGGTCCTCAGGTAGAATTGGTCTTATCTGGCGTTCAAAACGAATTTTTATTTTTATTTTACTCCATATGGTCATGTTGTCAAGCACAATGTCTTGCATTACCACTAAAGAAATAATAAAACTATAATTTTCATTTTTTTTGGCAATACACTTACCACAACTACGGCGATACACTTGCCACGAGTACGGTGATTACTTGCCAAGCAATTACGGCGATTTACTTGCCAACCTTAGCGAATTTTTCGCATTGTAAATAATTTAAATAAACCCAATTATTGCTTCAGCAGTCGGTCAACGAGGACGAGAAGTCAAAAGGGTAACCTTGGCTTGGTGGGGGGGATTGAGACAATGTGAATTGTCTTCGTCGTTCCCAGCCTCGCGGTTTCCGTTTTCTTGTCTCGTTACCGCCTAAAACTATAACGTCATGGTGCCATGGTCACATGACTAATTTCTCTTGTCGACACATGACCGTAGGGTAAGTGGGGATAGGCGGAGCTCATGGCCTAGGACCCTGCGGCATCGATGAACACTTCGATTTTGGATCCTTAAGCGCGCACGTGCTAAAGCAATTCTTAATTATCTTGTTGTATCTTGTCAATTTATAAAATAAGTGATTTACTTGCCACCTTATCTTTATATTAAAGTAATTTTAGACTAATTATATAAGCATTTACAATTAAAAAGTGTATAAAATACAGTGTACAAAATTGTGCCCTCGTGCCCACTCAACGTAGCTGGGGTCGTTGCCGCCAAAGAGCAGCCGAAACATTTTTGTTATACAATAATACTGCGCAATATTGTAAGTAATTTATACGGTTATATCTGGCAATAAATCTGTCATTCTTTACTTTAATCTGTGCCTGTATTCTGCTTTATTATTTGATTTCCTACTTTTAAGTTAATTTTCTTTGCATAAACTAAGTATAATAGCCGTAAGGGAATTTAGTAGGAGTTTCATCCATTGCTGTCTGAACGAGTGCGGGTTTTTCTCTTGCGGGAACCCATTTGTGTTGTCCAAATAAATTATAAATATTGTAGAGGCCAGCCTAAGCCAGGGTTCAACCCGCGAATTCTGGTGGCTGCTGGTGAAAATCGCGAACCCAAAAGCGATTTGTCTCAACTTATATATGCTGGGATATGCGTATATCTACTTGGATATTAATCTTAATACATCTCTATATCTGCTCATATATGATTAGATCTGAGCAGTTATAATTATATATGCTGACAGCTAGCTTGAGATCAAATATTTGGATGCATTTCGATATAAACAGATCCAACGAGATCCAGACATATCTGGTTGGATCCAAACGTTTTTTATCGGGTACACACCTTGGGCAGTAAATAAGAAAGCCTCAGATCACAAGTTTGTTGACCTCGGCTTCGTCTCGGCCGACAAGTACATGGGATCTGAGACATCTCTTACTCTACTGCACTAGGTAAGTAATATACTATTGAGAAATTTTTTTTTTGGAATCGATGAAAAAATCTATAACCAAAATTTGGATAATAGATGTACAAAAATTTTGTTTACAGAGCCCGTGAACAACGAGAAACACGAAGGTGCCAAGAACACTGAAAAAAAATTTAAACTCTCGAGTATAAAAATAACCAAGGAAAATATATTGTTATTAAAAAAAAAATAATATTTACAGTTAATATGTCCAGTAAAGATTATGTTTTGCTCATATAGTCTGTATCCTTCCATATCCTTCAAATAAATAATTACAGAATTTTTTTTTACTATCAATCACAGCAGTTGATACTACCCGTTTGATAGTAAACGTGCACTTGTAGGACGCAATTACTTATTATATGACGACGTACTCCTAGGCTAGGCCACTTTATTACATGTGTGGACTTTATACGTCTATATACGCCTGAGAAATAGTCACCGAATTTTTTTACTATCAATCACAGCAGTTAATACTACCCGTTTGATAGTAAACGTGCACTTGTAGGACGCAATTACTTATTATATGTCGACGTACTCCTAGGCTAGGCCACTTTATTACATGTGTGGACTTTATACGTCTATATACGCCTGAGAAATAGTCACCGAATTTTTTTACTCTCTATTACAGCAGTTAATACTACCCGTTTTATACAAAACGGGCACTTGTAGGGTGCAACTACTTATTATATGTCGACGTACTCCTAGGCTAGGCCACTTTGTTACATGTGTGGACTTTATACGTCTATATACGCCTGAGAAATAGTCACCGAATTTTTTTACTCTCTATTACAGCAGTTAATACTACCCGTTTGATAGTAAACGGGCACTTGTAGGACGCAATTACTGATTACATGTCGACGTACTCCTAGGCTAGGCCACTTTGTTACATGTGTGGACTTTGTACGTCTATATACGCCTGAGAAATAGTCACCGAATTTTTTTACTCTCTATTACAGCAGTTAATACTACCCGTTTGATAGTAAACGGGCACTTGTAGGACGCAATTACTGATTACATGGCAACGTACTCCTAGACTAGGCCATTTTATCACGTGTCTGGACTTTATACGGCCATATATTCTAAAAAATATCCAACGAATTGTAATACTATCTACCATAGCAGTTGATACTACCCGTTTTATACAAAACGGGCACTTGTAGGGTGCAACTACTTATTATATGTCGACGTACTCCTAGGCTAGGCCACTTTGTTACATGTGTGGACTTTATACGTCTATATATGCCTGAGAAATAGTCACCGAATTTTTTTACTCTCTATTACAGCAGTTAATACTACCCGTTTGATAGTAAACGGGCACTTGTAGGACGCAATTACTGATTACATGGATACGTACTCCTAGACTAGGCCATTTTATCACGTGTATGGACTTTATACGGCCCTATATTCTAAAAAATATCCAACGAATTGTTATACTATCTACCATAGCAGTTGATACTACCCGTTTTATACAAAACGGACACTTGTAGGGTGCAACTATTTATTATATGTCGACGTACTCCTAGACTAGGCCATTTTGTTACATGTATGGACTTTATACGTCCATATAGTTCTAAAAAATAGCCACCAATTTTTTTTATATCTACCACAGCTGTTTAGACTACTCGTTTCATACATAACGGGCACAATTACACCATAATTACTGAATATATGGCAACGTACTCTTAGGCTAGACCATTTTTTACATGCATGGGCCTGATATAGCTATATACTTATAAGAAATCTCCACATAATTGTTTTACTATCCACTACAGCAGTTATAACTACCCGTTTAACAGTAAACGGGCACTTGTGCGGTGCTATTAATAATTATATGTCAATGAACTTTTACGCTAGGCCATTTCTTCACATAAATGGGCTATATACGTTTATATACTTGGAAAAATTAGTCACAGAATTTCATTTTACCCTACTACAGCGGTTAAATCTACCCGTTTTATGGTAAACGGGTATTCGTTAGATGCAATTATTAATTATATGACAACGTTCTCTTACGCTTGGCAATTTCATCTTCTTTTCCTACAAAACACGGTTAAAATTTTCTTTATTTACTTCGGAAACATTTTACACTACCCGTTTCATACTAAACGGCTACTAGTATAGACCAATTTTTAACTATATTTTAAATTTTGTACCATAAAAGCATCTTTTTACGTTAATTTGTTAAAAAAGGTGAAAATTTTTTTTTTGGGCCTTAAGGCCCCAAAATAATTATTAATTTTTTATGGCCTTCATGGATAATAATTATTTAAATAACAATTAGAGCTATATTTGCAATTTGTTATATCATTCTCTGTCTAAAAACAGTTTTGGGCCTTAGTAGTCCTACTTTCGGCATTATTATTTATTTCTCATCATCATGAGTATTATTTGCTTAAATATTAATTCTCTTCTATTCCAAAATTTTAAAACTAGTGCTCAATAATTTTTATGGGTCCCAGGGGCCTTACTTCCGGTCTTATATTTTCTCTGAAAAAAAATTAACCGGACTACAATTTATTTGTATATTACTCATAAATTGCTATCGAGATTTTAAATTATGACCGGAAGCCCCCCACCTCCGTCTGTCAGGGTTATGCTACATCATACTCATAGCTCTTCTCGATCTGTACTTTTATTCTAATAAATTCCCGCAATATTCATTTATTGCACGCAGTCCGCCATCTATTCATTCACATTGAAACTACATTACCGTATTTCTATGTCGATAATAATTTCATTCGGGATTTTAGTCTTCGGGGAAATAAACCTCACCCGGTTGATGAAGTAAAATTGGCTCAGCAGGCGAGTGGACCGATATCTCGAAAAAAAGCCTCTAACATGGCAGTCAAGACGGGAACGATTGAAATTGATTTGCGGTGAAAATGTCAATAATTTTAATCCTGACATACCTAAGTATTTAGATGTTATGTCAAATGTTATATATGAACAAGTACTTAAAGATAAGATTTTATATATTTCCGTTTGAATATATATTCACGATTCGGTTTTTTCTCCCTATTTATGACTTTTTACAAAATATTGAAGTTGAATAGTATTTAATTTTATCAAAATATGTTGTTTAGTTGAAAACTGTGTAGAGTATTGTTACATTTGATGTTAATATTAGTAAGCTGTGAAGTAAATGTGATAAAATAAGTTAATTAAATAAACAGTATCATTAAAATATTATTCGTATAATAATAACTGTGTATTGATGTCACATTAAATGATAACCATGTATTATAAGGTTAAAAAACTTGTTTGTTGGATAAAATAAAAATTTTTATAATAATACTTAGTCAATGAATTTAATGAAGTTTTGATGGTATCAATGAAAAATGTTATTGGATTTAAGTTTTTGTTCAAATTCATTAATAAAATTTGATTTGTATGTATTATTGTAAAGTCTATTTTTTTTGGGTCTATTTTTTCTAGGTCTGTTTTTTCCAGTCTATTTTTTCCGCTCTATTTTTTCCAGGTCTATTTTTTCCGGGATTCGTTCTAGCCACAATGCGTAATTTGGTGTGCAATTAGGGAGGCAGGGTAAGCGTTTGAAAAAGCTCAAATGTGCTGTCTAAAGACGATGCATATGGGTTTCTTTCAAGCCCCAAATGTGCGCAAGGTAAAGAAGAGTTGAACGAGCAATGCTATTAAATATTTTGACTTCACTAAGCCAAGAGTTTGCTTTAAGACGTGAGAGTATGGTCAGGACTGTCCCCGAGGCCTGCCTGCACTTTCTGGCGGCCTCGGAGGCAGTCAAACCTCCCTGCACAGAACTGTTAAAAGGCACTTTCAGGTATATGTACAATTTTACCAGGTCCAGCGTTATTTATTCAATTGTTATGTCCAATAAATTTTTTTTTATTCATTTATTTTATCTAATAAATAAATTTACGAAACTCCTCTTTACAAAAGCACACGAAAACGCAGCGTCAGTTCTACCATCATTTATGCATATAAAAGTAACGCGATGATTTTTGCATTAACGATTGACGAATAAATAAAAAATCACCGTCATTTTCCACCAATGACAACAAGTTAATTACTCCCATCAAACATCAATCAAAAGTTTTAAATAGCCTGAGCACCATGGCTCAGGGCCTATCAGATCTCGTGATCGTGAGCCCTACGGACCGCGAATAACGAAACCGCGAAAATTTCGTGAATCTTATTGCAGGAATCCGCGTTTGCGTCGAAAAGTCAGTAAGATCCTTAAACTAAAATTCTTTTAAATTCAGTTATTGCAGGAATCCGCGTGTGCGTTGAAAAGTCAATAACTGAATCCAAATTGTCTATTAAAAATTCTCAAACACCGATTAAAAATTCGGTTCAATTGAATAGTGATACAAAATAAAAATAAATTGTAATCCAATCTCGAGTCGATTCAGTTCTGCGCATAATAGCCTTCAGGCCCAACAAAGACGCATAATACAAAAAATTTGTATTCTAAAAATTAGTGAAAAGTATAGTGTATAAGTGAAGTTCAATTAAAAATATTGTAATACAAACGTTTAATAAAAAGACTAGAGATCATAACTTCAACCTTCAGAGTTTCATTCGAAAGTAGCACATAAGATTTTATCCTATAACCCCAGCCGCGCCTATTTAAATAATCCACTCAGGAAGAGGCCGAGTGAGCTGCAAAGTTCTGGAGGGATAAAAGCCTGCCGTGTTAGAAGAAAGAACCATCTAAAGATAAGTGAGAGACATTTAAAACATTTTCTCTCTATTGATCGATTTATAAATGCAACGTGACCAAGCTCGAAGGCGTTTGGGTTTGTACTCTTCGAAAAACCCACAATAAATAATAAATATAGGAAGCGAAAATCTTTCTCGTATTCTTTACTGTTGTCCGCATCCTCCAAATCGCTCGTTAAATTTTTCTATCGCTACCAAAGGGAGAAATCCCGGATAATTAATTTAAATCTAAGCGGCGGACATAGCACAATTATGACTAATACTGTAGCACCACTAATAAAATGTCATAAACAGAGAAAAAGTAAAACAAATTAAAAAAATTCATCAGAAGAGATAAATAAATATTAATGGTTAAATATTAATTTAATCTAAATAGAATAGTTTGAAAAATTAAAAAGTACAGATTTTGATGTTCATTTTTTTTTTTTTTTTATCAATTATCACAACTTACCCGTGTGAAAAAAAAAGTTCGAACAAGTTCGAAAAAAGTTTGACGTGTCGAACTTCAAAATTTGTTACAAAACAGAACTTTTTTTCGAACTTTTTCGAACTTTAGTAAAACATTATAAATTGCATTACAAACATGAAAAATCACATAGGACAAAGAGGATTGGCATAAAAGTTCAAGATTCTCGATTTTTCAGAACGTGTCCCTAACAAAGGAAACAATTAGGTATCAAAATTTTTAGATCTTTTACGATAATTTTAATTATAATTCAAAACAGTGTTTGGACTGAATTTTTTTTCGGTATAATAGAAATTTTTAGAACTTTTTCGATAATTTCTATCGCAGAAGTTCGAAAGTTACAGAACGTACTGAATGATTTTCATAAACGAAGTTCTGAAAAATTTCGATATTTAAAGAATTTTTTCGATAATTTTAATGCAGAAGTTCAAAAAAGTTCGATATTTTCAGAACTTTTTCGATTATTTTTATCGCAGAAGTTTAAATGTTTCAGATGTTTTTGGATGATTTTTATTAGAGAAGTTCAGCAAAGGTTAGAACATTTTCGATAATTTTAAGTGCAGAAGTTCAAAAAAGTTCGTCATTTGCAGAACTTTTTGGATGATTTTTATTGGGGAAGTTCTAAAAAGGTTTGAACTTTTTTGAAAATTTAAAGTGTAGAAGTCCTGAAAGAGTTCGATGTTTTCGATAATTCTAAGTGTAGATGTTCTAAAAAAGTTCGATGGATAAAGAACTTCAAAGTTTGTAGTACTGACCATTATCATTTTCTTCTATAGAAGTACGGTAGTTTGAGGACTTTTTCGACAATATTCATTATAGAAATTTAAATGAAGTTCGAAAGTTTTAAAATTCATTGGATAATTTTAAGTATAGCAATAATAGATAAGTTCGACATTTTCAGAACTTGTTTGATAATTTTTATCGCAGGAGTTCGAATGTTTCAGATCTTATGGATCATTTTTATTATAGGTTCTGGAAAAGTGCGATACTTTCAGAACTTTCTCGATAACTTTAAGTATACAAGTTCTAGAAATGTTCGATATTTTCAGAACTTTTTCGGTAATTCTTATTGCAGATGTTTAAATGCTTTACAACTTTTTGAATGATTTTAATAAACAAAGTTCTGAAAAAGTTTGTAATTTTCAGAATTTAAGTAAAGGTAGTTCGTAATCATTTCATAGTAAATGTAAATGTCAAAATATAATCGACATTACTTTACTATTTATTCGTAATTTGTTTTTCTAAATTATTTTTTTTCCGAACTCCTTTCTGGAGTGAATTTTACTGCGAAGAGATTAAATCAATAAAAATCGACTACTCTGCGTTTACTCGGGATTTACTCCTTTCATTTCATATTAATTTTTTATTATGTGTATAATTATACTTTTTGTAAAATCAAATTATTCTACGCGGAAAGAAATTTTCGCTAAAAATTACCGTTAGATTCACTGTAATCGTGGGACATAATGCGGTGCTTTTATTTATTACCATTTTAGAAATAAAAATTAGGAAAAAATTGATTTATTTTGTGGTAGACTTCATAAAATTTATCGAAAACCGAATAAAATTTACAGTAGACTACGGTAAAATTTGTTGAAAAAAAGTAAAAAATTGTATCCCTTACCAACAAATGATTAGGTCATGTCATTCTGCCCACGATTACCGTGAATATAACGGTAACTTTTAAAGAAAATTTCTTTCAGTGTATCGTTATAAATTTTAAAATAATTTAACTACAACTACAATAATTTTTTTTTATTATTTTTCGTACAACTGTACTTGGAAAGACAATTATATTTAACCATTGTAAATTTATTTTACCATGCACTACAACAAGTAATAAATTACTTTTCTAACAAATTGTAATAAATCAATAACAACAATAGAAATCATATTCAAGCTTCCCATAAGTTAATACATCCAATGGCTAACTAGTTAGATTAATGTTTGTGATCGTAAGTGATAGTAAAATATTCCAGATGAAAGCCCAAAAATTTATGACAAGTTTATTTCCATGGTTTTATTTATATTGACCGCTTTTCTAACTTTAGCTTTACATTGTGTTATAACGATGACATTATTCACTTCACCTTGAATAATGATTAAATATCAACGTGAATTCTTACAATTTAGTTATTCGATTTTTAAAAATATAATTATCTAATTACGATTGCTTTTTGAATAAACAAAAAATCACACTTTGGAAATTCCTTTGTTGGTTAAGTAAAAATGACTTTGAAGTTAAGATAATCCTCAGGTAAAATGTAGTAAAAATAATTGTATTTTTTTTTTTTTTATATTTTATAGAAATTTTTTCTTTGTGAATATTATAAAAATAAAAGAATTTTTGCTCCATATAGTTAATTAGTATAACTAAGCTGATAATCGCCATGAAAATATTTCAATAATCATGAAATATCACTGAAATGATCGATTTCTGAGAAATTATATAATTCAAAGAACATTAGTAGATAATTCAAAAGTATTTCAACTATAAAAACAATTTATTATCGTTTTTCCGTGTGTATTTTATTTATTCATTACAATATCAAGTAGATGATTTAAATAACCTATATATCAAAATCAGTAAAAAAAAAAAATTTTAATTTTCGTATATAACTCAGATATTCGTGTATAATTAGACAAAAACGCTGTATTTAATGTCTTATTCACAGTAGAACCCTGACAGTTCGACGATTCAGGAGCCTTACGTGTATGTAAATATTATTGGATCTGACCAAATATGACTATGTGATGGGTGAGCTGACGCCCATCCGTCTAATACTAATCAACAAATAATAGATAGATATATTTTAGTTCAGAAAGCAATACATTTTATAGTAGTTTCATTAGGCGCTACACAGCTGCACATAAATATCGCATTACATTAGTTGTATTAAGTCTTACTTTTATAAAGACAATGCGATGAGCAGACGTTTCGCGTGGTCAGCAGTTTTGACTGTGGGAAGAAAAGAGTTCCGTTGGAGACTGCGAAGGGATATTTTCTTATGCAGCACGAAAAGAGTTCTCATGGGAAACGGCGGAGTGATATTTTGGAAGCAGAGGATGCAATTGCAGAAGAAGAGTTAGTTACCATAGTTAAGCTGATTCGAATAGTCGTCTGCTCGCGCATAAATATTATATCTCTCTTATTTTACCGCTTTAATTACAGATCACTATAAGAATACGTTTAATGCCGCTATTGTTGAATGAAAATATTGTATTAGTATCCGATTCATTTATGCTATCTTAGATTTGTAAAAGAGACTCTCAGGGCCTTTTCTGGGTACTCCCATATTTAGGGGACGCCCAATAAACAAATATCCATTAAATTCACATATAGTCATTCCTTCACTGAGCGACCCACACCCTTTATAACATCCTATTAAATTTCTAGAGACGCTGAGCTAGGCACGGTAAGATCGGTTACGCAGTAAGAACATTAAGGTGTAAGCTCACACGTAATAGAAATTTTGGCGCCCAACGTGGTTTTCGCCCAGCGAAGTGAGGTGAGTGAAGTGAATTTTCGGGAATTTTAGTGGTGAGGGCCCAGTTAACGCGACAGGAAACTGTGAGACTGAGATTCTAAATCTTTCCCCGATAAATAAATTAGTGAACGGTGTCGTGAGATAGCAAGGAAAGTGCACACATTGAAGATAATATATGAAAAAATAAGTGAATTGAATTGTGAAATATTGAAGAAAAGTGAATTGAATTGAGAAATATTGAAGAATTATTGAGTTATACTGTGAAATATTGAAGATTTATGGATAAATATTGAATTGAAATGAAAATATGGAAAAATAAGTGAATTGAATTGTGAATTACTGAAGATTATTGAATTGAATTGTGAATTATTGAATAATACTGGAGAATACTGAAGATTATTGAATTGAATTGTGAATTATTGAAGAATATTGAAAATTGTTGAATTGTGAGTTATTGAAGAATATTGAATTGAATTGTGAATTATTGAAGAATATTGAATCGAATTGTGAATTACTGAAGATTATTGAATTGAATTATGAATTATTGAAGAATATTGAATTGAATTGTGAATTATCGAAGAAATACTGAAGAATATTGAATTGAATTGTGAAATACTGAGAAATATTGAAGATTTGTAAAGATTTATTTAATTGAGTGCCAAATATTAGAGATTACTGATAAATTGCCGAATGAACTGTAAAATCCTCTGAATTAGTGAAGCCGGTTGTTTGTGTGAAATTATATGTCTAAGTTGCCCCGCTAGTGATAAGTGAGAAAAATAGATAAGTGAGTGAAAAAGAAAAAAAAGAAAAGAGAAATAAAAAGTGAAATAAGTGATAAAAGCAGTGTACGAAAAAAAAGAAAGAAGAGAAAAATAGTGATCTGTAGTGCCACTAAGAGAAGAAGCCGTTACAACACCAGTCTGAGAGGAAATCAAAGCCAACAGACAGGGGTGCTGATAGCAGTAGCATTATTCATCGTGGTGTCTATGTAAGTAGTAAAAATTGAGTCCTTTAACGATAGTAGTAATTCGGATCGACGGGAGTATTGGACTAACTGGAGGTTAGACAATCCAAGTGACTCCCCGTCGGGCTCTATAAGTTCGAAAGAATCGATCAAAGATTGTTCGTACGAGACCGACATAAAAAATATCGGGGAATTATTAGACATTTTTGAAAAAAATCGGGAGAAAACTAACGGTAATTCAAATTGCCCTGGTGCGGCTTTTGGCGCAAAAGCGGTAAAAACTATGGCGGAGACTGAAGAGGTTCAATTGAAACGAATTATATCGTTAATGCGGCATATACCGGTTTTTACGGGAGAGGGTGACGTGGAATCATTCATTGACGCTATTGAGTACAGTGCGACGAGGTTAAAGGCTGATGATGATCCGGTATTTATTTTTGAATTGTCAACGCGATTCGGGGGACTGGCTTTAAGCATTATGCGTACGTTTTTGAGAAAGGGAGAGTCTGTCGACCAAGTAATAGAGAAACTACGTCAAAATTTTGGTCGAACGGAAACATTCCATGCGGTAATACATCGATTGGCGGGAATGATTCAAGAAGAAAATGAAAGTGTAACAAAATTTGGTGCGCGTCTGGAGGGTATAAAAGCGGAAGCGGAGAATAAAATAAGCAGGAGTGGATTAACGGCAGAACAGAAAGATTATCGAACAAAGGATTTGGAGGCAACAGTGCTGGAAACCTTTATTAATGGACTCTACGAGAAATTATCGTTCGCAGTCTCAAATAAAGAACCCAGAACTTTAGCAGACGCAATAAAGATCGCAATGGAGGCGGAGATACAATACGAGAGGACGAAAGCAGCGGAAAGAGCGAGAGAAGGAAAACTTAGGTTCAAGGAGCGGGAGCATGCAAGGATAAGACAGCTAACGCTTGAAGAAGAGGTGAAAGAAGAAGGTAAACAAGAAGGCGCAGAATATATTCATAAACCAAAACCCAGCGCGGAATTTACATATACAATTACTAATGAGAAGACTGCGGACAATGGAAACAAGCGAAGTTGTTTCACATGCGGGCAAGTTGGGCATTTGGCACGAAATTGTCCAGTTCCAATACAAAGCAAACGAAATTCTTGGGCACCAATGAATCAGCAGGAATTCCGGGAAAGAGTTCCACAGCAACAGGAGCGGTACTATGTGCAAAACGATAGATACAGAGGAAAAGGGAGATATAATTATGGAAGAAGCGGTAATAATTGGCAGAATAATGGTAACTATGTATATGGACAGAATGGCAACAATTATAATGGGTATCGAAATGGAAATAATTATGGAAATCAATGGGGAAATTATGGAAATAATGGTTACTACGGCAGAGGCAGAGGTCAAGAAATTCAAGGCAAACTTAATAGGCGGTACAATAATTATGGTAACTCAGGTGCAATGGTGACGAATGCGTTCGAAACGCAACGGCTTATGAACAGTTTGCCCGGTAATTACGACAATAGTGAAACGGTGGGTTGCCGTTCAAAACTGTAATTGATGGTGGAACAGCCTTTTCGTGGGTTACCCTGGTAACTCAGACCCATGAAACTCTTATTTTATATTCTTTTTAGGAATATACCCGAACTGGCCTTACAAATCTAAACTAACACTAGTACTTAGCCTAGATCCGTGTTCGGTGAGTTGGTGATGTCCCTGATGACCTTGGACTGGCTGGATAACTGATGAATATGTGATTATAACACCTTAACACTAAAGGTGGGCAGGATAGCAGGTGAATTCACTCAAACGCTGATATCAATTGTTAATTAAGATTTTATTAAGAGAAAATGCTTAATTAACGCCACTTCACACACACTTATCAGTAACTTTAATTAATAACCGAAATTAATAACGGGAAGCTTACGCAATTCAACTAAGTGTGAATTGGATCAACCTGAGATAAAGTTAAACTAAATGTTAACTTTATTACTGATTAACTAAATGTAATGCAGTACTACTGGATTGACTGATTAGAACACGTTAGACTATTACAAGGAGTCTAGGTGTCCAAACCTTTAAAGCTCTTATTTGGTTGACCGCGCTCCCTTATATAGGAGTGCCGACGCACTGTCTCACGTGATATTACCTGAGTCACATGATGTCGGAGGCGCACGAGGCAACTTCGTAACACCACCCTCCTTAACTTTAACCCAGGTAGTATCATTACTTTGATGGTAACAGGGTTGAAGTTAAACCTATGTTTCAGCGCCGACAACAGCATACTCATTCATTCATTACAAAAAATGTCACATTCACTCTGTGGCTCAAAATACTGAGATTACTGCTTTACAAATTATCAGCAAGTATCTCAAAAATAAAAATTCTTTTATAAACTCTTTTTACGAGTATAAATATTACATATAACAAAATAAATATTATAAATATTATTAATATAAAATACATTTCTGGTATCAGTTCTGTACGGACTCATTAATGTCCCTTATTCTACACTCAGGTACCTTTTCTCTGATTAGTAGACACAATAATAGAAAAAATAAAAAATAAACATGTAATAAACAAAAAATAAAAATTATTACAGATACTGATATGTCATAATCCGGTGAATTGAATGCGTAGTTAACAAAACTAACTCACGCTTGTCAAAATCGGTGATTTTGAATTTATGTGAAAGAAAGTTTCAAATAATAATTGTATATAAACTAAAAATAAAAATAAAAATAATAATTAAACAAAAAACTGGTATATAAAAAATACTATTGTCAATATCACACTGTTTTGTTTGAGCACTTCGGGAACTTTCTTGAATTTCACATAAACTCTGGTTATAGTCTGGTCGTTATTATGGAGGTAACGTCAAATACGCACCCCGTGATGCCTTGGTCATTCCCACTCTGATACGGCAAGATTGACATGAATCATTGGCAAACGGATACTGCGTTGAACAGCGATGACAGTACCGTTTCATTGCTCTATACCCTTCGGTATTCCAGTGGTGGTACGGGCACGTGTTGTTCGTGTGTCCCAATCTTCGGCAATTAGTACAGTAACATTCTCCGCGTAACTCATTTGGACACTTGTCGAATGAATGCCCCTTCTCCTTGCACTTTAGACAACCTGGTTCTGGAACCGGTGCAAGTCTGGTTTCGGTAGTCTGAGTCGCTACTGTTCTAGTTGACTTTGACACAATATCTTTAGCGGTCTTGTTTACAGCCGCTTGCCACTCTGGTTTTGAGATGATCCGTCTCAAATTTATCTCAAGCAGTTGAGATGCTTGGCCAACACCAATCTGACATGGTATAGCGATGGATGGAATTGGCATCTCTGGTAATTTTACTGGTTCAATTACTGGTTTTTCTGGGATAACCAGTACAGAGTTCTTTTCTTCATATACTAATACGTTACTGTTACGTCGGTGGAATCCAGATAATAACGTAACGTCCGTTGACACAGGAATATCAAAATTTAAATAACTGGCTGCTGTGGCAAATGCTGGATTGAGCCAATATGAATTTCTATCGCCGATCCTCCCGTGAAACCGTTGATTTCTTAGCAGCTCTCGGTTCTGCTCTTCTTCTGGTCGTGACACTGATGAAGTCTGGATCAGGCTCCCCAACGAATTCATACTAGAAAAATATGACTGGTTAACCTATGCAACGTACTAGTGTTAGAACTATTTTAAATTGCACTTTACAATATTTTATTTAGTTTTATTATTTTGTCGAACTAACGACTCATTATCCGACTCTGGTTTATTTCGGTTTGACCGACGCGGAATTTTAAGATCATTAATACTAAAAGTACCGATTAATACATTATTTTTATCGCAAATATTTACCAAACTGTTAGAGTAAAAACTATGTACAAAATACGGACCTTTACGTGGAGGTGCAAGCTTACCTGCGAATCCATCAACCTTTTTACTTAACTGTTTGTTTCTGATATATACCTCGGCTCCGATAACAATATTAATATTTGGGTCAGGTAGTAAGTCATCCTGACGGTTTTGAGCTTTTATCATGAATGATTCGACATAATGTCGAAGTTCATCAATTAATGATAAGACGGTATTGCGATTATCTGTCTTATTTAGTTCGGTTAATACTTTTCCACCCCGATGTAGATCTAAATATCTCGGATCTCGACCAAAATTCAAATACGCTGGGCTGACGGTCAGCGAGCTGTGAATAGATGTGTTATAAGCATATACAAGTTCAGGTAAATTTTGGTCCCATTTGGAATGTTTATCTGAAAGAAAAGTACGAATTAATGATTTTAAATTTCGGTTTACTCTCTCCACAGGATTAGCCTGAGGATGATATGTTGGCGTTAGTTCGTGGACAATCTGGTGATCTTGCAAATATTCTGCAACAATTTTATTCACAAATTCTGTGCCGTTGTCGGTAACAACAACTCTTGGGTAACCCCATCGGTTGAATACGGCTCTCAAGAAAAACACTATTTTATTACCTGTTGGCTCTGATATTGGCTGAACTTCCAGGTATCTTGAGTACATGTCACACAAGACGATGAGATGAGTTTTCTGATGTTGTGATCTGGGCAATGGTCCCACAGTATCAACTGATACACTCTCCCATAATTCAGTGATCGGTCTATGTCCTGGTGCAACTTGCGGTGGATTTGTGTCTGGTTTGTGAATTTTGCAGACTTCGCAATTATTTACATATTTTTGGACGTCGTGGTACATGTTCGGCCAGTAATAATGACTTGACACGTGGTGATATGTTTTTGTTGTGCCGCCATGTCCAGATACTAATTCGTCATGCGCATTCTGAATTATTGCCATGCGTGCTTCTGGTTTTACGACGAGTTTCCAATGCTCTGGCGCATCTTCAAATATTTGTGTCGGATGTCGTGGTCGATAGTAATATAGGTCGTCGTCTATATATTTCCATTGAGGGAATCGGTCTGGTGTAGCCTTGACCTCCTCAACTTTCCTCGTGTACCACTGGTGTTGTACGTCAATGACTCGACTGAGCTTCTCTGTCTCGGGTTCAACACCCTCGTATGCTCGTGAGAGAGCATCAGCCGCCTCGTTGTTTATACCTGGTCGATGAACTATAGTTATAGTCCACAGCGAGTACTCTGCTACCCATCTGGCTAAACGTCCTCGTGGATTTTTGATGTTCTGTAGCCATCTCAAGCTTGCATGATCGGTAACAACCGTTACTGGATATTCTTCATAATAACCCCTCAGTTTTTGATATGACCAAATAACTGCTAGGCATTCTTTCTCAGTAGTGGTGTAGTTACGTTCGTGTTTGTTCAGCGATCTGCTGATAGCAGTGATGTGGTACTCCTGGTCTTGAGCTTTCTGTGTTAATACAGCTCCAATTCCGGTATCACAGGCATCGGTATATAATATAAATGGTAGATTATAGTCTGGTACGGTTAAAGCTGGTGCATTCAGTAATAATTCTTTCATCTGCTTGAACGATTCTTGTTGTTCAGGACCCCAAGTCCAAACTGATTTCTCACTGGTGATAGAAGTGAGTGGATTTTGAATTTTTGCTACCATCTTCATATGTCGTCTGTACCAATTTACCATTCCCAAGAACCTCCTGAGTTGTTTCTTGTTAACTGGTTCTGGGTAATCTCTGATTGCGCTCAGCTTGTCTGGATCCGGGTATAGTTCATTTCCTTTGACGATGAACCCCAAATACTTCATCTTCGCAACGCAGAAACAGCATTTTTCTCGTTTTATATGCAGTCCTACTTCCCTGAAGACTTGGAATAATATCCCCAGAGTCTGTAGATGTATGTTGAACGTTGGCGTTGCGATGACCCAGTCATCCATATACGGATGGATATAATTAATCCAGTACGCTGGTAGATTAAGCTGGCGTAAAACTTTTTTCATAGTCTGTATTATCAAATCCATATTTCGCTGGAAAGTTCCTGGTGCTGTGGATAATCCAAACGGCATTCTGACAAACTCGAATGATCCCATTCCTTCTACAGCAAACGCAGTGTACTTGCGATGTTCTGGTTTAATCTGAATTTGATAATATGCGTTAGTACAATCGATAACACTTCGATACGCACCTTCTCTGATTACTTCCAATGATGTATCAATTCTTCGCATTGGATAATTTACCATCTTCATGATTTTATTTAGTGGTCTGTAATCGATGCACATTCTCCATGTTTTGATGTCATCCGCGTCTTGCCCTGGTAATAGTTTCTTCTTAACCATTACTGGCTGAAAACTCCATTCACTGGTGCTTGGCTGGATAATTTTCTGGTCCAACAGTTGTTCAATAATTTTATGTAAAGCTTCAGTGACCTTGGGCGATCTTCTGTAGGGTTTAACACGTATTGGTAGATAGTCGTTCAATTCAATTTCATATTCAACTCCTCTTAATGTACCTAGATCTGCTTGGTCCATTAATTTAAATTCGGCATCTAGAAATCTTGTTAATTCTGCTTGTTCGTCTGGTTGTAAATATATTGTGCACATGTGGTTACCTGATTTAATTTCTTGACACAACTTGGGTTGACTGTCGTGTTTCCACATCCACATCATTTTATCTGCACATAGATTAATGCCGTGGTCCATCATAAATTTCATACCAAAGATGATATCATCTGGCATCTTACGAAATACTTCGAACCATGTATTTATTTCGACACCATCTATTTCAATATTGACGAATATCTTTTTGATGCTTTTTATGGCTGAGTTGTCTGCTAATAGAAATGAATTTTTATTTGCGTCATATTTAGTTTTAATTATATTATCCGGTATTTGATCTGCAACCTTTAGTGTGATAAAATTTCTACTTGCGCCCGAGTCGAATAATGCCGTGCAATTGATGTTGTTAATTTTAACTTGACAAATAAAATGTTTACTTACATTTATTTGCATTTTTCCGCCTAGAGTTGCTCCCGCTGGTACATTAAGCGTCAATTTTTCAATCTCTTGGCCACTGGTTTGTCCTCTTCTTTCTCTGATTGGACTCGTCTCAAAGTAATCACCTCCGCAACTCTTTGCTAAACAGTTTCCCATGCTGGCAATCACTAGATAGTTACAATCACCGTTTTCACTTACTGTAAATGCGTCCGGCTCGCTGGATAGCTCGCCGTTATCTGTTTCCGTTTCTCTCCCGCTCGAGTGATGACTGCATGCCTCCCTTCCCCTCCAAAGTGTAGCGTGGGGTGATTGCTGTCGGGCGAGTACAACCCCCTGTACTTGTTGCACTCGCGCTGCTAGTTTTTTATACAGCTGCATGTCTTTACAGTCTCACCTACTTTTAAGCAATTCACACAGATATTTACTCGTTCATTTCTGCAGTCCCGGGATCTGTGTCCTCCTCTTTCTCCGCAGTTAAGGCAAATGTAAGTGCCTCCGACCGTTCTTGTAGATGATCTTGATGTATTTGATCCTGATCTTTTGTTCCGGTCGTTCGAGTTCGATCTGTCTCTGTGTCTGTTATTATTTCTTTTGTCAAATACGACATTGATTTTCTTGTCGTTTGATTTGTCACTGTGTATTTCTTGTTCTGGAGAATTTTTTATCGCTGGTTTTCTCAGGTGCCTCTTTTTTCTTACGAGTCGTTGTACTCTTTTTTCTTCCCCTGATTGTGAGTCAGTGTCAGTCTCTGATATTGAGTCCCTGGTGTTCTGCAATCTCCTCACAGTTGACCTATTTACATCTCTGGCCTTTCTTTTATCAGCTAGTCTTCTTTCTGCTGTGGCTATTGCCTCAGCTAGTTGTGTATACGATGAAATTACTGGCATAGTATTAAGCTCAGTTTGCATCTCTGCTGTTAATTTTGGTATCAATATATCTAGCTCTCCTTTTAAGCCTAGAGGTCTGTCTAGTTCCTTGAATCTTGTCCTCATATTTCTGATGAATTCTTGGGTGTCTTCGTTTTTTCGTTGATATGTATTGAATAATTCTTGCAGTACGTCAGTATCTTTCATCGTCTTACAGAACGTTACTTTGAATGAGCGTTCGACTTCTTCCCAGTTTGACCATAGGTCGCAGTTTTGATTTATCCATTCTTCTTCGTTAATGGCAATTTTTAATAATTCCAGTCTGTCTTCAAAATCGAATTTCTGCTCTCTGCATACGTCTGTTAGTTTCTTGATCCACTGCTTTGGTTGTGATGATTTTGTGAATCTCAATCCTTTCACCCTTATTAAAGTTTCCATCAGATGTATTTTATCTGCTATCTTTTTCATTGAATTTTCTCTATGGCTTTGAGAAATTGTGATCGGGTAATTTGTTTGTCCGTGATAATCACTTAGATAGTCTGGTCTATACGTTTGGTATTGGCTCTGGTATTGCGGTCTATGATACTGTTGGCGTTGTTGATATTCTGTCCCACACTGTTGTTGTGGTGGCTGGTACGTTTTATTGTATTGTTGTGGAGCTGGTTGATACGTCGTATATTGCTGTTGTTGCGCTGTTTGATATCCCAGGTGAGCACTGTAGTTGTCTGTCCTCACGTATTGTTCTTGTGATTTCTTATTCTGTTGTTCACTGAATACTTGTGTTGAATTCACTATTTCGTCTGGTTCTAACGTATCATCCCATAGCTGTACATCTTTTGCTATATAATTTATTATTGAATTTTGCCAATGACCGTTATCATTTCTTTTTAGACCTAATTCTCGTTCTAAGTCTCTCATTAAATTTTTGTCATTAATCTGTGGTATTGATTCGATTAGTTCAATACGCGCTGCTGCAGTTTTTTCGTCCTGTATTCTTGTTTTTGCCCATCGGATCCAATTCGCTGTTGTTTTGATCCACTCTGCTTCCTTTGCTTGGAGTTGTTCCGTCTTTTCAATATTTTCCAAGAATACCTGCGCTTTTAGTCTGTCTAATCTCCACACTTTTTCATCTTTTGTCAAAAACGTTATATTTTCATCCCTTATCGATGTATCACTGGTTTGGGGATGATCGTGTAATAATATGTCTCCATCGTTCATTTCTTTTCGGAAATCATAATTTGCTGCTTCTTGCCATTGTTCTGTTCTTTTTATTGTAAGTGGCTTTGTTAGTGTTCTGCTTTCGGTTATTACTGGGACTTGTTTTTTTATTTCCTGGTTTGACGGTTGAGGTTGCTGGTTGCTGATACTTTCCCTCTTAGTTGAATGTCCGTCTATTCTGATTTCATCCTGGTCTAATTCTTGAATTTCACTTTTATCGAGTCTTTCCTTGAGCTTCTGAATTGTCTCGTTCAGAGATTTTACCACTCCCTCTAAGTTCTTGGTTTTCCTTGTTCTGACCATTTTGATAGTTTTCCGACGAGTAAACCGAAAATAAATTTACTAAATTTAAAAAATAAAAAAAATGCAGAGAAGAAAAATGAAAGAAAAAAATGAAACGAAGAAAATATAAATTGATTGATTTTCTGGTGACTAAAATTTCCTGTCCTTGCCGCTTGTTTACACCTGTTAACTTTCAATATGTCTGTATTAATATTCGCGTCACGTATCACGGATTAAGAATTTTTATCAAAAAAAAGAAACAATATCAAAAAATAAATTTTAGATATAAAAATTAATTTAAACTAAAATATATGATTTTATTTTAAGTTTTTACCAGATTTTATATTAACTTTATATTAGAAATATTTAAATCAATACCTGGTTGCACGTGGTTAAATTTTCATTTAAAATTTTATCTTGAATATATTACAGATTATATCCTGAATCGTTTTAATTTTCAATGTTAAAACGTATTTTATATCTTTTTGACGAGTTTTATTTTATTTTAGCAACAAAACTATTTTGTGTAATAAACTTTATTTACTGATATTTATTTACTGCTGAATACGTGATGCGTAATAAATTAACTTTGTCAACAACTTTATAGTTGCGTCTTTATTCAGAAAGAGACATAAATACTTGCTAACAATTGTTTCTGGCAGGTGGCGTTAGATATTATATATGACCTTTGAATTTCTTTATTACCGACCGTAAGGTTGACGAATTCCTAGGTAGAACTCTGTAACAAATAAATTCAAATTTAAATTTTTGCCGCTTTTGCGACTTATCGCCTATTCTGTTTTGATCTGATTTTCTTTGTAATAATAATACTTAGTCGCGACAATAAGTCATCCCTGGCTGTTCGGGTATGTTTGTCGATTTTATTTTTCTGTTACTAAGCAGATTATTATTATTATATTAAATAAATTTTAAGTCTGTGTTTCCGGTTTGTTACTAAGCAAAATTTTAGTCTTATTTTCTCTGGTTTATATTATACGAGTCTTTGTTTACTTGACTAAATTTTAAATTATGCTTATCCAAACTCTAAGTCTATTATTTCTGTGATTTTGTCACTCACTTAGTTTTATTTACTTAACAGAAGTTACTTCCTGTTTGCTTTAAGATTTTAATCTTTACTAAAATTCTATTGTGACAAAATTTTATATTCAATAATTTTTGGTTTAGACTTTTACTTAAATCTTTTCTTGTTATATCCGGTGTTTTTATCTTTTGATAAATATTTTTCACTAAAATATTTATCTTAAATACTTAATCTTAATATCTATTTTATAAAATACTTAAAATTAATTTTACAATAATTTCACTTTTATCACTTGTAAAATCACTTAACAATATTTTATCTTACTAACTATGATTATCACTGGTATTTACAATAATTCCAAATGAATTTTTCTTTGGTTTTTGTTTCTTTCCCGAGCTAAAAGAAATTCTTTAGAAAAATAATTCTCGGGTGATTTTTCTTTTAATATTTCCGGTTTGGAAATAGAAATAATAATTTTGAAAATAAAAATATATAATTTAAGTGAGTTTTTTCACTTTTTTTGTACGTTCCCGGGCAAAAAGAAATTCTTTAGAAAACTTACTCCCGGGTAGTTTTCTTTTTAAACAAAATGTAATTTTTTTAACAAAAAAATCAAAAAATAAACTAAAAATGAAAAAAAATGTTATATTTTTACAGCAAAAAATATTAAAACTTGCGGTGTGCGTTTTCTTTCTGATAAAACGCTGAAAAGTCACAGCTTTATGAATTTTTTCTGGAACAATTTTGTATAATTGAACCCGCTTGTTATTTTCTGATCTTATTTGGTTTTTATTTCGCAGACTCTACTCGAAATTATTGCTTTATGTCTGAATGATCTAATTATGCAGTGATTAATTGAATTTACGTAATTAGATGTTGTAATTTTTACTCAATCAAATTGACTAAGCCCGACGGCGTTATTGCTTACGGCAAAGTAAATCAGGCTTAATTACTGATTGAATAATTGGCTTAATTAGTTTTCTACTAACTAAAACCCGTTGGGCGCCATTGTTAATAACAATGGACTATATATAGGCTTAATTAATTGAATAAATCAATTGAAACCCGTTGGGCGCCATTGAAACGGTGGGTTGCCGTTCAAAACTGTAATTGATGGTGGAACAGCCTTTTCGTGGGTTACCCTGGTAACTCAGACCCATGAAACTCTTATTTTATATTCTTTTTAGGAATATACCCGAACTGGCCTTACAAATCTAAACTAACACTAGTACTTAGCCTAGATCCGTGTTCGGTGAGTTGGTGATGTCCCTGATGACCTTGGACTGGCTGGATAACTGATGAATATGTGATTATAACACCTTAACACTAAAGGTGGGCAGGATAGCAGGTGAATTCACTCAAACGCTGATATCAATTGTTAATTAAGATTTTATTAAGAGAAAATGCTTAATTAACGCCACTTCACACACACTTATCAGTAACTTTAATTAATAACCGAAATTAATAACGGGAAGCTTACGCAATTCAACTAAGTGTGAATTGGATCAACCTGAGATAAAGTTAAACTAAATGTTAACTTTATTACTGATTAACTAAATGTAATGCAGTACTACTGGATTGACTGATTAGAACACGTTAGACTATTACAAGGAGTCTAGGTGTCCAAACCTTTAAAGCTCTTATTTGGTTGACCGCGCTCCCTTATATAGGAGTGCCGACGCACTGTCTCACGTGATATTACCTGAGTCACATGATGTCGGAGGCGCACGAGGCAACTTCGTAACAATAGATGGGACGGATCACGTGGAGTTAATCAGCAGAACCGGGGAAATCAGATGTCCAACAGGGGTCCAAACGGCCTTTAAACTAGAAAGGGCCGGTGCGATGACACGCTCCGTCGAAACGGCCAACTCAGAAGAAACGGATAAGGAGCGGATAAATGAAGAAAAAGAAGTAAAATCTGTTAAATTAGTGGGTGCTACGCATATATATGTAAAATTGAGAGCCGATAAAGTACTTGGAGGTACAGGTATCTTCCTCATTGACACGGGCGCAGAAATAAATTTAATACGACGAGACTCACTGGAATTAAGAACAAAAATTGACAGTACAAAAAGAACGCTGGTAAAAGGTATAACATCCGATACCATACTACGATAGGTTAAGTTGAACTAGAGATAGAAGGTCAATGGGTAATGTTTGATATCGTGGGAGAGGAATTTAACATAAAAGAAGATGGTATATTGGGCCAGCCGTTATTTTCAGCACAAAATTCGCAATTTGATTTTGGTAATAAAACTGTTTCAATTAATATTAAGAAATATTACTTTTTGGGGGATATTATAAAAATTCCGAGAAGGTGTGTAAAAATGATAGAGGTAAGAGTTATAAATAACGTTTCGGAAGGATATATTCCACGGTGTGATATTGCACCAGGAATATATTTGGGAGAAGCCATAGTATCAGTCCACCAGGGTGCAGCGAAAATGTACGCATTTAACACTACAAAAAAAGAACATGATTTTGCGATACCGTACGTTGAAGTTGAATATTTTGAAGAGATAACAGCAGAGGCAAAGGTGCGGTTCACTGAAAAAACGGAGCAAGAAAATATAGCAAAACGAACAGAACGAGTACTAATTTTAATATCGGTAACAGATCTGGACGAAGAAGAACTCAATACAGTGCGGCAGAACATCGAATACGAACCAAGAGTTTACATATTACCAGGTGAACGACTGAATGCAGCGAATGTTCCACCTCATCGGATAAGAACAAAAGATGATAACTCAATTAATATCAAACAGTATCGCATGCCGCATCATTTAAAAGACGTATTAAAAGAACGAATACAAGGAATGATTGATGCTGATATAATTGAACCATCGGATTCTGCGTACAGTTTACTCGTATGGATCGTTCCCAAGAAACCAAAAGCTGATGGAACTAAAGATTGGAGGTTGGTAATCGATTTTCGAAGGTTAAACGATAAAACAATACCAAACTCGTATCCGTTACCAGATATCCGGGACATTTTAGATCAAATTGGTGATGCTGTATATTTTTCTGTGTTTGATTTCGATAAAACGGCATTTTCAGTCCCGATGGGACATTATCAGTTCAAGAGGATGGCGATGGTTTTGAAAGGTGGTCCACCGACGTTTTAAAGTACGATGGAAAACGTATTGTCCGGATTGCAAGGTGTAATATTATTTATTTATATCGATGACGCAGTAATGTATGCAAGAACATTAGAAGAACATTGTCAAAAATATTTGCAATTTGTTGATAGACTTCAAAAAGTGGGATTAAAATTAAAACCGGCAAAGTGCGAATTTTTACGGCGGGAAGTTGCGTATTTGGGATACATAATCAGTGCGAAGGGAGTAAAACCGAATCCGGCAAAAGTGGAAGCGGTCGAAATGTTTAAGAGACCAACGGACGAAAAGAAAGTGCGAGAATTTCTTGGAATTGCAGGATATTATAGAAGATTCATCCGGAATTTTGCAGGTAAAGCGAAGCCTTTGACTGATTTATTGAATAAAGACGCTATTTTTACATGGGGTGAATCTCAAGAAAAGTCATTTAAAATACTGAAAGAAGAATTATGTGGAGATGTAATGTTGCAGTATCCGAACTTTGAATTACCGTTCATTGTCGCTACAGATGCATCAGACTTTGCATTGGGTGCAGTATTAAGCCAAGGGAAACTTGGAGAAGACAGAGCGATAAGTTATGCTTCTCGAGCTTTGTCAAAGACAGAAAGAAATTACACAGTGACCAAGAAAGAATTGTTGGCTATTATGTATGCTGTTGACACGTTCAGACCATATATTTTTGGTAAGAAATTTACATTAGTTACCGACCATCAACCGTTGCAGTGGCTCAAGTCTACAAAAAGCCCCGGAGAGCACATTCGGCGATGGGTAAATCGATTAGCAGAATATGAATATGAAGTTATCCATCGACCAGGCAAGAATAACACAAATGCAGATGCTTTATCACGAAACCCGGTGAGCAACGAAAACGGTGAATTATTAGCAATGGTGGAAGTAAATGTTGGTAAAAGAGCAAGGGAGGAAACATCAGCAACACACTCATCAGCTGATGGAAGAGGTCGGAGAAAAATGGTCAAAAATTTAAAGAAGAAATTAAGAAGAACGGACGATCATCAATATAATACATCATCGGGAGAATCTGACATCGAAATGAGGACTGACAATGATACGAGAAGAAATGATAAGCCGAATCCAGCTGTGATTACTCCAAATCCGGGCCCGTCGGGTATACAACAACAAAAAGAAGTGCGACGAAGGGGACGTCCAAGAGGAAGTAAGTCGCGACCCAAGAAGGTGGTACGGATTCCCCTCAGTGACAGCAAGTCAGCACGGGGAATGGCAAGTTATGGAAGTGGAGAGTATTACGTGCCGTCCGGATCAGCGTCAGAACCTGGAGCGGAACCACAAATTGCCAGTAGTCGTCCGCAACGGAGTAAAAATAAAGCAAAAATGGAAGGGAAGATGCAACAAGCAGAAAAAGATAAAGAAGTGGAACAGGAAACCAAGAGACAACAATCAGCAGAAGAAGGCAGGGTAGCAGCGAAAGGAAAAATCAAGACACCACCAGCTGTTAGAGAAAAAGTGAAAAAGAAAATGAGAGACGAAGTGATTGAAGTGCAAAAACCCAGGTTGACACAACACGAGCTGGAGCCGAATATGGACGTACCAATGGAACAAGAGGATACGGGACACGAGTATCAACAAAACTACGATGAAAAAGATGATAAGAATAGTAACGAACCATGGCGATTCCTGTTATCGGAAGATTTTAAAGCAAGAAGTACTTGTGTTAATGACTCCACGGATTTAGAGTCAGATTCGGGAGACTCATTGATGGAATGGGATGTTCCGAATGATTACTGTACAAACCCGGAAAAAAAATTAAAATTAAAACATTCAAGACAGCATGTCACCGATGTTAACGACAATTTCGCTTTCTTTGTACCAGCCAACAGGGATGTGAATTCAGATCTAACGGACGTGCTACTCGAGATGAAGTGGATAAATATGGCAAATTTACAAGGAACTCAGCTGGAAAAAGGTGATATTTTGATAATAAATAAGCGGAAAAGACACGGATTGGGGTTGGTCTACTCAGTCGATGCTAGTGGTCATACATCAGAAAAAATAATAGATATAATTATGGAGTCTTTGGGGATACTGATAAAACGACAAGAGTATAAGACTTTGAGAGTTCCGACGGGAGGTGATCATTTAAATAAAGCGCTGCAAGATTACTACATTGGGAAATTACATGAGATTGTAAAGTAACAGAATATAGAAATAACGGTGTGTGGTGGAAAACTGGAGGTACCCAAGGCTATTAACAGAAGATCATTGATGAGAGAGCATCATACGTCCGCTGTTGGAGGACACAAGGGGATGACAAAGACATATCGCCGAATAAGAACTCGATTTTATTGGAGAACGATGCAGTACGATGTGAGAAATTTTGTGAAAAATTGTTTTATTTGCCAGCAACGAAAGTTAGTACGCGTGAAGCCTAAGAAGCCGATGATGATTACTGATACACCGGAGACCGCATTTGAAAAAATTTCCATGGATATTTATGGGCCACGAGAAGAAACGAGGCGGGGTTACAAATACATTCTGACTGTGCAGGACTTGTTAACAAAATTCGGGATAGCGATTCCACTCAGACAACAAGAAGCTGAAGATGTAGCGAAGGCATTAGCAGGAAAAGTAATTTGCTTGTTTGGGGCACCAAGAGCAATCCTGACAGATCAAGGAACAAATTTTATGAGTGATATGATACAGCGTCTTTGTAATTTGTTCCGAATAAGGCATTTAAATACAACAGCGTATCATCCACAGTCCAATGGGTCAATTGAGAGGAGTCACCACTCTCTTACGGAGTATTTAAAAACTTTTATAGACAAATATCGAGAATGGGATGAATGGCTCGACTTTGCGATGTTTTCGTATAATACGGGTGTGCACGAGGTGACAAATTATACTCCACATGAGCTCGTTTTTGGTAGACCCGCGCTAGTGCCATCAGAATTTTCACGAGAAGGAGCGGCGGGCGGAAGATCGTACCATGATTACCTGGATGAGTTAGTTGACACGCTGGAAACAACTCGTAGGCTGGCGAAAGAAAATTTGGAAAGAGCGAAAAAAAGATCAAAGAAATATTACGACAGAAATGCAAAAGAAAGAATTTTCGAGGTCGGCAACTGGGTGTGGCTGCTAAAAGAACCGAGGACGGATAAAATGAAGGATCATTATGACGGCCCGTACGAGGTAATCAGAATATTTGACAACAAAAACGTCGAGTTGATGGTAAAAGGAAAAAAACGTGTAGTTCACCAGGACAAAATAAAATTGGCGCATATTGCTTCAGAGTCTGATTTAGCAAATCCACAATTGGAGATAAAATAAGACGATAAACAATATTATTATTAAAATAAAGTGCAAAAGAAAAAAAAAGAAGGAAGGAATTACTATAGCAATAACAATGATAGATAAAAATTACTCTGTTGACAGATAAATAAAGAAGAGAAAAGATGGAGCAAGAGAAGGCGAAACGACTGATGAATGAAGCAATAGATACGAATGGAAGCGACGAAGTGACGACAATAATAAGACGATACGGGTTGTCATACGTACCAGAATGGAGGGAAGGATATACGCTAATTATAAGGGCACTGCTACGAAAAAAAGAAGAGGCGGTGGAAGCTCTCATTATGAATAATGCAAATGTAAATGGACCAAGTCACGCAAACTCCACAGTCCCATTATGCAGAATTTTGAAATATTCGAACACGGAATTGGCATGGTTACTCATAGCTCGAGGTGCAAATGTCAATTCGAACAATGATGACAGTGGAAATCGACCGATCCATCAACTCGTGATCGCTGTTGGGCAGGAAGCAGGAGCGAACAGGACAAGGCTGACAGAGATAATGGAATACATGCTACAGAATGGAGTCGAGGTAGAGGCAAGAAATCGTGGAGGAGTAACAGCTGCGCATCTAGACGTACGACAGAGATACATGGGAATATTGAATTTATTCATTGAGCACGATGTGAATATGGACATTGAGGACGAAAAAGGAAGAACACCATTATTCTACGCAGTGGAATATGGACAATCGGAAAAAGTAAATGCATTATTAAAGCAAGGGGCTAGAGTGAATCATAGAGATTCCCATGGAACGACACCGCTGTTTATGATATTTAAGAAAATTTTGACTCACCGGTATGAAGGAAACAATTTGTATAGTCCGGATCACATAAGGAAGATAGAAATAACGGAAATGCTAATAAGATTTGGAGCCGATGTCAATCAGCAGACGACTAATGGGGGCGTAACACCATTACACCTAGCAGGAGCAAGAGGATATGATGAAATTGTAATAGTGCTGCTAGAGAATGGGGCGGATGTTAATTTAAAAGATAAAAAGGGAAGATATGTGGTACAATATTGTAGATATGCGCGACAAGATAATGATTTGCCTGCAGGATACGAGAAAGAGCTGGATGAAATATGGTCAACCACTGAGGGACATGTCAGTTGGACGCATTCGATAATCAGGCAGTTCCTCATAAAGAAAAGAGTTATGGGAGATGTGATAAACCAGAATCTAGAGCTGGAATTGCTATACTTGAAACAAAATGAAGAGGAGTATGAAGTGAAATGTAGAGAGGAAGTGATGAAAATGAAGAAAACTGTGTTAATACGTCAAGGGGGAAAAGAAGTAACACCTATCGACGTATGGAAAGCATCAACAGAAGAGATGAGGCGATTCATAAAGCATAAGGATTTTGTTCAGAATCTTCAACGAGAGAAGATCGGCCACTATGGGAATGAAATGTTGAAAAAAATCGTGGTGGCAAGATACAGGGAGAAGCTTATCAAACGGGCTATTCGGGTGTTAAATAGTGCGACAAGAAACAGCAAGATACCATTAGAAGACTTGCCAAAACATGTATTGGATGAAATCATTAGTAATATTAATAATGAAGAGCTCATCAAGATGACACGCATGGACCAGTAATTCTTAATGTGAAAAAAAAAATGTGTGAAAATAAAAAAAATAGTCGTCAATACGTGAATTAGAGAAAATATATATACACTAATGGAAAAAATTAAAGGATCAAAAAAAAATTCTAAATTTTTAGGCGATTTTCAACAGGCTCTAACTTTGAGAGAAATGGTCGTACAAGAAAAGAAAAAAAAGAAAATTGTAGCTCCAAGTATCTACTTTTTGGATTAGAACTTTAAAATTTTTTAACGTCAGCGGTTTTTGAGTAATCTTAGAAAAACCAACGACAAAAAAATTTTCAAATTTTTATAATTTTTTTTTTTTGGTCTCCGGGCGTGGAAAAAATTATTTTTGCTTAACCACTATGAGGATCGGATAGCTTTATTATTCAGCTTCAATTTCTTTTTTTATGGACCTTGATACGTTCACTTCTCGCCGAGATATCGGTCTTCAAATGGAAAAGGATCCTTTTGTCTTTAATTATCGATATCTCAGGAACCAATGATCGCACAGAAAGTTAATGGTGGGTTTTAAAAATTTGAATAAATTCCCTTCAATGATTAGCCATTGCTTTTTCGAAAAAAAAATTTTTTCCTATCGTCACATGAATTTAAAAATGCAACAAAAAAAGGAATTTTTGTGGTTTTTTGGAAAATCAAGCGCTGAAACGAAAATATTGTGGAAATCGATAATGTTGACTGTGCATTTTACAGTTCAATATGTTCACAAAAACCCTGCAGAAAGCCAGATTAATCCAACCAGCCGTTTTTTTGTTTCACGCGATCAAATTTTTAAAAAAATTAAAGGATCACGTTTTTTGCTCTGAAAAGCTCATAATCTTTAACAAGATGAAAACAAACATTTTTTCGGAGCTTTTTCCACAATTTTATTGCAGACAGTGCTTGAATTTCCAAAAAAGAAAAAACTTTTTGTTTGAAACAATATTTTCAAAAAAAAAAAATTTTTTTTCAATTTAATGACTGAGAGATCAGTAAAATCACGGAATGCAGCGACGTAAACGTGCTAAAAATTATTTGGTGTTGGTTTTGTAAATTTTCTAAAGTTATTCCAAAAAAAAATTTTTTTGAAAAAATTTTTTTTTTGCAAATTTTGTTTCGAAAAAAAAGTTTTTTCTTTTTTGAAAATTCAAGCACTGTCTGCAATAAAATTGTAGAAAAAGCTCCGAAAAAATGTTTGTTTTCATCTTGTTAAAGATTATGAGCTTTTCAGAGCAAAAAACGTGATCCTTTTATTTCTTTAAAAATTTGATCACGTGAAACAAAAAAACGGCTGGTTGGATTAATCTGGCTTTCTGCAAGGTTTTTGTGAACATATTGAACTGTAAAATGCACAGTCAACATTATCGATTTCCACAATATTTTTGTTTCAGCGCTTGATTTTCCAAAAAACCACAAAAATTCCTTTTTTTGTTGCATTTTTAAATTCATGTGACGATAGGAAAAAATTTTTTTTTCGAAAAAGCAATGGCTAATCATTGAAGGGAATTTATTCAAGTTTTTAAAACCCACCATTAACTTTCTGTGCGATCATTGGTTCCTGAGATATCGATAATCAAAGACAAAAGGATCCTTTTCCATTTGAAGACCGATATCTCGGCGAGAAGTGAACGTATCAAGGTCCATAAAAAAGAAATTGAAGCTGAATAATAAAGCTATCCGATCCTCATAGTGGTTAAGCAAAAATAATTTTTTCCACGCCCGGAGACCAAAAAAAAAAAATTATAAAAATTTGAAAATTTTTTTGTCGTTGGTTTTTCTAAGATTACTCAAAAACCGCTGACGCTAAAAAATTTTAAAGTTCTAATCCAAAAAGTAGATACTTGGAGCTACAATTTTCTTTTTTTTCTTTTCTTGTACGACCATTTCTCTCAAAGTTAGAGCCTGTTGAAAATCGCCTAAAATTTTAGAATTTTTTTTTGATCCTTTAATTTTTTCCATTAGTGTATAAATATATATATATATATATATATATATATATATATATATATATAGATGTCGAATTACCCGTTGAGGTACTAATGAGACTCGGGTCTACGCCGTTATCTTTGCCACTCATCTTATTTATTAAACAATTTAACGAACACACACAGGTAATTACTACTCACAAATATCGTATACACTAAACAATAAGATTACAAGCAATAATATTAGTATCGGACAACTACACAATATTAAAGTATCCGAGAAATTACCAAAGATTACAAAATATCAAATATTACACAATATTAAATACACAAATTATTACAAGCGATTAGTTTACTATAGAATAACAACTATTGAAAATATTCTAGTTACTGTTGTAAAATGTATACGGCGGTAAAATTAAAATCGAAACGAATACACGATCGGTCGGATAGCAATGTTGTCCGTTCCTTTGCTCAATTAGAACTAACTCTCTGTACCCAATATTCTTGAATCCCTGAATCGATCAAAACTATATCTCAGGTAATTTTTACAAACTCGTACAATTACTTCCATATGTGTGAAAACTCATTACACCGAAAATATTGCTATCTCTCGATCGTGTCTACGTTGGATGCCCAGACGGGCTCCTTCGACTTAAGTCTACCGTCATAAACGTAAATATGAAAACTAACAAAATCTTAAGCGGATTGAATTGTAAAATATTTTTACTAAGTTTTTATTGTCTAAAAACGAACTCAATATAGTTGGGACTTTCCCGAGTCTCAGGAAAAACCCAAGTATTATTTTATCTCCGACATATATATATACATAATGAAATATGATTATTGAATGTATCAATAATTGCGTACGGAATTAATAAAGAATATAATTAACTCGAATTTCACCCTCTGATTTTTTTTTGATGTTCGTAATAATAACAAGTAAATTTAGAATAAGAGAGTGGGAGAAGGAATTTTTATATTTCAATGCATGGAAACCCGGTACCGGTATCTATTCTTTAACTTTTACTTCGGCTGCTTTTATTGCATGGCTTAAGATTACTCTATCTAACCTCTGATAAATTCCTTCTCCGACTCAATGAGTTAAAGAATAAGCAATAATAGTAAGAGATATTTTTTTTTTTCTTCAATTATTTAAGTTAAGAATATAAATTATGAATGACTGTGCATAATTCCACGGATATTTAATAAAGTTGAGCGGGGAATAAATAAGAAAAAGAATGTATACTATTATAAAGATAAAGTTATTATGAGGACAGATGTAAGTGATAGTGGTAAGTAGCGATGATAATTAATTAGCTACTATACGACTGGTTGTGGATAGTGTAACGTTGCAGATTGATCATCCTCGGTACACACGGTTCCAGAGTTGATGAGTGACGACAGTCCAGTTCATCTAAATAAAATTTTTTTAAATATGATTAACTTGGTCTGGAAAAGAGGAATAGAAAAATTAAATAACTTACCGATCTTGCGGGATTTTACCTCCCTCACCCTTTCCTTCGCAATACAGGCTTGAAATTCATCCCCTTTCTCCCCAGTATTTTTTTTTCTCCTCATTAGGTTTGGTCGGTTGTTGATGTCTCTCTTATTTTCCTCATTCGTGAACCCATATTTTCTTCCCTTTTAATTAAAGTCAATGCGTGGCAGAGATAGGTGTTATTCGCATCTATATCGTGGGCATAGTAACAAATTAAGGTAGTAATTATATAGTTGAGTAAAGGAAAAAATGATATTGTAGTATAGGTTGTAACTTACCCACATTATATTGAAAAAAAAAAGGAATCAACCTTACAAATAAATGGGAAATGTACACATTAGATCTTTTTCCCTTGTTAAACTCACTATTTTTTTTCTTTCTCGCAGCATGCGAACAGGTACGATTGGAATGGTTATAGTAAGTAAAATGTTAATTAAGCAGAACGAGAAAAGTATAAACTATAAATCTTTTCGAAAAAAAAGGGGTACAAGAAAAAAAATATTATTATAAAACTATTAAATTTTATTAATAATAGTAGGTAACGAGCTATGTATAATTTTTATTGTTATAAATAGATTCATTACAATGATCACGGGTGCGAAAAATTATTAAACGAGAGAGGAAGGAAAAACTAGGCGGTTCTATCAAGTAAGTCCTGGATATTGGTTAGAAGATTTCGAACTGGGCTCAGGTCACCTTAGTAGTGGTAGGGGTGGTGGCATTCCTCCAGGGCAATATCGGCCCGAATCCACCGCCTTCTCCGCACCGCAACTACGCGAGTGAGGGTGGTGAAAAGGTCCTTGAGAATAACTGGAAGTTGTAACCCGGTGAGGCAGGATACGTCATCCAGGAAAGTTAAACCCACAATCGGCAGGTAGCGGGCACGGCACAGGTACCATAGGGTATCCCTAAGCTGTTCAAGGATCTGAAAAGGAAAGAAATATTTAAGGACATGTTGCAAAATTATATAGGAGGTAAACACAAATACTCACAATTCGTGGAAGATGAAGCACACGATGGTTAAAAGCTCGCATCGAAACAAAATCCGACATATTTCGGTAGTTAATAATCTGAAAAAAAAAATAGATAACTAGAGAATGGATAAAATTTACTTTGTCATCCGAAAAAAAAGGGGGAATAAATGGGCGATGAAGGATTCAAGTTTATAAAGTAGATGTAAGCGTAATCCATTTCTAAGCAGTTACAGTTACTGCTCGAATTGAAGGGATAACAGTTAAATTTTTAAAGGTAATTTTTAAATTATTAAGGAAATTCTAAATTTGGGGGTGATGAACTAAAAGTTGGAAAAATTTTGTTTGAAATTTATTTTTGTTTCCTTTCCCTCTAGTAAAGGAAAGATATAAAATTTTTCTTAATTGTGCGGTAAAGAAAATATTTTGGGAAATGAGAATTTTTTTTTTTATCAATAGATACTTAGAATTGCTTTTTCTTTATCTGAAGGGTATAATAATTTAGCAATTACAAGAAAAATGAAAAAAATTCGAAGTTAAAAATTGGAAAAATGGATAGTTAAAGACATTTTAATCTTGAATTTCGTAGAGAATTTTAAGTTATTATAGAGTTTAAAGCAAAGAAAAGATAATTATTACCTTACAAGATGTTCAGATTTCAAAATATCGTACTTGTAGGAACACAAGTTGTAAAGTAAATCGCTGAAATGGTCTTAACAGTTAAATACACCACTGGCACTAAACACCAATTTATTTTTCTTTAAACAATGGGGAAAATGTTACGTCTAACATACAACACAGTCTCTTATTTTGAGTCAAGACACTTAAGTCCTTTACTCGGGCGACGGAGACCTCGTCGTTACGGTAATGAGTATGAAATAGTAATCAGTATGAAGAATTGTTTTAAAAATAATAAACAAGCTTGAGAACTTACAGTTGATTATATGAAGTTTATTCAGATTCTGTTGTACAATTAAGTTGTTGTTGGTTGGAAGAGCGTTCAGTTATTGCCGACCGTATGAAAACCGAGGTAAAGATTCCACGTTTAAATTCTGTTTGATTAGTACCTCTAGGTTGATTGCGTGGATTAATAATATTTAAATCGTTGAGGGGTTTACAGAATAACATTTTAAAAGAGGCGAGCGAAGATGTTAAATCGCGACAGAGGCTTAGACTCGACTGGACCGAACCGAGAACAACCCGCTGGACTGAAAAACCGCGAGTTTATATAGACTAAAATCGAGGGGAAATGTCATACGCTGTGACTGCCCCCTCTTCTCTTGTAATAAAAGAAACTGCAAGTCTTATCAGCATTTAGTTTTCTTTTTGGGTCTCTGGTGACTTCTGAGCACTTCTCCGCTAGTGATTCATTTCCTGTACGTACAGTAGCCAAGGATAAATAGAGATTAACTCAAGGAGAAAAAAACAAAACAGAAAAAGAAGTATAATTGATATTTAATTTATCTTTTTAATTATTTAAATTCGAGTTGTCCTTTTCATATCTCTAATTTGAATAACAGTTACTTGAAGGAATTGACATCCCTCTGAGAAGTGAGAAATTGTATAATTTGGCGTAAGAAGGTTCTGGAAACGATCACCTTGGTCAATTAAATATAGATTTGTCCTTGATGACATAAGTTATCTTGGTTTAACTTCCAAATTGATAGATGAAAGGGTGTCATCTAGGAGACACCGCTTGGTACCAAAGGTGGTAAAAGAATTGTTAGACCCCTACGAGAGTACCCAAAATAGTGGGTCCGAGGAGTAATATCGTGAAAAAGAAAAGAAGGAAAAGAGTTCTAGGTGGTAGGGCGACCACCGATCGTGGTCGGGAGCAGAAAAAGAAAAAGAGTTGTTGGTGATTAAAATGAGGGCACTTGATTGGTCAAGTAATAGCCTCATCCGTACTGGTACCACGGCACGCGTCATTGAAGCTTGACCCTTGGGTCACGGATGGAAGGGTGACACCTTGAGGAGTACTACTTATCACCAGAGGTGGTAGGGGAGTCGCTTGGTAAAATAAACAAGCGCGATGTCAGAACCGAAGGTTTAAGCTTATGAATCACTCGGCTGCGGTAATAAAGAAATAAGAAATCAAGAACTAATACTGATGTTTATTAATCTTAGTCGTTGACTTGGGACTCTTGCCCCCTTTCCCCTTCTGCAAACGGAAGTGCCGACATGGAGCACACTTGCACATATCAATAGATGTATATGAATTTATTTTTCTCTAATCGAGTTATTATTCAAACTATCCTTATTTAATTTATTATATATTTTTTTAAAAGAATTTACTTGTTAAGTTATTCTTACTATTATATTATTAATAATAATGATCCTCTAATGATAAATGCAATTTGTAGTATAATAACCGTTTAAAGGTCCTTTTCTCTAGGGTTTTTGATAATCTCAATTAAGCATGCATATATATGGATATACATGTGCATGTTGAATTAACTATTATGTTATATCTTTATGAAATTGTTTTTCAGATAGTCAAGAGAACATGTGTATGTGTTTCTTTTATGTGTATATGCAGGCACTCGGGCACTGGTTCTTATTGATATATATAGTTTCCTACCGATAGATTTAGTATATTAGTAGTATTTAATTATCATAACCTTAGCTCAGTTGCGACTACGGTTTAGTGTTTTATTAAACGTGATGAATGTATTCATGGGGAATCGGTTTTTGTGTGAAGTGTTTTCAGAGTTTACCTCGTTAGGTGATACAAGTTATAATTGTAATTTTGATGTGTTCGCTGTGTTTGTTACTGTAATAATAATACCGTATCGTTACTCTCAATAAACAAAAATTACATTTGAATATAGAAGAACACACACAGCTCTCACCGCTCTAGATCTCATCGTTACGCGTATTGTCCTCCTTCCAGGAGTGGGCTACTGTGGTGACAATACCACTGCTTATGTGCCGCGATTGTTTCTTATATCGGAGTACGATGAAATTTGATATTGAGACTTCTGTGTTCTCCACTCTGGTCATAACACGATAAGCCTTAATACGCATATACATATATACAGGCATACTGTTTTAATTTATTGTGTTTTAAGTTACTTATTGTACGAATTGTCAACCAATAAAAATATATATATGCATCTTTTATATACATAGACATATCTTTATCCGAGGGATCTCAGTATTTTTATTAGTTGTTTCTACGTTCTTTTATATTTATGAATAATTTCGTCTTTATCTCATTATCATTATTATTATTAATTTTTTTGTGATCTCTACTCTGGTCATAACAGAAAACCTGGTCGCACCAACTGGTATCACTGTAGCACTGAACAGAGAACGTTGAAAAAAAATTTTTTATTATTATTTCACTCAGCAGGAATGAATAATTTTTTTTTTTACATATATACTTGTATTGTAAATTTATGATCGCAATTGATGCAGCAGTCAAGACTTGTTGCGGGCAGCGTTGTGAGTTGAATCTGAATAAAGCCAAAAGGAATTCGGTAATGGGATATGGGTACAATAGATAAGGGCATCACTCATCGAGAAATGTTATTAAAACGTATTCTATAGTAAAAGGAATAATAATAATAATTAATATCATTTGTTTTGTCTTGGGGATATTTTGAATTATTATTGGGTTATTACTGCTGTTGATAATTTTTACTTATTTAATACTAGAAAATTTTTTTGCATTAAAAATAATACCTGTAGATTTTGCTATCGAATTCTAAAATAAAGCACGGTACACGCTTAACGAGTTATTATATTACATTTTTCTGGGAACTGAACAAATAGGAAAACCGTACAGGCTGAGTATTCTGGTATGATGCATAGGAAAATCTCGACGTTATCTAGAAAAAAAAAAAAAAAAAGGAAATATTTAATATTAATTGGAATTTTTTTTTGTTGTTTGTCGGGAAATACTGTGTTTATTATTATAATTAGAGCATTTTCAAAAAAAATATTAGTTAAATTACAATAGATCTGGATAATTATTATTATTATATTTTTTTCTCTTCTCTTTCTCTATTACCTAACAAGAATAAATTATATAGTAATAATAGTGAACTTTTATAAACATAATAATGTTAATTATTATGGGCAACATTTATTATTATTTTTGAAAAAAAAACGATAGTTAATAGCTAGTATACTCGAAGGAAATGTACGTCTGCAGTGCATAAGTTTTGCTTGAATACTTGAGAGCAAAATTTTTTTTTAATCTTACCGGATTTGCACTCTTCAAGTCCTTTTGAAAAATGTATATAATTTTCTCTAGATGTACCTTTTTTTTAGAAAAAAAAACTTATTCGGAGGCCAACGAAAAAGGGATGGTTAGTTATATTTTTTTTACATATGGATAAAACAAATTAAAAGTCGTAATAAATATCTTACATTTCACTGAGTATATTTTATTATTAATCAGTATGGCTTTTAAATTATAGATTTTTTTTTCCTCTCTCGTTAAGATACTTACGTCCCTCGGACACATACATGTACATATAAATTTTTTTTTTTCTTCCTTTTTATATATTTATATAAAACAAAAAGGAGGAGGAAAAAGGGAAATAACAGTAGGAAACGTTATTATTAATATGGCGGTAAATTATTCGAACACAAAAAAAAAAGGAAGAAAAGAAAAGAAAAACTTGAACAACTGATAATAAATTGGTTAGACAAGGGAATGTAAAAGGAGCCAGATGGAATATAATAAATTTTCAACAGGGCTCAAGTCACTCGGATAATAAGAAGGTCGATTATATTCCTCAAGTGTGATCCGGGCTTGCGTATACCGTCGGATGCGCACGTCATTAATACCTTCAAAGAAATAATAAAGACCGGAAAGAATATCGGGAATGCCGGCAATGTCGCTCATCTCATCTAAGAAGTCCAAGGCCGTTAACGGCGGAAAACAGGCCTGGCACAAGAAGCCCAAGATAGCCACGAGTCGCCGGGTGTCCTGAAAAAAAAAAAAAAAGAAGAGAATAAGGGTAAATTAAGGGGCAGGGTCTTAAGTCAAGAAGGAAAACTTAGAATACTTACATCCACCGAGAGATGGACCACGCGACTGTCGAAAATACGCATTGAAACAAAATTCGGCATGATTTTTTTTTTCTCTTTCTCTCACTTCTTCTTCTTTCTCTTTCTCTTCTTCTCATTCGTAGGGGTAATCTGAAAAAGAAGGAGGCAGAGGTATTAAATCTCTATTTTTACTAATTTTGAAAGGAGTAATTAGATAAAATTATTTCGCAAAAAAAAAAAGAAGAGAGAAAATAATGAATAACTAAATCTTTTTTCTGATTTTTCTCCTGATTTTTTTTTCTCCTTCTCTCCTTTCAACAATTTTCACGAGAGGGTTAATGAATAACGAATTTTAATATATAGGTGTGCATGCCCGTATGAAAAGACAATATATGAGCTTCGGTATAATTCAAATATATGATAAATTATATGGAATTGTAGGAAGTCATATATGGAGCCATATACAAGATTTTGCCGAAATATTATATGATTTTATGATTTGCAACATATATATCGGTAAAATATTTTTTTTTATATGCTAACTTATAAATAGTGCTTATAATATTTTATACTATACCTTAAGTTATATGATAAGATATATGGTTTAATTATATGACTGACATATAAAATCTATACATGTAAATGTATAGTTGTATAGATATATGTTCACATATACTTGTGTGAATGTATGTAAATATATATTTTTATAGATATATATTTGTGTATATTTGCACAAATACAAAACTCGGAATTCAAGCTATAAATTGAAATTATAAATTAATTTATAAGATGAAACATATATTTTGCGTTATAAATTAATATATAAAGAGGACATATAATTCTTGATACAATATCACATGTATATAATCACATATATTATGGATGATATGGATTATTATAATATTAAACGTATAGATTATTATATATGATAAATCATATATTAATCAATATTAATAATTTTGCCGCCATATATGTTCAGTTATTTACCATATTTTTTTTTTAATATATATATATATTATCGACAGTATATGGTATTTCCATACGGGTGATTTCGTTAACATCAGCGAAAGGAAGCAAAAATATTTTGGAAAAGATAATAAATAAATAAATAAAAGAAAAGATAAGTAGTAAAACAGGGAAGTATGGAATAAATTGATAGAAAATAACCTTACCTGCAGTAAAATAGTCTTGTTATTATCCGTAACTCAGATAACGATATGAAACACAAAGCACGGGTTACTTGTTATGAACCATATGCAGCAGCGACGAGAATCGGGACTCGAATGTTGTTCAGTCAAGACCCAATTCGCTACCACCTGAGAACGCCGAGCTTCACCAATAGGTCGGCAGCACCTTCGATATTTGAACTTACGCGCGAAATCTTGGCCAATGAGGAAACTCCATTATTTGAATAATTAGTTCCAACTTTGAATAAAAGAGTTGCGACATGAAAAGCACTCATTGGCTCAAGATTTCTACAAGCTACGTGGATTTTCGCTATTGGCTGAAATTTCGTCAGCGTCGGCTATTAATTTTCTTATTGATCTACCGCTCTGACGTCATAAAGAAACCGTTGTGAGCTTTCACTTTACGACGTTTCCTCATTAATTCACAACGTGCTCTTCAAAAGTTCACCTCGTGTTCTAAAACCGCTTTGTTTCCAAAACGCTTTCTTGAGTTATTAAACTAAATCTTGTTCTGAATTATATTCAATACTTAGTCAGTATATCAAGGCTGCTATTTATTGGATGTAAATAAATTGTCATCCGCTCTTAATAAATTACTTAAAGTAATTTCCGTGAGTTTAACCGCAAACTACTACGTGTTGCTTTTATACGTGCTTATTGCGTTGCATTCGCTCTCGCGTATTAATAAAGTTGAATTCGCTAATAATTATAATTATTTCTCACAATAATTCTGTACAAAGTGTAAATAAATAGTGAATTTAATTTACCTAAAAAGTGTATAATTTTTAATTGTTAAAATTACCAACACCTGCACCAGATCCAATTAGTTTATCCTCTAATTCAACATTTGGTCCATCGAGCCGGATTTGGTGTGGTTTTTAACAATTAAAAATTATTAAAATTAAAACATCTAAAAAATTGTGAGAAAAAAGTGAGTGACCAGTTTTTTGTGCAGTGAAATCGCTAAGTGCCGTGGGCATTGCTGAGCACTGCTAGAGTGCTGCCCGTGGTGACCGATATTACACACCGGTGTAATAAAGACAATTCGAATTTTAAGATCGAAAACTTAGCGTCGGTTTTCACTTGTCGCGTCCATTTTGTGAGTGTCGTGCAATCAAGATGGCCGCCGAAGCCCAAGTCGCTCTTCAAATGAACCGCATCGACACGATGCGCAATATGTCTACTCGCTTGACCGACGCCATTCTCGCTACCCAAGGTGCACCCGTTATCGACGCTGAACTCGCTTTCCTCAATGATTTGTGGTCTCGCTTCAACACAACTCATGAGAGACTTTTCGAGGATATTCCAGAGATCGTTGCAAACGAATACCATACTGGCAACGCATTTGGTACCGCTAGTCAAGTCTACACGGAGCTTCTGGTGAGACTCACCGCTGCGAAACCCGCTCCAGAACCTGTTCATGATGCCCATGCGGTCAATCATGATCAAACCGCATATTTTGGAGGCGCGCACAAAACCAACTTGCCCCAAATCAAGCTACCAACTTTCCAGGGAACATACGACGAATGGGACTCATTCAAGGACCTGTTCACCTCTCTGGTCATCCATGAAGACTCGCTTACTGGCGCGCAAAAAATGCACTACCTGAAAAAACTCAGGTTAAAGGGGAAGCCGCTTCGTTAATCGCCAACATACAAGTCACTGATAATGCGTTCCAATCGGCTTGGGAATTATTGAACACTCGCTACACAAACCCACGCAGATTACTCGACATGCATGTCGATGAAATACTGTACCGACAACCGCTAACTGGCCACTCCGCTGCCGAACTTGACGCCTTGTTACTCGCTAATAAGAAGTCGCTGGACGCCATCGCTGCTCTGGGAGTACCAATTAGCGATTCTGATCCATTTTTGATTCGCTTGACGGTACACTGTTTGCCAGAAGACCTTCGTGTGGAGTGGATGGCCTCGCTAGGACTCTCTAACGAGTTCCCGACCTACAAGCAGCTGCACGACATGCTGAAGGCAAAAGTACGTGCTTGGGAAAATTCTGGCGTTGGCGCAAGAGCTCCCTCAGCTCAATCAAAGGCAGGAACTGAAAGACCACCAGCATCAAAAACTTACTCTAGGTCTGCCGCTACTGGCAAGACAGGAGGCGCCACCAGTAGATCCGCTCCCCTCTCCAAGGCATCTACGTCAAGAGAAGGGGCTAGTTACAACGCTTTCACTCCGAAAGAGAAGACGAGTGAACCAGGACTGTGTCCGATATGCAAGCAAAAACATTTTGTGTTGTTTTGCCCAACCTACCAACAGGCGACGCCACAAAACCGGAAGATGATGGTCTATCACTACCGGCTTTGCTACAACTGCTTGGGACGCCACCGCTTTGCTGACTGCAAGACTAAGGACAGATGTCAACACTGTCAGAAGCCGTATCACACGTCCACGCACATTGATGAGACTTCCGCTAAATCGGTACAGGAACCTGCTGTACCGACTCCAGGTAACAAATAGTTCCAGTTTTGGTAACTTTTGTTTTGAATTCGCTAACTTAGTCTGCTTTCAGCTCATTCGCTCAATGTATTACTCGCTACCGCGCTTGTCAAGTTGAATTCGCTAACAGGAAGTACATGTACTGCCCGTGTACTTATTGATCGAGGATCGGAGTTATCCTTTGTGACGCATTCGCTAATTAAGAAGTTGGATATACCGCTAAACAAGGCAGCTATACCATTACGAGGGATTGGTAATGTGTCAGCTGGACACTCACTTGGATCATGCCAGGTGTCGCTGCATTCGCTACATAGTTCCGCTTCTATTACTATCCAAGCTCATGTGCTTGCTCTATTGACGGTGAACTTGCCGTCATTCACGCTAACCAACAAGAAATGGCCGCATATAAAAGGTCTGCAACTCGCTGATCCAGACTTCTTGACATCTCGACCTATTGACATCATTCTGGGTGCAGCACCAGCTGCACACATAATCAACGCTAAAATAAGGAAGGGTAATACCAATGACCCAATCGCTCAGTCAACGACGCTTGGCTGGATCATCTATGGATCTGTGGACACCGCTACATCAAAATTAACAGCTTATGGTCATCATGTCACTGTTGATGATCAATTACAAGACTTGCTGAGCAAGTTTTGGTACCAAGAAGAATCACAGACAGAATTCGCTATACACTACAATGAAGATGAAGAAAAGTGTGAACAACACTTTGTCAATACACACTACAGACAGACTGATGGTCGATATGTCGTTCGCTTGCCGCTTAAATCTTCTCCAAGTCAACTGGGTGACTCGCTACGAGCTGCGCAATACGCTTTACTACGTCTTCGCAAACGTCTGGATAATGATCCAATCTACAAGAAGTTATACTACGACTTCTTGAAAGAATATGAAGACTTGGGACACATGAGACGCGTAAAATTAAAGGATTTACCACCAAACAGCTACATGTTGCCCCATCATGGGGTTCTTAAAGAACAGAGTACTATTACCAAGCTCAGAGTGGTATTCAATGGGTCATGGAAAACAACATCAGGCGTATCAATCAACGAGATACTTCATGTTGGCCCCAAGATACAAGTTGACATCAGTGATGTACTGATTCGAATTTGCTGTCACCGTTATCTATTCGCTACTGACGTAACTAAGATGTTTCGTCAGATTGCAGTTGACAAGGAAGATCATCATCTACAGTGCATACTCTGGTTTGACGAAGAGGACCTACCAACAGTATTTGCACTCGCTACGGTTACGTATGGAACAACATCAGCTCCATATCTCGCTGGAAGAGCACTTTTACAACTCGCTGAAGATGAAGGAAATAAATTTCCAAAAGCTGTTGAACCGCTGACAAACACCCGCTACGTTAATGACATCTATGGAGGCGCAGATGAACTCGCTGAGGCAATTCAAGTTGCTCTCGACACAAAAAATATGTGTGCCGCAGGATGCTTCCCGCTTGCAAAATGGGCAACTAATTCAACAGAATTATTGTCTAAAGTCGCTCCAGTGGAAACCCAAGAAGATACACCACGAGAACTTGGGGATACTACAGTAAAAGTGCTCAGATTAACCTGGTATTCTACTTAAGATAAATTCCAGTTCGGTGATTCGCTACCAGAAGCATCTCCAACTACTAAACGCACAATTTTATCTTAAATTGCTCGCTTGTTCTACCCGCTTGGGTTTTTGGCACCTATCATCGTAAGAGCCAAGATGTTCATGCAGAAGCTGTGGCTGCAGAACTTCGATTGGGATGCTACGCTATCACCGTTGCTGCTTCAAGAGTGGAATTTGTTTCGAGATGAACTACATCAGATCTCGAAGATTCAGATACCTCGCTGGAATCATGTAAGAACTGGTGTATCGATTGAATTACATGGATTCTCTGACGCTTCTCAACTTGCTATGGCTGCTGTCGTCTACTTAAAGGTTACTGACGCTACTGGAAGCTCCAATATTTCGCTAGTGTGTGCCAAAACACAAGTTGCACCACTGAAACCAATATCTATACCAAGAATGGAGCTCAATGCCGCTGTATTACTCGCTCAACTGGTACTCTACGTAAAAACAGTCTTGAAACTTGAAAAAGTACCAATCTTCATGTGGACAGACTCCGCTGTATCCTTTACGTGGATACGAAACAACCCCGCTAGATGGAAGGTCTACATTCGCAACAGAGTTACCAAGATTCAGGAATCGCTACCAAGTGTCAACTGGGATTTTGTTCCTGGGAAACTTAACCCAGCTGACTGCGCTTCAAGAGGTTTAACAGCAGCTAAACTGGAACAACATTCGCTATGGTGGACGAGACCTAAGTGGCTCAGTCAATCAAAAGAAAACTGGCCATCTTTTGACATCCCTACTCAGACGGTATCACATCTTGAAGAACGTCCAGGTCTGGTTTTTACCATCTACAAGGCAGATTCACACCCGCTACATACGCTATTGGATAAATTCTCTAAGTTGTCACCACTACTTCGCACGCTTGGAATCTGCCTACGTGCCATCGCTAAATTTAAAAAAGTGCCACAGTCCACACTGGCCACACCACTCTCTACAGTTGACCTAGAACTCGCTAAGATTTTGCTGATCAAGTATACGCAAAGTCAGTATTATTCGCAAGAGCTGAAACTACTGAAGGATGGTGATTCTCTACATCGAAATCATCGTCTCGCTAAATTGATTCCCTACGTCGACTACAATGGAGTACTCAGAGTCGGCGGTCGCTTGAAGAATTCGCTACTGGATGATGATCAAAAAAATCCAGCTATTTTACCACGATCATCACGCTTAAGTACGCTACTCATTGAACATTCGCACCGAAAAACATTCCATGGGGGAACTCAATTGACTCTCGCTGATCTACGGAGATCTGTCTGGATAGAAGGTGGGCGTGTTCCAGTCAGGTCTCACATTCTTCGCTGCGTCGTGTGCACGAGACATAGAGGTGTTCGTGCACAACAACTAATGGGACAATTGCCATCCGCTCGTGTAAGACCATCGAAAGCATTCTTACACACGGGGATAGACTACGCTGGGCCAGTAACACTGAAGACATTTCAAGGTCGAGGTGCGAAAACCTATAAAGGTTGGATCGCTGTTTTTATATGTCTCGCTACATCCGCTATACACATTGAAATTGTCACCGACTATTCTACTGACGCTTTCGTCGCAGCATTCAGAAGATTTACTAGTAGGAGAGGCGCCTGCAGTACCCTATACTCGGACTGTGGTACAAATTTTGTAGGAGCAGACGCTACGCTAAAGAAAGAATTCGCAGCAGGATCGAGACAGCTACGGGAACTTCAGTATTTACTCGCTACAGATGGCACAGACTGGAAGTTCAACCCGCCAAGTGCTCCCCACTTTGGTGGCAAGTGGGAAGCAGCCGTCAAGTCAATCAAGTTCCATCTCATTCGAACTATTGGTGAATCGCTATTGACTTACGACCAACTCGCTACAGTGCTAACACAGATTGAAGCTGTGCTCAATTCAAGACCGATCGCTCCGCTATCCGAAGATCCTGCAGACTTAACCGCTTTGACTCCTGGACACTTTCTCATCGGTGAACCTCTAATCGCTGTGCCAGGACCTTCGCTACTGGAAAACAATACCGCTACGTTGTCACGCTGGCAACAATTACAACAAATGTTCCAGACATTTTGGACAAGATGGTCGTCTGAGTACTTACAACGACACCAATCAATATCAAAGTGGCATCATCCATCTAATATCATCAAAGTGGGCTCATTAGTCCTGCTGACTGATGAGAGGTTCCCACCATCGAAACGGCCACTCGCTAGAGTACTCGCATTACATCCAGGACGAGATGGGTTGACTCGAGTCGTCACCCTGAAGACCGCTACCACTGAACTTGTTAGACCAATCGCTAAACTGTGCGTGCTGCCAGTTCACTCTCCAGACGACAATCCTGTCGACACCGTCGCCAGCGCTGGGGAGAATGTTCAGTCAAGACCCAATTCGCTACCACCTGAGAACGCCGAGCCTCACCAATAGGTCGGCAGCACCTTCGATATTTGAACTTACGCGCGAAATCTTGGCCAATGAGGAAACTCCATCATTTGAATAATTAGTTCCAACTTTGAACAAAAGAGTTGCGACATGAAAAGCACTCATTGGCTCAAGATTTCTACAAGCTACGTGGATTTTCGCTATTGGCTGAAATTTCGTCAGCGTCGGCTATTAATTTTCTTATTGGTCTACCGCTCTGACGTCATAAAGAAACCGTTGTGAGCTTTCACTTTACGACGTTTCCTCATTAATTCACAACGTGCTCTTCAAAAGTTCACCTCGTGTTCTAAAACCGCTTTGTTTCCAAAACGCTTTCTTGAGTTATTAAACTAAATCTTGTGCTGAATTATATTCAATACTTAGTCAGTATATCAAGGCTGCTATTTATTGGATGTAAATAAATTGTCATCCGCTCTTAATAAATTACTTAAAGTAATTTCCGTGAGTTTAACCGCAAACTACCACGTGTTGCTTTTATACGTGCTTATTGCGTTGCATTCGCTCTCGCGTATTAATAAAGTTGAATTCGCTAATAATTATAATTATTTCTCACAATAATTCTGTACAAAGTGTAAATAAATAGTTAATTTAATTTACCTAAAAAGTGTATAATTTTTAATTGTTAAAATTACCAACACCTGCACCAGATCCAATTAGTTTATCCTCTAATTCAACAAATGTAGTTATTATTCTTTCGCTTTGGAATTCGGTAATAAGAGATATTTACAACGAGATTAAGAGACCATTTATGAGAGATCGAAGCTTAATTGTATGCGTTCGAGCAAAAGATAGTTAAAGCAATTACTAGAAGAATCGAACGAAACTACGTGGGGTTTTGTTTTACACGAAGAAAGGAATAATGCTCAAAATTTTAAGTTACAGGTTATTTTTGACCAAAAATTGGTATATTTGTATACTAATTTCAAGCCAGGATCGTTATATATTACAAATGGCTATTAGTTATATTAAAAATCTGATATACATAGAGGAACAAAAATTAGTAGAACGTACATATTAATATATAAAGATGTATACTGAAAATTGAAACATATTCATAAGAAAAGTGGTACCCAAATATACGAAAAAAAAAAAAAAATCTATAATAAAAAGTGGTACCCAAGGATATAAAAAAAAAATTTAGAAATAAGAGATTCAAATTTTTGTTATAAAAAAAAAAGCAGTATTTACAAACACGAAAAAAATTGAAAATGGTAAATAGGTGACTTGCATAAATATTTGTTGGATTCTCTGTACAAAAATCAATCCTTATCACTATATATACTTTATTTAATTATTTCTCTTTACTAAATATTCTGTTCGAAATATTATTTCGAACAGTGTTGCATTTAAGTCGTAGTATATATATTTAAGTTGAGTTCAAAATATGTATATGTTTACTTAAGGAAAAGAAAGCTAGCATGAATCAAATTTTATGACCTTAGGTACTCGGGTCGATGAGAGATTCCAAGTAAATGCAAGGCAATATGTTTTTCTTCATTTGCACTCATATATTTTGAACTTAGAGATCTTTGTTATACAAAAAGAGGAGAGGTTGGTGGACCTCAGTGTTAAATAATATTAAAAGAATAAGCTAAATCTCTTACGAGTGAGGACATACCTTAGAGCGCGTATTTTAATAAATAGATTCACGATTACCATACCTAAATTCCCAACAATATTAAATTGCCATTTATCAATGGAAAATTAAATTTTTTTTTATAGCTACAAAAATTGTAGTATTCAAATTTTTTTTCCCTCTTTAGAATAGGATAATAAATACATGTAGATGTTGCGTAGTGACAATCTACAACAATCTTGACGTTATTATTTAGCTGGAGAATTTCTTTCACAATTTCAAAAAAAAAAATGATGAGTAATTGTAATTTGATAATATAAAAGTAAATAATAGAACAGCTCAATAATGAAGATGTGCAATAAAATCAGCGATTTCGAGCGACTCTGTAAAAATTCAAAAATATAAAATTTATCAATAAGATTATCATGATTTTCAAATTAATTAACTGAAGAGTTTGACATAGATCATTAAATAAAAATTTCTATTAATTTAATTATAAATGTACTCCACTATAAGAATATAATAATATTAAGTAATTATAATAGCGTAAAACTTTAATTTACATATCCATTTTTATATTTGGCTGCACCCAGAGGGAAATCTGGAATGTGCGACTAGGAAATTCTAGAAAAAAAAAAGATACCTCAACTATATTTTTAATAATCAATTGATATTTGAAGTATAAATTTAATACACTGAGAGAAGAATCCAGTAAATCTAATTATAAATCGATAGATAAATAGCACCTTAACTATTTTTTTTTTCTCTCTCGGAGTATTATAACAGAAAGGCATAACTATTAATATAAAAAAAATATGTATAAAAAAAAAAAGATAATACACGAGAAAAAAATGATTAACAATAATTGAAGTTCAACTTGTAATTACTTATGTTATGCTCAATAACTAATGTCGTTTCAATCAGTAAAATTATGATTTTAATGTTAAACTGCTATAATTAACAGTGAATCGTTGAAATATACTGCTTGACTATTTAAAATTACTACTTAAACCTTAGAAAAAAGAAAAAAACTACAAGACACTTGTCAAAAAAAAAAAAAAAAAATGCATCTGTAAAAATTAGTAGCTGAAACTGGAATATATGATGTTCAGCTTACGAAAATTACTTTCAAATAATAAAATGAACAAAGTATTAGTTTAATATTTATAATGAAAACTTTAATGTTTATTATTGTTTAAACGGTAAATTTTAAAAAATGGTCCTACACATATTTTATTAATGCTTAGCAGATTAAATTAATGAAATAAATTTAAGTAAATAACTCTTAGAACGTATTTATTATTAATGTAAATAATAAATATTTTCACTGAAGTATACTAAAATTTACGAAACAAAAATATAAACTTTATGAAGTGTATAAAAATACACTTTATATTTATTGAATTTCTTTTACTCTTTAATATTAGCTTCATTAATATTTAAGGCGTTAAATTTTATTCATTAATAGAAGAATTATCAAAAAAATTACTTTGACTTTATAAAAAAGTATTGAATTTAATATAAATTAATATTATTTTATATAAGAAAATTTGATTTATATAATTATTATATTTCATTGTTTGAAACAGTTTGGGATTTGATTTTTTTTCTATCGTTCATTTGAAAATAAATTAAACTCTACTTCGTAGAACCATACATGTCATACTTGACGATTTTTACTGAATGACACGTTAAAATGTATAGCTTGAACAAAATGCTTATAATAGTTAATAATAAAAATAAAATTTTTTTTTTCGAAAAGTTTATCCGGTTTGTATTTAGTAACATTGGGAATTTCCTTGATGAGGCCCAGGTCGCCCGGATGATAAATTCCTACGCAACTACGTCGGGAAGGGTAGGCGGCGCTTCCGACGAAAGCCTAGAAACGAAATTAAAAGTTAAAAATATATGGAGGGGAAAAGAGAAAAGATAGAGAAAATTAAAACAGATACTTACTGCTCGGCGATGATCTTACGGATGGCGATCTTCTCCAGTTCGGGCCAAAGTTGCCAAAAGGTGTGTATATCCGGAGACCGGAACGACCGCAACGGGGCACTCAGGGTACGGGCATAAAAAAACGCCCGAGTCCGAACCAATGAGCCCTCCGGCTCATAGCGCTCGTGGGGAGGAAGGCGTGACCGGACTAACGTCTAAATTTGATCGCATAGCCACACACCGCAAGTTGGGGGCTGCGGGTCCATGAGCATCCGTAAGTACGCTACGATCCGGAGGATAATCTAGGAAAGAGATAAAATAATTAAAATAAACAACGAAAGAAAAATTTTTGTTTTCTTTTGTTGATTAAAGATGTCCAAATATCGGAACTTACGTATAGGGACGCGTGACGCCGGCAGAACTCATCCAAGGTTACGCCCTGTTGAAACATAGTGCTAAAAGAAAAAAATAATATAATAATACTGATAAAAAAAAATTTTTTTTTAAATTAAAATGATGATGAACATAGTGGGAAATTGCTAGAGGAAATAGATAGAGATTAAATTTTGGTTGGTGTAGACAAAGATATTCAAAAAAAAAAAGAGGAATTTTTTTTTAGGAATTATTTTTCCCCTGGTTGTCCAAAATATTTTAGTTGGACTTCTGCTTTGGATTAGTATACGAAAATTTATGCTTTTAAATTTTATTAGAAGAATTTTGATTTGTAAAAGTAAGGAAATGGAATATTAGAAGGGAAATAAGGTAAAAGTACCAATTACTGACACTGTAAGATACAAAATTGAAATTCCATTTTTTTTTTCAAAAAAAAAAAAAAAGAGAAAAAAAAAACATTAATAATTTATATTATAAAATTTTATTTTCCATATTGACGTATTTAGTCTTTTAACTAAACAGATTCATTTTTTTTATATAATAATAAATTAAAATTACTAATTAATTTAAAGCAATAAAATAAGTTACCCGAATTTATATTTTATTTATTTATAAGGAAAAAGTTAATGCAATTAGATGGAAAAAAAAAAATAGTGTAAATCACTGTTTCAAAAGACCGCTTTTCTAACCGCAATAATTAAGGAAATTGACGCTCACAAGCTGTTCCGATGGACACGACTGAATTATTTTTAATGAATAATTAATATTTTTCACTAACAATAATTTTTTTTTCAATTTCTTAAATTAAATAGATTGTTTAAAAATGTATGCGATCATTATTAATAAAGTAGGTAATTAAACATATTTTAAAATAGGATAGGGTATCAATAATTGGACACCTGTCGATAATTGATGCTTTTACTTAGGGGTATTCAAACAAAAAAAAGAAGAGAGGAAGAGGGAAGTATATTTGAAACTTTAGCTTTTATATGCAAAAAAAAAAAAAAAAAATTTTTTTTTTTGGTTGAAAGAAACGGACGATTTAAAAGCATTTTGAATCTTAGCGTGGAAATTTTGAATTTTTAGGAATAGCTGATCAAGATGATTGGAATTTGAGTTTAAGTTACGATTTTTTTTATTTTTGCATATAATCCGTAAAGGTATTTTAAATTCTGTAAGGTATTATAACGGTGGGCCCTGACTGCTCGTGTCTAGCAGCCACGAACCACTGTTAATTTATAATTCCCGAACTTAGTTATTAAATTATCGATTTAAGTCGATTATCGCTGGTTCCGGAATCGGGAACTTGATATTCTCGGGGGTGAGTCGGCTCGTCCTGAGCCGGACACGCGGCTGAAAATAAACTTAAAATCTACGGGACTCTGGTGATGATTAAGATTAAATGCTTGATGTAAATTTGATTTATATATTTTATTTAACCCAATCCCTTATTTTGTACAGTTACCCCTTTGACTTAATACTAATGTGATTTTATATACTTTACAAATAATCCAAAGGAATTCGTCGACTCGAAAGGCGCGGGAATTTATTGGTAACGAGTGAGAGTATGAGGAATAATTAATCACGTTGAAGAGAGAGAATTTATACGCAAAACATTATAGAATATATATATATATATATATATAGGCGAGCAAATATCGGGACTTATTGCAGGAATCGGTCGACGCTCCATCTTCCTGGTCCAGTTGTAGTGTCCTAGGAGTAGATAGAGTCCAGGCTCGACGACAAACGGGTCCTTGTAGATGAGTATCCAACGACACTGTTGCACTTGGTTTTATTTAACCACACAGCAAAAAGAAAACTCTCAAAATTCACTGAATTAAATTTAAAATATACTTAAAGAATTTGCAAAGTAATGCGAGAAAAAGAGTGACTGATCAGTGGGCGCACTAGAGCTCAAGTGTCGTCTCCTGATTTACTGTCTCGGGTCAGCACCTCGTGTTGACCCCTCCCAATTATGCGCAGTGACCAATTTTCGAATATCTGCTGCGCTGAGATTACCGCCAAGACTCAGCTGAACTCGTAAACGAGGAAACTATACGAGAAAGAGAGAGAGAACGAATGGAGGCGAGAGAGCCGCACTCTCACGTCTTAAAGTTGCCGTTGCACGGTTACACTCCCCGTCGCCAGACTTGAGATTGGGGCTCGGAAGCTGAAAAGGGCAAATTAAAGAAATTTTGACAAGTAAATTGGATGGTAGTGAAAAGTTTATTAACTCATATAAGTTTTGGCAAGTAAACAAATCACTCTTCCGCTAAACGTGCGGGTTCAGCTGGGTCAACGACCACCTCCTCATCTATAATGAGTAGGTCGGAACCTTCCGACTGGTCGTCCGTTTCCTCTCCGTCCTCGGCTAAGGGATCCTTTTCTGTCCCTGGCTTAGGCAGGATCAAGTCCTCTGCGGGCGCTACTATCACCAGCCCGGGTGCGGGAGTTACGGGCATGTACGTAGCCAGCTCTTCTGCTTCAGCTGGGGTGAGAACTTCGTCTCCCAACAAATCCCAGTGGGTCCGGTTGAGGGCTTTAGTGACCTCAGTTGATGATGACGGCCGTGTGGGGGGCACGTAAAACGGCTGTACGTGCCGGGCTGGTGATGGACGACCCTCCAACTTTTCAACAGCTTGGGCTAAGGTACAGCGCCTTCGCCACCTTGCAGAAGGATCTGGTCGTGCTGTTGGAGCGACCACAGTGTGGCAGGGCACGGGTCCTCTTCTGGGCACAGCTGGCTCGCCGACCTCCGGGCGTGGTGGACGTGGTCGGTAAGATGGCGGGAGTGGCAGCCCCAAACGTAACCTCTTAGCGATGAAGGCATTTTTCCGTTCACGACGCATGACAGTACGACAATGTGTTGCGTCGCGGAAAAATTCTGGCTCTCGGGCCATCCTTTCTTGGACCCGACGGTCCCGTACGTCTCTCTGAACCAAATTAAACGGTTTTCATCAGCCTCTGACTGCGCCTGGGCAATTTTAAATCAGGTACATAATGATTGCCCAAAATTTTCCCAGTATCTGATTTTAACTCAACAACTAAAGGGCTGATGATTTTATTGACAATGGCTGGCCCCAAGAATTTGTTAGCCAAACTAGACGAATATTTATCGATTTTCTTACTCAACTTCCGGTTTGGGTAATATACCGAATCACCCACTTGTAATTTAGGTGGCTCCTTAAGTCCCTTATCATGATATCCGGCTTGTTTCTCACTTTCTATTTTCATTATAGCTTCGATTTTATGTCGCAACTGATCAAGACGATTTACCCGATCGCGCCATGAATTATCATCTGAATCTAAGTCATCTATTTCTAGTTCGGTTATTTTACCCGACAGCCGTGGTTCTTTACCATGAACCAAATAATATGGCGACATATGTAATGAAGCATGGTAACTACTATTATAGGCGAGCTGGAATTCACCTAAGTGCTCATCCCACGACGTCTGATCTTTCGAAATAAATGCCCGTATCATTGGTTTAAGAGTGCGGTTAATTCTTTCAACCGGGTTACTTTGCGGGTGCGCGATCGCTGTAGGTACAGATTTTATTCCCGTTTCTTTTAAATAATCTTTAATCTCATGATTAATGAATTCTTTTCCATTATCTTTGATTAAAAATAGAGGGTATCCCCAACGTGAAAAAACGCGACGAAAACTTTTCTTGACATTTAATCCAGTCTGTTTACGAAGTCTAAAGACCTCAATAAAACGCGTATATAGGTCTTGTACAATTAACACATATTGATAGCCAGTTTTAGATCGCGGAAATGGGCCAGTCACTTCAGCTGCAACTATGGCCCAGGGTTCAATTGGTTGTCGCGTGCGCATCGGCGCTTGAGACGAGGTCTATTTATATTTGACCTTTTTACATGTCTCACAATTATCTACGTACTCGCCTACATCGCGATACATACCAGGCCAATAATAACGTGTACGTATCCGATGGTACATTTTATCGCGACCCAAATGTCCCGCGTCTGGCACATCATGGTTTGCTTTCAAAATATCGGGAATCTCGTTTTCAGTTAAAACCAATTTCCACGCGTCTTGATCATCTATACATTCTTTTAAATAATCGAGTTTATAGTATTCTAGTTTATCCTCATTATTTATTCGCCAATCAACAAAATTTTCCGGGTATTTTCTAACATTTGCTTTCTTCACGTCGTACCACGAGCGAACTTGAATATGTACAAAATCTACACCTTTATTTTTAATTTCATCGAGGACTTCGGACCACTCCACGGGCTCCTGGTCCTCGTATAAGCGCGATAAGGCATCCGGGCCTTCGTTCTCGGTCCCACGACGGTGTTCAATCGTGATCTGGTGGGCCAAAAGTTCCATTGCCCAACGGGCAAGCCTACCGTTCGGGTTTTTTAAGGTATGGAGCCATTTTAACGAAGCGTGGTCAGTAACCACAACAAACGGAAATCCTTCTGGATAACATCGTAATTTTCTTACGGCCCATACAACCGCCAAACACTCTTTCTCGGTTGTAGTATAGCGTGTTTCGGCACCTCGCAACGGTCTACTTAAACATTATAAGAAACTCTTTCCCGGTATCTGGTTCCTTTTGAACCAAGAACGCGCCTAGACCCGTATCACTCGCATCGGTGTATAAATAATATGGAAGATTTGGCTGAGGTACTGCCAAAGGTTTCGCGTTAACAAGAGCTTGTTTAAGATCTTGGAAAGCCTTTTCTTCCTCATCTCCCCACTTCCACTCAGTATTTACGCTACATAATTTATTTAGAGGTCATTGGACCTTCGCGACGTTTTGCAAATGCCTATGGTACCAGTTTACTAATCCGCAGACACTGCGTACCTGTTTTCTAGTCGTTGGACGCGGAAAATTCGCAATGGGTGCGATTTTTTCAAGGTCAGGTCGTAGACCCTCTCTATCTACTATAAAACCAAGAAATTTCACCTCAGATCTCGCGAATTTACATTTACGTGGATTTATTAATAATCCAGCCTCGCGAAATATTTCAAAGACAAGAGTTAAGATAGCCTTATGTTCACTATAGGTCTCGCTTATTATTACCCAGTCATCCAGATACGCGAAAACTTTATCTATCCAAGACCTTGGTAAATTTCTTTTGTGTACTCTATCTACAAACCGTTCGCGGAGCTTATCCATCGCCTTTTGAAACGTTGATGGTGCACCCGCGAGCCCATAAGGCATACGAACCCATTCAAATTGCCCCCTACCCTCTACGGAGAAGGCAGTGTAAGGAATGGACTCCGGTGCCATTAAAACTTGATGGAACGCCTCCTTGAGGTCCATCGTAGTTATATATTTCGCATCATGCAAAGCACTTAGAATACGTAGCATATTTAGAAGAGGGTGAGCGGGTAAAATAGTATATTTGTTGATTGGTCGATAATCGACGCAAAAACGCCAATCACCTGAGGCTTTGGTCACCATGACCGGAGAACACGACCAGAAACTGTTACTGGGCCTTATATAACCCTTCTCGAGCAGCTCGTCTATTTGTTCATTTAATTCCGCCGATATAACAGGACTACGCCGATATGGACGGATTTGTATGGGTTTTATTCCCGGCTGTAAAGTGATCGTATGCTGCACGAGGTCAGTTAAACCTTGGTTCGGTAACTCCGCGAATTTTGACATTTCCGATTTTAAAAATTCATCGAAATCCTTTTGTTGATCAGAAGTTAGTGATTGACAACGGGTTTTATTATCATTACAATTTATTAATTGAAAAGGATAACTTTCATCAGTGCCTTTAAATTTCCAAGTTTTAGCTGCACAATCTATCAATAACCCAAACTGAAGAGCGAAGTCCATGCCCAGGACTACTGAATAGCTCAGGTCCTCGAGGACACTCAAATATTGCTCTCCGGCTATTGTACTAATTTGAATAATGAATGGAGCCCCGCCGATAGTTTTGCATTCGGTGTGGTTCGCGAGAAGAACTCCCCGATGGTTCGTATCGTCTGATTGTAATTGACCAGAGCTTAGCTCACGTATTTGGTCATAAACTCGCCGATTGATATAGGACCTTTCACTTCCCGTATCAATTATACCGTTTACTTACACCCCGAATATCCAAATAGATACAGGTATTCGTGCTGTAATCATAGGTGGTGCTGGACCAGTACCGGAATAAAATTTGGTCCGAGATGCAATACGATTCGCGATACGTGAGGGTAATATTTTATCTTTAAATATGTCCGGTAAATACGACGCGCGTGGGGATGAAGGACAAGATGGTGGAGAGTCAGTTAACGCGGGATCTTCAGGTTCATAACCTGGATCCAATTCTTCCTCCCACGTCTCTTCGGTCTCCTCATTATTTTCAAGTGGCTCCAATCCACATAAATATGGCACCCCAGGAACATTAACGGAACCTGGTTCCTCAGATTCATCAGAACCAATTGACTCAATAAAATCACTAACTTCAAAATCTTCCAAAAGATTTAGAGGAATTTCATAAGAATTATCTCGATCAAAATTTTCATAAATATCTTCAATAAAATTATTAGAATCTAGTAAATTAACCGTGGGCTGTGCTTCTTCCCTCAAGCCTTCCCATCGATTAATTTCGTCAGTATTTAAAACAAATAAATTATTTAAAATAGGGCAATCTTCATTCAAGACAGACAAGTTATTAAAAACCGATAAACCGTTGACGTTATCGTATATTTTACAAAATTCCGAGAAAGTGTCTTCCTCGACACTCCTATTCTCTATTCTATCACTACTACTAATATCATCCTCATTCTCGAAACTAATCAAATCATCTACTTCTGGATTAGAATTATTTTCGGCCGTAACTGGGTTGCGTAGGTCGATTAAATCGATCTCAGTCTCAAATTTATTATCATTAAATATATCAGAGCCAGTGAAATTTAAACTTTGACTTTCTAATATAATATCGCCTACTTGCTCACCACTGGTTAGAACAACTGGACCGACAGTACTCAATTCTAAGACGCCGTCAGGTCTAGTTGAATTTGTATTTACCAAATTACTATCATAAACTTCATTTACCGAATTTTACATTTACTGAATTTTTATTATAAATTTCTTTCATCGGGCCGACGGTACTCACTAAGACGCCGTCTGGTCCCAAAGTTTTATTTACGACATTTTCATAACTACTAGTTTCCACCGGACCGACAGTACTCACTAAGACGCCGTCAGGTTCCGAGTTTTTATTTACTAAATTTTCATAATATAAATTTTCGACCGAACCGACAGTACTCACTAAGACGCCGTCAGGTTCAGAATTTTTATTTAAAGTATTTACAGAATTTCTTTTAAATTTATTTGGTTTGTTTAACCAGATTTGGTGCGCGCGATAATTACTGGGGCTTCGATTTCCCCTTCTTATTCGTTTAACCGATTTTCTGGATTTCGCGCCCTTTCTCCTCGGGGAATAGGAGGGCGAGATTAGTTTTTTGACGACTGAGGGTAACTGGCATCGCCAGCACTGGTCGGCTGAACTTCGACGCAATTAGAGTGGTTATTATTACGATTATTATTTACATTATTTTCGCCTTGAGAATTAGAAATTGCCCGATTATTATCATGAAACTGATTACCGCTATCATTGCGGTTATCATTTACTCTAAAATTACTCGGGATAAAATTCGGGTTTGATCTGTTAGCGTTTTTAAAATTAGATTGCCCACGATTTTGACTAAAATTATTTTTATTTACATATGAATTATTATTATAATTATTTCTATTTACATTTGAATTATTATTATAATTATTTCTATTATTATAATTTATTCGGGCAGGACCATTCGACCGACGGGAATTAAAATTTTGGTTAAACCCATTGTTGGGTGGACCACCGTTTGCTTGAAAGCAGTTTTGTTTAATATGACCTGCTCTAAGACAAAAATTGCAGACATCAACTCTAATGTTGTTACACTGCTGAAATGTGTGACCATTTTGTCCACAATTGTGACAGAAATCTTGGTCTAAGTTTCGACCAGCAGTAGCTTCACTATACGAGCGCGGTGTGACGTTAAAACTACCGTTGTTACTCGTGTTATTTGAATTTCGCGCCCTATTATTTTGAGGACGATAGGATGAAAAATTTTGTTGAGGAGGTTGCAACGTTGCTGCTGACGCACAAACGATAAATTGACCGTCCTCACCCTCACGAATTTCTTCAATAATGAGTGGTTGTTTTCTGTTCATCATATCAACCAAAATAGAGTTACGCGGTGATAGAGCAAGAGCCCGTGAGTGCCAGACCTTCGGATTTTTATAAAAGCTGAAAATTTTTCTATGTGTGTCCCTAGTACAGGTAAGAATGATCCCCACCCATGAAGCTGAGGCAGCGGTGGCTTTGGCAGGTAACAGGTAACAAAGGTGTATAAAATTTCATCTCAAATTTATCATAAAATAAAACTGAATTTTTTTATATTTGATTCATAATAATGTCAAAACTCGCGTTGCTCATTGCCAGACAGTTAGTATGGTTGCAACCCTCTGCCGGACACCCTTAAACTATTATAATTTATAATTATACTTACGTTATATTATAAAACCTAAATTTTATATACAATTTTTTGGGGGCCTATTAATCTATGTTTACATAATAGCCGGACAGTTTCGACGGTTCTATCATCTTGCCAGACGCATTCAAAGTGAGCAGTAGTTCGGAGAGCAAGGAGCGTATACAGTAACTAGTGCGAGTGAGACAGAGCGCTTGGTCTATTGCGGCCCTTCATTGCGCGTCAGCTGCTGTTTGTTGTACCTATCTGGTGAACGGTTATGCTCATAATAAATATATTATTTTTCTGTGCAGTTTATAAAATAAATGTGATCAGTTGTAATAAAGTGCTATCATGAGTGACGAAAAAATAGTTTGCTTTGTTTGTAAGAAAAGTGATGAACATATAATAATATTTTCTGAGGAAACTTTAAAAAAATGCCAGACTATTCTTAAATTACGAAAAATACATAACCTAAAGTACAGAGACATTATTTTACCCAGTGAATACACCGAGAGTGGTTATCACAGAGTATGTTACAAACTATTTACAGGTCTTATGAAAAAATATTTCACCTCTCAACCATTGAGTGCTGAAAAAAAAAAAAGGAAAAAAACAAGGGAGTTGTGTAATTACAAGCAACTCATCTTCAACCTTGTCGTCGATACGAGATTTGAGTTCCGAACTACCTGATCCACAGTCTCCGTCAACAGAATCTTCATCTCAACTAATTTTACTATCCCAGTCCACAGAAACACAACCTTCGACATCTGAAAATGAATCTCATTTACAGTCTGTATCCACAGAATCTCCCACGACATCTCAGCCAGCTCCAATTTGTGAATCAATAGATCTACAATCTGCAACTCTTCAAGATATTTCTGACGTTTTTGAACCAGAAGTTAGTGATAATAATTTTGTAACTCAAGATGTTAATATTTCGACTGATAATATTGCTGGAAAAATGATAACGAAGTTGTTTGTATATTTTGTAATAAAAAGAAGAAAAAAGTGCGATCGAGAATGCTTCCGCTTCATGCAGCTGATGTTCAGCAATTTAAAGATAGTGTCAAACCTAATATTGAAAGTCATAAAGAGTTTACAGATTTTTCTAATAAATTGGATAATTTTTCTGGCTCAAAAATCTATTATCATACTGAATGCCGAGTTGATTTTAATAATAAGTTATCTTCATTAAAAGCAACGCCTAGCAAAAAGGAGTGGCATTATCACCGGGAGTATCATCAAACAGTTTTTAATGAAATTAGTACAATCATTAAAGAAGACGTGATTAAAAAAGGGCGGTGTTTTTTATTAGTGTATTTACATGAATCATATATCGATTTATTAGAAAAAATTTTTCAGGAAAATTCTATTCAAATGACAGCTACTTTCACAGCACACCACCTTGAAGAAAAAATTTTAAAAGTATTCTCTAAGGATATAAAATTCTTTACTGTTCGTAATAAAAAAATACTAGCTCCAAAATATCTAGAAGCCATCGATGATTCAGTACTGGATAATTTACAACAAGAAAACATTTTACAAAAATCTGCATTGATTCTGAGAAAAATAATACTCCAAATAGGAAAAAAAAAATTATCAACAAAAAATATAACATCACAGCATTTAATATCCGGAGAAGTTTCAATACCAGAAGAATTATCAGACTTTTATTCTACCCTTCTTGGTGGATGTAACCAAAAACGAAAGACTGGCCAAAAATGTTCTCGTCTAATTCGTTCTTATTGTCAAGATGTTATTTTCGGAGTTCATGATGGTCGAGTTAAAACGTCGAAGCATATCATGTTAGGTATGACTCTAAAAAGCTTAACAAGGAGCAGAAAAATAATTGACATTATAAACAGATATGGACACTGCATTAGTTATCAAGGCGTTGAAGAATTAGAAACTGAAACTACATTTACATCAATGGAAAAGTCTAGCTTATGTCCAGAAAAAATAAAAAAAAAGCCAGAGCTTTTTACTGGTGTGGCATACGATAATTTTGATCGTTTCGTTGAAACTTCTAGTGGTAAGGATACTTTACACGACACAGTCGGAATAATATACCAAAATATCGATGCTGATACAACTGACGAGCCTGAGATGTCTGAAGTTTCAAGTGAAAATACTTCGCCGAATAAAAAAAGAAGAAGAAGAACATTTGATGAAATAAATATAGATGAAATGCCATACCCTAAGAAACCCAAAATGACGAGTGAGTTACAATTATCAGTCGATGATATAGAATGTATAGACTCTCAAATAAACACGGAAATTGACAACATATGGATGATTTACTATTGCAGAAAACAATGAAGAAGGCGATATTGAAGACGATCAATCCACAGAATGGAATAATAGTGACGAGGAATATGGATGTATTGACGACGACGATGAAAATGATGAAAACGTTTAAAGATTTAATGAAAATAAATGTATTTCCCTGTAACTTTTTTATTTAAAGAAAAATTTGCCCTTTGATATAATAAACAATAAAATTTGATTTACTTTAATTCATTGACTTTACAATTTCGATAGAATTGAAAATAATAAACTTCGTAAAAATGAAAAATAATATAAATAAAATTATTACAGTTTCGATATGATTGAAGTTGTATTAGAACAATTTTACTGAGTATTGTTTTAAATATTTGATATTCAAACTGTAAAAATTTATTTAATGAAATTTCTTGATTAAAAAAAAAAATAAACTGCACAATTTGAACTTAATAACAGTGGATGCGCAGTGAAGAGCCGTAATAGACCAAGCGCTCTGTCTCACTCGCACTAGTTACTGTATACGCTCCTTGCTCTCCGAACTACTGCTCACTTTGAATGCGTCTGGCAAGATGATAGAACCGTCGAAACTGTCCGGCTATTATGTAAACATAGATTAATAGGCCCCCAAAAAATTATGTATAAAATTTAGGTTTTATAATATAACGTAAGTATAATTATAAATTATAATAGTTTAAGGGTGTCCGGCAGAGGGTTGCAACTATACTAACTGTCTGGCAATGAGCAACGCGAGTTTTGACATTATTATGAATCAAATATAAAAAAATTCAGTTTTATTTTATGATAAATTTGAGATGGAATTTTATACACCTTTGTTACCTGTTACCTGCCAAAGCCACCGCTGCCTCAGCTTCATGGGTGGGGATCATTCTTACCTGTACTAGGGACACACATAGAAAAATTTTCAGCTTTTATAAAAATCCGAAGGTCTGGCACTCACGGGCTCTTGGACTATGACGTATGTACTGCTGAGAAACGCGATTTTTCTTTCGTTTTGGAGTTCGACTTTTCAGATGACTCAAACGTGCGTTTATTCTCCTCTAATAATACAGCAGCCTCGTGTAATACCGATAACAGGTCATCGTAATTATTTACTAGCCTAGAAAATACCAACGTTGATAAGCTTCTAGGTAAATGGTTGCGTATACACGTCACCTGTTCTGATTCGGGAGGGGGGTTACGCATTTCACCATATTTCTGTTGTACTCGGAATACAAAGTCGGTTGAAGATTCACCGGCTTCTGGTCTTAACTGACCAATTTCCATTAACAATTGCGTATCTGTTTTATGTGAGCCGAATGCTCGTAAAAATTCCCGCTTAAAATGGCCATAATCTGTCCAATGCCTACTATAAGTATCGTACCATTTTGTGACTTTTCCCACGAAAAGATAACCAAGAATTTTAATTAAATCTGTTATTAACCAACCCTCGCGAAACGCCATGGCTTCAAATGAAGCCAGAAAACTATTGGCTGATAAATCGCCTTGCGGGTATCGTACAGGCCAAGCTCTCACGATTTCTCTTATATCCCGCCATTTACGTAACGAGACCGCCGCGACATCTGGTAATGCTTAATTATTCGCTCTGGGTTGCTCGAAAAACCCTTGGCATCTCTCACTGCCATTATGATTCAAATATCTATTATTGTAGCCACCGGTTCCTAAATTTTCCCCCAATATATCGAAATTATCATCACCGTTATTCCCGTAATTATTCATCGGGTGATAATTATTTAAATTACTATTATTTCTTTCGCCTAGATAATTATTGTGGTTGGCATTATTAATTTGGGATCCGATCGGGTAATTATTGTTGTTAATATCATTATCAACGTTTATATTATTGTTTAAATTATTGTTTCCGATTGGGTAATTGTTTAAATTATTATTCGTGTCCATGTTTGAATTATTATTTATATTATTATTTATTCCTGCCAAGTTACTGTGGACATTCATGGTTCCACTGGTACCAGGTTGTTCGGACACCAGGAGGGCTGAAGACGTCATAGCCCTAGTATCTTGTGTCAAGTGTCGTGTACTACACTCCCCGTCGCCAAAACTGTGAGTTACGGTGCGAACAGTTTGTGTGTTAGGTTGTACAGGCACTTGCAAAGTATTCTCCCGCTGCGAATTTAAAGCAAGGGTCAAATTTCGGATGCAACTCATAAGTTGAGTTATCGCTGTTTGAGAAACCCCTTGTTCAGCTTGTGCGGAAGCTGGAGCAGTGCCAGGATTAAAAGCGGGTCCCGCATTAGGCTGAGTTGCTGGAAATTGTACCGGTGGGGAGTTTCCTAAATTTACCCCGTCCACAGACGCTTGCGAAGTAATATTATTTATTCTTTGGTTTATTTGCGTATTCGAATTAATTGCCGGTGAATTATTCGTTCTGACTAACCCCGATGCGGTAGTAATTGTCATCGGTGTATTTGTTATTGTAACCGGTGTAGTTGTTACGATCGATGTGGTCATCGTGGTGACCATTGACGTGGTACTAGGTACCGTCGCTAAATTATTTCCTAGACTACGCCTAACTGGTGGTCTGTTCTGTAGTGGCGTACCTGCAGTGACAACCAGGCTTGATATATTGGGTACCGAGGGAGGGGGAACCGACATTGTCGAGTTCGCGGACGAAACGGTAGTACTGGACGTTATCGTGCTCGTTGTCGCAGGTGGTGAGTGTACTACCCTGGATTGGTTACTCTGGTTCGATGAACCAACCCCGTCAAATATTACCTTACCGCTATCCTGCCTATTCAGTTGTTTAGAGTTTTGGCATGTCAATGGTCGCGTGTTACTCATTTTTCAAAACAACTTAATTCTCAATTACTTACATTACTCGATAGCTATTATCAGCTTACGAGCCCAAATAGACTTAAATTTAAACAAATATTGCCGAAGCACAATTATCAAATATAAATATATAAACGGATAATCTCTATTTCCGGATTAAAATTTTATTTTATCTTAACCGATGACTAATATTTAATCCCTAAATGACAGCTTTAATTTTATTTGTTCCGAAAAAAAAAAAAAATTATTATTTTACCGGAATTAACTTCCGGCAAACGTTTATCCGATTACTTGGATAATTATTATCAATACTACGGTGACAGTATTGTTTTTATTTTAATTACCTATTTTATACTAAATCTAATTATTCTTTTAAAATAAACTTCCGAAAACAAATATCTTAACGAATGTTCTTGACCGGTAATTACTGATTTTAATATATTACGCTAGAGTAATTTATTTATGGTGACTCATATACCGAATAAATTCAAATTACCGGTTACTCGAAAGAATGGTTTATTCTAAACCAGAATAAACTAGATAAGTACTAATTTATTTATTTAAGATTTTATTTTGAAAATTGTTTCCAGCAAAATTTTATTTCTTCTTAAGATTTTATTTTGACTGACACTGTCACCAAAGAAATTTTATTTACTTTATTATTCTACAAAAGAATTACTTTATTTGATTTTATTTTATTTTATTTTCTCTACCAGTATTTATCGTTTGTTTACTGATGACGCGTGCGACCAATGCGTAAGCCGGCGAGTATCGCTTTGTCTAACCGGCGCTACTGGAATTTATCGATTTTTTTTTTTTTGCACGCATTGTACTTAAATTTTTATTTCTCTCGTTTATTTATTATTATTTTAATTAACATTTTAATTTTATAATATATACAAATTTTTTTTTTTTGGGCAACCAATGCAATAAAACACACAATTTCTGGTTGTAAAAAATTTCTCTCTTCAACGGTTAATAAGGGAATATATAGAAGAAAAAATTTCCCGAACTTCTTTGTACTTTTCATAATTTTTAAATTAATATTTTATGACTATCACCAGGTCTCAAAATTTCAGGACGAGGAACACGAGTTGGGCGCCAAATATAACGGTGGGTCCTGACTGCTCCGTGTCTAGCAGCCACGAACCACTGTTAATTTATAATTCCCGAACTTAGTTATTAAATTATCGATTTAAGTCGATTATCGCTGGTTCCGGAATCGGGAACTTGATATTCTCGGGGGTGAGTCGGCTCGTCCTGAGCCGGACACGCGGCTGAAAATAAACTTAAAATCTACGGGACTCTGGTGATGATTAAGATTAAATGCTTGATGTAAATTTGATTTATATATTTTATTTAACCCAATCCCTTATTTTGTACAGTTACCCCTTTGACTTAATACTAATGTGATTTTATATACTTTACAAATAATTCAAAGGGATTCGTCGACTCGAAAGGCGCGGGAATTTATTGGTAACGAGTGAGAGTTTGAGGAATTATTAATCACGTTGAAGAGAGAGAATTTATACGCAAAACATTATAGAATATATATATTTATAGGCGAGCAAATATCGGGACTTATTGCGGGAATCGGTCGACGCTCCATCTTCCTGGTCCAGTTGTAGTGTCCTAGGAGTAGATAGAGTCCAGGCTCGACGACAAACGGGTCCTTGTAGATGAGTATCCAACGACACTGTTGCACTTGGTTTTATTTAACCACACAGCAAAAAGAAAACTCTCAAAATTCACTGAATTAAATTTAAAATATACTTAAAGAATTTGCAAAGTAATGCGAGAAAAAGAGTGACCGATCAGTGGGCGCACTAGAGCTCAAGTGTCGTCTCCTGATTTACTGTCTCGGGTCAGCACCTCGTGTTGACCCCTCCCAATTATGCGGAGTGACCAATTTTCGAATATCTGCTGCGCTGAGATTACCGCCAAGACTCAGCTGAACTCGTAAACGAGGAAACTATACGAGAAAGAGAGAGAGAACGAATGGAGGCGAGAGAGCCGCACTCTCACGTCTTAAAGTTGCCGTTGCACGGTTACAGTATATTGAAAATTTTTATTGCTATAAAAGAAAAGAGTAGAGGAAAGCAACCAAAAAAAAAGAAAGAAAAGCGAAATTTTTTTTAGTTATAGGACGAAAAAAAAAAAGAGATAATTGTTACCTTATATAGAGCAAGAAAGTAATTCCTTCTTCTCACACTTGATAATACACTTGTGTACATCAGAATTTGTTTTTCACAGTTGAAGTTTACGTTTAACTCTTAGATAGAATGGTTATATTTAATGTTACACTTATAGGAGACACAGAATTTTTTTTGCACTTGGGATGAAACACAGTTCTAAAGTTTTTAGTTTCAATACTCCACGGAATAAGATTTTCGTAAATTTTCAAATGAAAAAAAAAAAAAAACCAGGAGAGAAAAGAGAGAATTTTTTTTTTCTTTGAATACAGCGACAATGAGAGTCAGAACTCGAATGAAGTCATTTTTTATGACTTCGGAATGCAGTAATATGATACATTATAGAAAAGATAATGGGACCATTCAACGGAGTTTGGATCTCAATTGTAAGACCTTGAATGAGCAAATGTAATGAAGAAATATTTTTTTTTTTCTTTCTTTCGAAAATATTTAGTTAACGTTAAGAAAAATATATCCAAATGGGAATTACAGGCAGTTTACATATTCGTATTAAATTTTAGGTATGCATATACATAAAAATGAGGAAAATGACGAAAAGAAAACACTCCTTTTTCATGGCAGTAATGGAAATAGGATTATAATTAGTAATAGAAAAATGATAATAAACTATTATTCGAATTCGATTCCTTGGGAATTTTTCAGTTGTGTAATATGAAATCGTATTGAACAATAGAAATGTCCCTGTGGAAAGGGTCTTATGGAATCTCATAAAAAAAATTTGCTATGAGAAAACGATCAGTATTTGTCCGCGAAAATCTCATTATACAATTATTTTCTCATAGATGGTGCATCAATATTCAATATCTTATCAGAGTTTATGAGAGTTTTTCCACAGGGGTGATACGTTTCCTGACAACCATAAATTAAGTAACTATATTCTATTTTACTATTAATTAGAATTAAAATGAAGATAAATAAAAACTTAAAAATTTTAAAAGAAGGAGGAATTTATAAAATTTTTTTTTTAGGTTGATTTTTTTATTCCTTCCTTTCTCTTTCTTTTTTTGTTTTGGTTACATCAGATTATTGTTAAATCGACTTGAAAAGAGTGAAAATTCAAGTTAATTAATAGATCTTAATATCAGCTACATAAATTTTCAATATTTATTTTGAAAAAAAATGAATGAAAAAAATTTAATTATAATTTTCAAAATTTCATATGGAAATTCGAAACTAGCTATTGAATTTCAGAATGAAATTTTTTTTATAAATTGTTCTATAAAATTCAAATGATTTTTTTTTTCTCTTTCTTTCAAATCATAATCCTTAATTTTACAAGATTAGTTTTTCCAATTTCGGAAACTGTTATTAATTTTTTTTTACTAATTTTTTTTTACCAAAATTGTAGGGGTTAAATAATAATAACAGTGACATAATAATGAGTTGATACATAAATACATACACAAATAGATCCCAACAAGTATACATACATATATATATATATATATATATATATATATATATATATATATATATATGTCGTTGAAGATTTTTATTATTATACGCAAGGAAACAATTTTTACAATCTGGATTAGTAAAAATTCAATAGCAGTAAAAATTTTATTCGGAAATGGAGTTTTACTAAACCAAAGAGTAAATTTTATTGAATGCTTATGTTTTGTACTCTAAAAACTCAAAGTAATTTTACTTATAATTTAGTAATTTATAGGATTAAGCGACTAAAATTTCTACTCCTTTAAAAGAAAATTTCTATATCATTGGACCGTTTCTAGTTGCCTCGGCGAAATAGTAATTTTTATCCGAAAAATAACAAATATTGTCGGATTTTTTTTTTCTCTTCTCTTTGTTGTACATGAGTACTGGCACAAGTATAACATTCGAATTTTTTTGTTTAAACTATAAAAGTTACGGCGATATTTTAAAGTCATTTCCAGTTTATAATTAATTACTCCATTATTGTCAAATAATTATCTTACCCCAAGACTCCTGGTTAAAAAGTTAAATATAATAATAAGCACCTACCTTGAAATTTTAGCAATGAATAAAATTCGACTTAAATGAATTTTTCTTGGATAAACTATAAATGTTATGATTAGACTTTTAGTTGATTATTAGTCCAAAAATCATTGCTCTATAATTATATTATAAAGATAGTACCATAGAATTTCAATTTGGAAAATTAGGAAAAATAATTAGTATCTACTTCAAACTTCAAGTAGCGTAGAATTGTAAAATAAATAATTTTTTTTTCTTCAGACAAATTATAGATGACACAATTAAGCTTTTAAATGCTTTTTAGAAAAATTAATGGCCTTGTAAATATACTATAATTATTGCATTCTAGGATTTTGAAAAATGTTAGGAATATAATAGGTGGCTGCTTTCAGATTTTAAGTGGAATAAAATTTTAGAATAAATAAGTTTCCAAACAAAATACACATGATAGGATTAAAATTTTAAATGCTTTTTAGTTTAGAATTAATTGTTTTATAATAATATTATAATTATTATATTGCAAAAATTCGGGTTAAAAAGTTATGGAAAATAATGAGTGCCTACTTTTGAATTTCGATAGCGTGGAAATCTAATGCAAATGAATTTTTTTTAAATAAACTATAAATAATATGAGAAAAATTTTAAATGATTTTTGGTCTAAAATTAATAACTATAATTATATTACAAGTATAGTACCATAAAATTTTAAATTGGAAAGTTCGGAAAAATAATAAGTGTCTACTTCAGATTTTGAGCAGCGTAGAATTTTAGAATAAATAATTTTTTTTTCAGATGAATTTTAAATTACATGATAAAACTTTAAGATGCTTTTAGTAACAGTAACTGTCTTATAATTATTTTATAATTGTTGTATTTTAGAATTTTTGAAGGAAAAAGTTGGGGGAAATAATAAGCGCCTACTTTTTCTGAGAGCGTAAGAATCTTATTCGGATGATTTTTTTTTGAAAATAAACTATAAATGTTGTGATTAAAAAAAAAAAAATTTTAATGTCATTATTATATTGTAGGAATTCGGGGTAAAAAGTTAGGAAAAATAATAAGCACCTGCTTTTGAATTCTAAACAGTGTAGCATTTTTATCTAAATAATTTATTTCTGAATAAACTATAAATATTACGGTCAAGCTTTGGAACACTTTTTAGTTAATAATTAATTACCTTATAAAAATCTTATAGTTATTCTAAGACATCGAATTGAAAAGTTAAGGAAAATAATGAGCGGCTGCTTCCAGATTTTAAGCAGAGTGGAAAATTTTAACTCAACCAATTTTTTTTTAGGTAAACCATGAATAATATGATTGAATTTCTGAATGCTTGTTAACTCGTAATTAATTCTCTTATAATTATTTTATAATCACTCTATTCTAGGGCTTGGAGTTAAAAAGTTAGGGAATGATAAGAATCACCTGTTTTTGGTTTTCGGGCGATGTAGAACTTTAATTGGGAATTTTTTTTAACAAACTATGAATCTTAAGAGTAAACCTTTTTGATACCTTTAAGTCAATAATTACTTGCCGTTTAATTATATTAATAGTTATCACATCCTAAAAACCTTAAAGAAAAGTTAAGGAAAAACAATGAGTGTAAAATGAGCGAGTGCTCTGTGGGATTCTGGTGTAGGTGTGGTTAATTCAATAACTAACAATTAACACAAAAATTACAGATAACAGAATAGATCTTTATTTAACAATATGTACACTGAATAACTGTAAGAAAAATACTTAAGAGCGAATGCAACTACATAGATAAGCGATAGCGAATGCGACAAGTAAAGCGGTTAAAAACGCGTGGTGGTTAGTAAGACTGCCTGATGTAGATTGATTATTGAGACGGCGTCTTCTTCCTTCGTGGCTGCTCAGTGGTGACGTGGCAGCATGGCTGCAGTAACGAATTTTCCCATTGGCTTAAAAGCGCGCCAACAGGAAATAGTTAGCCGCCAATTTCTCTGATTGGCTGGCTGGTAGCGGGTTCTCATGCCACCGTAGCACGGTCATGAGCAAGAAATTGTATGTGTCGGGCCCAAATAGCGAGTGACCCGGCACTATACTGACACTCAAGTCAGTAGCGAGTTCGGCTACTCCCGATCGTAGCGGAAATGCACGAAGCTTTTCAAATTGCCTAAGCTCGTGACTGAACAAAGAGTGTCCGTTTTGAATGCAAAAAAAATTTTTTTTTCTGAAACTTATTTTCTTTCAACCTTATAGATTTTTATTTTTTTTACAAGGAAAGTAGAAAATATGTATAAAGGATTTTAACTAATCGATTGCGTCTAATACAGCGAGACGGGAAATCGAGGCCCTGAAAAACACAAAAAAAAAAGGAGTTGAAATTTTTACTTATGTCTTTCTCGCTATGTTATTTTTTTATTTTTATTTTTTTGAAACTTACTGTTCGCTAAAAATCTTATTGACTGCAATAACTTCAAGGTCAGATGACAAGCGATGCAGACCTTGGAACTCGGTAGTTCGACGAGGTGTAGCCCCCGGTTGTAGTGTTTGAGCATTGAAAAATAACCGCGTTCGAATGACTGACCCGGACAATTCATATTGCTGACCGGGAGGAAGGCACGAACGAATGAGTTGGTCAACCTGGTCACACAAGAAAACAACCCGTTGCGGAGAATGTCGATCATAAGTTAGGGTTCGGAGATAAATGAAAACACGGAGGATGATCTAGAGAGTATATAAAATAATAAATATGTAGTAAGAGCTAGGTTTCATTGTACTCAAGATAAATCACCAAGTTAGGAAAAACAAAAAAATAAAAATGTAACTTACATCGACAGGAACGAATCGCTCGCAACATTGTTCGAGGGTAAGGGGTTGATCCATGTTAAAATTTTTTGTTAAACTCCACCAGTGTATTAGAACAATTAACTCGGTACAATGAATGATTGCAACGGTAAAAGACATAGAGAGCAGAAAAGATATCACGAAAACCGCAGCATCAGCTCAGGAGGCTGATAACGACAAGCGGATTGTCGAGACGCACACGTGCAAAATGAAGTTTCAGAGGAAAGAAATTAATATGCAGATAAGTTATTTCTCTTCTTGAAAAAATCGAGTAAGTTGCACAGGAAGCACGTGAAATATTAGAAAAATCTAACATTAAAGATCGTATTTTATATTTATGAGAAAGGAATCCGGAAGGAAATTAGAATAAATCTCAAAATTAATTAGAACAATTTTTCTTTATCCTTATTTCTCATACTTCTATTATTTTCTTTTAAATATATATACATTATAAATTTTCTTAAGTAGTAATTATACATGCGTGAAATTGTGGTTAACGAATTGCATAAAATAGACGGCAAAACATGTACGATTTTAAAAGGAATTTTTTTTTATTATGATTTTAAACTTTTAGAAAAAATATTAAATCCTTCATTAGAATACGACGACATTATATATATTGTCAATTAAGAAATGTTTTGTTAGGAATTTTACATTGAAATTTTATAGTTTATAAGCAATTAAGAAATACACCTTTTACGAGTCTTATTTTCAGTCAAAACTGTTGATGAATTTTCAAGATCGCTTACTTAATTGAGATATACAAGTTAAATTTTAAAAATAGACATTTTCCGGAAAGTCAAAAAAAAAAATTACTTTTGTTGGAATTTTTTTTAGAAAAAAAAAAATTCTCTAAAATAAGCGAAACTGCTATTGGAATTTTAAACCAAACTGTAGAGCTCTAGTAATACCTGGATAAACCGATTTTGCGGGAGGCAATTGGAATTTCATGGTGTTTCACGGACGGAATTCAAAATAATTTTAACAATGCAGCAGTTGCGTGCACCTGGACTATATATATATATATCCTGGGATCGTAAGAGATACAATAAAATACTTACCTGTAAATTACACGGTAATTAGGAATATTGCACATAATCACTTATGTATAAGGGAGTTAGAGTATCGTATCGATTAAATTGGTGGTAAATATTGTTGAATCGATGATATTTTTCGTTGTTGTTCGAATTAATAAACCGAATCAGTAGGATTGATAGATTAATTCGAAAGAGGTCAGTTAGGCGGATTTAGAATTTTTTTTTCCTCGTACTTTTCGCCATCTCTTTCTCCTTCTCTTTATCCTTTTCGACGCTAATTAAAGAGCATTGAAAAAAACACAGAGTAAAGAAATTATATTTTTTTTAGATAAATAGTAAAGCAATAAATAATATTTCGAATAATAGGGTAAATCAATGGAATTATGCACAGTCATGATAAATGATAATAATCGGTTTTACTAAATAACAGAGGGTGAAAATGATAAGTTAGTAATAAAATAATTGTGACAAGTATATATGTGAATCGCAAAGTATTGTAGAATTTTGCTAAGTTACAAAAAGATTTGTTTGAATACAGGACGGAGCGCAAGAATAAAATGGTACTGCTTGCAATAATCCTGTTGGCTCAACCCCTACAAGCACTATTGGGGTACGATTGTGGGGACATATCTATGAACGTCACTACCATATCAGCAAATAAAGTGGGCGAGTGTGACATACCGTTGAAGAATCCAGAGGAAAAGCCAGTATCGCTTCAATTACTTCAGTTAGCAGAATTTAGTAACACGGCAGTATTTGAATGCCGGGTAGAAATAAATCGAGTGATAACATATTGTGGAGATTGGTATCATGCATTCGTAGTGGCAAATGGGAGAAGAGAATGTATTTATGAATTAGAGTACAGACAATGCAAAAGGTTACCTGAGACTGGCAGCTTAAAATTGGGTTATAATGCAGAATTGGAGGGATTAACAAGAAACGCAACACATTATCCGACAATTATGTTGGCAGGCACTACCACGGTGGATGAAAAATGTGCGGGAACACAATATAGTGACCCGTTTGGTACTTGGAGTCAAGTGATTGTGGAAGCGACCGTTAGAGTAACAGTTAGGAACTATTTTGCCACAGTGGAACGTGCAAGCAATAAGGTAGTTCTTAGCAGTGGAGCAAGATGCGACTGGGCTGAAGGAGGGTGCATAGATCAAACAGGAGGTAATACATTTTGGGAGGTCATAAGGGAGGAATCATGTCAAACAGCGAGTCACACAATTTTGTACGAGGGACCTGGCACGCTATTGTCTGGAGAAAAAGGAGAACCAGAAATTTATACGATCAATACAGAGGATATAACATTTGCTCTAGCGAAGAAAATGGAGAAGAAAATATGCGGTTACACCTTAATACAAACGGAACATCCCAAACTATTAATTAAGGTACTCAAACCAGGTGAAGAAACGGCGAGAGTAAAATCAATCTTGACGCAGGACCTTGACATATTTGCTTACATAAATTCAAAATTTGTGTATGTAGAAAAACACATTAAACGACAAATAAGATCTCTTTACAGAGATATATTAACACACAAGTGCGAGGTCGAAAGGCAAGTAATATTAAATGCGCTGATGTTATCAGGACTAAAACCAGAGGAATTCGCTTATGCGATAATGAAAGGACCAGGATACTACGCAACAGTTGCAGGAGAAATTATTGACCTAATCAAGTGCATACCGGTAGATGTCCAATTGAGAAAAGTGAAGAATTTTATCAGGAGTTACCGGTGATTTATCAAAATCAGAGTTGGTTTGTCACGGCTAGATCAAGAATGTTGACTAAGCAAGGTACTATTATAGATTGCAACCAATTACTATCGGTCGGATATGAAGTAGATGGGGCATGGATCGTTGTGAAACCGGGATTTGAAGATATACAAGAACCACAAATGCTAAAACCAACGACCATACCAACTTGGGATTATGAGGATACAAGATATTTGGCGACAAGTGGGATATACACGGAAAAGGATTTGGAAAAGTTGTGGAATAGAATAATGCTGCCGGTAGAAACTCCAGTTTTGGTTAATACCATAATAAGAGGGGCAACAGGCCGCACTATTGTTGGTAGTACGGGAATATCAATGACGCAGTTCATGGATGAATTAGTAATTGAGAATTATGCAAAGAAGCAATGGGATAAATTTTGGGGAGGATTTTTAATATTCGGAACGGCAAATGCGGGATTGATAGGCATAATGATAAGTATAAAAATGCTGAAAATAATAATCGACACGGTAGTACATGGATACATTTTACATCGAGCATACGGCTGGAGTTTGCATTTAGTAGGTGCAATTTTATCGTCAGTAACACATTTATTGTTACAATTGGCGGAAGAACCGTTAAAAAGCAAGAAGAAGAAGAAATCAAGGGAACGTAAAAATAGAGGGAAGCCGGTTTCGGAAACCGCAAATTAAGATAAGCGAGAAAAAACGAGAGGGAAATTAGTTGAAAGATCGGTTATTTTATTTTTGAAAACATTTCTTTTTTCTCTCTCTTGAAAAAAAAATAATAAACAAAAAAAAAAACAAAAAAAAAAGGAAGGAAGGGTGATTATGATTTTAAATTTGATGAATTAAATGGTTGCAGTGCCACGATGAGGACGGGAGAAGGGACTACAGGAAGGATGATAAGATTAGACAACAGACGGGGATTGTATTCAGAGGATATCGGGGAAAACAGGGTTTTATCGCATGAGTGGAAAATAATAACATTCATAGATATGTATGAGGAAGAAGCTGAGACGGATCGGTTAGTGAAGGAATTGGACAAATTAAGGGAGCAGGTCAAGAGTGAGGAGGGCCTCATGGAATTGGAAAAACGAGTTAACCAAATAAAAACCTGGATAGAAGAAAGTAGCGATTGGTGCAGGCGGAGAGCAGCGGAATCAACGCCCGACTCAATGGATTATTATGAGAAAATATCTAATTTTGTGGAAAATAATAATAGTTTAGTAAGGACAGGTGATAACGAGGTCATACTCCGGCACCAAAAGGAATTCAGCATTGGAAAAGGAAATGAAGAAGACAAGGTGGATTTGACTCAGTGTGAGGGGAAGTTAGAAGTCCGCGAGTCTGTTAGTAAAAGAGTGTTTTTCGCCTCCTTTATGGTAACTGAAGGCCAGATTTTCAATAGGATATTGTCGGTATCGGATTTTCAGCGGGCCATTGGCGTTATTTTGGAAGACAGTAAAGGGATGGAACTTCCTACAGGAACGGATTCAGATGGGATAAAAACATTGCTGGCGATCATAGATGCAGAGGTACAAGTTTATAATCAAAGAATTATATACATCTGGAGGGTGCCGCTTATGTTAAGAACGAAATATAGACTGATCAAACACTATTCATTTCCCACCATGCTATCAACAGCACCGATGTATGGGATGTTCATAATGCCGACTACACCATATACTGCCATAAGGGAAGGTGAATATATATATCTTACAAGGGATGACATCGAAAAGAGTAAGGTAATCGGTGATCGATTCTTTGGAGTTAGTAGAGTTGTCGCACATGAGCTGGAAGGTGGAAAGGGTTGCGAAGCGAGGTTGTATGCAAGGAAAAACGTCGATATCAACGAATGTGAATTGAGAGTGGTCAAGTTGGAAAAGACATTTTGGTTGAAGTTAAATAATACGAATGCCTGGCTGTTTGTTGCCATGGGCGATGAAATTTTAAAAATTGGTTGCGCTGGAAATAAGACTGAGGAAATGACCGTGATCGGAACGGAAGTGATGTGGATGCGGGAAGAGTGTGAGGGAGTGACAGGTGAAACATTCTTAACTCCAACTCGAGGAAGACACGTCGTGGCAAAGATTATGGATAGAGAGTTGGGCTGGCCAGAGATTAGGGAAGAGTTGGAAAAGATCCTGGAAGGAACTCATATTGCCCTGGATAACTTAATGGCCGCGGTGGGACAAATGCAAGGTGATGAAGCCACTGTGGAAAAAGGAGGTGTCAGATTAGCAGAGGTGCGACAGGAGTTGCGCCACATGGTAGAGATTAAAAGAATACAAGCTGAAATTGTGGAAATCAAGACCTTGGCCGTGTATTTCTGCATAGGACTAGGCGTCGTTATATTTTTAATTTTGTGTGGATTGTGTTCAAGATTATACATAAAACGAAAACTTCAAGCAGAGAATGAGAGGCAAGCAGAAGAAGGTAAAATTACAACGTCAGAAGAGCCAGAGGTATCTACAAAAGGAAGATTTCGGGTGGAAAACGAAAAGCAGACGGAAGAAGAAAGAGCGACACCTATCGAAGAACCTAAGATGGAACCAGTTCAGCAAAAGGATAAGGAGTTAGGCATTCTGATGCCACCACTAAAATCAAGGCGGATGAAAAGAGAAAAGAAAGTGGACACTACCGGATTGAAAGAGGGACACATCGCTATTGGAAATGACGAGGCACAGGAACAATCAGGGGTATCGTATGCGGATTTAGAGATGATGCAGTTAACACAGCTTCCTCACCACAACAGCGAATCGGAAGGTTTGACCAGAGCTACTACTGCCCGTCGGAGCATTTGGCACTATGAGAACTTGAGACTGTAGAGGAGCTCGCCATCAACAACCCATCTGTTCCGTATTCCCTTTTCCCAACCTATTTGTTTTGTTGCAGGCACGCCACACAGGGGAGATGCAGCTAGCATGCCGGGTCGTTCAAGTCTATTGGATTTCAGGATCACGAAGACTGCGGTCGATGAAGCCCAATTACAACGTGCAAGGCAGTGGAATGCAGATTACAATTTTTTTTTATATTTATCATTAATTATCAATCATTATTATTCTCTTGTGCATTGTTCTTTCAACAAATATTCTATTTTCCTTAGTATGTAGAAAGTCTCTTCAGGGAACATAAGCTTACGTTAATATATATATATATAATCCGAAGGGTATCCTAAGAGATAAGTAATCATTTTATTTTTTTTTTCTCGAGTATTATATTTTTTTTTGAACAAGTATGCAACGTATACCGTTGTGCAGCTGAAAATTAACCTGAGCTCCAACGGATCGAGAAGGAGAATCGTGATCTCGGGTGATATCAGGGAGTTCACATGCGACTTACCCTGTGAATAGGATTGTCCCTTTTACCATTCGGGAGAATAGCTTTCTTTTTCGAGCCGGGGGAGCGTGTGACGGGTGAGCTGACGCCCATCCGTCTAATACTAATTAACAAATAATAGATAGATATATTTTAGTTCAGAAAGCAATACATTTTATAGTAGTTTCATTAGGCGCTACACAGCTGCACATAAATATCGCATTACATTAGTTGTATTAAGTCTTACTTTTATAAAGACAATGCGATGAGCAGACGTTTCGCGTGGTCAGCAGTTTTGACTGTGGGAAGAAAAGAGTTCCGTTGGAGACTGCGAAGGGATATTTTCTTATGCAGCACGAAAGGAGTTCTCATGGGAAACGGCGGAGTAATATTTTGGAAGCAGAGAATGCAATTGCAGAAGAAGAGTGAGTTACCATAGTTAAGCTGATTCGAATAGTCGTCTGCTCGCGCATAAATATTATATCTCTCTTATTTTACCGCTTTAATTACAGATCACTATAAGAATACGTTTAATGCCGCTATTGTTGAATGAAAATATTGTATATGTATCCGATTCATTTATGCTATCTTAGATTTGTAAAAGAGACTCTCAGGGCCTTTTCTGGGTACTCCCATATTTTGGGGACGCCCAATAAATAAATATCCATTAAATTCACATATAGTCATTCCTTCACTGAGCGATCCACACCCTTTATAACATCCTATTAAATTTCTAGAGACGCTTAGCTAGGCACGGTAAGATCGGTTACGCAGTAAGAACATTAAGGTGTAAGCTCACACGTAACAGACTACATGTATGTATACAGGCACTCATTTTTGGATATAGTCATAAATTCTTTGATATACGTATATCTGCTTGGATACGAATTATTTTGGCATCTGTATACCTACACTAATGCAAAAAATTAAAGGAGCAGAAAAATTTTTTTAGAAGCTCCGATTATTGCGCAAACATGAGAAATACCGCGAGCCAAAAAATTTCTAAATTTTTTTTTTTTTTTCTCAAGAGCCCACGGACCGCGGAAAAATTCTTTCAACGAAACAAATGAATACATCGTTTAGCAAATTTATTCAGCTTCAATTTGTTTTTTTTTTTAACCTCGTAAGTCGATTTGTCGCAGAGATATCAGCCTTCAAACAGAAAATGATCCTTTTGGCTTTGATCTTCGATTTTTCAGGTACCAATGATCGCACAGAAAGTTGAAGGGCGGCGTTGAAAACTTGAAGAAATTCCCTACAAGACCCTGTCATCATTTTTTGAATAAAAAAATTTTTTTTATTTTTAACATCCATTAGAAGAAAGTACAAAAAAATGACTTTTTTTGGTTTTTTAGTAAATCAACCGCTACTCTGCAAATATCGATAAAAAAAATAATGTTGCCAGGGACTTTTTTAGCTTGATGTACCCCCACGACCCCTGTAAATTTTTAAATTGATCTATCGAACCGTTTTTTGGGAATCATCGATCAAAGTTTAGCTAAACAATTAAAGGAGCAAGTTTTGTTCCTTTAATTGTGTTATCATAATCAAAATGAAAAAATTTTTTTTTTTCGACTTTTCTCAAATTTTCGCGTTGGTAACTCAGCAAATGCAAGGAAATGACAAAAAAAATATAAAATTTCCGAAAAATGTCAAAAAAAATCGAAGAAAAAAAAAATTGAAACTTGTTTTTTGTGTTCTAAATTTTTTTTTGACATTTTTTGGAAATTTTATATTTTTTTTTGTCATTTCCTTGCATTTGCTGAGTTACCAACGCAAAAATTTGAGAAAAGTCGAAAAAAAAAATTTTTCATTTTGATTATGATAACACAATTCAAGGAACAAAACTTGCTCCTTTAATTGTTTAGCTAAACTTTGATCGATGATTCCCAGAAAACGGTTCGATAGATCAATTTAAAAATTTACAGGGGTCTTGGGGGTACATTAAGCTAAAAAAGTCCCTGGCAACATTATTTTTTTTATCGATATTTGCAGAGAAGCGGTTGATTTACTAAAAAACCAAAAAAAGTCATTTTTTTGTACTTTCTTCTAATGGATGTTAAAAATAAAAAAAAATTTTTTTATTCAAAAAATGATGAAGGGCGGCGTTGAAAACTTGAATAAATTCCCTACAAGACCCTGTCAACTTTCTGTGCGATCATTGGTACCTGAAATATCGAAGATCAAAGCCAAAAGGATCATTTTCTGTTTAAAGGCTGATATCTCTGCGACAAATCGTCTTACGAGGTTAAAAAAAAAAACCAAATTGAAGCTGAATAAATTTGCTAAACGATGTATTCATTCGTTTAGTTGAAAGAATTTTTCCGCGGTCCGTGGGCTCTTCAGAAAAAAAAAAAAAATTTAGAAATTTTTTGGCTCGCGGTATTTCTCATGTTTGCGCAATAATCGGAGCTTTTAAAAAAATTTTGAAAAAAATACACCTAAACTAGAGATTTCAAGCTATAAAATGCTTTTTTTGAATTTTAGATACGATTTTTTTTCACCAAGTTACAGCCTTCCAAAAATCACTAAAAAATTTATAAAATTTTTCTGCTCCTGTAATTTTTTGCATTAGTGTATATACATACATACAGTTGGGTCTGAGCAAATATAACTTTATGTACTTATATATGCTTGGATATAAGTATATCTGCTTGGATATAAATCATTATATCTGCTTATATATAGTTGGATCTGAGCAGATATAACTATGAATACTTATATATGCTTGGATGTAAGCATATCTGCATGGGTATCAAGTTTTATATCTGCTTATACAGGGTGTCCCAGAAGATCCGGCCCAAATTTCAAGGCCAGATAGAGGACGAAATTCTGGGACAAAAAGTCCTCTGCCGTTTTTTCACCTGACGAACAGGTAAATTGTTATTGATTAAAAAAGGTAGCCAATCAGAAGAGAGCATTAGCGCGAACCAGTAAAGTAGGGTTAAAAGTGTGGGTGAAGCTTTAACGCGTGAGCGCTCGGCTGTCGTTCAGCGGCTTTCACAACGCGAGATGCACGCGAATGGAATTTGTAATTATTTAATTTTTGAACTGAGAATTTTTTAAAAATAAAAGTCCAGTCCCGCAAAAAAAAAAGTATTTTTCTCTTATCAACTGATTGGCAGCTGACTGCCAACAGTCAAACGAACGGCTGAGGATTTTTTATCTAAAATTCAGTCCCGCAAAAGAAAAAAATTATTTTGCTCTTATCAACTGACTGGCAGTCAGCTTACTGCCAACAGTTAAACAAACGGCTGAGGATTTTTTATCTAAAATTCAGTCCCGCAAAAGAAAAAAATTATTTTGCTCTTATCAACTGACTGGCAGTTAGATGACTGCCAAGAGTTTAACGAACTGCTGAGGATTTTTTTCTAAAGTTCAGTCCCGCGAAAGAAAAAAAAAATTATTTTGCTCTTATCAACTGACTGACAGTCAGCTGACTACCGATAGTTAAACGAACGGCTGAGGATTATTTTCTAAAGTTCAGTTCCGAAAAAAAAAAATTATTTGTCTCTTATCAACTGACTGGCAGTTAGCTGACTGCTGTTATATCCGGATTTAATTGATTAATAATAATTAATTATTGGAAATGGTCGCGTGGGCCTCAAGTGGGAGGCACCGGGCAAATAGGGTGATTTTCCTAGAGGATTAGCTCTAGGTTTTATTTTTAATGTGAGAACTCGAACGATAAACCCCGTGGGAGCTTCTCTGTGTATTCGATGCAGAATTTGGATGCAATGTATAAAGAATTTGGTAACTTCACCTACCTTTCGTTGTTCGCTGCTTACTTGTAAGTTGGTCTTTGTAGCCTTTAGACTGCAAACTCCTTGGTACGGCTTCTGTTGGTCCCTGGTCGAAAGATGAATTGGTTCAGGAAGAAGGGATGCGGTTCTTAATATTAGAAATAATCTAGTATGCAGGTTTTTCCCAATGATGAATGCTTATTCAATATTTCCCTACGGGCTCGCCGTACTCAGTTCACAAGATGTTAAATTGTTATTAACACTAAGGTTCTTTTCTGTCACTTAAATCTCTAAAGATTGCACTTAACTATTAGAACTTAAACTTACAGGTTTTACATTTTGAATTTGTTGAGTCTTTAGCTCATATGAGTTCGGTATGAATCCCCGACTCCAGCAATTCACTCGGACGAGAATCGCTGTTTATACACTTAACAATTATTATAAAAATCACCCAAGCCTCCTCGTGTTTACGCGAGCGGTACTTCCCGTGTGGTGATTTTCGGAAAAGGAAATATAATTTTTAAAAAGAGACATTTTTGAATAGAACTTTAACGGTAACAAGCAACTTGCCACGCCTCCTCGAGTGCAATATCGAGACGATCTTCCCGTAGGATTTTATAGTATACTTGACTGTTTAGATTTTATCAATGAAAACGAAACTAATCGGTTTTGAAAGAAATAGAAAACAGAAAAGAGGGTTGCCTAAACGTAACACGGTTTAGAACTCACGCGGGCCAGCAAGGAAGATACATTAACTTCTCAAGCGTCATAGGCTGCCGCACCTTGGTGTTCGTTGTTTTTATCACCTCGGTTCGCGGTTCTGGAGGGAATAATTTAGAATATATAATTGGATGAATTTAGAATACAGTCAAGTGTAATTCCCTGATTGGAGGAATCGTTGACAACGTACAACGAGGTGTTGGCCAAACTTGCTATCCCTAAAATTGTTAACGCTGCAATTTGCAGCGAGCGCGGCAAAGAGGCCCCTTTAAATATACGGCAAGCCGGATATAACAGCACCCCCCTCAAAGAAAGGGTACTTTTAGTGACCTTTCTTTGTACAATGGGGTCTCTTGGATTCGCCCGCTGGTAAGTTCAGCGTCAATTTTGACTTAAGTGAAAATAGATATGGCAACTGCTGAGTACTGCGTTCCGTTACAATTAAAGCTAAGACTATTCTATAAATTTATGTTTGCCTTGGTCGGCAATATTGTTATCTTTGTATGTACTATAATCTTAATAATAATAAAAACCAAGATAGTTTTATGATTTTTTATAAGTATATAAAGTATAATCTTTTTGGTTTTAATATTTGTATTAACGCAATATTTCTTGCTTAAAACGAATGTACCTTTAGATATTTAAAAATCTAGTTTCTATTTTTTTAATTTTTTTAGTTTTTCAAAATTTTGAAAAATTTTAAGTTAATTGAGAAATTTTCGGTTTTTGTAAAAATTTTCATAATTTTGATTTTTTGAAAAAAAAGTTTTGAGTTTTTCAAAATTTTATAAGTTATTTGAGAAATTTTCGGTTTTTGCCAAAAATTATCAAAATTTTGAGTTTTTTGAAAAAAAATTTTTGGTTTTCGCAAAAATTTTTGAAATTTTGAGTATTTTTGAAGAAAAAAATAACAACATTCAAGCTTCTGAAAAGTGTTCGAAATTTTAAGTTTTTCGAAAAATTCCAAGTATTTTGGAAAATTTGTTAGTTTTCGAAAGTTTTAATTTTTTGATAAATTTAAAAAATTTCGAATTTTTGAAAAAATTTTTAATTATTTGCAATAATTAAAAAAAAATTCAAGTTCACGACAAGAAATTTCAAGGTTTTGAAGAAATTTTCGAAATTCTGAATTTTTTTTTTTTTTTAGTTTTTTAAGGTTATGAATAATTTTTTTTTTTTTTTTAATTTCTTCATTTATCTTATTTTGAATTTTGACACCCTTGAATCCCTCGGGATCGTAAGCCCCCGTTGCATTTTTGGAATTCGGAATACTACTAATATTTATATCACCTGAAAATAACGTGAACCAGAAGCGTTTATTGCTTTTTGTTTGTTTTGCCTTTTTGTTGTGTGTATTAATGTTGTTTAAACTCAGGATCTTACATTACATTTGGTCTCATAATTATTTATATTCCTTTAGAATAAATTTTATTTAGCCTCTCATTCTCTCTAATGTATGAAAAACTCAGACTTAGATTGTGGATGCATTGTAGTTTCACGGCTTTATCATACATTCTTGAGGATCTAATTACTGCTCTTACGATATGAATGTCATTCGTATTGAAATCTTTGTGAAAGTAGATTTGCATTGCCATTAAAATCCTTTTAACAGAAACATAAATTTCAAGTTGCAATATTCACCGAAATTTAGACGTTTCTTTTTTCTTTTGCGTCTTTTCTGCTTTTTTTGGAATATATTGTGTAAGTGTATCATCAAATAGTGTACAGTGATCTATTTATTCTCAGTGTTGTATATTCGAAAAAAAAAAAACAAACAGATATAAAAACGAATTCATCACACAATGTATTTTATACAAAGAAAAAAAAATGAAAAATGCAACGTGGTCCAGTTTTGGAACTTCTACAGCCAATACCCGGACTCTAGGTAACCCAAAATGATTTGACTTCGCATCTGTGCGGCATGAGGATTCACTGAAGGTTATTTTTTAGAGGTAAGACTTTACTTTTGAACCACTTCCAAAACTCAAATTTTGATTTAAAATATATTGAGTTCAACTCAATAAAGGAAAATATTTTCAATCTTTAGTTCAAATTTCTAATTTTGTTATGTTTTTCATATTAATTTATATCTTGAACTTTTATTACTTTCATTTTTCGTATCAATTAAATTGGTTACATCATAAATAATAAATTTAAATTATCATTTACTTAAATTTTAATTTGAATTTCTTTAGTTAAAAAAAAAAATGTGTTTCCATCAAACATTTTTTTATAGAAAAAAAAGTTAAATTGAAATAGTTTTAACTATTTTTCTTATTTTTCAATAATTTAACTAATTAAATATTTAAATCTTCAATTGAATCTTAAAATTTCTTTCAAACTTTTATTATTTTATATTTCGAACAGTTTTTAACTGTTTTAATTATTTTCAATAATTTTCATTAATTAAAAATTTAAATTTTGATCTTCTGAATTTGTTTTAGTTAAATTCCTCAAGTCAAAAATTTGTTTTATGAACCTTTTTTTTCTTTATTTTTAGATTAAAATAGTTTTAACTATTCTTATTTTTTTCAATAATTTCATTGATTAAATATTTAAATTTTTAATTGAATCTTGAATTTCGTTTGAAAATTTGTATAATTCATGTTTTGAACTGTTTTAATTATTTATAATAATCTGGTTAATCAGAAGCTCAAATGATTTTTTATAGTCCAATTAATTAAATATTTAATTTAAGTTTTAAATTTTGTTACAAATATTTTGTATAAGAAAAAAAAAAATTCTATTTAAATAGTTTTAACTATTTTACTTATTTTCTAATAATTTAATCAATTAAATCTTGAATTTTTAACTAAATCCTAAAATTATATCCAAATTTGTATAATATTTTATTTTGTACAGTTTTTAACTGTTTAAGTTATCTATAGTATTTTAATTACTTAAGAATTTTAACATTAAATTGTTAAAAATTTTAATGCTTGTTATTTCCTTTTTTTTTTTCAAACATTTCTATAATTTTGAATGGTAAGAGTCCCAAATAGTTTCTGATTGAGCCTATTGTTATTATTATTATTATTTTTTTTTTTTTCATATTTCTAATTTCGAGTTGATGTTGTTAACCTGGTGCTTCGGAGGAAGGCAAGCAATACTTTTCTTTTGGAGAGATACCGACAAGGTTGTTCGTGTGGATGACGTCTGTATTCCTAGTGGACTGCCGGTAGAGGACATCATTTTTTCGGCTTGAATATTTTGGGCTCCGTTTCACTGTTGTTCGTGCTAATGGCATGGGCGAAGCCCGTCTAAGCGGTGCATTCGTCTGAGTCCCAACACTCCTTTTGTAGCTGGTCGAGAGCGACGCACTGCTTTTCTTTGAATGTTGGAAGTCATCGTGAAATTCTATTGGCGGTTCAACGATCGCTGAGGTAAGCTTGAATCCAATATTATCTTCTCCAAGAACTTTTCCTTATTAATGTTTTTCTTGCAGATCTTGCTGGTGTTATAAAGTCTCTACGGCTACACTCTTGTACGAAAAAGATGATACTTTTCGCATGTGTGGATCATTACCCCATGCATGACGTGAGTACTATTATGATACCTGTGTTAGTGGCCGTGATTATTTTACGTTTCAATCTTTCCTGTTTGTGTTATCCAATATCACCTATACGATAGAAACATCCTCCTCAGCTTTCTTGTTGGTTATAAAAAACAGATTGTAAGTCATATTGTTCTCTTGACTGTACCATGACTGTCATTGAACTCTAACGTCAGCAGAAACTCGAAGACAGAAATTAAAATCCACAATGTCCTTGATCAATATGGAATTCCCGAGTAAATTTTAATTTTGGAACTCAAAAAAATATGTTGAATTATGACCAGGCAGTGCCATTTCAGCTGCATAAATTTTAGAATCCAATTTAACCGGTGATACTAATATCTGTAACTAAAACTTGGAGTTAGATTATTACGGGAAATGTCATTTATGGATCTAATACGGTCAGATTCGAGCAGACTTCTAATAGAGCTTCACCCCCCCCCCCCCCTCTTTATCTTCTCTTCCGACAGGAGAAAAAAAAATTCGGGTATGAAGTTAAGTGTATTAAGATTTAATTTTTGGAGAGTCATCAAAATTTATAATCTACCCTTCGAAAATTTATGGGGGACATGTCAATTAATCCATTCTAGATGTGACTATTACTATCCCCCCTTCTCTTTCAAGTGTGTAAAATAAAATTTTAATATTACGTGAAAATGTAATAATAACAATAATTTGAGACTTTAACAATCGGTTCATGTTGAATTGGTGTAAAGTTGCTCATGACAAGTAAAATTTGGATACTGACTTCGTCTCAAAAATGACTCTTCTTTCGATAAATCCTCCCGAAATTTATAAATTCTCAGCGGCGAATGGAGAGAGAGAGAGAGAGAGAGAGAGAGAGAGAGAGAGAGAGTGGGGAGAAGATAAAGCTTATACCAACGTAGGGGATTCAAAATAAAATTCACCTTCTTTTCGTTTAAAACTGGTGGCAAGGCCCAAAAGTGGCCTAAAATGGGCCGGGCAAGCAAACATCGACCTCTTCGTGGTGCCACTACGATTACCGAAAGGGAAACTAACGATGTCACTGCCGATCCAAAGGGATTTATTGATGTTGTAAGGCGTCCAAGAAAGTGGAAGTCTCTAAGAGTCCACTTAACTATCTAAGGGTTCTAGATAGATAGATAAATAATAGGATATATATATATATATATATATATATATATATATATATATATATATATATACATATATATATATATATATTGAAAAGGTATAAAATACCTATATGTGTGTGTGTGTGTGTGTGTGTATGCGTATGCGCGCACTTTGATGTGAAAAGTGTATCAAGGAAATAAACTAAGACGTCATGTCGTTTACTTCGTCTAAACGACTTATGACTTTCGAATATTATTCCTGATACTAAATAAGAACAAGAGTTTAAAAATTCTTGAGAGGGCAAATATAAACAACTCTCCCCAAAAACGTCGGGGCCAGAGAAAAATACATTGGGGTGTGTGTGTGCGTGTGCGTGCGCGCATATATATATATATTATTTATGAATGAACAATATTCATATAAAGACTGGCGTACTTGTACATTAATGAATTCCTTAAAAAGATACTTCAATTGGTTATTAAAGTGAAGTGTAGTCTGATCTTGTGGGCCTAGGCGCTACACAAGTGTGGCTACACATGCGATAGTGGAGCTAAGACTCCAAAAGAATACTACGATTCTGTGGACTCAAGAAAGTTACACAGACCTGAGTTAGTATTCAATTAGAAGTTTAGAGGCTTAGAAACCTCAAAGTATCACGATCTTTCGGACCCATAAGGATCACGCAAGCCTGAGCGGGTACTCCTCAGCCGTCCCAAGTCTCTTCCTTAGAAAGAACAACTTTTAGTTGGAAGGAGAGACATGGGTCAGGAAAGGCATTCTACTTTACTCCTTCCACGCAAATAATTCTGGTGTAAGTAACTTAGGAGGAACGGCGCATGTTTACTTCGGAGGCTTCTAGGCCGCCCCAATCCGAAAATGAGCATGTTATAATTTGTACTTGTACAACGCTGTGGGCCTCTGTTACGGAAACTACAAGCAGGAAGTAGTGAAGTGGTATGTATCAGCTGATGTACAAGTATCTTCTAGTGGGGCAGAGCAGAACGCATATCGGCTTGGGTAGGCAGCCCAACGCTGCCAACCCTAAAGGTGATTCCAATCACTCAAAACATATGGAAAACTTGAATGACTGTTGAATGAATAGTAGTGAAACATAAGGCCTGTACCTTTCGGGGACAGGCATTTCACTTTAATCGATTTTGAATATATAAGTGATTAACTAGTGTTATGTCCTGCAACATAAGGCGAAATTTTTTACTTTAATCGATTTTAATTGATTATATGTGGATTTACTGTCTTATGGTCCCTGGACCTAAGGCAGTTTTTTTCACTTTAATCGATTTTTTTGAATGCAATGATAGTCAAAAGCTATTATATGTCGACAGTGGACCGATACCACCTCCAATAGGCCCAGGCCCTGCAAAAATTTTTGATTATCATAGAATTGCGAAAGCAATAAGTATAAAATTTTTCAGGGGAATCTCGTCTAAGTATCAGTCCACAGACAAAACTTAACCCTATCCTTCCCTCTCCAAAACACTAATAATCATGCTTTTCTCTTTCACAGGTAGCAGCCACACCAAACTTTCTTTCCTACAGGTACTACTAAGAGTTTAGCGACTCAAACAGCAAAAATAACCATGGCTTTTTCCTCTCATGTAAAATTATCCGCATTGGACCGGCATTTGGATATGCGGGATCGGTCCGCATGGGAGGGGAATCCCATGGTGGTCTTAAAACAAATCAAACCAATGGAAGACACCTGGACATCACCATCATCATCATCGACGACGACCAACACCACGCTCGTTCGAAGAAGTGCCAGAGTGGCAAGTCGAGACTCACCACCACAGTCTTAGCTGGGGACAAGATCTCCAGTCAACAATTTAGTTTCATAGCCAAAAGGTCGACTGAAGATGCAATCGTTGAGATGCGCCGCTTGCTAGATTCGACAACAGAGAATCTGGCAATCGGACTTCTTTTCGATATTTCCGGCGCTTTTGACAACGTGTGGTGGCCGCGAGTGCTCGAGGGATTGAAGAAACGGGAATGCCCCAAGAATGTTTACAAGGTAGTGCAGAGTTACTTTGAGGATAGGACAGTAGGACTGTCATAGGGATTCGGGTGGGAAAAGAAAAAACCAACAAGGAGATGTCCACAGGGATCAGTCTTAGGGTCACTATTTTGGAACATTATGTTCGACGACTTACTTAAAGAATTAGAATCATCAGATCACGGAAGTAAATTTGTAGCCTATGCTGACGACCTCCTCGTTATCATAGAGGGAGCCTCACGAGTGGACATCGAAAGGAAAGCACAAGGACAGAAAGGACAAAAGACAGAAAAAGCCCAAGTATGATTCAAAGCTACCGAAAATCGTAATAGGCAAAACGAAAACAGCATTCAAAAAGAGCGTTAGATACTTAGGGGTACACTTCGACCAGGACCTCAAACCAACCACACACATAAAGACAAGGCACGCGAAATTAGACAAAACTTTTGGTCGTTTACGCCGTCTCGCACGAATTGAATGGGGACTGCGCTTTCCGGCTATGTCCACCATCTACAAGGGCTACTTCCTGCCCGTTGTCACTTATGCGGCAGCAGGCTGGAGTGACCTATGTGGAGTGGAGGAATGAAAGGCTCTTAGGGCCCTGCAACGTCGAGCCCTGGTAACGATGACGTGTTCATACAAGACGGCATCGTATGATGGACTTTGTGTAGTTGCAGGGGCAGTGCCCATTCGGCTTGTGATTGATGAACGTTGCGCCCGCTACAATCTTCGTACTGGCAAACAGGCAATCCTTGGAACCGTGACCATGCAGCCAGATGACGAAGAAGGCCTTGTCTCCCTTAGAAAAGAAACCATTCGCAGATGGCAAAAACAGTGGTCCACAGCGGACGACGGACGTATGACATTCAACTTTTTCCCAGACGTTACTGAACGTCTAGCGAGCAAACACATCAGTCCTAACTTCTGGCTTACCCAGATGTTAACCGGTCATGGCTGTTTTAAGGATAGACTCTTCAAGTACGGACTTGCAAAGGGTCGCAAATTCTTGCAAAGGGTCGCAAAAACTCAGTAGCCAGTTTCAACACAGAGAGGAAGGAGGAGAGGAGTATTAGACCGCGGTTCAACTGGCACCCACCCAGGTGTTGTCGGAGCATCTGGGCATAGGTGTACAGAACTCACGACTTGTGAGGACTCTGTGCATCTCGGTTGTTAGTCCGAAGTTAGGTGAGTGTGAGAATGAGTAAAGAATGTGTAAAGAATGTGTGAAGAATGTGCAAAAGAATGTGTGTGAGAATGTGTGACGAATGAATGAAAACAAAACTGGGTGTCTCCTTCGGGAGGCAGGGGAAAGAGTACCACGTCCCCTCTTGACCAAGTGGTATGTCGACTAATACAGAATTGGTACTATGGGGGGCCCATTCCAAGCCCCACTTCGACCAGAGTCTCTATATTTCTTGAGATGGGCGGAGTGTTATGGGCCCACGTGCGGTTGGACTCGTAGTAGCTGTGGTTAGATACCACACGTAATGAGGATTTTTTATTATACCTCCGGTAAATGTCCACTCTAGGCTCCGGCCAAGAGTATCGCTGAAAGTGTAGAAAAGATGGGATTACGCAACGCGAGTATGCCCGAAAGGGTGAGGTCTCGGCTCCGGTCGGCGGAGGCGGACTTAGGTCCACGTTACATTAATTAATTATTTCGTTTAAAACTTTTCAATATTCTGATGATGCCACTATTTCAATAGTGCAATCCTTGGATCATCAGAAAGAAAAATTCTTCGAAGGAGTGATTTTCAACAGGGAAGATAGATCTGGAGGGCCACGCATTCGAATTTTGAATGTTCCAAAGGGTGCCCGAAATAGAGTCGAGAGGAAGAATTTCAATTTCTTGCAGTTTCGTATACTTCTTTTCTAGCTTAACCTACTAAGTGATTTCTGTCGTTTTCCGACTTTTGTAGAATCGCTAATGATTGGGAAGCGTTTAATAGTCGTATGATTTATTCTTGAACAATTCTTTACGCGGCTTGAATTAACTGTTAAATTTTGAAAAGAGCTTTGTTCCATTTCAATCAAAGGGCTTGTAACTGATCTTTTTAATGTGGTTTTTGAAAGATTTTGACATTTCAAAATATTTTTCATGTTGGAATCCGAATTTTTATTAGTATGTGAAGAATTTTTGCAATGAACAAAAGCTTTTAAAATAACTGGTTTCTCCGATTTAGTACCAACTTCCGGCATCGATATATAAATTTTTACGTGGGAATTTTGATTTCCCAAATTTTGATTTGACTTGAAGCCAACATCAGAAGGCGAAATCGGACAGTGATATTCAAATGTATTCGAAAGGGCTGTTTCCTTCGCTTCAGGGTCCTCTCGGATCGTAGAGTTACTAAAAATCGTTCTCTCGACACTCTCTAAATCGGTTCGTGCCCCCAGCTGTTGATCTAACGACGGAACTTCTTTATCACTATCTGAATCTTTTCGTCCCCCCGGCTGCTGACCTAACGATGGAACTTCCGTATTATTATTCGAATCGGTTCGTCCTCCCGGCTGTTGATCTAACGACGAAATTTCTTTATCACTGTCTGAATCTTTTCGTCCCCCCAGCTGCTGACCTAACGATGGAACTTCCGTATTATTATCCGAATCGGTTCGTCCCCCCGACTGTTGATCAAACGATGTATCAATGAGATAATTTCCGTGTTCGTCTAATGGTGGTAGGGAGGAGTCGGTTGTTAAGCATACGTGGACAAAAGTCTTGAAAATGTCTTCTAAATTTCGAGGCTCGAATTTTAAAATTAAAGGCTGTAAGGAGGGTGGTATACTCTCGAAGAAAACATTACTAGCTCTTATATCTGCTCTCTTTACTACAAAGCCACAAGTTTCCGGACGAGAATATTGACTAAAGCGAGAAAGTAAACCTCGCAAATAAACGTAAAACTTGACTAGAGATTCACCCTTCTTGCGCCTAAGACTATTTAGCTCTCTAAGAAATCCACTAAAAACCTCTTTCCGATAATCTACATAGGTGTACATTATGGCATGTGGGAGTTGACCTTGAAAAGGCGCTACCGAGAAGGCCAATGCTTGGTCCGGTTCGTATTCGGGATCTATGAACTCTTCAGCTCCCAATTGAGGTTGCTGGTATGGATAGCCAGGGAGGTTTTGAGGACCTCCTAACTGTCCATAGTAGTTTATGGGTTCAGGCATCACTCCGTATGCCAGAGCCCTGGGTTCCGCGAAAAATTCAGACTGTGGCTGTGTCACCCAGCTGGGGCCTTGGACGGGCCCTCGGCTCTGCCCTTGAAAATAGGATTGATACCTACTCTGCTGGGTCTGAGGATCGGGTCGGTAAGCCTGAGGTTTTGGCCTCATTCGCTGTTGATGCATTTGCGCATCATATTTCCTTGTGTGTTTTTTAATAGCTTCAAAGAGCTCCGAAAGATTCATGTAATCCCGAGTAGAGGCCAAACATTGCAGATAGTCTGGGAGGGAGTCGAAAAACGTGTCGACCGCGAATCGTTGTGCTTGATTGGTTATTGCCGTGCGATCTCCTACAGGAACGGAAAATTCGATTTTATGAAGAATTGCTCTTAATCTATAGAAGAAGCTTTCTAGTGTTTCGAAAGTACCCTTCTGGATGGTAGTCAATTTGTGAAAGTAGATTTTTAGTAGATCGTTTTGATTTTCATCCCCCCCTCCAGGATTTTCGTCTTCTCTATCATTTGGGAGGGCACCTCCAGGTAGAAACATTTTTAAAGCAAAGTCTAGTGTGGATTAGTTTTGAGAAAGAGAGAGAGGGAGAACGATGTAAAAGAGAATTTCGTTGTATTAAGATTTTTACTGGGAAATTTTTTCCTTTAAGCTCCGAGTCCAAATCGTGTGGAGAACGTTAAAAATTAATTTCGACTTATGAATTTCGTTGAGGTTTTTCTTAGAGCTAAGGTCTGTAGGCGTATAAATCGGTGAATCTTCTTCCCATTAACACGTTTCGATTAGAGGTTGATGGTACACTCTACCCTCCAAATAGTCGAGGTACAATTTTTGTAATTGGAAACGGCGACCCGCATGTCTATTTTTTCCAACCATGAGTTGAGTTCACTGAGTGAGAATTGGTGCTGGTTAAGCACCCAACTTCCACGCGGTGATTCGTCAATTCACTGCCGAGATGTGCTAGCCAAAGCACCAACTCAGCTAGTCAAAAATAGGCAGAGAAGTCGATCGTGACCAACTCGTATGATGTACCTCAATCAATTTTGAGATAATCTCATATAAAATAAATATATAAAACAAAATGTTGATAATTCTAGAAATATATAATCCGAAAAAAAATTTGGGAATAAAGATGTCTAAATTTTATAGGGGAGAACAGATAGTTTAGTGCCAACGCCCAATTCGCATACGAAAAAAAAACATCAAAGAAGATACTCCAATTACAAGTCAAGGATAGCCGCGACAGCAACGTGAGTGCATAAGCACCTGTGCAGGTGAGTATAATTGAACGGTTACCAACAGGGTAAGATGGTTCGACGACGTGATTACCACCAGCTTAGTCAGCAGAAAACGTAGGAAGGTCACTTTTATTTTAATTTATAAATTTATTTATTATAATAAAATATTAAAGAATAATATTTCAATTTTCAGTGACTGTCGTGAGGAAATATGAAGCGGGGTCGGATTACCGTAGCAAGAAGAGTCAAATGACTTCTTAATAAATGAAGAATTTTTATGAATACGTGTCCGACCACACCCAAAGAGGATTTAAAAAAATAAATTCATAATTTTTCAAAATTTTAAATTTAGCAAAAGGAGAAGGAAAAAAATTTTTTTGGAAATTTTTTGATTTTTCTTCCAATTTCGGGATCGAAGGAGAGAGAATCGTTCGTATCCCACCGCTGCCACAAAAAATCAGCTCTGTTATGTCCGGATTTAATTAATTAATAATAATAAATTATTGGAAATGGTCGCGTGGGCCTCAAGTGGGAGGCACCGGGCAAACAGGGTGATTTTCCTAAAGGATTAGCTCTAGGTTTTATTTATATTGTGAGAACTCGAACGATAAACCCTGTAGGGGCCTCTCTGTGTATTCGATGCAGAATTTGGATGCAATGTATTAAAGAATTTGGTAACTTCACCTACCTATCGTTGTTCGCTGCTTACTTGTAAGTTGGTCTTTGTAGCCTTTGGACTGCAAACTCCTGGGTACGGCTTCTGTTGGTCTCTGGTCGAAAGATGAATTGGTTCAGGAAGAAGGGATGCGGTTCTTAATATTAGAAATAATCTAATATGCAGGTTTTTCCCAATGATGAATGTTTATTCAATATTTGCCTACGGGCTCGCCGTACTCAGTTCACAAGATGTTAAATTGTTCTTAACACTAAGGTTCTTTTCTGTCACTTAAATCTCTAAAGATTGCACTTAACTATTAGAACTTAAACTTACAGGTTTTACATTTTGAATTTGTTGAGTCTTTAGCTCATATGAGTTCGGTATGAATCCCCGACTCCAGCAATGCACTCGGACGAGAATCGCTGTTTATACACTTAACAATTATTATAAAAATCACCCAAGCCTCCTCGTGTTTACGCGAGCGGTACTTCCCGTGTGGTGATTTTCGGAAAAGGAAATATAATTTTTAAAAAGAGACAATTTTGAATAGAACTTTAACGGTAACAAGCAACTTGCCACGCCTCCTCGAGTGCAATATCGAGACGATGTTCCCGAGGGATTTTATAGTATACTTGACTGTTTAGATTTTATTAATGGAAACGAAACTAATCGGTTTTAAGAGAAATAGAAAATAGAAAAGAGGGTTGCCTAAACGTAACACGGTTTAGAACTCACGCGGGCCAGCAAGGAAGATACATTAACTTCTCAAGCGTCATAGGCTGCCGCACCTTGGTGTTCGTTGTTTTTATCACCTCGGTTCGCGGTTCTGGAGGAAATAATTTAGAATATATAATTGGATGAATTTAAAATACAGTCAAGTGTAATTCTATGATTGGAGGAATCGTTGACGACGTGCAACGAGATGTTGGCCGAAGTTGCTATCCCTAAAATTGTTAACGCTACACTTTGCAGCGAGCGCGTTAAAGAGGCCCCTTTAAATATACGGCAAGCCGGATATAACTGCCAACTGTCTGAAGATCATTTGAGGATTTTTAAAGAATAAAAGTCCAGTCATGCAAAAAAAAAATTATTTTTCTCTTATCAACTGACTGGCAGTCAGCTGACTGCCGACAGTTAAACGATCGCCTGAGGATGTTTTTCTAAAGTCCAGTCATGCAAAAAAAAAAAATTATTTTTCTCTGATCAACTGACTGGCAGTCAGCTGACTGCCGACAGTTTGACGAACGGCTGAGGATTTTTTCTTCAAAAATCATGTCCCGCAAAAGAAAAAAAAATGTTTTGCTCTTATCAACTGACTGGCCGTCAGATGACTGCCGACAGTTTGACGATCATCTGAGGATTTTTCACAAATAAAAGTCCAGTCATGCAAAAAAAAAAATTATTTTGCTTTTATTAACTGATTGCCGGCAGTTCAATGAAATGCTGAGGATTTTTTATGAAAATCTAGTCTCGCATGAATTGAAAACAAAAAATTTTTTGTTCTTATCGACTGATTGGCATGATATGATAAGACGTTTGAAATTTTTTATTTAATTTCATCTCAGTTAAATTTCGCGACAGATTGTTTTTTTTCTTCATTCTATTATTAACTCACTTCTAGCATTATGCCGACAGCCAAGTCCCCAGAGGACGATTGCCGAAGTTGTTATTTAGTATAATTTTTACGAGTAGTTCTTCAAATGCTACTGAGTATATATTTGTATCTCTTTTACTCCTTACTGTTTGTTGCCTTCTCCAATGTACTTTATTTAATTGTTTTTCTTGGAAATTTGACGCTGTGTCCAAGGCACTCGCTGTCTTTTTCTCGTTTCACTAATTATTGTTCCTCTCTGTTCATCGTTTTTCACTTGTTTTCAAAATTTATCGATGCAAACTATTAACAAACGTTAGTCTCTATTGAATCTTCAATAACTACACTACTTTTCGCTATGCCTCGTGAAAATCAGTATCCTGCTTCGGATTATGCGGACATGATTATGATGTACGGCGAGTGTCACTATAACGCTAGGGATGCTTGTCGTGTGTATGCTGAACGTTACCCAAACCGTGCTCGTCATCCAAACCATCACGTGATTCTCGGTGCTGCTCAACGTCTTCGGGATACTGGGAATATTTTGCCAGCCCGCGCCGAGCGTGTAGGTCGTTCTCGAGACGTACGTAATCTGCGTAATGAAGATCGTGTGGTTGACGCAGTGCTGAACGATCCTAACACTAGTGTCCGTAAACTTGAGCGTCAGTTGCAGATTTCTCATACGCCAACTTATCGTATAACTCAAGCAAGAGAATTGCATCCATTCCACGCAACTAAAGTTCAAAAATTAGGACCTGGTGATTTTGAACAGCAGATAGCTTTTTGCAACCGTATTTTGGAGATGGTTGCCAATGATCCTGTCTTCACGCAATGCAACGATTAAATTTTAGATCAATTTTGTAAAATTTTTGTAGGACTAGATTTTGACCGAAAAATCCTCAGCATTTCATTAAACTGTCGATAGTCAGTTGATAAGAGCAGATTGATTTTTTTTTTGCGGGACTGACCTTTAGAAAAAAATCCTCAGCCGTTCGTTTAACTGTCGGCAGTCATCTGACTGCCAGTCAGTTGATAAGAGCAAATTAATTTTTTTCTTCTGCGGGACCTGATTTTTAAAGAAAAAATCCTCAGCCGTTCGTTAAACTGTCGACAGTCAGCTGACTGCCTGTCAGTTGATAAGAGCAAAATAATTTTTTTCTTTTGCGGGACTGAATTTTAGATAAAAAAATCCTTAGCCGTTCGTTAAACTGTCGGCAGTCAGCTGACTTCCAGTCAGTTGATAAGAGAAAAATAATTTTTTTTTTTTGCATGACTGGACTTTAGAAAAAAATTCTCAGGTGATTGTTGAACTGTCGGCACTCAGCTGACTTCCAGTCAGTTGATAAGAGAATAATAATTTTTTTTTTACATGACTGGACTTTTTTTTTAACTTCTCAGTTCTTCTCGAAACTGTTAGCAGTCAGCTGACTGCCAGTCAGTTGATGAGAGCAAAATAATTTTTTTCTTTTGCGGGACTGAATTTTAGATAAAACATCCTCAGCCGTACTTTAACCTGTCGACAGCCAGCTGACTGCCAATCAGTTGATAAGAGCAAATTATTTTTTTTTTTTTGCATGACTGGACTCTTATTTTTAAAAAATTCTCAGTTTTTCTCGAAACTGTTGGCAATCAGCTGACTGCTAGTCAGTTGATAAGTGCGAAATAATTGCAAATCTAGATTTTCCTAAAGAAATCCTTTGTTATTTTTCAAACTGGTAGCAGTCAGCTGACCGTTTGTCAGTTAATAAGAAAATAAAAATTAGTTTTTTTTGCAGGACTCGATTCTTGCGAAGAGATCAAAAATTAAATAATTAAAAATTCCGTTCGCGTGCACCTCGCGTTGTGAAAGCCGCTGAACGACAGCCGAGCGCTCACGCATTGAAGCTTCCCCCAGACTTTTCACCCCACTTTACTGGTTCGGGCTAATGCTCTCTTCTGATTGGCTACCTTTTTCAATTAATAATATTTTACTTGTTCGTCAGGTGAAAAAACGGCAGAGGACTTTTCGTCCCAGAATTTCGTCCTTTATCTGGCCTTAAAGTTTGGGCCGGAACTTTTGGGACACCCTCTAGTTATAAGAATAGACAGAATTAATCAATAAATTAATTAGGAAGATTGACTTAAAAATAAGTTCAAAGGATAGATTAAAATATAGGTTAAGAGAATAGATTATTTACAACATATTTTTGTTCATTTGTTTGTTAAATATTTTTTTTTAACCCTTCGTCACTCGCTCAATGAGCGCGGCGCCGCCTTTTTTACGATTATGCAATTTTCTCATAATTATGGTGACGGATGACGTCGAAAAAATTAGAATGCTTGAATTAGACATTCTAAAAGAATTTCTAGCATTAGCTGCTCCTAAGAAATGAATTATGTTGTTAAAAAAAATATTTTCATGCGAAAGAAATTGAAAAGCGGCGCGACGCCGCCCAGTGCGAGTTAGTAACCGGTAAATGTCCGCCGCGCGCTGCTGCCAACTTGTGTGTGGTAATATTCTCTTGTACGATATAGATATATAAATATTTAGGTTTGACATTTAGGTATTCTCTCTTAATAGAGATACATTTTTTATTAATAATTAAGAATAATTCTACGCGTAATAAGTATTTTGTCACAAACAAAAATATGTTATTTAAATATTAATTATTATATTTACAAATATATATTTATATTATATGTCATTTGTGTATAATATTCGAGAAGAATTCCGAGGTTATAACCACAACAGGTAATTGAATTTTATTTTGTTTTTAATTAATTTTGAGTTAAAGTAATGAAAAAATTCTAGTAACAATAGAAGCATTATTAATAATTATAGAATTAATAATATTAACGATAATAATAATAATAATATCAACAATAAATAATTTATTAAAATACATTTGAGTAATAATTTTATGAGCAAGGGATTTTTTTAATAAAATTGTTGTCAAAAAAAATTTAATTTTAATTGAAACGGAGTAATTCCTAATAAAAAAAATTAAAAACAAAACGGAAAATCTATCTTTTATTTTTCAATTTCGATGAATTAATTATTAAAAAAAATTTCATTTAGATTATTTTTTATATAGATTTAGCAATCTGAAAAATGTGGCAACAGCGCGCTTGATTTAACACGGCGGCGCAGCGCTCACCGCGCGAGTGACGAAGGATGAAAAAGTGATGCGGGTGACGAAGGGTTAATATTCATTTGAATATAACTGTTTAAACATTATAGTTAACTTAATGTTACGTCAAATTAATTATATTTTTTTAATAACTTAATTATCAAATACAATATGATTAGAAATACATGTAAAAAATTATACAAAAGAAAAAAAATTACACAAATTGGTAATAAAAAGATCAGGAAAAATATTACAAAAGAAGTAGACAATAAATCGGGAAAAAATAAAAAAAATTGAATATAATAAAACAATCATTAGCATTTGCGGTTTACTGAATTATGGGTTATGTATGTATGTATGGGATATTGATTTTATGTATAGGTTATTGATTTTATGTATGGGTTATTGACATTAGGATAGGCTTTGAAGAATGAATGAGTGTGATGATTGAAGCCCGGTATGCCAGATTGTGTTAATGATAAGCTAACGATAAAATAATATAATAATTAGCATTTAAATAATTTAATTGAGAATAACAATAAATTACCTGTCCTAATCGTCGACTAGATCGATTATTTCCGGAGAAGGGATCATGATTGCTAAGAATATTGAATGACGATCTCAAATTCGGAAATTCGATAGTTAGATCGTTAATGAGCTTTGAAAGTAGATAATTCACAGTACGATTTACAAGATAATTGTTCCGGATGACAAGGTCATCTGGTACTTCAGGTATCCTGAAGTACCAGTATTGGTGCAACGGCATTATCAATTCAGTCGCAATATTGCGAACAATGAAAATTTGCCGTTGCAAACACTCGTCCTTGAAAACAATGGCCTCAATTTGTGACTTCAATATATCGTATATATTGTTTACACTCATGTGTCTTAACCAGCGTGCTGGGATTACAAAACTGAATTGAGTTATACCGTCCATTTTTTTTTTTAGGTCGAAAATCATGGCAAGCCTACAAAAACCGGCCAAAAAAAAGAAACCAGAAAAAAAAACCAAAAAGCATATTATTGGAAAGGGAAAGGAAAAAATACATTTTCAAAAATTTTATTTTAGCTCACGAACATACAAAAATATTCACATGTGTAAAATATTAACTTAAAAAACTACACTAAAATTTATTTGGCTGGATCGGGATGGTGAAAGCAATAATAAATCACTGATTTGGTGTATTGTCCATATTTAATAAAAATAAATCACAGATAATAGCGTTGATTACATGAGTTCAGCACGAGTATATAACAGAGCACTTATTAAACATAATTCGATTGCGTTTAAGTTTCGTTGAGTTCAATATAAATTACATGGCACCGTACACATGAAATATTATATACACATATATAGAGCGCAGTTAATGTGAAGATTGAGTTTATCGAGTTTAATAGAATACAATTTTACTATATTTTTACACGGCACCGTATACGTGAATTAGTATAATTATATAAAGCGCAGTAGTGAATAAAATTATTAACAATGAATACTTCAAAAATATCACAAATAGTTCGAGTATAGTTTTTAAGTCACAAGTAATTTTAGTACGCGACATGTAGAGTACGAGTAAGAACCGAGTAATGATAAAATGCGTAGAGAGCCGAGCCTGAACGTATATTATTCTTTGCAGTCACAAATAAAATTTGATATTTATTTTAGAGATTAAGTATGACTGGATGACTGAATGATGACATCAGTCACACCAGTTGGCATCGAGTACGAGTAAATAATTAAGCAATGAGTAATAAAAGTAAATTGTGAATTTGAAATAAATTATTTGTGGCTGCAAAGTCACGTGATGGCGAGTATATATATATAGATATAGCCGGCAGGTTAGTTTAACACGCAATCAACACAAAAATGATCACAGAGTTTATGTATGAAATTAATCATGTAATTGAAAAATGTAGATGATAAAAAATACCTGATGAATCAGCGAGTTATGGTCAGAATGATATAATTGATGACGCAGAGTAATTTGCCCGATGTGAATAAATTTTGATAATGCTGGTAGCACGTGGTGTTCTATAATAAGTGTTGCAGAATAATGGCAGTTGCCGCGTAGCTGGCTATCGAGTTAAAATTCCGAGTATTAGAAGGCGCGTCGATAGCAGCACCTCTGGTATTGTAGAGCGTAGAGTTATCAAGTGTTCTGGCGCCAACATTTGATATTTACGCAACAACATGCACACAAAAAATATAAAAATACACAAACATGCACATAACCTAACACGTGTACACAAAATTTACATGCACACAAAAATTCACATGCACACAAACATTGTAAATTATCACATTTTATTTTACACTTTCACTATAAAAATAATCATAATTAATTAGTGAAAATTTTTTTAGTAATTGACATCATAAATTTGTTTATCGATTGAAAAAAAAATGCTTACGTTTATTAATTAAAATACCCGAATGATGTCGACGCGATGAAGGTTGGATGCGAAAAGAACGATTGGAATCCCCCACCACTAAAACTCAGACAACAAGAACCCGAAAGTAGCGACATGTATGTATTCAAATATGAACTTGCTATACTGACTGGTAGTCTTGTTATACCGACCAGTGGTTTTTAGGCAGGAATAGTTTGAATTTGAATTTTATAATTTAATCAAATTGTTAATCATTCTATTAAACTCGTTTAAAATAATTTTCATATCTTATGACTATAAATATTTTTTATAGAATGTACAATGTACATAATATAATAAATAATAATTAATTTAAGTATAGAAATTATTCAAATTATAAACATAACTTAACAATTCTCAAGATATATTTATAAATTCACTAGATTTATAAAACCTTTACATCATTGTTTTGTTCTTACAAAAATAACAATCTTTTGTGGACGGAAGTATACCGTCACATTTCCCAATATCAAGTAAATCAGACAAATAATGGCGTCAACAGCGACGATAATTTTTTATATTTTTAACTGTCTCTAATTTTTTAGGTAATTTGTTCCAAATTTGATCTATTTGATCTGGTGCATGTTTAATGATAAATTCAGCAGGTAAATAAGCAATGTCTTCTGATGTCATATCGTCCATATTTTGATATACTTGATAGTAAGTTGATATTGATCTGGCTATTGATGTAGTAGAACAATTTCCAAGAAACCAATTTCTTAAACATCTTACATTATTATTAGTACAGGAATCATAATTCTCAGAGTTATGAAATTTTTCGTATGGACAAAAATAATTTCCAATAAAATTTTTCAATGATGGACATTTCAACTCCTCTAGATCAATGATCGATTTTTTATCATAAAGTACTGAATTCAGATGTAACTGAAGTTCCGAACGTTCGTTGAACAAAATTATCTAGATAATTTAAGAAAATAATCTAAGGCCAGGAACACTCTAACAAGATTAAAATTGGTACAGAGTCAAGTCTTAACGGGTCAAATAGTCAATTATCCAAAACCACTATCTGAATCCACCTTCAAATACCTCACCCTCAAAAGAAGTATATTTCAACAGTCCGTCATACCCACTCCAAGAAATATAAAAAAATTCTCAATATGTCTTCTCTTTATGTAGAATATATCTGCCCAGTTTGGGTTCGGCGAAATCAACCTCCTCACCTACCCTCACGTCAAAGAAGTATAAATCGCTAAAGACGGTCTATTATACCCATTCCAAAAATTTCTGAAGAAATTCTTATAATATTCTCTCATTATGTTAAATATATCCGCCCAGTTTTAGTTCGGCGGAATCAACCCCTTTACCTACCTTCATACTACTGAAGTAACTTTCTGTAAAGTCAGTTCATTCTATCCCTGCTGAATATATAATTTTGAAAGTTTAATTAAAAAAAAAAAAAAATAATTATCTAAGAGTTATGAATTTCAGAAATTTTATTTCCTGAATGTTATGCTACTCGACAGAAATTACCGTCCGATATCATACATAGCTCTATGTAAGATACTATTAATACATCTATTAATCACCAATATTTTAACGTTTATACAGTGTAAAAAATTTGGTGTGAATACAAATTTTATTTTAATCAGAATTCCCGCCACATTAGTCCGCCACTCAGAGTTCCGGAGTTTTAGAAAAAATTACTCTGCATGTGTGAATCGGGAGTTTTTTGAAGCGGAGTGGTCTCGGAGGGGCGCTGACTTTATTTCTCTCCGGTCCGGAGTTATAACATTTAAACGAATTTATATTAAACTGTTAAACAGTGGGTGCCTGCGAGTTCGCGTGTGTGTGTGCGAGTATGTGTGTGTGAGTGCACGATTGCGTGTGTGTGTGTGTCTGAATGTGTGCGTGTGTGTCTGCCTATCAGCTGATCAGTAATGTCATACGCGCGTTCATATTTCGATTTTATTTAGTGGAGTTATTTCTTATCAACAATATTTTCAAACCTTCTCTCCGGAGTGAAATTCACTCCAGAGAGATTAAATTGATAAAATATTATCTACTCCGTGAAAACTCCCCTGCAGAGTGAATTTCACTCCAAGAGGAGTATTAACATTTTGATATAAGTAGTTTGAAAATCATATCAATTAAATCATTTTTATCATCAAATTATGTTACTACTCGAGTGGTAACGATAAATTTTTCTCCAAAGTTTTAAATCTTTTGTTTTCAATGATGATGTTCACTTCTATCGTTTCGTTTGTTTTAATAACTATCCACTTTCATACTTATAACAGCCATTGAATTTATCTTGTGACATCTCGTTTACTGTAATCTTTTATGCTCATTAAAATTATCAAGCTATAATAATATCGAAAGTTAAAGAAAATTATTAACTTAATACACAACACATACATTTGTTTGTTCATCATTTAATTTATTGTGCATACAGTTTGTTCTTTAATATTATTGTTTATTATCTGTCAATTTATCAATTTCAATATCTTGACTACACAGAAAATTGTTATTGCAATCAGTAATTTTTTTATCTTTATTTAAAGTTTGAAATTTTAATTATGGAGTGCAAAACTAAAAATGCGTGCAATATTGCACAAATAATTGTTGATAACGTTTCCAACATAAATGAGGTGTCATTCCACAGCACAGGTAAAGGATCACTGTGCTAAAAAGTGAGTGAATTAATATTCTATATTACTTTAAAAAAATTATATTTGTTTAGTGAACACGCAATTTGTATTGAGAAAATAGATTATATCATTTTTTTATCAGCGTTAACATAAAAAAAAAAAAAAAAATATTATAACTACATCATAACCTGATTAAATTAAATTTTCTAATTTTGTTTATGTAAATGTTCAAGTGCTCTTATAGATGTCGTCCATGATTTCAGTCAGAATTAAAATATTTTCTTCGCGGGAAAGATAGTCGGGTGTAGTTCGCTCCGTCAGCTGTCACAATCAGAGCGACTAATTTCACATAGTAAATATGAATAAAAAAAAATAACAATAATAATAACAGTAATTAAAAAAAAACAAATAATAACCTAATAATAACATTAGATTTGTCTAAATCAACTTTATTATTCAAATGTTTGAATGCTCTAATAGATGTCACCCACAATTTTGGTCGGAATTTGAATATTCTCCCGCGAGACAGATAATAGGGTGTCATTTGCTTCGTCAGCTGTTACATTCAGAGTGACTAAATTCAAAAAGTAAATGTGAATTAAAAAAATAAAATAATAATACTAAGAGTAATTAAAAAAAGAAAATTATAACCTGATAATTACATTAGATTTGTCTAGATCAGTTTAATTTATTTAAATGATTGAATGCTCTGATAGATGTCACCCAAAATTGTTGTCGGAATTCATATATTTTCCCGCGAGAAAGATAATCGGGTGTCGTTTGCTCCACCAGCTGTCACATTCAAAGCGACTAATTTCACAAAGCAAATTTGAATTAAAAAAATTAAATAATAATAATAAAAACAATAATTAAAAAAAAAAACAAATAATAACCTGATAATTACATTAGATTTGTCTAGATTAATTTTATGTATTTAAATGTTATAAGGTAAAAGCCCCTATACCCGGTCACTTTTCATTGGAGTGAGATTAAATCACTCAATATAAATTAATAAATAAAATGAAAAACCATATTTGTTTTTTATAGTTATTTTTTGAAGTTTCGAGTATTAGAATAAAATTTAAATTTGAAGAATAATGCTGATAATTAATTATTATTAATTTTATAAATAAGGTCCTTCAGTGTACCCGTAGTCGTTTACTAAAAATTGTGATGTACCATTACTCGATCAACACATGGCCCTATAGTCGCTCGAAAACAATATCAATTAAACTATGATAAGTTTATTGATTTGGAAAATAATTTACAAATTATACTACTTTATTCTTTCATAATATAAAATTCCATGAATTTTAAAAATGCATTTAATGAGATATAGTTATAACAATTCTTAAAAAAAATTTGACGTAACCTAAATTTAATCTAACGAATGAACGTTAAAAGTATAAAATGCCCGGCTGAGCGCGATTTTGAAAACAGTCATTTAATTTAAATTTATAATCTATCATAAAATAATTTGATACATCACATTTTAATAGATTTAGATCCACAGATGATTATTTATCAATAATAATATTTTTAGTTGTAATTTTTTTTTTACAAAAATTATAAAAAAACGCCTTAAACAGTTAAAGTAAGCGACTAATGGTACTGAGCGGGTATAGGGGCTTTTACCTTAATAATTTTTAAAAAAATTGGAAAAAAAATTTTGAAAAAAATTTGTTTTTTTTCGATATTTTTCTTCTATATTATCTTCACAATTGATTTTGATGTTAAAAAAAATCAATTGTGACGATAATAAAGAAGAAAAATATCGAAAAAAAAAAAAAATCGAAAAAATCAATTTTCGTGAAAAAAAAAAATTTGAAAAAAATTTTTTTTCTAATTTCTCTCAATAATTACTGTTTTTGATTGAAGAAATGAAGTTTGTCCCAAAAAAAAATATTTTGACATTGCAGAAATGATTGAAAACCAAAGAATCGCTCATTATGCGATTTTTGGCAAAATCGATAAATTTAAAGCTCCAGAACATTAAGAAAGAAAAATCGCAGCGCTTTGAAATTTTTAGGGTTCTTTCAGGACACTTTGAGGTTGAAAAAGAAAGACGGTATCCTTTGTTCATCGGTTATATCCAAAGTTATACCAAGATTTTCGAATATCCTTAAATATGCGATTTTTTACCTGTTTTTTAATGAACATTATCGCTTCAAAAAAAATTTTTCCATCAAAAGCCACTAATTTTGCCTTATAGAGAATGTTTTGCAGTTTTCAAAACTCACTTCCATTCTCTGTACGACCAATACCTTCAGAGTTATTGATTACCAATGCCAAAATGGACTTTTTTACTTTGATCAATGATAACTCGGCACCAAATCGTCGTAGAGACTTTTTGAGGCCGGCAAATTAAAGGGCCTAAATTTTCCTAGATTAATTATAAGGTCAGATTATCAAACAAAATTTATTAAAGCCCATAGACTTGTGGGAAGACAAGCAAAAATTTTGAAAATTTTTGTTTTGTCGGTTTTCTTAGGATTACTCCAGACCCGTGCATGATAAAAAAATTAGGATTCCAGATCTGAAAACTAGAAACTTAAGACTACAATTTGCTTCTTTTTGTTTTTTTCTATGACCATATTTCACCGATTTACAGCATGATGAGAATCATCCAAAAATTTTGAATTTTTTTTCTATCTCTTAATTTTTGGGACCAGTGTATATTTTTCAATAAGGAGGTTCCTTCCTTATCCTGCCCTTCGTATCCCTTAATAACCGATTTCTCCTTCTCTATTATACGGAAAGTCTGGATCGCCTCGAGAATACACGGAGAAAAATGTTGGCTCGAAACCTACCAATTTTTATTATGCTGTCGACCAAACTTGGAACAGGAAGAGAAGCATCCAAAATATTATTATGCTCATACGAAAAATTACTATACTATATCGTAATACTTATTACGCTCGAGACACTTTTCGATAATATTTAATAATAATTACTTCCATACATTATAATAATTGTGATGCGGCATAATAATTTTTCATAAAAGCATAATTAGTTTTTGGATGCTTCACTTTCTGTTTCAAGCTTGGTCGACAACATAATAAGAATTGGTAGGTTTTGAGCCAACGTTTATCTCCGTGTACAGTCCCGTGTGTGTGTATGTGTGTCTGTGTGTGTCAGAACACATACCCCAATAGCACAGTTTGCTCAGCAAAAGTTTACTTTCCAATAGTCTCCTGAAATTTTTCGTCAAATGTTTGTCAACTTCGGGCTTTTCTATTTTTGACGACACTTCGTGTACAACTCGCTCTGCAATTTGACGTTAATTTACTGCCCGAATGAGAATGCAAATTCCCTTTAAAGTTGTACACAAATTGTCGTCAAAAACAGAAGAGCCTTAGGTTGACGGACATTTGATGAAAAATTCAAGGAAGCTTTTGTTATGGTTTTTTCCTAGTAACAAAAGTTACTTCTGAATCGAGAAAAAATTAACCGAAAATTTTTATTTCAAACTTTTGCCGTCAAATTGTCAACAGATTCGGGCAGCAAATTTCGGTCATTTTAATTGTCAATTTCGAGCTATAATGGCTATAAGAGTACTTTTCTGCTTAACAGCATTATTTAAAATAATTCTAAAATGTCACCGTACGATGGTTGGTATGGATCAATGGATTCATCAAATTGAACGGTATATAATATAAGCTTGGATAGCTCAACTGGAAAAGCATATGTCGTGTAACTGACATGATCTGCGCTCGATTCCCAGTTCAGACTATCCATTTTTAACTTCCCGCAGAGAAAATCAACGATTTTCAAAAAATTCGGGAAGTTATTTTTTAGATTTCTTTATGGACTTTCGACATAGGTTTCTTCCTTATCCTGCCCCATCTCCATCTATCATAATTCTGCTTCCTCATAATATGCAAGTACGGAACTCTTCATGTATACAATTCCGTATGTGTGCATAGTCGCATATATTTTCCTGTTTCACAGCATTATTAAAAATTTACTAATTAAATAATTATTCCAGACTGAGAATATAACTCCGCTTCGCGTTCGAGGTGTGCAAAGAAGTACGCCACCCATTAAGAGCGTAATGATTTCCTTATATATTGTCATTTGCCTACTGAAATATACCAATAAATAATTATGTAACTTGCGTCTGAAGAGAACAATTGAAATCATTCGCAACATGCATATGGCTCATTTTTTGCGAAGTTGAAAAGATCTAAAAAAAATAGTATATTGTATGACAAGAGATGAAACAAGACGATTTTAGACTAGGATGAGGTTGGCTGCCCGAGCCACAGGCGAGGGCTGACATCAGCCGCAGCCTGAAATCATGTTTTATCCTGGGTCACACACTACATCGTTCATGATTACCTGCATCGGAACTTCAAGATTCTGTGTCAGCAGCCAGTCAGAAACAAGTTAATTTTAAGCCGATGATGCGGAGAACTGTTAGAGAATGTGAAATATGTGATTTATAGTAACTTATTAAATAGTAAATAAGTCAAAAATATTATTTTCACTCATTTTATAGTAATTTTATTTAGTTCATTTAAACTGTCACTTAAAAATAAAATAAGTAAACTAAAGTGACAAGTAAACACATGAAAGTAATAAGGCTACAATTGAACATTAAATATAACGGACACCGGGCAGAAACAATTGTGTTTCTTCCCTTAGCTGTATGAAAGCATTTTTGAATTACGAATTCGCTAGCAGTTGTTTGCAGCATCGGCTCAAAACTAGCTTGTTCGGCGGGCTATCGAGATACTAAAACTCCAAGTTTCGATGCTGGTATCATGAAAAATTTATTACATATGAAAAAAGTACTAAAATTTAATGAATATTATCTGAATAAATTTTCAATTCTGCTATATACTTATTTATGTTATGCATAATTTCTTTGAAAATGACACAATTTCACGCCCATCATATAGATAATATATCGTGTTTTTAAATATTTCACGGTGGATTTTTTTCGGCGCCGCATTTTATTATCTCCCAACAACACCCTCGAAACACTAACGGTGTAAATTGACCAGTAAAACCCTTACAGCTATCCCCAAACATACTAAATTAATAATAAATCGTGTTTTTTAATTATTTTACAATGGATTCTTTTCGGCGCTTAGTCTTATTATCTCCCAATAACACTCTCGAACTACTAACGGTGTGAATTGACTAGTGAAACCCTTTCCTGCCATCCCTAAACATACTAAGTGAATAATAAACCGTGTTTTTAAATATTTTACAGTAGATTCTTTTTGGCGCTGCGTCTTGTTATCTCCCAATAACACCCTCGATCTACTAACGGTGTTAATTGACTAGTGAAACCTTTTTAGCCATCCCTGAACATACTAAATTTATAATAAAACGTATTTTTAAATATTTCACGGTAGATTCTTTTCGGCGCTTCGTCTTATTATCTCCCAATAACACCCTTAAACTACTAACGGTATTAATTGACTAGTAAAACCCTTTTCAGCCATCCCTAAACATACTAAGTGAATAATAAATCGTGTTTTGAAATATTTTACAGTAGATTCTTTTTGGCGCTGCGTCTTATCGTCTTCCGAGGACCCCCTAGAAATACTATCGGTGTAAATTGACCAGTAAATCCTTTACAGCCATTCCCAAGTAAACCGAGTGAATAATAAATTGTGTTTTTGAATAATTCCTGGTGGAGTTTTTTGGCTTAGCATTTCACCACCTTTTAAGAACACCCTGGTATTACTATTGGTGTAATTGACCGCCAAAACCTTTGCAGCTATCCCTGAACTTACTAAATTAATAATAAATCGTGTTTATCTGTAATTACCTTTAATAATTTTTTTACTGTATGACAGAGTGATTAGCTTGCCAAGTCTGGTCGCACCTAAGTATTATAGACGAATATTAGGGCGCCACTGAAAGATGGACTCGGCCTTCCAGAACCGGATGTTAATGTAATTTTATTAGACGCTCAGGGTCGTTGTAAAATTATAGTTTTGTGAGAGAGGAGAGGAATAATGAACAGGCTGAAATAAATTTATTAAACGCTTTAATTTCACTTCTTATCCATTAAGCACCTTGCTTTTATTTTATTTTCCCTTTTATTAACAACTAATAACCTTATGACAAACTAAATGCGTCCCCTGGACGTTTACTTATGACAAACTATACTTATGACAAACTAAACTTATGACAAACTAATTTTGTCTCCTGGACGTTTTCCACACTCCCACACACACGTATTTTAAGCGTCTTCCGGACGTAACACACTCACACACACTCTCTCGTTGAAAAACCGTCCACAGGACGTTAACCCGCATTTCTTATTTCCTAGTGTCCACCGGACATATCTTAAACCTAACTTAAATTTTTGTCCACCGGACTTACATCACAGACACAGTTTCATTTAATTAACATTAATTTGACTCTATTTAAGACTCTACTTTCATTTTGAACTTTTAATATCATCACAATCTTTCCACCCAAAATTTTATGACTCTAATCCAACTAAAATTCCAATATAAAATTTTCACATTAATTCATTCCGATTACAATTTATCACTCCCGTAATTTCCAATTAACTCACTGATTTTACACATATTAATTAATTAATTATTCCTTATAATTTTCCACTAATAATTTGCCACTATTTTTATACATTAATTTACTTCACACTAAAATAATCCGTTTCTTTCCATTTTACTCAATAACAATTTATCACAATTCTAGCGTCCTTTTTATGACTTCATTTTATTTAAATGTTTTAATTAATTAGCTTAAAATTAATTTATAATTAAATTACGACTAGAATTACGTTATGAATTGACTGGAATTTCGGCCATTGAGTTGGAGTCACTCGGGTCCTGAATTTTACTGACGAATTCGAGTAAATTAAAGTTTATTTATGAATTTATTCAGCCACTGTAATAAATTCCGGCCTTAATTAATTTACTGACGTTATCGAATAATTTATTTAATTAATTATTTACGCGGAAAAATTATTTTATTCCAGCCAAAGGCCTCGAAAAAAATAATTCAGAGTTATAGACACAATATAGCGAATAAGAGCGGCGCGACAACTTTTGAAAAGACGAGGCGCATGGTTGTAATGGCCAACGACCTACAACTTCCAATTTATATACGCGAGAACCAACGGAAAGATATTAATTAAATTAATTATAATTAATTTCGCCATTGGAATAAAAATTCCGGCCTTAATTAATTATAATTTTACCTTGATGAATTTTACAGCAGCAACCCGATGAGACTTGTAGCTGATGTTCGGCTATTCCTCCAACTGTCGTCCAGTTTTCCTTACAGGTAAATCTGCTCTTCTGGTTCTCGATTGTCCGGTTTGTTCTCACTCCAGATTATTCAGGTCCTCGTCTTGCCTCGGATAGAATGGTGTAGATAAATTAAATGTTGTATTTAATGCGTCTAATCACTAGTCGTACACTTCACTTAGGCGTCCATCGCCTTCGGTCGTCCGACTCACTCTCTCTGATTTTCGGCACTGCCCTCCCTTATAACTCTTCGATTCACCCCCGGAAAACTTATCCCTACTATATTAATTAGCCAAAGAGAGGGACGGATGTTCGGGTCTCACTGATTAGCGACACCCGGTGACATGTCGAATCACTCAATTTAATAAACCGGGTTATAATTAGGACCCGTTATCGACCGTGGACAAATCCAAATTTAGATCTTAATAAATAGCCATTGGAATCTATTTTACCTTGTTACAACTGTGAACAATTCTCGCAATTCAATTTAACCTCATCGTAATCATTGGTTTCAATTGATTTCCATACTTAGATATCTCAAAAATTGAAACGGAAAAATAGTAGGATGTTGCGCAATGATCTGAGGCATAAATGGGCACAAGGGCCCCTCAAAATGGACGTGTTTAAAATTCTTCCCTCGAGACAACCATCCATGCTTCCTGATACTCCTGGTACTGCTTCCATTCCTGACTGCTCTTTTGAGACTTCTGGCATTCCTGGCTCTCCTGATATCCCTGATACTGCTTCCATTACTGACTCTTCTGGCATTCCTGACACTCCTGATACTCCTCAGACTGGTTGTATTCTTGGCTCTCCTGATACTCCTGACACTCTCGATAATCTTGACACTATTTCTGTACTTATAGTGAAAGGAGGTGGTTGTTCGACTATTGCTTCACTTGACACGTATGATATAATACCAAACGAAGGTAAAGGTAGTTGTCTTTTTCGGGCATTCTCACAAGCTTCATTTGGTTATGAAAATGAGCACATCCACCTTCGATTCATTATGGTGCAAACAGTATTTGAAAATTGGGAAACTGAACAAAATTATCTTTTGTTGGTTTACGCAGTATTAACTTTTCATACACGTAATCAATACAAAAGATGTCTCAGTAAAATTTTAGAATTCGCAACGCAGTTTGAAATAAATATTTTTTCCAAGATATTTAACATTCCTGTTAGGTTGTTTGTAAAAAATTCTAATACCGATACCATCTTTTCCCTTCAGTCGACTTTTTCCGAAAAACCCGTTACAAATGAAGATAATTGCATTAATTTGTCGTTTAGTGGTGATTATAATCAGGGCCATTTTGAATTATTAAAAAAAAATCGATAAAATATGTAAAATACAATTTGAATTCCTTCAAATCTAACTTTACTTACAAGCTATGCTTACGTCAGAATAAATCCTGTGAGTTTGATAATATTAAATATAGTGATGATGAAAAATTGAACGACGTAGATATAGTCGAACCAGAGAACCCTATTAGTTGTAACGCGAACAGTAGTTCTTTAACTACTAATAGTGATAATGATAAATTAACTGATGTTGACAGTGACAATAATTATAATAGTTTGATCTGCGACATTAATGCTTTATTAGGTGATTCTAAGTCTAGTTCTATCAAAGATATTGATGATAAGTTTTGTAGTTTGAATAATAATAAATCTGGAAATCTTGATATTTTAAAAAATAATTAAGTTATAATACAAATGTCGCGGAAAAAAATGTTAATTTGGATCAAGATGAAATCATGACTTTTTCACCACTTCAAGGTTCAAGTGATCTTTTGACTTTGTGTACTGATAACAAGGACTCTTTCAATTTTATTGAGGTTGATCATGAAGATTATCATGACAGACATAATATTCTTCCTTCACCTACAAAGTCGATTTCATCGGAAAGTGAATTTACGTTATCAAACGATGAAGATTGCAGTTCAAATGATGCTGAAGAAGAAGAAAAAATTCGAAAAAAATAAAAAAAAAATACACAAATATCTGACAATGAAGAAAATAATCTTGAAATGAATAATGTTCGAACAAAAAAAAAATATTTATGGGGAACATTTAGGAGAAGTTTCATTTCTCACGAGTAGAGTAGCAACAAAAGAAAATTATATGAACGTTGATTTATTGCGAGCTGTAATAAAAGAACATATGAGAACTAAATTGAATTGTTACTGTCCATTGGCCTTTAAATCAGAGTTCCGAGAAAACAGCATAAATGTAGTTGGATATGCACATTGCAAAGTCACAAGTCATGGTGCCAATTATAAATTTGAAGTTATCGAAAGAAATGGTCACTGCGTTTAACTTGATGTATTAAGTAACATGAAAATTAAATTTTCACATAAACCTCATGAAGATCCATTCACTCAGCTTAGAGGTTCTCGGCGAAAGCAGTTTTTCAAACTTTCGAAATATCGATCTAGTAGAGAGATATGTATCTCGACAATTGCCGTCAAAGTCATCAGGAATACAATGCGAAAGGCTATACTGATAAGGAAGTGAAAATGGCCACCGTTGAAAAAATAGTCTCCGATGGCAAAGTAGCAAATCGGAAAAAACTTAAATCATAAGATCTTGGAGGTGTTGTGCAACAATGGGTTGATGATGACAATCTTAAAGATAAATTTATTAGAGAATTTGAATTGCCATTATCAATAATATTAGGTAGTGAACATCAATTAGGAAATCTCTGGAGATTCCCAATGTGACGAGTTTATTACTGTGCATTAGTTTATAAAGCCACAAAATCTACAATTTCTTTATGTCAAATGATAACAAGTGAAAATGATGAGGATTCCATTTCCAACTTTTTTAGGTTACATGCTGAAATTATTAAAAATTATTTTGTTAACTGGCCTATTAAAGCAGTAGTCACCGATTGGAGTTGGCCGTCTATGTACAGTGTTTTAAGAGTTTATAATAATATGGATATCAATGAATGTTTACAAATTACATTTGATTATTATATAGATAAGACCAAAATACCTAGAAATATTACTCTCTTCTTAAGTTGCTGTGCGCATATAATGCACAGAGTAGCAAAAGAAGTAAAAGATATGAATCTCCTAAATAACAAAGCATTTTCGATGGAGTGTATGAGTAAGTTAATACTTTGTCGAAATAAAGACGAAATGGACGTTACATTTGAATTAATAGCGAACATATTGTTGACAAAGGATAAAAAATCAGCAAATCATTGTATCGTTTAACTTGGAAAATTATCAGGTAATAGAAACAATGATTTTAAAGGTTTTTTAAAAGAAACTGATACTTTTATTTCTGAAATCAACGAGACTGATGGTATTCACCTTGAATTGTTATCAAAAACAATTAAATATCAACCACTTTATCAAAAATCACCATTTTTCATTTATTTCTCAAGTATTGTTAAAGAATTATTAATCAATTCGGTTGAATGAGCAAGTGTTTACGGGAAAATGTTCCCTTTCTTTTTATTTTAATTTTATATTTAAAAATCTAAATTTACCTGTAAATTAAATTAAATTAGTAATTGGAATGTAATTAACTTATTATAATGATAGGTAGGATATGACAGGTATTGTTTAATAAAACTCGTGGTTTGGGTATATCAAAATCGAAGAATATATTTTGACCCAAAAAATAGGGAAAGCGCTACGGCATAAAACCTTTTGAAGAAATACAATGAAAGATTGAGAATGTTAAGATAATGAGAATGAGGGTAACTCGTTGAACAATTGATACAAAATGAAATATAGAGATGTGTGCGTATGCGTGTGTGTTAATGTGTACTGTGATGATAGAGAGTCCACTGCGGGACAGTTAAATAGTACTTGGTACTAATGCGATGGTAAGAGTCCACTGCGGGACAGTTGAATAGTACTTGGTACTAATGCGAGCGAATGAGTGAAAGCTTTCAGTTGATAACGATTGCGTCGTTAAATATTTAGGTTCTGATATGCGTCGCGACGATGTTACCAATTGATCAGATCAGTGATATGAATTGAGATGTCAAAATTGTAATGGGATATTCCAAAGACAATATGACGACGTTAAATTATTATTATTATTATTATTATTTGCAACAGAGGCTATTATTTAACTGCAGTTAATTAAATTCTCATCAATTGGATTGATGGATGTGGTTAGCACGCGGCTATGGTGCGAATGAAGTTATATATGATATTTATATGACAACGGCCAAATGCGTTGATGATTATTAAAGCGCGAATAAATCAATTTTTAGTTTTATTTATATTAAGATTATCACGCATGTATAATAATTATGAATGCTTAATTATTGCAAGGTAATTAAGATGTAAACGAATAGATCGATGACCTGACGGAATTTAATGTAAGACAATAATTATTAAATATTCAATATTATTTGAATCGATTATTATTTAATATTAATACGAATATTAAGATTAAATATCGAATTCAATCTTATTGAATAATTAATAGCAACACAACTAAATATTCGATGTTTGATGGGTGAGACCCACGCGCAACAAGTCCCGGCTTGTTTTTACTACGACGTAATAAAACACCCGGTCTTTATTCAATTCCCGAAAGATTAGTGAAACTCAACGAAATAATTAGCAAAACTTATTAAACCGTATTAATTAATACTTATCTTGGCACGATGGCACGAATTCGTAATTGATAATCAATTAATTAACAATTATTGTTAATTTTAATATTGGCTTGGCAATGTAGCGAAAAGAACGTTCACAGCAAATGTGTACAGTATGAAGACTTGTGGTCAACTGATGAAAAGACGCGGTAACGCCGGGTCGTCGTTTCGACGGAACGGAAAAATTCAGACACCCAAACGACAGAGATATACTGAAGGCGTGAGTGCAACGAAGATGCACTGAGAAACCGACGCTATGTTTAGCGCGCGCGTTCGCGATGCGACCCGAGTTGGCGACGAGATGAATTTTAGAACCGCTAGATAGAGGCCGGTTCAAATGTTTTAAATTTTAAATATTATTATGCTGACAATTGTTTCCGGACTTCCGTTTTCGACGGAACAGCAAGTAATATTCAAAATGTTACAAATCGTTATAATAGCAAAGAAATTTCAGATTATTTGTTACAATTTTTTACGCCATATGCTTCTTTATGAAGTGGTATATTATTAAATTTAGTTAACGAAAGCATTTCAAGAGTATCAAATGCCTATTCAGATTCACATAACAAGTCATGTAAGCATAGAATCTTGAATAATGAAGAAAATAATACAATCGGTGATACAATTAGAGCCTCAATAGATGACATTGATTGTTTACTTGCAGAAGAATATTTATTTAAATTAAGAACCGATGATACCATAGAGATTAACAAATATCCACCTGTTGTAGAACCTGCTGCTAATCATAAAGCAAAAGATCTGTAGGGAAGAACCCAAAAAGACATCAAAGCAGTGAGTAGTTGAGCTGGGGGAGTTCCCCCCCTCCGATAAAACAGATTGTGGGTTCTAGTCCGTGCTAAGTTACCGACGGAGGGTAACCTGCCTGCAGTCGGTGTACTGGCGGTCGGTATGGATATTGGCAGTCGATATGGATATTGGCAGTCGATAATTTCTGTTTTATCGTCTGTATGGATATTGGCAGTCGATCAGCTTGTTTTAACAGTCGGTAAGACCTCTCTTACCGGCTGTTATTTGCTTTTGAGCTAATTTTAAAGGGACTTTTTGAGCTAATGGTCACCATTTTGAGCTCATATCGATTTTCCCAGTCGAATTAAGCTCTTTTTTGGACTAGATGTCGCATACAGTCTTTTTTGAGTGGGAAATTTTGAAACAAAAGAGACTTCGTGATGGCGCTCAAGGCTAATGATTTCCAGTCTATCAGCCTTGAGCGTCATCACGAAGTCTATTTACATCTCCAACCGATGTTTTATATATTGAAACTGGGGTATGTAAGGGTACATGCGAGAAGCATGCGAAGAGTACACCATCTAGTGGTTTAGTTCCCCCACCCTTTTTTCTAAAGATCGCGTCATCTAACAGGTCTGGACTTGTTTTCCTTTGTTTGTGACGTCATTCGACAAGTCTGAACTTGTTTTAAAGTTTGAGTGGGGGATACAGGTCTGTGCGCTGAGCTCAAGAGCTCGCATCCAGTCAGTCTACGTTGAGAAGAGTTAAAGTGAACATATCGCTCCCCGTTATTTAATATTTATGGCTGAATTAAGTGAAAGTGAAAAGATTTTTCTTCGCTATAATTACCCGTTTGCTGAAAGTTTTGAAGATCTTATTGAAGAGTTTTTTGGTGACGTGCCTCCCGAGTCTATCGGTAAATTTATTGACGATGTAATCGCTTCCGCGAAAAATACAGACATTATTCACAGTGTTGGATTAGAACCATCATGTGTAAGCTGTCACGATATGAGGATTTGATCCAGAAGATTACTTAAAACTACTGAAAAGTTGGCGAAACTGGAAAAGCGTGCAACAAATAAATCAATAACGATGAGTCTTTCGTCGAGGTATGTAGGAATTATTATTTCGAATAACCTGCTTTATAGTCCTTAAATTATATTAACTAATTAATAAAATGTCTTTTTTCCAGACCGCATGTGTGTACGGATGTATGCATGCATGATGCGCAGATAGACTTCGAGGATGTAATGGCTGACGACAACGTTAATGACTTTGATCGTAACGAAGAATAAGAAAAATTCAATAAATTGGCTGAATAAAAAAAAGAAATTGATTTACAAGTGAAGCATTGGAAGAGATTATTGTTAAGCTTCAACGATCATCACGAATACGAACAGGCTGGCCATAAAACTACGTTCATGCTGACCAAGTTATTGTTTCACGCTAACAATCATCATCATCATCATCATCATCATCATCATGGAACTAATCATTGATTTCGTGGGTTTTGAGATGCCTGATGGCAAATTTGTAATAAAAGAACTGTGCGCTACTGATATTTGTGATGAAGTTTGTACATATGGACTTGCACGATGTGAACATTGGTTGTTTGAACCACCGTTGGATCAAGTCGAGGTTGCTGTAATGCAGAAAAGTATTGATCACTGTGGGCATCAACATTCAATATCATGGATAGCTGGTTTGCTACTATATGAATTATTGAAGAGATGGCTTGAAGATCTAATTGACACCGCCGTACCGATTATAGATTTGGAAGAAATGAGATTTTTCTCGTTTTATGTCAAGAATGATTTCTTGAAATATCAATGTCCATATTATGCCTATCACTTGAAGAAACTGGATACTTCATGTGCATTTCAAAATGTCCAAGAGTTCAATGGATAGTTCTGACATTTTTATGGATTTCAACCAACCTATGAAAAATCGGTTCAGATCTTCAATCAATTGTGATAGTGGGATGGTGTGCAGCCGAGCTAACCAGTATTGAGGGCACCTGTGATTTTTTTTATGTGATAAATTGGGCTTATCCTAAGTTTTTTTTATTTATTATTACTATGACTACTTAACGTCTAAATATTATTACGTGTTTTTGACTAATACTATCACTATTATTATTGTTATTACTATAATTACTTAAAACTAGTATTATTACTATTACTACACTTAAAACTAGTACTAACTTCTAATACTATGTGCTATTTTGCTTATTACTATTCTTATAACTATTGACTTAAATACTATTTCTTATTATTATGACTATTATTTCTTATATTATTATTTATGCTTTACTTATTGCTATTCTAATTTGTTACTTACTACTTATATTATTTTATTACTATTGGGATCTACTTTTTTATTATAAACACATTTATTTCCTACTACAACGACGTATTATTATTTATTTATATCAATATGGCTGTGTTTATTTACTTCTAAGTTTAAGATGAATGAATTTAGCAAAATATATAATTATATGAGTGTACCGTATGAATATGTGAATGCGCGCCCGAGCGAGAATTATTGTAAGTCCCGAGCAGGTAAAGTCAAAGGAAAAAAAAATAAAAACGCCGATAAAGATTTCAAATGAATCTTTTAAAAGATTCAAGAGATCGAAAAGAAATATAAAATAAGGCGAAATACGAGAAATTACAGCTGAAATTGAAATTAACTCTAATATTTCAATCGTTCATTCCTTCATTTTCTATCCATTCGCTCGGTTCACCGTCGCTCGCACGGCTGAGTTCCCGGTATTTAGTATTTACTTAAAGTCTTAAACGAATTTTTCTTCTTTAAAATCAGTTTTACATTTGATAAAATTAGTTTTTCTCAATTTCCTTTGACTTTATCACTCTGGGCTTAGAAAAAATTTTACAAACAGTATACTTTCGCTGACGACAATAGAGGGCGATGGAATTTATTCCCGTCCATATCTACAGCAGACAGATATGATAATAAAACCACGCATATAAGCCCGTAGAGGCACCTTAGTCTCCAGAGAGGTTGTCTAGGAAGGTCATTCCCAGTCAACCATAAGGAAGTCACTTACCAGGAGTCCGACCGGGCCAAATAAGCGAAATCTATTCTCTCCGGGAGGTTTATGGGACCCTACTCCAAGACCTACTGCCAAGGGGTGTTAGGTAATACTATCTGCGTAGGTGGAGGTTTGCTGGAGACCATCCACTTACCCTCTGGGAAGGAAGCTCGTATAGGGCCGACGGAGTAGTCGATCAGACTCCCCTGAAGCACCCGGGAGGGGGTAGAACCGCGTTGTAGACCGCGTAATTTTGAGTATGTGTGTGTTTGTATGATACTTGACCGCGTAAACCGTGATAAATTGTTGAAATAATAATAACCGAGATGATACATTGTAAAAAACCGGGTTTAATTGTTGATGTTAATTATTGTAAGAGGTAGTAGAACAGGGCTTGAAGCCATTGTAAATTATTTAAAATAAATCCTAGTTTATTTTTTTTGTTTAAATCTGTGTTTTCTTCCTTGTGGAAAAGATTTCTTTTTCTTGTTTGAATAAAGATTTTGTTGATTGATTAAATAAAAAAACTGTCTGTATTGAAAAGACCCCTTTTCAACCCTGGACTCCGGCAAGCTAAACCGAGCAAAAAGGGGTAGTTTATAATTTGTACCTTAAATATTAATTAATTAATTTTCTTGTGTATTAAAATTAGTCATTCTTTTAAATCACTAATTTCTTCAACACAAATTCTGGTTCGTCTAACTTCCGAGTTTCTGGTGACATATAAAATTGATTTGACGTTTCTTCGATATTAATCATCTCATTAAGTACTCCTCGTATAATTTATTTTTAAAACCCAATTTCACCCGTTACACAATTGCGGAATTTACTTTGTATGGATGATCGAGATATCGCATGTCTTGATGATACATTCATCCTAGAAAATCCAATCCAGCAAATCGACTTCGCTTGGCACAAACTACCCGAACGACTACAAAATAATGAAAAATTGATTGGCTATCGGAGGTGACGGAATCATTCTCTGTTCTATGATGATATTCCTGATTGTCTTGCATATCGATTCAGAAAAGATTGCTCTAACTGTATTTTTTTAGGTTAAGATAAAAGACTATAGTTTATGTAAGACTAAAATGTGTATTTTTAGGTTAAGAAAAAATACTTGAGTTGATTACGTAAGACCAAAATGTATATTTTAGGTTAAGAAAAATATCTATAGTTTATTATAGTATGTATTTGAGGTTATGTTACACTAAAATGTAGATTTGTTAGGTTCAGAAAAAAATACTATAGTTTATTATGTATTCGAGATTATATCAAATAAAAAAATATTTAAGGTTATTTAAGACTCAAATATATATTTTAGATTAGAAGTAATAAAAACAATATATATCAATATAAAAAAAGTTTATTCATTTATAAAAGTAAGTTTTTTAATTAATACAGGTTCAATAATTATATTTAATTTATGAATTCTTTGTTTAAATCGTTCTCGATCTCTTGCTGCTTGTTCCCATTTGCTTCTTCTTGCTTGTTCGGGTGCAAATCTCCATACATACAAGTAATGTATGGTTGGCGTTGGATTAAATAGTACAGTCTTCATATTAGTTTTCGTACGATGCTGCTTATGGGATTATACTCGACGATGCGATCATGTATAATGAGGCAATAAACTGATGTCTGCGCAGGAAATTGATTTGCAAATTCAAATTCCAGGCGAATGTCTACGGGTCCAGATTTGATTGATTCGTTTTGTTTCGAGCAATCGATAACATACAGTGGCGCTTGTTCCAAAAATTTCTTCTTTGTCAGCAGTGGTTCAGGTTCTCTATTGAAGTAGGAAATTTGGATATTTATATACATGTCATACAACAGAGCATATTGATTATTTGCAATGTTGAGATTCAAATTCCCATACGGATAGCTCTGAGAGTTCAAAAATAATTTTATGTCCCTGATGTTGCAGTGATCAAATTCACTGGAATTTTTAGTTGCATCATTCTTTCTTGCTGTTTGAAATCCAAGTATTACAAAACGTGGTTTCTCGAGCTACGTAGAAGTTTTGACAGCCTGATTGATGACAACTTCATGGTAATCTTCAGCAAATCCAAGCAAAAAACTCAATAGTATAGATACATCAAAGTAGCCATTATCATTGTGTAATTTGTTGACAGCTTCATCCATAATCCAGCCCAAATTTCCTAGTGTATTTTGATAGGCAGGACTGAGTGATATGTATCCTTTCATGAGACTTGTGATACCAACATTTTTGGTACGATCAATCTCAACACCATTGAGTTCGTAGCGTATTTCTTCAAACATATGACGAACTGTCATGTTGACCATGTGAGTAGTTGCACTTACAGATGTACCATCAGACTTGGTGACTTTCCCGTATACATGTAATGTACTTTTACTCGGAAATTGACACAAATCTTGATGTTGAACTGCAATTTTTATTTTATCGCTGTTGTTGAATGTTGATGAAGCATAAGGGAGATGGGCATGCGCTTCATAGTGTGAAATTGACTCATCAAAAATTATTTGTCGTTGAATATTTAAGATTTCCGCCGCCATGGTCGTGTACACGTCAAACAACAAAAATAAATTTTTATTTTCTTAATTTTCCACGTAATTTTAGTCCTAGGCTCTGTAGAAACTGAGCTTTCTGATGTGTTAACACCTTGTGAGGTACTTGGCGACTGATCTTGCTTGACCATGCTGCTATCTTTTTATAGCTAGCACCACGTTTTGTTTCATACACGATACCCATTATTTTATAAACTTTATAAGTAGTCTTATCGTTAACGTCTCACCTCTAAAATTAGCCAGTTTTCCGTCTTGATCTACAATTCTCAGTCTGAGATTATGTATTGCTTGTATGGCGATCGGTAGATAAATGTTGTGTGATGGCAATTCAACAATTTTATATCCAGGTGGTACACTTGGGAAAAATTCATGAATAGTGTGAACTTTGTGTTCATTTATGTAAGCACCTGATGTGATGTTGCACTCAACTCTCAGAGCATTGAGTTTTAATATCTTTACTGGTAAATCTGATGAGTGAGTTTTATGTGGTGCAAGCTTCCAATTTGAGAATCCCAATAGCTGACCAATAGAATCTTGGGGTGTAAAATTTACAAATTGATCACATTTAATTTCACTTCTCAATTCATTGTTATTGGCTCTGATGCTGACGCTTCGTTATTTCTTTTGAATGTATTTTTCAATGTCAGTGATTTCGTAACTTCCTGTTGGTATTGTCAAGACTTTCTCTTCGACAGTTTCATATTTTTCAGCTTCTATATCATTTTCATTCACTGAGTCATTTATATTATTATTTTCCGACACAGAGATATTGTCATCAAACTTTGTAATTATTGCCGCATTTCTTTTAGCCCTTTTTTTCTTGACTATTTCCTTTTTCTCATTAATGCTATTATTATCATCATCATTAATTTTATCCACAGGATAAGAGACATAGAATTTATTAGCACGAACATCAATATTGGGTATTGAATTAAATGTTAATAACTCTACAAGTCCCAGGACATAATTTTTAGTTGGTGATAATTCAATTGGAGGAAAATAGTTGGCCTCCAACGTGGATCTCGATCCTGTTAACGTTAATGTGAATGACTCAGTCATGACTGATGTGCTGTACACAAAGTCACATCAATTTATAGTTGCCCGGTGAGAAATTTAAGACAAAAATGTCCACATATAATTGTATTAAAATTCTGATATCTTTTGTGATTATATTTTACGCTACCAACATCGAGATGCTGTATAAGATCTTGCGGTGGTTGTAAATTGCCAAAACTATCAAAGTAAATAACTTTATCACTATTTTTCTTGTATGCTACCCAATGAGTACCAGGTCCATGTTTGTCATCAAGATTAATAATAGCTGATTCGTTTTTTCTCGGTCGAGTTTCAGGTAAATCGTTTCTCATAAAAACACCACAAAAGTTTGGAATTTTTAGAGCTTTAGCGTACTTCAGTAAGTCGTTGTTTGTGAGTGCCTGATGTGGTAGCTCTACTTGTTTTTTGACTTGCATCTTCTGCCTACGGAATATGGTCTCAAATATAAGCCCATACCACGTCTGTAAGGTTTCAAGTATAAACCTTTTCCCACGGATATTTGCTCCATTATTAAATTATGACGTTTACTCTCCTCCAATCGATTTTTGGCGGCACTTGCATCATTTACAGCTTTCGCTATACCAGCAGCACCTCCAGCCAAAGCTCCTGTTGCACTTAAGCCGGCAAAAAGTGGTATCAAAAATGGTAATATACCACCAACTTTGGATGAAACTGGTGAGATTCGTGGCCGCCTGATATTTTTTTTCCACCAGATTTTTTAACTGCCTGACGAGCACCCTTCAACGCTGTTTTGATTGGATCACCACCAGAAGTCATGGACTGTTTGGCCGCTGTGACAACTTGTCTTAGTGCTACTTGTTTCTTTACACTAGTCTTTCTCTTGCTAGCTGTTCTCTTTTTTTTCAACCTCATACCGAATCCTTTTTTCATTTTCATGATTTTATTTAGACTGCACGCAGCAGCTATTTCACCAATACCAGCGTCTTTTGCCCGATAACATTGCCACGCCTTCTCAGCAAGTATTTGATCAGCCTCGTGACGTGCAGGCAAATTTTCACGATTATATGAGTATGTTATATCGTGTTCTTTACACGCAGCGTCTAGTGGATTAATTCCAGGATCTCCACGAGCTAATCTCTTGGCTAGCTTTGTGCCTGGTCCACAGTACTGGTATCCAGGTGAATGTAGTTCAAATGGCAGCTTATTAATTATACTGTTTACATAACCTCTACCACTGGTATTCACACATCTGCTCTCCATAGTATCAGCATCATGACTGATCAAAAATCCTATAAAACCTGGTACTTATAGCTTGCCGAGTGAGTTGTTGTGGTAACTGCAAACTGTCAACATGGAGTTTAAAAGTCAAGCTGCCAAGTTACCAGTAATAAATTTCGATCAGATTGTTCAAGGTACAGGAGTGAAAAAAATTAAAAGACATGGTGCTTTATTGCCCAACAGTGTACGCGCTATATTTTGTGTTCCATCAAATTGTGGAAAAACAAATGCTCTGCTGTCACTCATCATACCCCCCAACGGCTTGAGATTCGATAATATTTATCTCTACTCAAAATCTCTAAATCAGCCGAAATACAAATTTTTAGAATCACTAATTAAACCAATAGAAGGTATTGGATTTTTTACATTTAACGAGCACGAAGAAGTGTTGAAACCTGAAGATGCAAAACCAAACTCATTGATGATATTTGATGATGTTGCTTGTGAAAAACAAGATCATATCAGGGCATACTTTTGTATGGTTCGACACAAAGATGTTGACAGTTTTTATCTCTATCAGACTTCTACACGTATTCCCAAACCTTTGATACGTGACAATGCAAATTTGATAGTTCTCTTTCGACAAGATGAAATGAACTTGAAACATGTGTTAATGATGATCATGTAAATACTGACATGTCATACAATTTATTCAAAGATTTGTGTTCAGCATGTTGGAATGATGATGATGATGGTAAATATAGTTTTTTAGTGATTGACAAAGACAGTGAGCTAAATAGTGGAAGATTAAGAAAAGGATTTGACTGCTTTATTAGTATCAATTAACTTGTACTTGATGAACAGCAATCAGAGATTAATTGAACTCTAACGCATGAACATGAAGACTGAGGAACTTTCAAAGCAACGAGATGTTTTACATTAGATATCTCAGGCTAGTGAAGCTATCCGACGGAAGCACAGAATGCTCAAGTTGGGGTAAAGACACAGCTGAAAAAGCAATGAGTGAAATGTTCAAGCCTATTGTTATACCTCTACAAAGTCTAGTCGAGTCATCAAAACATAAAATCAAACAAGTCAAGTCAGAAATTAAAGAAGAAAATAAAAAAAATAATTCAACAGTGAATAATGATACAGTGAATAATGATAATGATGATGATGATGATGATGAAAATGATGCAAGTAAATACAACAGTATCATTTCTGAAGATAGAAGCGGGACTCTGGAAGAAACACAAATATCTCCTGCTGCATCAAGTACCCCTGCTAAACAAAACAGTTCAATAAAATCTTATTTAACTAAAGTAAATAAAAAAAGTAAAGATATTGATATGAGATATGGTGTCCGTCGACGTTATAGGCCAGATGGTAGTTTTTATGAAGACTCACCAATCAAGTATAATAATTATATTGCTGATTTTCTTGCTAAAAATGCAAACTTATCAAGAGGTAAAGGATTACCTGATTTTATGATTGCGAAAAAGATAAAAGCACGTATGGATTATGTCTACTGGGATGATCCAAATGAACTAGTTGACCGTCTTCGTTTACTCATGGCATCTCAAGCAGCTGGGAATCTAAGTCACACCTGTCACGTAACTATTCAAATTTATTAATAATTAATTAGTATTAAGAATTAAAAATAGTATTTAAATTCCAATTTGAATGGTTACGCGGGCATTTCGTTGCCACGCCGTTGCTGAGACAGCGTTTGCTCGCGCATGCGCGCGGCATGAATGCGAGCACGTGTGTGCTAAAATTTTAATTTATAATTTAATAATAATTACGTTTTATATTTATTATTTATATGGGAATATTTATTATTTGGCGCTATTCAGGGGACATAATGTGTGGTCACATTATGCCCCAATCATTGTTTTTATTTTATTTAGTTCAAATTTCATATCCAGGTATTGAGGAGATGAAAAATAGTGACCGTAGAGGAGGGGAAAAATCGATATTTTCTCCTGCAATATCGATGGATAACATGCGGTTCTAAGTAATTATTATTTGATTAAATATATCTTTTACAATTATTATTTTGGTATAAATAAATACTATTTAAATGTCTTTAATTTATTATGTATCATTCAGGTGGGGTAAAAATGTTTTTATAATTTATTTAATTGATTCGAAGGCCCAGGGCTAGATAATAATGATAATAATAATTAAGGGCGATTGTTGCGCCACGTGGGTGGCCAACAAGTGGCCGGCCCAAAAAGTAGGCAAAAAGGTACGGAGAGTGCAATAGAGCAGACGCTGTTGCTGTCGTTATCTAAGTTTTTTTCTGAATACGTTGCCGTTACGTTGATCCTTTTTTTTGTAAATTAACAGTGGTTAATTATAGTGAAATTGGTAAATTCACCGGGTGTTGTGAAGTTGTCATTGGTCCGAGTTGAAGACAATCGAGTAAGTAGTCTTGTATTCCCCTCTAATCCATTGCTACTGATAACCCCCCCGGGAATTGTTGGTATTCGCGACGTAAACTCACGTGTGTGTATCACACACCCGTGAATAATTTGGCTGATTTTGTGTTTAGCTACTCCTGAATGATACATTTAAACATATAAAAAGAATTGAGGATGGTAAAATAATTATATTTTATTTAAATTATAATTTAAACATTGGAAATTGCGCGCTTGCAGTAGTTCGCTGTATAGATATATCTATAGCTACATATATCTATACTTATAGCTATAGCTATACGCCGGCTCTGGAGAAAATTCCTGAGCCGACGACGTAATAGCTCAGGGGAAAAATTCCTGAACAATAATAATAATTATACAGCGGAATTATTATTATCATTTATTTTATTATTTATTATAGTTATTATTATTATTTAAATTATTAAACCCGAGTTATTATTATTATATTATTATTTTCTGTGCATAATTTGCAGTTTTTGTATACCCCAGCGGTCAAGTAATTTATATTATATTTTTAATTATAAATAATTATTGACAGAGGGATAATTATTTATTCAAAAGAATTTATGTTAATTTTGGAAATTTAGTGAATGAGAGTGAGAGTACACCTTATCTTTCTCCCCCTGTAAAGTGTAAAGGGGTAACCCAAGGTTGAAGGTTGTGATAATTTTTTTATTGACATTAATTAATCTTGAAGAATTGTTTATTTTGTTTGAGTAAATTATTATAATATATTCATACTTTATTATTGATTTGAATATTAGATTTAAATTTGGAATTTTTTATTGCATTATATAGATTCTACCCCCAGGGGTTAATTAATGATTATAATTTATATATTTAAAATTCAACTATTGTATTAAAGATTTATTTGGTAATTTATATAAACAATCGATCCACTAATTTTCGGGGAAATACTCAGCATTTATTTTCCTGGGTCTTTGCCCTGCTGTATTTATTTTAATTTATTATTTTATTTATATTTAACTGTGCTTATTATTTTCTGGTCATTTCTTTTTCTTTTAGATTTCGATCGATTTTGTCCGCCTTGTTACTGACTACTCGCTCGGACCTTTCCTCGCAAATTTTCCCCCTGATAAAATATTTTGTCCGTTTTAGAGAAACGGTCTGGCGCCTACGTGCACTAATCCAGCCTGAGGAGCTGGTCCAGGCACACCTAATTTTATTATTTGCAATTTGATAACGGTATTATTTATTTAAAATTTAAAATTTAATTGAAGTAACATTTATCAACATTTTATTTTTCCGGACTTTCGAAATTATAATTTTTTTTGTTTTACACGTGGGTGACCGCATACAGTACTGGGGTTGTTCGCGTCTCCGTCGCGAATTTAAAAACAGTATTTGTTATACACCAATGAAATCATATCAATTATTGAAGAGCTACGAGAAGCGGGGATTATTTATTAGCATCTGTTGGGTTAAATTTATGTCATTTACTTGCTGACTGTTGAAGTGAAAAGAGCAAAAATGAGTATAGATATATTTGGACGTTCTCTACCATTCGGCGCTATAATCAGTGGACCACCAGGACCACCTGGACGAGGATTTCAAGTAATTGTTGATGGGCAGTATGATGTTAAGAAAAAGAGACTGTGCCATGTTGGCAAACCTGCTGAAGATAGCAATGCAGCAACTGTAAAATTTACACGTGATCTTGTATATCACGAGCTGTCTTTAATGTATGATAGTATAAGGAATGATCAGTCTGAGATTATTTCACATTTACACTCTCAAGTGGTAACACTCGACTCTGCTGTGAAGCTATTAAAAAAAGAAAATCAAGAACTAAAAGTTAAAATAAAACGTATAAAGTTACAAAAAGACTTAATCAGTAGAAATACACAGCGAATAAAAGAATTGGAAGGTAGAATTTTTGTCGACAATGGAGGACAAGAAATCAATAATAGCGTATAAGCTACATAGACCAGCACGCAGAAGTTATCAACGTCGTCATGTTGACATACGAGCGCTTGATGAAACTTGGCAAGCTGACTTAGTTGAAATGATTCCTTATGCAACAGTAAATAAAAGCAACAAATATCTGCTAACTATCATCGATATTTTTTCAAAGTATGCTTGGGCTGTACCGATTAAGAGTAAAAGTGGCAGTGATGTCACCAGTGCAATGAAATCTATATTTCAACAAGGACGTGTGCCAAAAAATTTGCACGTTCACCAAGGCAAAGAATTATATAATAAAGAATTTCAAGAACTTATGCAATGTAAAAATATCAACATGTACTCGACATTTAGCAACTTGAAGGCATCCATATGTGAACGATTTAACAGATCACTTGAAAATAAAATGTGGCGTGAATTCTGTGCACGTGGTACCTATAAATGGATTAATATACTAGAAGACTTATTGGATATTTACAATAATACCAACCATCCGACAATTAAAATGAAACCTGCTGATAGAACTGCTGCTAATGAAAAAGAACTGCTGGAAAAAATATACAAACCTCTTTAAGCTCAGCAACAAGCACGAAAAAATAAATTCAAAGTCGGAGACAAAGTCCGAATCAACAAGTACAAACATGTGTTGGAGAAAGGTTACACACCCAACTGGACGACTGAAATTTTTACAATTAAGACTGTGCAGAAAACAAATCCAACAACGTATAAGCTCGTAGACTATCAGGATAAGCCAATTGAAGGTGGATTCTATGCAGAAGAACTCAGCAAAGTCAAATATCCAGATGTATATGTAGTGGAGAAAATTATAAAAAAACGCGGAAATAAATTGTACGTAAAGTGGCTCGGCTTCGATAGCTCCCACAACAGCTGGATTGAAAAATCTGATCTGTGAATAAACTTATAAAATACACTTATATCGATAAAATGAAAAACAATTTTTTCATTTGTATATAAATGTTTTATTCATTTTTATTTACACACATATCCTTAAAACTAATTCTTACATTCTTTTTTTTTTACATACTTAGAAAACTAATTTTTACAAAATTATTCATTTTTTTTTTTTTTACAAAAGTTTTCTTTTTTTAATAGCTATAACATTTTCATCATCTTTATCATCATCATCATCATTTGATGTGAATCCCCATGGCAATGTGTCAGTTGAGTTGTCCCAAAGTTGTCGTTTGTCATCTGTCCAGCTTAAGGCTATTTTGTGTTGTGCTACTGTCGTCACGTCATGTTTTGAACTTTTGATTAAGTACTGTTTTTTCGTCAAGTCAATGTGATCGTGAAGACATCTCTCGAAATTATCAAACGTGATAGTTCGCAATGTCGGACCTTTGATTGCCTTTGCTCGTTTTTTAGTGTTGTTATCATTCATAATTTTGTACGCATATAGTTTGGCCCTAAGTCCGGTGAAATGAGTCATAATTTTCCCATTATTCTCATCTTTCATCAGACCTGGGACCTTTTTGTTGGCAAGCGGCATATTGTACGCATTTTGTGGGAGATAGTCCGACGTATCAAATTTTGAAATATCACGTTTCATGATTTCGTAGATGTCTGGTACTGTAAAGTAGTAAAGTAAACTGTCAGTGTCCGTGTACATCAACTTTGATTGTTGGTTTGTCAAGTTCTGTTTGACATAATTATAGTGAAAATCATAGATAAATGTCTTTGATAAATCTAGAATCGTGAACCCAGTGTAAATAGGTTTATCAAAATATACCTGGGTTGTTTTCATTTCCATTATAACCATGTCTTTGTCAAAGATAGTAAGACTATGCAAGTTAGGTTTACAAATAAGGTCTGATGCATCATATCGACCAGACTATCTTGCAACCAATTGAACATCTTTGTGTTTCCTAACATTCTCCATAGTCTTACCGAAGACTGCACTATTCATGAGTTTGAAGAAATTCTTCTCAAACTCATTTTGGGCAGCCTTCCTACAGTCTGTATTCTTGTCGATGTATGTCTTTAGCCATGGAGATTGCTCAAATTTAAGTACGCGATGAATTTTTTTCAACTGCATTCCTAAATCTAAACATTCTTTTAAATTCTCACAATGTATTATGTATTTATTTTTATCATATAAAGTTGTACACAATTTAGTAGACTTGCTACCTGGGGGTAAAAAGTGCTCAGGACACAATGGTAAATCTTTGTGTAGCTCCTGTGGATAGTGCAAGTCTACTTCTAAAATAAATCCTACAGTGTCATTGGTATTTACAAAGTTATTTACATTATTTAAATCATTTTCATCTACCCACTCAAATGAGCCTTTAGGTAGTGGCATACTCATTACCGCGCCATACAAATTATTAACGTCAAAATACATCAAGTATGACTCGGGTTTGTTAACATCAAATTCATTACCCATGTACCGATTGTTGGCCTTCGCATACCTATTAGTACACTGAGACGCTCCACCTCGTATACCTTTCTCAATGAAAAGTACCATTTCGGGGTCAGTCAACAGTTCCAGTTCCCCATTAGTGTATTTCAGCATTGCATCAAAAGCTAATCCGGGCGCTGTATATCAGTGCAGTGGGTCTAAGTTATAATTATTTAAACAACTTTGTCTGAAATTTTCAAATACATTGACCAAGAGTAGTACATCAGTCTTAAGATATAGATCAGAGTACTCGCCTAATGTACTGATGTTAAATTTATTCCAAACAAGTTAAGCAAATGCATAATTATCGTCAGTCATACCATTATTAGATAATTTTGAAAAAAATGAGTTTTGATCGGGCAACTGTTTGTCATTAAGCTTATTGAGACATTGTGAATTGTCATCTTCTCCCTCAGCCTTGCGGTTCCCATTTTTCCCCGTCTTGTTGCCATCTGAAACCACCTAAAGCTAGAGTCATAGTGCCATGGTCACATGACTAATTATCACCTCAACGCATGACCGTGAGGGGAAGTGGGGAGCGAGCCCAAAAACTCAGCACTAAGACCCTACGGTGATTGAACTTCACTTCGATCCTGGATCAATTAGCGATAAGACGTATAATTTAGTTTTACTGTCAATACTAGCAATTTATTTGCGACTTTGTTAATACGAATAACTACTTTGTAAATCGGGAAATTAACTTGCGTTATAGTTGTATTACTGGCAATTCTCTTGCGATATACTTTACTGTCCAAGTTTACTGATTATTATAAACAAAGTTAGTTCAATTAGATATTACTGTACGTTACCGGCGATATAATCACAATATAAAATTATACTGTACCACGCTTCTGTCTACATTACATCCAGCGCTTGCACTTTCTTGTAAGTAATTTTTATTATTATAATTGGCAATAAACAATCATTGCACTTGTTAATCATTCACTGTATCTGTTATCTGTTCATCCTATTTATTTCCTATTTTACTGGTAAGCTTATCGAATAGTCTGATAAAACAAATATTAATTAAGTTACAAATAGTAATTCGACCATCAATAAGAATATTCTATAATTTTATAAGCCGTGAGGTAAGTTGATAAGTTTTCTCATACGTTGCCGAGTTTGAATAAGTACGGGTCTTTGCTTTGCAAGAACCCCAGCCCACTGCTCTGTCCAAGTAAAATAAAATTTGTTAGAGGCCAGCCTAAGCCAGGGTTCAACCCGCGAATTCTGGTGGCTGTTGGTAAAAATCGCGAAGACGAAAAGCGATTTGTCTCATCATCAATGTTTGTAATGTATTCATACGGGAATACACCCTTGCGAGTAACTAATTGGAATTTTTTCGGATCTGGGTAATGAAGTTTTGTGATTTGTTTATTGTCATCATCAAGATAGGATGCTAATTTTTCTAAGCTTGATGCCATGAATCTAAATGAATCTATAAAGCGTAAAGACACAGATATATCATCAATAGACTTTGTAAATGAGATATATCGCTCTTTAATAATTGGCAATAATGTAACTTTACCTTCAAAAACAGTTGCTAATGATTTAATTAAAAAATGAGAATCATACCCAGATGAATTGTGAAAAACTACCGGTATTACATGAGATTATGGGTAATTTAAATTGCATGAGATGTGTGCAGGTGCGCGATAGTTACCCGTAAAATGGCAATGATCATAGCATTTCTCTTCATCAGAGGCTATTGTTTTTTCGCAAATATGACAAACAGTTAACCGATCATGACTCTTTTGTTGCTGTTTGTCAAGTGGTTTCATAGGTATAGGATTTTTTAAATACTTCTCAACTTCAAATGCAAAATTTTCAAGTTTATTGACAAACCACTTTATGCAATCAGATGATCGATGAATTTCGAATTTTGACAAATTACTGTCATAATTACAGTGAAGATAAAATGCAATGATGTGTGGAGCTCGTTTTTGAATATCATCATCCCCCTGAGGCTCTAGTGTACACTCTAAGTCTGCGTAGACAATAAACGGTACCGAGTCTTTATTACGATAATTTTTAAATTTTAATATTTTGTTTTCATTAGTAGGAAATTTCGTACGGACTTGATTTAATTTGAAACAGTGATCATTGTGATTATTGATAGATGTTTCTGTTTTAAAGTGACTTAAATATCGATCACAGAAATATAATTTACAATGTGCCTTAGAAATTTGATTTTTTACTCATCACGATGGATTTTTAATTAAGGCAAAATGATAATCAGGCTTATAATTTTTATAATCATTCTCATTAGAAATATTTAATTTTACGTTCGCCTGCACCATTAAAAGATGAATTTTTTTTACATCAGACTTACAATTCTTGCTCAAATACTATGGTATAATGATACTTTTTTCATCCCCGAAACCGTTGAATTCTGACTCAATACCGTATACATTGATTGACAAATTATTTAACGATTCAAATTTTGGAATATCTTTCGGGGTAATTTGAAAATCAATACCTTCATACTGGAGTACGCTGCTGTAATGAAGGTACGATGTTGTCCTCTCCGGATGTCCAGTGTGAGCTTCGTGTGTCGCTGCCACAACACACCAGAGAAAGCAGTAATCGTCGTGGTTCTCGATGTTTAAGACTGCACGTTTCATCTGGATATCTTTGGGCATTCTGACAAAAGTTGACGCTCCAGCTTGTAGAGGCACATATCTGGACATTGTGATGACCAAGCTATGGATCTCAAGTAATCTCCACCCCGAGTTCTTTTGATTGAACTCTTCAACCTTTTTTAATAAGTTCTCGTTGACATGGTCAGCATACCAATCAGCGAGAGATGTTGTGGGTGTAAGTTCATGACTTGTAGAGTTGAAAGATTGAGTTTCATCAACGACGTCATTAATTTTTTCATTTCTGAATTTGCATACAAGTTCGACGTTGATTTTCACCCCAGCAACATCACCCAACATTTCTTGGATTTTTTCTAAAACCAAGTCTCGAGAATCATTAAAAAATTCTCTCAAATCCGTGTGAGCAAGATTTGTGACACATCCAGTTCGAATGTTGTTTGAGAAAGCGTTATCGAGATCTTGCCACTTGATGAGTGGGTGACTCATTCTCAAATCACTACCTGTAGCCAGACCGCTGAGTTGAGCAAATTGATCGCCATACCAGCATAAAAGCACTATACTTGCTTGAACGCTTCTCTTAATTTGAACACTCGATTGTGGATCTGCCAAAATAGTCTTAAAATAATCAATTGTCTCAACACACACCTCATAGCACCTCTGGCAATGTTCTTCATTCACTGACTCTAACTGTAAATCATTGTATGATTGTGCAACAGAATTCACCAAACCGTGAAGTGCATCAACTAATCGCGCCATTTTAAGTAATGTTTTTTTATCAATAGTTCACAATGAAAAAAAAAATGTGTCTCTTGCACGAAAAACTATTAATAAGGGTCAGTTGCACAAAAATTAAAACTAATAAGTGTCAGTTGCACAATAAATTAAAAACTAATAAGTGTCAGTTGCACAGAAAATTAAAACTAATAAGTGTCAGTTGCACTAAAAATAATGTATATGCACTTCACTCAAACTAAAAATTGTTTATAATTTTTATAAAAAATTATTTAAGAAACCGTAGAGAACTTCACAGAGAACTTTAACACAGTGAACGTCAGAGAATTTTTGAGCAGAGATTCGTACTTCATTCAGAGACTCGTACTTCTTTTTTGTGGAGTATGCTCTCGCGCGTTGCTTTTATAGGTGGGGCGTGACTCATTAACTGCGCAGTAGAAAGTTCTAGAACAACCTTTGACGTCATAAATGACGCAGTAAAAATAGATGTCGCCCAAAAAAGTACTAACATAACCAAGCAAAAAGTAGTAAAATCCCCTAGAATAACGTGTCAACATAACCTACAACGCCAGATGGCGCGACGAATGGTATAACGTCACCTACTACGCAGATTGAAAAACAAACAAAGAAAACAAATTTATTTCTGCACGTGAATGAGTCATCAGTCTAAAAATAGACCTTCTCGACCTTTCTACTGCGCAGCTTGAAATTCAAACAAAGAAAACAAGTTTATTCCTGCGCATGAATGCGTCATCAGTCTAAAAATAAATTTTCTGGAACTTTTTACTGCGCAGTTTCAGAATCAAACAAAGAAAACAAGTTTATTCCTGTACATGAATGCGTCATCAGTCTTAGAAATAAATTTTCTGGAACTTTCTACTGCGCAGTTTTAAAATTAACCAATGGAATTAAAATATTATTAATTTAGAAAGTAGTGTGGTGGGGGATAATAACAAATAGCTGTGCCGGATTTTTTAAATATTCAGTAATTCATTGTCCGTTGTTGAGATACAAGCTATCAAAATGGAAATAATCATAGATGTTCAAGGGCTGAAAGGCTCACACAATCAGTTTATTGTAAATGAACTTGCTTCAATTACAGTTCAACATAAAATTGATGGTGTTGAAGAAATGTCATGTACGTTATTCAAACCACCTTGTGATTGGACATTATTATCAAATCAGTGTCAACGCTTGAATACCTGGGTAACATATAATCATCATGGAATCACCTGAGATGCTGGAAAAACCTAATATTTAAAGCTAAAAGGAACAGTTGAACATGTCACTTATAATTACGAATATATATATATGTAAAAGATTTTGAGAAAAAATTATGGATCCAAGATTTAATTGGAAGCCAAAAAATTGTAATTGATTTAGATGATTTCGAAGTTTCCGCGTTGAAAAATATAAAATTATTGAACAATAATTTTTGTGAATATCACTGTAAATTGAACAACAATAATTACTTGTGTGCTCTGGAAAATGTAATAATTTAAAAAAATTGGATTTGGAAGTAATTAATAAAATTGAACTTGATGTACTTCTACTTTTCTCTATTTTTTTCCCCGTTTTCTTTTTATTTTTAAAGATATTGAGTAATTGTTTACATTTTTATAACCTAGAAAATAGTTTAATTTTTTATAATTAATTAATATTATTTTGATTGAATTATCAAATAATTTACATGCATTCTGGTAGTCAAAACTGATGATAAGTTGACATCAACCCACTAAAATAACTTGTCACATTTTGATGACAACAATTTGATTGAATTTACCGCCACCATTAACGATCCGATGTATCGATTTTTAATTTCCCGCGTTTAAAATTGAAATTGATGCAATTTAACTTTTTCTTTTTCTAACAATTATTATTTTTAAAAGATATTAAATAATTGTTTACATTGTTATAACCTAGAAAATAATTGATTAAATTTGATAAGTAATTATTATTTTAATTGAAGTATCAAATAATTTCAATACAATCTGATAGTAAAAATAGATGATAAGTTGTCATCAACCTAATGCGCCCACCATGCTGAATGTAATAAGTTGATGACAATTTTAAAGTCAACTTACGGTCAAGTTTCAGTCATTTATGCCAACTTGCTGACTACCAGAGTATATTTTTTTCGAATTTCGATTGTACCATGACTAATGATTAGATGCATTGATTATTACTTTGGTGTTTTATCTTATAAAAAAAACAGGTAATTATAATTTATACTTAAAATTATTTAAATGAATATCGATGTATTTTAATGAATATCGATGAATTTCAAACGGCTGGGATTTTATAGCCGATAATTCAAACACAATGTTGGTTACATTTTTCACTCATAGCTGGCGGTATTCTATTAATCTAAACTTGCGCGCGCAAATTTTTTTATAAGATAAAATTTATTTATTTTTAATTAATTTATGAATAAAAAAATAATGATTACGATCATACACTATGATTTTAATTGATATTGTCATATTATTTTTGTAAAACATCGTTAAAATCAATTTTCTTAAAAATGTGAACAAACCAGCATGGTTTGTTACCCACATGCTCATAGAGACCGACAATAAAAGTTATGGAAATTTCTGCGATTGGTCAAGAAAAATCAATTTTTTTTCCGATTGGCCCTATAATTTTTTTTGTCTCACATATGAGATTTCAGAAAATGTGGGGAGAAGGGGGTTAGTTTCTTGTAAAAACTTGTCTGATTGAAAAGTGGTGCTAAGTCCGCAGATTGCATATAGTGAAAAGTTTTTTCTTCTGTGAAAAGATTTTAACTGTGGATTAAAACCAATTAAATCGTAAAAAATTGTAAGTAATTGAAAAATTATTTCTTTTCTTTAATGATTATGTCTAAATATTGAAATACTTAAAAGGAAAATTAATTTCTCAAAAATTAATTTTGTTTTTAGTATTTTAAAACACAAAATTAAATTTGTAAAAAAAATAAAAAAATAAATAATTGGAAAAAAACTTATTTATAAAGCATTAAATTGTTAATATAATCGAAATTTAAAAAAATTAATTATATTGATAATTAAATACTTTATAAATAAGTTTTTTCTAATTATTTTTTTTAGATGTTTGAATTGTGTGAGTGTGTGTGTGTGTGTGTGTGTGTGTGTGTGTGTGTGTGTGTGTGTGTGTGTGTGTGTGTATGTGTGTGTGTGTGTGTGTGTGTGTGTGTGTGTGTGTGTGTGTGTGTGTGTGTGTATTATTTTACCTTTTTTAATCATATTAATTTTTTTTTTTTTAGAAAAATTAACCACAACATAAGCAGTTTAAGGTAAATTATACAGCTGTTACGTTCTGGCTTATATATTAATCAGACAGAACATTTTTAATTTTACCAGGTTGACGTCGTTAGGTTGTCGATAGACCACAGGTGCGTCAGCTGTTGACCTTCTTTTATTTTATGCAAAAAGTTCAATGACTTACCATGGTGGAGACTATGGGCCCTATAAGTCGGCCCAAATAATCCCTTTTTTTCGTAATGTCTTCGCCTCCACTCTGAGGCGTCAAATGGTACCATGCTCCATCAATGAAATACCCAGTAGGTAGAATAGCATTGCACTCGATGATAGTCCCTCTCTTTAAGAGTATCCTTGACTTTGGGGTTAGAAAATAACTTTGGTTGTTGTACGTTACCGGAAGTTCCTGATAACAGTGTTCATCGTGTCTTACGCGCACGGGCACAGGTAGGCACTTTGTAATGTGCACTAATTCACCGGCAACGGTGGTGTAGTACCCTGGGCTTTTCATAAGCGCGTAACCGAATTCGTCTGGAGCTAATGATGACAAGACCAATGCATTCATCAATACTGAACGCTCTAACTCACAACGTCTAAAGAAGACGTCATGGTAGAGGTTTTGTATCTGCTGCCTAATAAATTTCTCTACGTATCTAAACTTGCTGTTTACACACGCAAAAATATCCATATCTCCGGTCTTAATTGCTTCTACCTGCATGGTGTAATCTGAGGTTTTAAGGGCGACTATGAAAAGTTTCGGGTTCTCCGTTTTGACAACATTATGCCCGCACACTTCTACCTCACCTCGCTGGGCAAGCGCGAAGGTGATATCTTCCGTGGTGAGTGAATAGACATCTGGATGTCCCTCTTCCCCGATGATTTTCGTAGCCGATCCTTGGTAAAGCAACGCGTATTTCATCAGGCACGAATCTTTTGGAGTTTCACTCCAGAACGCGGTCATACCTTCGCTACTAACGCAAGTAAGTTTTTGCGCGTAACATCGCGTTCCCGATCTTAAAATTACCTGATTCGTTTTAGTGTTCAGCGTTGTTTCATAATCGGAAAGAGATATTTCGAATAACCCGTCGGCCACTACTTTTTCCCAAGTACCCCACGAATCACTAAACACACTTTCCGCACATGTACCGTCCATATGGTGATCACCGGCTAGTATAGCCTGTCGAAAGTTTGTAGTGTTCATTTTCAAATCAATCATATGGACTCGATCGTAAAGCCAACTTGCACCCGTTTCATGCATTTTCTTACATCTAGTATAATCCATCTCTAAATAATACTCTCTACGCCCGTTTAACACGGAGGATGTATGGGAATGCATTCCGCAACGCTGTACGACTCTATTGATTAAAATTTTGTATTCAATCACGTGGACGTGAATTATTTCAGCCGGTTGCAATAAGCTTATTGAGACTTTTTCAGTTTCCGCTTTTCTTACGGGGAAATTGCACTTCCCTACATCCAACAATGATAGCGTAGTCATATTCATTGACGTTCCACTGCAGTCATATTCAACCAGCCCCAAGGAAAAGGGAAGAAGTCTCAGCAGTATCACCAATCCGGTCATCTGAAAATTATATACGAGATATTTTTAGCTTGTTGAGATGAACTACTTTCACCACTCCATCTATATCTACTTCGGCCGTCTCGTTCCGACCGATTGCTATTACGTCATGAGGACCGGTATACTGCGGGTCTCCTTTACTTTTCCTTGGTTCCCGTAGTACAAATACTCTAGTACCCGGTCTAAACTGGTGTGGATTTATTTTCCTATCATAATAAAATTTTGACCTAATTTTAGCCTGATGTAAGTTTTCATTGGCAGTCACTTCAGCCTGTCTTATACGTCTATATAATTGCTCTAAATAACCTGCATATGCAGTGTTACCAGATGGACTCATCTACTTTCCCCTAAACCCCCGCTTAAAATCCCCTAGATTGAAATAAAATCCCCTAAATTAAATGACTTTGAAATTATCAGATGTCTGATGACTTTTTGAATTGTTTTTTTTTAATAAATAAATTATATAAATATAAATTAAAAATTTGCACGTGAAAAAATTAAAAAAACTTGAAGAACATTTTGGGATAATTTTTTTTTATAAAAATTTATCTCTTAGAAACTTAAAAAATTTATAAAATGTCTGCTGACTTTAATATCATTAAATCAAAGATCTTATAATTAATATTGTAAAGCTTGTTGAAGAATCAATGTACTATATATTGTGTTTAGTATAAAATGTGTTTAATAATGATTAAAAAATACATTAAACACTTATTGTTAACAATAAAATTTTATTAGTTTAAAATTTTTTTCCGAAAAAAATAAACCATTTTTACTACAGTAGGTGATAATAAAGTATGAAAAACATACTTTTATATGAAACTTAGTATAAATAATAAGTTATATTATATTTTATAAATTATTTAATAGTTAAAATTTTTCAAACATTGTTTAAAACTCTAATAAATTATTTAATAGGTAAAATCTTTTAAAATTTTTAAAACATTGTTTAAAACTCCAATATATTATTTAATAGTTAAAATTTTTCAAACATTGTTTGAAACTAATAAATTATTTAATAGGTAAAATCTTTTAAAATTTTTAAAACATTGTTTAAAATTCTGATAAAGTATTGATCACAGATTCATCTACTTCGCTACTATACATTTCTGAACTACAAAATTTTTTAAGCATACTTTTCGTAGGTTCAAATGATGCAGAATTTGAAAGATTGTCTTTTACTCGCAAAATGGCTTCAGCAGTTTTCACCGACATTTGATTTCGAAGTTTATTCTTAACAATATTCATTATAGAAAATGATCTTTCAACGCTAGCATTGGAGAACGGTAAACTTAATAATGAGGTAGCAAGTTTAGAAATATGACTGAATCGTTGTTCTCCACTTGCTGTTGTCATTTGGCTAACTTCAGACCAAAATTCATCCGTAGTTCCCGCTTTTTTCTGAATCGTATGAAGAAGATTCCATTCACTTATAATGTCATCAACAGTACCACCTGAAATATTTTCAAAAGCCAATGCAATTCCCGAAATATCTTTTGGAAAGGTCATATTCATTTCTTGTATGGAGAATAAACTCATGGTTTTTAATATATCAATGTTTTTAGGCAATCTTTTTTGTAATTCGAGACATAAGGTAATTAGAAAAAGTTTGAACCTTTCTTTCACTCCAAATATTTCATTATGAAATTGATGCGAAACTAAATTTTTCTGCTGCTTATCTATCAAATGTTTAATAGCTTTAAGATGTGCATCATCACATGCTTTTGTTACCGAATATCCGAAATTCATGTGATTTGTAGCCATAACATGAGGTTGAAAGTTATAGTCTAAAAGGTCTTTTCTATTCATTTTCGCGAGTTGCTGTGGGACCACAATTACTTGCAAAATGTCGAACAATAGGTCATTCAAATCTTCAAACAATTTTAAACAATCAACTTGATCTTTTTGGAACAGTTCATTTAAGCTGGTAACTTTTTTCGAATATCTTTTCAAAAACATCAAATAAATGAAGTTTTTGTCATCTTCAAACATATTGTATAATTGTTCGGCAGCGTAACACCTTTCTTTTTCCTTAGCTGTTTGAAAGTGTTGTTTCAATGGTTCCCACTGATCCAAAATTGTAGAGATAGCAGACATACGAGCTAACCACCTCGTTCCTGATAGTCTAGCTATTTTAGTAGGCTCTTTTGTATTTTCAGTCATCAACTGATACAATTTTTGATACTCAATTTGCCTCTTACTGCTCATCGAAAACCAGTTATAACTCTCTTTAATTAAAAAATCTATATGTTTTGGTAAGAGTTTGAAGGCTTCTTCAGCAGCAAGGTGTAAAGAGTGACAAACACACTTTACAACAACTAAATGGGGAATGAGTGCTGTTAAACGAGAAGCGAGAGAATTGTGAGCTCCAACCATAGCATTAGCACCGTCAACGCCAATCCCAATAAGATTATTTAGATTTAATCCACCGTCCTTAATATTATTAATAAACGCGTCATATAAAGCCGCAGCTTCACCAGATTCAACTAACACTAATTTATAAAAAGATGTAATAACTTTACGTTTATTTTGACTGAAATAGCGGATCATGATACACATAATTTTTTTTTTATCTATAGCTGTTGACTCATCTACTATTGCAGAATAATGTGAATCACCAATATCTTCAATTAATTCTTGAAGCATACAAGGAGCGATGACATTAAGTACAAGTGATGTACATTTTGTACGATGCAATTTGATGTCGTTTAAAATTTTACTCGATTTATCTAAGCTTTTAATTAAAACACCTAGTTCATCAACAGCACGGATCGAGCAATTTTTAGCAATAAACGCAGCAATTCGTAATTCTACGATTTTGCGTTCCTCTAAAATAGTAGGTCGAATAAAAGTATCAATTTTGTGATTAAGTATTACATTTTTATTTCTTTTTATTGCTTCTTGGTGTTTCGTCGATTTAAGATGATCATTTAAATTTTTCTTATGTGCTTTAAGATTATTTTTACAAATTTTACAGTGGGCTGCTTGTGGATCACCTGGTACTTCTGCTAGCCATCCTAAAAATTATATTATAATAAGCAAATTTAAATGAAAAATAAACTATTCATAAACTTGTTTTCTTTAATTAATAAACTTTAATTAATTTTATTTTCCTTGATAAGTGTGACTGTTAACTAGAATTTGATGTACGTACCTTTGAAGCTTACGTCAAGTTCCCACTCTTTTCTATATTTTTGTATATACGGATTTTTATTTTTTTCTTTTGACATTTTACTAATAAAATTAATAAACAGCAAGACAAACCAGACTAGAATTCCATAATGCACAAATAGTATTTAAATATAATTAAACAAAGTGCCCGTGTTTTTAAAATTAATCAATTCTAAACATAATTAGCCTGTCATTAACCTGACTACGAGTAGGCATTTTTGCGCTAGATGGCATATCAATTAACTTATCTGATGTGATAATTTATCATTAACACAGAAAACTGCACTGTTTTCTAACTTTAAAAAAAAATGAAGATTCTCAACAATCGTGAAATCCACCAGAGTGCTTGACTTACTCTTACTTTTATAGTAGATTATAATTACTATAATACTTGCTCTCAGAAATTACTAAAGATAAATTTATCGACCAGCGGATCAAGTCACGCAGCCAGATGATGAAGTAAATAATGATGAGGCATTTGTAGAAACATCGTTCGGTAAAAATTAGAAATAAATACGCTGATTGCAACCAACAAATAACTTTCTTAATTTATAAACAATAATAAATCATAAAAAATGATTTTTCCCTTTTGATATTAACTAAAATCATATTAATAGATCTGTCCTTAGTTTCAGACGAGGACGCTGTTTAACATGTGGACAACGATTATTTGCCATTTTTCTTTTTTTTTTAAAGAAAATATGTTTTTTTTTTATCTATAATGAAGCATGTTTGTAATTCTCATTGATAATTTATTAAAAAAATTTTCAAAATTTCTGTTCTGAACTGAAATCGTTCTTCGTTCATTCTTTTCAACTTAAATTTAAGGAAGTTTGTAATCCCCTAAACAAATCCCCTAAAAAAATGTTTCCCCTAGATTTCCCACCAAGCCGCCTAAAATCCACTAAATTTAGGGGAAAATCCCCCAACCTGGCAACACTGTGCATATGTCTCATTAGGTTCTTCAATAGTTTGTATGCGAGAAAGAAGACGGGGTAACTTCCCAAATACTAACTGATACGGAGTGAATCCTGTACCCTCATGTTCACTTACGTTATATGAAAATGAGGCTATGTACAGGCATTCATCCCAATCTTCATTCTCGCCTATGTAATTTTTCAGATATTCTTGTAATACGTTGTGAGATCCTTCCAACAATCCATTACTCTGAGGTCTATGTGCAGATGTATGATATTGTTTGATTTTATACTTTTTCGCAATGTTTTTTAATAGACTCGAAAGGAAGTTCGTTCCTTGATCAGTTAGTATGGCCTTAGGTGGCCCGAAGTAGCAAAACCAACGATTTACTAAAGCCTGTGCCACATCTACGGCTGTTGCTTGCTCTAAACCGATTGCCATTGAAAACTTAGTCAGGAGATCCTGTATAGTTGATATGTACTTATTTCCAGAGGCAGAAGTATGCGTTGGGTACATAATGTCTAAACCTATTCTATCAAAACCCGCATCAGAGGTATCCGTGAGGACCATTGGCTGCTTTTTCCTAACTCTAATTAACTTTTTTAGTTGGCAATCCAAGCATTTTTGAATGTAATCGATAACATCTTGTTTAATTTTTGGCCAGAAAAAATTTTGTCTGAATCTTTTGTACGTTTTGGTCATCCCTTTGTGACCTTCCCACGGCTGAACCGTAGTATTCCTCCAAAATTTCTAATTTTTCATCCTCATTTGGGATACGCACGAGGTAAAGACAAATGGTTATTTTAACCTCAGTGTCTGCAAAGATATCGATTAATTCTTCTTGGATTGTCAAACAATTTATATCATCTATTTTATTAGTTTTTGCCACGCTGAATGACTCTAGACCTATTTCCATTACTACATTGTATACAGAAGCCAATGTCTCTCGGATATCCTCGACTGATACGAGGTCAATATCTCTATACTTAGGAGCTGCTATCATACAGCGTTTATTTCCCCTGTAGGGTATTACCGTAGACCTACAAAAGGTTAATTGTGTGGGAATTTACAAGACGTCAGCAAGTTCTTTGCTTCCTTCGTCGTGAGGTTTCCCTTTTACGTTTATAAATATTAGTACATTATCTGATTGCATTGACAACCGGTCACGCGTTTCGCGAACGTTTGGAGCTATTTCTCGCGCCATAGGTGTAGTATGCTTTCGCCTGGCTCGTGGACGAACGGGGGCATACTCTCCATCATCGCTGTCTTCTTCGTCCACGTCTTTGCGACCTTGGACGTTATCGTCGTCCGATCCTGACGTTTCTCCATCAGTTTAGAGACGCTCCTCTCCGATATCGTTTTCGTTACCGTTAGCTTTGTCATCCGCGTCCGCGTCTTCTAACATCGGTTCGTTGTCCGAATCAGGAATAACCTGGTGACGACTCCGATCTTCGTTATCCGAAACCACTACTTCCTCACCGTCACTAGAATCGTTCGCAGATTGATGACCTTCTGCGGGCGATTGATTTGTATCAGGTACAGGTGGGGCTGAAGGCCACACGCGGGGTCTAAATACGAATTGGACTAGAGGAGTTACCTGCACCGGCTCGGTGTCATTATCTTCCGGGTCGGTAACAACGCGTACTTTGCGTCTAAGATTGTACTGCTTCCTCGTCCGTTTTGCCCCGGGGGTAAAGTCATCTTCGCTTGTTTTATCTGGAGTCGTTGACATTTTATGTGGATTAAATTTCCGTATCGGGCCGACCCGTGCTTCAGGAGTACACTCCTCTGGTTCGTCAACCGGATTTCGAGAGAGGGAATCCACGTTTGAATTTACGCAACCCAGCTTGTAAACTACTTTATACATGTAGTCTTCCATGCTTAACCGCCACCTTACTACTCGAGAGTTTGGTGATGATACCGAATTAACCCATGTTAGGGGTCTATGGTCAGTAACTAACGTGAATTGACTTCCATAGATGTATGGCCGAAATTTATTCACCGCGTAGACTATCGCGAGCATTTCCTTTTCAATGGTCGAATAGTTACGGTCGGCTGAATTTGACAAGCGAGACGCGTATGACACAGGTTTATCCTTATTTATTTCCCCTTGGCTTAAACACGCCCCGATTCCGTAATCACAAGCATCAGTTGTGATGATAAACTCTCGCGAGAAATCCGGAAATTGTAGAATCGGTGACTCTATCAATTTCTTTTTAAGCGTCTCAAACGCTTCCGATTGACTCTGACCCCATTCGACCACTACATCTTTTTGCAGCAGAGAGGTTAGTGGTTTGCTTATCTTCGCGTAGTTGTCAATGAATCTCCTGTAATACCCGGTTAGACCCAAAAATTCCCGAACCTTTTTAACACAAAGATACCCCTGCCAAGCAGTCCTACCAATACCTTGTTCATTAATCTTTGAAATGTCGGAGGGGCATTTTTCAATCCAAACGGCATTCTAACAAATTCATAATGCTGGTTTGGCGTGGAAAAGGCTGTCTTGTGTATATCGTCTGGGTGAATTTTAATTTGGTGAAAACCACTCGCTAGATCAAAGGTTGAGAAGTACTCAGCATCGCCTATTAGGTCGATTATTTCGACAATATTTGGCGTAGGGTAAACGACTGTAAAAGTTTTTTCGTTCAAATCACGAAAGTCGATTACCATACGCCATTTCTTATTACCGAAAGAATCTTCCTTTTTAGGAATGACCCAAATCGGGGAACAATAACCTGATTCTGAGGGTCTAATAATACCCTTCTCTTCTAATTCTCTGACCTGTCTCGAGATCTCCTCCTTATGTATGGGAGAAAAGCGATATTGTTTCTTAAATACTGGATGGTCATCCGTAGTTATTATACAGTGTAAAATCTCGTTTGTGGATCCGAGATTTTCTCCAGATAAATAAAATAAATCTCGATTCTCAAAAATCAAATTTTTGATTTCCATGCGCTGCCGAACCGATAAATCTTCAGTAATATGCACAGAGTTGGTCACTTCTTGTGCCCGCTCCGGCATTTCATTATTTTCAGACATCGTGAATATCTTTGATTCTACGACCCCTGAATCCGTCAAATTCTCCCCGACTTCCGACCCAATGTCTTCAGACAGTCGTGGGTTAATAATAGCCCTGGTAGGCTCAACAAAATTATCTGCATTAATAGCAGTTGATTGAGGCTCGCATTAAAAATCACAAATTAAATTCACTGATTTTAATTCAGTGGAAATATCACTTTCGTCCCCCCATAAGGACGATTGTAAATCGTTCACAGGCCTGGGAATAGAAATTTCAGTATCAGAGTTATTGTAAGCCCGTCAGAGCGTACTACCATTATAATTAGTTTCAAATGTGTTTCCGAATTCGAGTTCGGATGCACAGTATACACTGGTCACAGAAATTAAGGGATAGAAAAAAAATCCGAAATTTTTAGGTGATTTTCAACATGCTGTAACTCGGTGAAAAATGGTCGTATAAAAAAACGAAAAAAAGCAAATTGTAGCCTTAAGTTTCTAGTTTTCAGATCTGGACCTCAAAATTTTTTATCATGTACGGTTCCGGAGTAATCATAAGAAAACCAACGAAAAAAAAATTTTCAAAATTTTTGCTGGTCTTTCAATACCTCTATGGGCGACAATAATTTTTTCTCACCTCCGGGCGGAAAGCGTCAACTTTTGTCCCGCTGTGCAAAACGAAGTTGCCGCTTTCCGCCTCCGTCGAGGAGAAAAATAGTATACACTCCTCGGGAAGTAAATAAGAAAGCCTCAAATCACATGTTTGTTGACCTCGGCTTCGCCTCGGCCAACAATTACATGTGATCTGAGACATTTCTTACTTTACTTCCCTGGGTGTGTAATATACTATTTTTGAATAATCCGACTGTCTGACTTTTCTCGGAAATTTTATGCACTTTAATTTGGTGGCCTTCAAAAGTCTCTACGACGATTTGGCGCCGAGTTATCATTGATCAAAGCAAAAAAGTCTATTTTGGCTTTGATAATCAATAACTCCGGATGTATTGGTTGTACAGAGAATGGAAGCAGGGTTTTGAAAACTGGAAAACATTCTCTATAAGGGAAAATTAGTGGCATTTGATAGAAAAAATTTTTTTAAAGCGATATTGTTTGGTAAAAAACAGGTCAAAATTCACAAATTTCAGGATATTCGGAAATCTTGCTATAACTTTGGATATAACGGATGAACAAAGGATATCTCCGACTTTTTTTCAACCTCAAAGTGTCCTGAAAAAACCCTGGAAATTTCAAATCGCTGCGATTTTTCTTTCTTAGTGCCCCGAAGCTTTAAATTTATCGATTTTGTCAAGAATCACCATAATTGGTAGTTTCTCGGTATTTGTTCGTTTTTTCGATTTGAAAATGGTTTTTTTACCGATAATCTTCATTTCTTTGATCAAAAAGATCGATTATCGAAAAAAACCACGGTAATTGCATCTGCTTTAAATGTCAACTTAACAAACATACACTTTGAGTAACTTTAATGCCGGCGGTAAAAAAAATTTGAGGAATTTTTTTTGACAATGATAAATCATTGCGGATACAACAAAAAAAAAAATTTGAAAAAAAAAAATTTTTGAAAAAAAAAATTTTGAAAAAAAAAATTTTTTTCAAAATTTTTTTTTCTTTCCAATTTTTTTCGATAATCGATCTTTTTGATCAAAGAAATGAAGATTCTCGGTAAAAAAACCATTTTCAAATCGAAAAAACGAACAAATACCGAGAAACTACCAATTATGGTGATTCTTGACAAAATCGATAAATTTAAAGCTTCGGGGCACTAAGAAAGAAAAATCGCAGCGATTTGAAATTTCCAGGGTTTTTTCAGGACACTTTGAGGTTGAAAAAAAGTCGGAGATATCCTTTGTTCATCCGTTATATCCAAAGTTATAGCAAGATTTCCGAATATCCTGAAATTTGTGAATTTTGACCTGTTTTTTACCAAACAATATCGCTTTAAAAAAATTTTTTCTATCAAATGCCACTAATTTTGCCTTATAGAGAATGTTTTCCAGTTTTCAAAACCCTGCTTCCATTCTCTGTACAACCAATACATCCGGAGTTATTGATTATCAAAGCCAAAATAGACTTTTTTGCTTTGATCAATGATAACTCGGCGCCAAATCGTCGTAGAGACTTTTGAAGGCCACCAAATTAAAGTGCATAAAATTTCCGAGAAAAGTCAGACAGTCGGATTATTCAAAAAAAATTATTGTCGCCCATAGAGGTATTGAAAGACCAGCAAAAATTTTGAAAATTTTTTTTTTCGTAGGTTTTCTTATGATTACTCCGGAACCGTACATGATAAAAAATTTTGAGGTCCAGATCTGAAAACTAGAAACTTAAGGCTACAATTTGCTTTTTTTCGTTTTTTTATACGACCATTTTTCACCGAGTTACAGCATGTTGAAAATCACCTAAAAATTTCGGATTTTTTTTCTATCCCTTAATTTCTGTGACCAGTGTATACTGTGCATCCGAACTCGAATTCGGAAACACATTTGAAACTAATTATAATGGTAGTACGCTCTGACGGGCTTACAATAACTCTGATACTGAAATTTCTATTCCCAGGCCTGTGAACGATTTACAATCGTCCTTATGGGGGGACGAAAGTGATATTTCCACTGAATTAAAATCAGTGAATTTAATTTGTGATTTTTAATGCGAGCCTCAATCAACTGCTATTAATGCAGATAATTTTGTTGAGCCTACCAGGGCTATTATTAACCCACGACTGTCTGAAGACATTGGGTCGGAAGTCGGGGAGAATTTGACGGATTCAGGGGTCGTAGAATCAAAGATATTCACGATGTCTGAAAATAATGAAATGCCGGAGCGGGCACAAGAAGTGACCAACTCTGTGCATATTACTGAAGATTTATCGGTTCGGCAGCGCATGGAAATCAAAAATTTGATTTTTGAGAATCGAGATTTATTTTATTTATCTGGAGAAAATCTCGGATCCACAAACGAGATTTTACACTGTATAATAACTACGGATGACCATCCAGTATTTAAGAAACAATATCGCTTTTCTCCCATACATAAGGAGGAGATCTCGAGACAGGTCAGAGAATTAGAAGAGAAGGGTATTATTAGACCCTCAGAATCAGGTTATTGTTCCCCGATTTGGGTCATTCCTAAAAAGGAAGATTCTTTCGGTAATAAGAAATGGCGTATGGTAATCGACTTTCGTGATTTGAACGAAAAAACTTTTACAGTCGTTTACCCTACGCCAAATATTGTCGAAATAATCGACCTAATAGGCGATGCTGAGTACTTCTCAACCTTTGATCTAGCGAGTGGTTTTCACCAAATTAAAATTCACCCAGACGATATACACAAGACAGCCTTTTCCACGCCAAACCAGCATTATGAATTTGTTAGAATGCCGTTTGGATTGAAAAATGCCCCTCCGACATTTCAAAGATTAATGAACAAGGTATTGGTAGGACTGCTTGGCAGGGGTATCTTTGTGTTAAAAAGGTTCGGGAATTTTTGGGTCTAACCGGGTATTACAGGAGATTCATTGACAACTACGCGAAGATAAGCAAACCACTAACCTCTCTGCTGCAAAAAGATGTAGTGGTCGAATGGGGTCAGAGTCAATCGGAAGCGTTTGAGACGCTTAAAAAGAAATTGATAGAGTCACCGATTCTACAATTTCCGGATTTCTCGCGAGAGTTTATCATCACAACTGATGCTTGTGATTACGGAATCGGGGCGTGTTTAAGCCAAGGGGAAATAAATAAGGATAAACCTGTGTCATACGCGTCTCGCTTGTCAAATTCAGCCGACCGTAACTATTCGACCATTGAAAAGGAAATGCTCGCGATAGTCTACGCGGTGAATAAATTTCGGCCATACATCTATGGAAGTCAATTCACGTTAGTTACTGACCATAGACCCCTAACATGGGTTAATTCGGTATCATCACCAAACTCTCGAGTAGTAAGGTGGCGGTTAAGCATGGAAGACTACATGTATAAAGTAGTTTACAAGCTGGGTTGCGTAAATTCAAACGTGGATTCCCTCTCTCGAAATCCGGTTGACGAACCAGAGGAGTGTACTCCTGAAGCACGGGTCGGCCCGATACGGAAATTTAATCCACATAAAATGTCAACGACTCCAGATAAAACAAGCGAAGATGACTTTACCCCCGGGGCAAAACGGACGAGGAAGCAGTACAATCTTAGACGCAAAGTACGCGTTGTTACCGACCCGGAAGATAATGACACCGAGCCGGTGCAGGTAACTCCTCTAGTCCAATTCGTATTTAGACCCCGCGTGTGGCCTTCAGCCCCACCTGTACCTGATACAAATCAATCGCCCGCAGAAGGTCATCAATCTGCGAACGATTCTAGTGACGGTGAGGAAGTAGTGGTTTCGGATAACGAAGATCGGAGTCGTCACCAGGTTATTCCTGATTCGGACAACGAACCGATGTTAGAAGACGCGGACGCGGATGACAAAGCTAACGGTAACGAAAACGATATCGGAGAGGAGCGTCTCTAAACTGATGGAGAAACGTCAGGATCGGACAACGATAACGTCCAAGGTCGCAAAGACGTGGACGAAGAAGACAGCGATGATGGAGAGTATGCCCCCGTTCGTCCACGAGCCAGGCGAAAGCATACTACACCTATGGCGCGAGAAATAGCTCCAAACGTTCGCGAAACGCGTGACCGGTTGTCAATGCAATCAGATAATGTACTAATATTTATAAACGTAAAAGGGAAACCTCACGACGAAGGAAGCAAAGAACTTGCTGACGTCTTGTAAATTCCCACACAATTAACCTTTTGTAGGTCTACGGTAATACCCTACAGGGGAAATAAACGCTGTATGATAGCAGCTCCTAAGTATAGAGATATTGACCTCGTATCAGTCGAGGATATCCGAGAGACATTGGCTTCTGTATACAATGTAGTAATGGAAATAGGTCTAGAGTCATTCAGCGTGGCAAAAACTAATAAAATAGATGATATAAATTGTTTGACAATCCAAGAAGAATTAATCGATATCTTTGCAGACACTGAGGTTAAAATAACCATTTGTCTTTACCTCGTGCGTATCCCAAATGAGGATGAAAAATTAGAAATTTTGGAGGAATACTACGGTTCAGCCGTGGGAGGTCACAAAGGGATGACCAAAACGTACAAAAGATTCAGACAAAATTTTTTCTGGCCAAAAATTAAACAAGATGTTATTGATTACATTCAAAAATGCTTGGATTGCCAACTAAAAAAGTTAATTAGAGTTAGGAAAAAGCAGCCAATGGTCCTCACGGATACCTCTGATGCGGGTTTTGATAGAATAGGTTTAGACATTATGTACTAAAACGATGTTGAGGTCCACCCCCTTTAATAGTGGGTGAATCAACCGTCCGTTACCTATTTCTGACTTTCGTAAGAAATAGGCCCGTGTCCCTTTTAGCTAGCGGGCTAATTATTTGGTAACTGATCCTGGTGTTACCCGGTTCGTAAGGACCAGACGACCGGTTGGCCTTGAATTTATATATGCAAAGTGCACATAAAGGATCGGGAATCGTGGGGCGTTATAAATTATAAGAAAAGAAATTAGATCACAGGTATTTATGCAGCAAGCCAAGAGTGATAAGCACGAGAGGTTGAAAAGGTGTAATCATAATAGAATTGTTATACTTACTTATAAATAGCTGGTTCAATGATGCAGGTAAATAGAAAATAGCAGGTAATAATTAAAAGAAACAATTGTGGCCTAAGCTCCACAATTGTTTATTAAAAACCACACAAAAAGGTGGATTACGGGGTTACCGTCTTCTATAGGAAATGCTATAGGCTGTACGAGGAAATAGGAATGTATGACCTCTGCGGGGTTTCCGCCTTCTGTAGCGCAAGGATACAGGCCAGGATGTATGAATAACTCATACGGGATATAGGAATGTATATCCCAACGGGATTACCGTCTTCTGCAGCGCAAGGATGCAGGCTGGGTTGTACGAATAACTCGTACGAGGAAATAGGAATGTATAACCTCTGCGGGGTTTCCGCCCTCTGTAGCGCAAGGATCCAGGCTAGGATGTGTGAAAGCACACAGGATAAACCAAGGTAAATCCCTACGGGGTTTCCGTCTTCCATAGTGAAGCTATGGGCTATAATTATCTAATAGTAATGCTTAGAAACTAATAGATAAGCAGGTAAAGTTTTTAAAAAATAAAAAAAGGTTAAAATGTAAACTAGGTTTATTATAAAGACATAATGAAGGTATATTAAATATCAAAGAACTGATAATTATCGGCGCGTAGGTCTTTTTATAGATTCACGTCGATGCTGACGCGTCGACGCGATGCGCATCCCTTCCATTTGAAGTGCGAATGGAGAGGGCTTATGAAATAATAATAATAATTGACTAATGTTAGAGCGGGTAAACCAGGTAACACGAGGTAAATACCCTTGGTAACTGCCTATTATCATAGTACGATAAGGAGGTATTATAAACCTCGTTACAGTACCCAACGCATACTTCTGCCTCTGGAAATAAGTACATATCAACTATACAGGATCTCCTGACTAAGTTTTCAATCGCAATCGGTTTAGAGCAAGCAACAGCCGTAGATGTGGCACAGGCTTTAGTAAATCGTTGGTTTTGCTACTTCGGGCCACCTAAGGCCATACTAACTGATCAAGGAACGAACTTCCTTTCGAGTCTATTAAAAAACATTGCGAAAAAGTATAAAATCAAACAATATCATACATCTGCACATAGACCTCAGAGTAATGGATTGTTGGAAAGATCTCACAACGTATTACAAGAATATCTGAAAAATTACATAGGCGAGAATGAAGATTGGGATGAATGCCTGGACATAGCCTCATTTTCATATAACGTAAGTGAACATGAGGGTACAGGATTCACTCCGTATCAGTTAGTATTTGGGAAGTTACCCCGTCTTCTTTCTCGCATACAAACTATTGAAGAACCTAATGAGACATATGCAGGTTATTTAGAGCAGAGTGACTATTCTCACGTACCTATCTATGATAAGATCACAAGTCCATTCCTTACCAACTGAGGACTTCAAATTTTTCCTACATCCAAATCCTCATTTCTGCCATTTCAAACAACACACCGTACCCATCTATGATAAGGTTACAAGTCCATTCCTTACCAACTGAGGACTTAAAATTTTTCCTACATCCAAATCCTCACTAATATTTATTTTTTTCGCCTAACATGGAATTTTTGCTCACGCATCATTCATACGAGATAAGTCTAATGCTCATTACCGACAGTAATGAACTATTATAAATAAATAAATTAAGTTATTTTCTAGATTGATTTAAATTAACTAATTAAAGTAGAGTTATAGAACTGTATATGTTTTATCAATTTTGATGTGAATTTTAATTGCGTTAAATGATTAAAATAGATTAATCAAAATAAACTATTTAAAATAAATTTTCAATTATATATATCGTTCGGTAATACGTAGATGAATTCAAAAGAGCTGTCGTACTGAGGACTTGGGATTAAGAAAATTCCAAGTCCTCAGTGTCATTGTGTAGAAGTGGTAAGGAAGAGCGAAAAGGCAAATTTCACCGGTTCGGTAATACGTAGATGAATTCAAAAGAGCTGTAGTAGCGAGGACTTGGGATTAAGAAAATTTCAAGTCCTCAGTGTTATTGTGTAGAAGTGGTGGGGAGGAGCGAAAAAGCAAATTTAACTGGTCCGGTAATAAGTAGGTGAATTCAAAAGAGCTGCAGTAGTGAGGACTTGAGTTTATCGGTCTTTCAAGTCCTCAGTTTGTTGGGTAGTAGTGGTGGGGGAGAGCGGGAAGGTAAATTCCACTAGTTTGGTGCAGAATAGTCATATTAAAAAGAGCTGTATTGAGGACTTGAGTTTGTCCGTCTTTCAAGTCCTCAGTTTGTTGGGTAGTAGTGGTGGGGGGGGGGGGGAATGTAAATTCCACTAGTATGGTACAGGGAAGTCAAATTAAAAAGAGCTGGATTGAGGACTTGAGTTTATCGGTCTTTCAAGTCCTCAGTTTGTTGGGTAGTAGTGGTGGGGGAGAGCGGGAAAGTAAATTCCACTAGTTTGGTACAGAGTAGTCAAATTAAAAAGAGCTGTATTGAGGACTTGAGTTTATCAGTCTTTCCTCAGTTTGTTGGGTAGTAGTAGTAGTAGTAGTAGTAGTAGTAGTAGTAGTAGTAGTAGTAGTAGTAGTAGTAGTAGTGGGGGGTGCGAGATCGATATTCATATATAGTACCTCGACATTTGTAAAATGTACTAGTTACTTACATACTCAATTTAGTCTAGTAACAATGGATTTTCAAATAAGTTGCTTTAAAACACTTGTCAATGTGATAATTGATTGTAATAGTATACGATGGTTCAAATTTGCTGACATAGTAGCAGTTTTTAATGAAGAATTCAACGTGTACCTAAATATTGAAAATTTAACGTCAATTATTTCGGAAGATAATAAAAAAAATTGTGCCCAACTTTTACTTTCTCCAGACACTAGTTCAGAATTCAACGTCAATGATTTATTTGTGAATTCTTATGCAGTCTATCAAATAATATACAAATATGTATTTAAGAACTATACATATAACGATTTACTTGACGCTAATAATTTGGCTGATTATATACTTAAAAAGTTAATGGAAGAAGACGCGACAACATTAAATAATTCAATCTACAATAATTTACGAAATGGAATTAATTTAATCGATAGAAGAATGAAAAATTTATATTAGTATATAATGCGTAAATTTTATTTGTGCTAAAATAACTGTGACTGTACTTTTTTTGTATTTAATTTAATTATTCGTAACAAAATGTATAAAAATCAACTTATAAAATGTAGTCAAACAAATAAAAAACAATAAGGTTAATTGTTGTTTTTTTTATGCGACTTTTATTTTTTTAATTTATGTCACTATTCTAAGAATAACTATTTTTTCGATGTTTTGTAATGTATTTCAGCTGTATTGATATACGTCATCTGATAAAATGATCTTGCACTATTAGCAGTACATTCAATTGTTTTTCATTACTTTTTTTTCATAATCGATATTTAATGCGTACTACGGAAGTATCTAAAATATGCGTAATTGGAATTTTTAAAAGTCAAACTTTCAGAAAAACTTCTTCCTGTCAATAATGGAAGAATAATATCGTTTATACAATATTTCTTTTATGCTGTTTACTTTTTTTTTTCTTAGTGCACTGTAAATAGCTCCAGATAACGTAAATATCAAAATAATCGAATAAAAAAATATATATATCTTTATCCCCCTTACGCCCCCTGCTTGCATTCACTACCTAAATAATTCGTCTCATAGTAAGCGTACTATTTTGTACCCTGTACTGACAAACAACGATTATGTAAAATTATGTAAAAATAACAGGTCTTCAATTAGGTGGACAACAAGTAACGTAGGTAGGAACCAACATTTTACTTAACAATCTTAATTACATATTAATCTGTATATGTGATGCACAGCGTCTGTAACGATTTGTTGCGACAGAAAACTCAATCGAATAATCGAAAAATTGTACATACGCATAAGCGATAGCAATAACTTATACGATATATTAAAATTCTTTCTGATGAATAAAAGTCTATCACTTCATATTAATAAGATCTCTGGAATATAAAATCTTAGAAATACAATTGGACCACTAAATATTTATCATTTATATCTACTGGTATTTTTTTTCTGAGCCGCATCGGACCCCCCTACTTCTTCTACTTCTTCTTTATTGGATAAGGCTCAGAAGAAGAAAGAGTCGCGCGCGAGGAGACACCTTTATTTATAGTATATCTCGGAATTAAGTGATAAAGGATAAGTAGTGGGGAGGAGCGAAAAAGCATATTTCACTGGTCCGGTAATAAGTAGATGAATTCAAAAGAGCTGTATTGAGGACTCGAGTTAATCCGTCTTTCAAGTCCTCAGTTTGTTGGGTAGTAGTGGTGGGGGGGGGGGGAGCGGAAAAGTAAATTCAACTAGTATGGTACAGAGTAGTCAAATTAAAAAGAGCTGGATTGAGGACTTGAGTTTATCCGTCTTTCAAGTCCTCAGTTTGTTGGGTAGTAGTGGTGGGGGGGGGGGGGGGGAGCGGGAAAGTAAATTCAACTAGTTCGGTATAGACTAGTCAAATTAAAAAGAGCTGAATTGAGGACTTGAGTTTATCCGTCTTTCAAGTCCTCAACGACTGATAATTTATACATTCCCCTACTCTAAATTCTAGACTCGGTTTCACTTGCACTTGCACTGACACAACACCCCCCCCCCTTTTTTTTCTTACTCTTTCTTAAGAATACCTATAAATACAGGTGTCTTCTCGCGCGCAACTCTTTCTTCTTCTGAGCCTTGTCCAGTAAAAATATAAGAAGAAGAAGGAAGGCCGACGCAGCTCAGACAAAAAAAACTACAGATTTCGTCGTATCCGTTCAATGTTAAAGCTAAACAAATGATATCGCTTATAGTCTAGAATTTTTTTTGTATAACAAAATTATGAGAATTAAAATGAGAAACAAAGAAATGGATTTGTTAACTTATCATTGATGGGTACATGACAATAAACACTCTGTTGCGGATATTACCCTGATAGCCAGAGTTTCTGATCAGAGAACGTTGGCTATCAGGGTAATATCCGCAACAGCCCTAATAGCCAGAGTTTTTGATCAGAGAACGTTGGTGTACATATGAGTTGCGGTGACCAACTTGACGACAAGTTGTCGATAAGTCAGGTACTCCAAGTTTCTGATCAGAGAACGTTGGTGTACATATGAGTTGCGGCGACCAACTTGACGACAAGTTGTCGATAAGTCAGGTACTCCAAGTTTCTGATCAGAGAACGTTGGTGTACATATGAGTTGCGGCGACCAACTTGACGACAAGTTGTTGACAACAGTTACACAAGCTGAAAGTTGTCGACAAGTTGCGGGCAACTTGGCTATCAGGGTGAATGTAGGAAAAATTTAAAGTCCTCGGTGTGTGGGGTAAGAAATGGATTTGTTAACATATCATTGATGGGTACATGACAATAAACACTCGGTTGCGGATATTATCCCCTGATAGCCAGAATTTCTGATCAGAGAACGTTGGTGTACATGGGTTATCAAGAATTCAGTCCAAGTCAAGTTGGTCGCCGCAACTCATATGTACACCAACGTTCTCTGATCAGAAACTCTGGCTATCAGGGTAAATCCTCATTTCTGCCATTTTGAATTACAGACTGAAATGTTCTATTCGAATTACTGTAAATTCTCCATAAAGTTCCGCTGTGAATAGTAAATTCTTCTTAATGTTCCCCCCCCCCCACACACACACACACACACACACACACACACCTTCTCTTTAATATTTCCCCTTCGTTCGCACGACATTAGGTAGAGCATATTCATATGTGTGAGAGCATATGTAAGATGTCGATAAGACAGTTATTTTGTGAACTAGCTTAGCCTTATCATCATAAAAATATAAACATCACCTCTGCTATAATATCATTATAAGTATTAGTAAACATGCAGTGCATATTTTAAAAAATAGATACTCATTTAGTTATTAATAATTATTTTAATATTACTCATTATCAAGTTTCAGTGCATAATATCAGATAATTTAACTTATAAAATTGCTCAATAAAGAGAACGAATATTTAATATTTCCCGGGCACTATTTCAGTGTATTAGTGAGTTACCATTCTTTGGATTCATTGGTTTATAAAAAATAAGCTACACCTATGTAAGATCTACTTTGAATAGTTTCCTATCCTCACCACCCCCCCCCCCCTCTCTCTCCGAGACCGAATTTTTATAGAGAGTTTACTGTAAATAAAAGTAAATTATCTCCAGGATGGAATAAAATTACATAATTAAAGTAGAGTTATTGAACTGTTGAAACTTTAATAATTTTGATATAAATTTTATTTGTATTAAATAAATAATAATTAAAATGAATTTCAATTGCGTCGTCAAATGATTAAAAGAATTTTAATTATTTTACAACTGTATGAAAAACTATATAATTAATATAAGCCACTTGTAGATATATTGAGGAAAAAATTAAGGCTTATGGAATTTTTTTGTATTGTCTTTTTTTTTTCAACCTTCCCAACAGATCTCACTTATAGTCTGAAATTTTTTTTTTATATCATTCAATTTACGAGAATTAGAATGCGAAACAAAGAATTTTTTCCTAGCGCCATCTAACGGAGATTTTTGTTACTCTAATGTTTTGAAATAATGATAAATAACCTGCAATCTCGACTCAGGATAAAATTTCTCGCTTTGTTCCAAGAGACATTATTTTATTATTTATGTTGTAACGGGGTGAAATTCATGTTTTAAGTTTAAATTCAAATTTCGACTCGCGCCAAAACGAGAGCGACCTCCTCCCACAACAACAGCCGATAATTAAACAGTCCACTTATCGCTGGGGTCACTGCTGTCGAGTTTTGGGGACAGTTTTGTTTCAGTCGATGTTGGCCAACCTGCAAGCGAGGGGTATGAGGCTCGGCGATTGTCGAGAGTCGGCCTCTTGGTTTTTGGCTTCCATAGAAGACGGACGCAATTACCCGCTGCAATACAAGTTCATAAAATTCTTATATAAAATAATATCCAGTACAAGCTATTCGTACATACGCCAATTGCCAAGAGCAAATAAGCCCACTGGCTAGTGGAAGCTTATTACCCTGGAAATATAAATTACTGTGGAGTTTGGAATATTGGTCTGGAGTAAATATCGAGGACAGAGGACTTGGTTTTTGAGAGTGAGGAGCAACACCATTGGAATTTTCACGGCTTGGGAGTTTGCTAGAGGATAGTGTAAAAGTGAGTGGAGTCTTTCTGTGAAAATTGTCAGTAGAGTCATTTTGTATTGTCAGTAGAGTCAATTGGTATTGTCAGTAGAGTCACTGTAAAATATAATTTTCAAGGAAAATTTTGTCGAGTCACCTTCACCGTTCATTTTATTAATTGTTCACTGTCATAAAATTTTTGTAAGACGACCCGTCTCCAATAAATACCAGGCTCATTCTCTTATATAAATTTCTTATTAATTAATCAAACATCTTCCCCTATAAGTATAAGTTATAACAAATATCTTCTCTCTCTTAAATTTTAATTTGCTGCGTGGTCCAGTTGGGTTTCACCCTCACCTGGAGATCCTGAGCATAGTCAGACAGGTTTACAAAACACCTGAAGTTTTGTACATGAGTGGGATACTCGTTGCATGGAGACCACAATTAAATTCATGTAATAAGTACACCCATTACATTGGCGCCCAACGAAAATTTTTATTAACAAAAATTTAAGGGAGAGAGTTTGTTGGCTTGAAACTTTGGGGAAATATTTTTTTTTATATACATAAAATTGTTTTTTTTTTTTTGGTTATAAAGTAGCGTCGGTTTGTGGGCGAGTGGGGAGTTGGTTTGGAGGACGGAAGGTCCAAGTCCGTAACAAGTTTTATACTTAGGATCATAATTTATATTGAGTTTTTTTTTCCTTGTCGTTGGATGGCTTGAAAAAAAAAAAAGATAAAGAGAAAAATATTTTTTTTTTGGAAAAGGAAAAATTCTGTGATATTTATTTGTTATTTTATTATTTTAAATTTTATTTATACATATAATTATTTATTTATTATTTATGCATGTTATTTTAATAATCATTTATTTACAATTTTTTTTTATTTAGTATTTTACTTTGTAAGAAATTACAAACTTGGTAAACTTTTGCTGGGTGAATTTTATTTTGAGTTGAGGTAAAACTCAAAGGAAATAAAATTCCTTTGGATTTTACTGTAAATTCAGGATAAATTTTTACCGAGTAATTTTACCCAAGTTTCATTGTTCCTTGCAAAGTAAAATAGAATTTTATTATTATAGAGATTTATTTTAATTTATTTATAATTTTAATTTCGAAATTCTAAGCGCATTAATTTAATTATTTCGTCGAAAGTTCTTGTCAGCTTTAGTTTCGAGATTATATATTTTTTTGCTTAAACATTTAAACAAACAAGTTTTAATCCTCTGTTTACGTATTTAATTTAATATTTGAAAATGTCGACTCGTTCAAGAGCAGCAAGTACAGCGCGGGCAGAAGAACGCCGTAACAACGATGACGTAGTCATTGTTGGTGCGCGCGCGTCTAATGCCCCGACACTTCCGGTACAGCAGGGCACAGGGCGAGTAAACCACTCGCCCCCGCCCGCGTACTCGACAGTTACTACCGCAACTACTAGCACAGTAACTTCTTCGGTACCGTCAACAATCGTAACAACAGCTAGTAGCACACAAAGCGGAGCTAACCAAATCTCGGTCGATACGAGAGTTAATAACGCTTCTTCCCCTGGGTCTAACCCAGTATTAACTCAAGTCGGGGCGAGAATTGATAGCCTAGTAACTAATCAAATGCAAATTGGGGCCCGGGTAGAAAATTTATCAGGATTAATTGGGACACAAAATGAAATGAACCGAACCAATGCTCAGGCAATAGAAAGACTAACTGAAGCCCTGGATCGGCTGATGGTTCGGGAACAAGCTCGGTTGGAGGATCATGTTCATGTTAATAACAATGTGAATAATAATAATGCCAATAATAATAATTTAATAAATAACAACAACTTAAATAATAATCCGGCTCAAAATAACAACAACTTAAATAATAATCCGGCTCAAGTTAATAACAATTTAGTAGATAATAATAATGGCAATCAAATTAATAATTTGCCTCTACCACAAAATTCAGTTGTACGAAACTTAGCATCAAATAGTCAATTAGCATCAAATAGTCACTTAGCATCAAATAGTCAATTAGCATCAAATAGTAATTTAGCATCAATAGATCCAATTGCACAACAACACAATTTATTTCAAAGTATTATTCAGCAGAGAAATTTAAACAATAGTAATAATTCACAAAATTCAAATTTACTAAATGTTCATGATCCTTTGCCAGTTGTTCCCGACCCAGCCGTTCCAGGAACTTCTTTTGGGGTATACAGGGATCCAAATGTGTCTCAATCTTTCCGCAACCCTATGATTTTGTCTAATCATGGTGCTGGTAGGGGGGAGAGGGATACACTTGGATTAATTGGTAGAAGATCACCACCTAATCTATTGCAGGGTCTTGGGCATATTCCGGTACCTCCTCTGGGTTGCTTAGGCGACCCGAGTCGAGACGACCCGAATATGCGCATGGGTTTTGAGCATGTAGAAGACCCCGCTCACGGATATCCTGACCTTGACAATCGTTCGTTAAATAATTCTCAGAATATGCCACGCAGGAGTTTTGGACCATCCTCTAGATGGAAAGAAATTCGCTCTCAATTAAACATGTGGTCTTTACGCTTTCCACAAAGCGATTTATCTGCTAACGATTTTATTTCATCAGTCGAGGCCAGGGCTGCCCGTGAGGGGTGGTCCAATGAAGAGATTTTGCGTCTCATGAGCTATCTGTTGCAGGATAAAGTATCGCGTTGGTTTGATGTTAATTTTCCAAGATGGCGAACGTATGACCAGTTTAAAGTAGAATTCTGTAGAACATTTGGTTCTTCTAAAACTGATCAACAAATTTTGATGGAGATTGGGCAAATTAAGCCCCAAGACGGTGAAAATAGCTGTGATTTAATATTTCGTATGCAGCAGAAATACCGTTCCATGCGTATACCACCGGCTGAGTCTGAACAGGTAATAAGTATTAGGAACCATCTTCCTAATGAAGTGCGTACACTTGTTTACTCTCGTCCTGTTTTTAGCTATGAAGGTCTATTATCTGCTGTGCACGAGGCTACTGTGTCCTTGGAGGAGTGCAGAAGGGTATACGGCGCTGAGAGGTCCATGGATGACAAGCTTAACAAACCGAAGGAGAAGATCCGCTTCTCAGCTCTTCAAAGCTTCCAGAATGCTGAATTCAATCTTGTGGATGGTGATTACCGACAGCCGCTGTCGATTGAGGAGGTCAGAGAGGAAGAAGATGGGAACTACACGGTGTGTGCTGCGGTCAACAGCAGCGGACAATCGTGGCAAGGGGCGGATTACCGTCCTCGTCCACGTTTCGATGTCCAGATCCGTGGTGGACAACAACACCGTTTTCCATCTTCCACCCCGTCCACTCAACCTCAGCCTGTCTCTAATCAACACCAACAGCAGCCTAGTTCAGTACACTCTTGTACTTGTACTCATTGCGGGAATAATCAACACTCAGTGCCACCTTCTGCGCCTTCAGGACCAGTGGATCGTAGCTACACGCTATTCCCGTCGCGTAATCCACGTAGAATCGCCACCTGTCATAATTGCGGTCAACCTGGTCATACGTTCGACCATTGCGAGAACCCGCGTGCAGACGTGTGCACGTATTGTCAAGAACTAGGACATGTAAGACAAAATTGCGGTCTACTTAATCAGTCCAACTCGTCTGCGGCTTTACCAACTAATGCATCATCATCAGGTAGCTATCCTAACAGTTTCGTTCCTACAAATCCTGCTTTACCACCTACCTCTGATCCAAAAAATGGCCATCGCCAGTCTGGGTAGTTTCCCCTCCCAGACGCGGCGGGAGGTCAGTCAATCAGGGGAAACAGACTGTCGGGAACGTAAATGGAGTAAATTCGAAATTCAACTCAAAACTTTATTCAAGTAAATTCAATTCAAATTTTAATTCGAGATTTAATCCTAGTCAACATTTTAACGTCAAGTCTAATAAAATTGTAAATAAAGATTTTAGTCAAATTAGTAGTTGTAGCCCTCTTCAAGGGAACAATGTTAAGAGAAGAAAAAGGAAATTAACACCTAAGAGGATTTTACGGGTGGTTAATTGGCAGAAAAGGCAGAAGGAAAAGGTTAGGTTAAGTAATGTAAATATGGAGGTTGGGGTTGGTGGTAGGGACATCTCACAAGGGCGAGATGTCTATTCCCCTGAAATGTGTACGACGGCACAGGTCAGGGATGATACCTTGGGACTGGGAGTCATTCCTCAGGCCCAGGTGGTTACTCTTGACGTTTGTTCGTCGACACATGTCAGGGATGCTGACGTCGAGCACTTGGGTGATGTGCCGACTGTCAACGAGAAGGAAATTGAAGTTTTGGATTTGGGTAGTAATAAATTGGATAATGTTGTAAATAATTGTATATATTTATTAATTTTAATGCTATTTTAAATAATTTGAACGCCGGTAACTTAGAGGGAATTTATTTGGAAAGTCCCTCGGGTACCTCAGACATGTCAGTGACATTGAGGTCACCTGATGATTTAGTTTTAATTAAAAATTCTAATTTTAATCACTCTAATCAATTTAATCATAATGATGATAATTTTAAAAATCTTTCTGATCAAGATTTAATTAATTTATGTGGTTTTATAAACGACGTTAATGATGAAAGCCATACATCTGCTCTGAAACGTCTTCTTGATCTTTTTGAAAACGCGTCGTCAAGTAATTCTAATTTAATTGAGTCTGTTGGCCCTGATGACACTTTGGAACCTCAACAAGTGAACCTTGATAATGTACCCTACCTTTGTGGACTTGAACCTATCCCTCAGGAACACGAGGAGGAGGTTGAGGATATAGAGGGTCCTATGGAGGAAGAATTAGACTCTGGTTTCGAGTCAGACAATTCTGTACCTGAATATTTTCCTTCAGGTACCCCTCAATCCTCTGCCACTTCTCGTGCTTCGTTTATTCCTGATATCTTATCTAAAAACCATCTTCCTGCATCTCTCATCCATCGTATTGCATCCCGTACAGCCTTTATACCCGGCACTGGACCTCGCGCGCCTATCATCACTGCTCGTATTCCAATATCCATTTGGGTATTTGGAGTGCAGTTGGAAGGCATTATTGACACCGGCAGCGAACGCTCGTATATCAACTCTCGCATTTACGAGAAGGTATATGAGTTGAGCTCCGGTGAATTAACACCTGATGATACGCAGCGTCGTGGTGTCCTGTTAGCCAACCACACGCTCTGTAAAACTAAAGGTGGAGCTCCTTTTATAATTCAGGTTGGTACAGTTGCGGGAGAGCAGTACTTAAGTGTATTGGACGGGTTAAGTCATCAAGTAGTATTGGGGATGGATTTTGCTCTGTCATTTAATTTAAAAATTGATTGTGAGAAACGAACTTGGCGTTTTGGCGTCAGTAACGAAGAACATCCATTCGAGCTAATCCGTTGCCGCGAAAACCCTACAAGGTTTAATTTATTAACTACAGAACAGCGGGAAGACTTTGATCAATTTTTAAAACTTGAGATGCAAAAATTCGAGTCATTACCCAATCAGGGGCTAACCGATTTGGTTCAGCATACCATCGTGATAGAGGCTGGTGCTAAACCGGTAAGGATTCGTCCTTATCGACGGAGCCCAGCCATATCCGCTGAATTAAACCGCCAAGTCATCGAATTAAAAGAAAAGGGTTACATTAGGGATAGTGTGAGTCCGTGGTCGTGTTCACCGGTTATGGTTCCGAAAGCGTCGGGTGATCTACGTTTTTGCGTCGACTATCGTCCTGTAAATAAATTGACATCTCCACCAGCGCACCCGTTGCCAAATATGTTGCGAATTCTCAGTGCGTTGCATCATGCCGTCTTCATAAGTACGATGGACCTCAAAGAAGCTTTCCACCAGATCTTAATGAGTGAGGAGTCAATTCCATACACTGCATTTTCGGTGGAAGGTTTGGGCCATTTCGAGTGGGTTCGCATGCCATATGGTCTTTGTGGTGCTCCCAGCACTTTCCAAAAGGCCATGGATAAATTACGTGAACGCTTTATTAAGCTTCTTGCTGATCGTAAATTACCGATGGTGTGGGCGGAGAAAGTATTTGCGTATCTGGATGATTGGGTCATAATTAGTGAGACCTACGAGGAACATAAAGAGCTTCTCTCTTTAGTGTTTGAAGTTTTTCGTGATGCTGGTCTTTTAATCAATCCTATTAAATGTAAATTCGCGCGCTCGGAAGTAAAATTCCTAGGCTTTATTGTCGATTGTGAAGGATTAAGACCAGACCCAGAAAAAATGGCTCCAATCATCCAATACCCCCGCCCCACCACTCGCAAACAACTCCGTCGATTTCGTGGCATGATAAATTGGTTTCATCGGCACCTGCAAAATATTGCCCGCGTACAAGGACCTTTAAACAAACTCTGTAGTCCTACAGCGACTTGGGTTTGGGGTGAGAAAGAAGAGGAAGCTTTTCAACAACTTAAGAAGGCATTAATTAATGCCAAGCCTCTTTCCATCCCAAAAGTTGGTTTACCGTATTTCTTGTATACCGATGCAAGTGATACTGGTCTCGGTGCTTTTCTTGTGCAGAAAGATCCTGACACAAGTAAAGAATATTTAATAACTTGTTTAAGTCGCCCGTTGCGCGGAGCTGAAACACGGTACACTACGACGGAAAAGGAATGTCTTGCAGTTGTGTGGGCCGTGCGTAAGCTCCGTTGCTACTTGGAAGGCGCACCGTTCACCGTTATTACAGACCATTCATCACTCAAGTGGCTTCATTCGCTTAAGGACCCTAGTGGTCGACTGGCTCGTTGGGCAATTGAATTGATTGCTAGCCAAGTCACCATCGAACACCGCAGGGGGACCGAAAATGAGGGCCCGGATGCACTTTCTCGGTTACACGAGGATGTTGAACCGGCCCCGTGGTCCGAAGTCCTTGAAAACTTGAAGAATACTAACTTAAATTTTACTTCAGTACTGGCCAAAGATTGGTATGATGCACGTATTGAGAATGTCACTAAAAACCCTAATAATTATCCGGGATGGCGTATAGTCGACAACAGACTGGAATATTACAAACCTGACTATTTAAAAGACACAATAGGTGATGATGACGCATGGAAAAGGGTGGCGCGGGAGTCCGAAGTCCATGAGATCCTTCGCAGGAATCATGAAGACCCGGACGCCGCTCACCTAGGGCGTGAGAAGATGTATCAAAGAATTTGTATTAAGAACTACTGGCCAGGAATGTATCGTGATATTAGCGAATACATTGAGGAGTGCGAAGTCTGTAAAAAGACCAAATATAAACAGACATCTTCTCATGCCCCTATGCGGACTCGTCAACCTATTGAACCTTGGGCTGTCGTGGCAGCCGATGTAACTGGTCCATTCCCACGCTCGCGAAAAGGATTCGAGTACATTTTGATAATTCAAGACCTTTACACTCGGTTTGTCGAGATATATCCATTACGGAAACAAACCGGTAAAAATGTAGTTGAGTCATTGCGTAATGCTTTTAGGCGATGGGGTTATCCAATGATCTTTGTTACAGATAACGGGCGTGAGTTTATTAATATAACACTACGAGACTATCTGAAAAATGTAGACGTCAAGTTTACGCCACTGGCAGTTGCCCATCCCCAGGGAAACCCGGTTGAGCGGATCAACAGAACCCTCAAGCCGATGATAAGGGCTTATATTGATCAAGATCATACCCTGTGGGATGAGCATCTTGGTGACTTCCAGTTGGCGTATAACTCGTCATATCATGCGTCTATTCACTTATCACCATACTACTTAAATCATGGCCGTGAACCGCGTTTATCGGGGCGGGCGACTGAACTTGAAGTCCATGATTACGAAGATGATAACCCCGAGTGGAAAAATAGGATGACCCGTATGGATCAGTTACGTCATCGAGTCGAGACTGTAATGAGAAAGGAGAGTGAGAGGCAGGCCCTATATTATAACAAACGTGCAAAAGAGCCCCCAGTACTTAATATCGGTGATCGAGTTTATTATCCGAATCGTAAATTATCAAAGAAATCTGATCGGTACTGTGCTACATTAGCTCATAAATTTTTGGGACCCGCCTTTGTTGATAAAATCGTGAGCCCCGTAGTCGTACAATTGCGTGACGAAGCTGGCAAGAACCTCGGCACTCATTACACGGCAGACTTGAAGATACCGCGATCGAGTCCGCGAAATAAAGTAGTTACGTTATAATTTCAGTCATGGCGGACTCTGGAAAGGACGAGGAGGCAGCAGCACGACGGCTGACCAAAAATCAGCGTCGTCGGGCTCGACGCAAGCGAGCCCCGGCCCCAGAAGCCGCACCAGAAGCACGGGAAGCATATCAGGCCCGTGTCAATTTGCAGACACGCCGTCGGCGAGAAAGAAGACGTCGGGCCAGACAACTCCGGGCGCAGAGACAGGGAGAGGGGGCCCCTGTCGTCATTCGTGAGGGTGACCTCGCGAATGAGGAGGAGCGGGCCCTCATCGAGCTGATCAGCTCACCGCGCCGTGGAAGTGGGGGCATCTCGTATGTCCTCGACTTCGCCCCTCGTGACGACGCGAAACCATAAATTACTTTTTCTATTATTTTTTATTATCTTTATAATTCCAATTTATTATGTATTTTCTTTGTAATTCAATTAATGTTTTTAGTAAATCAGCATAAATTACAGCATAAATTTAATTTATTTAATTTAAGGTTAACGCACCCTTGGCAGTTATTGAGGGACGAGGTCGTTCCGTTTTGGAGTTATGTTCGAGTCTGGGGGGGGAGAGTGTAACGGGGTGAAATTCATGTTTTAAGTTTAAATTCAAATTTCGACTCGCGCCAAAACGAGAGCGACCTCCTCCCACAACAACAGCCGATAATTAAACAGTCCACTTATCGCTGGGGTCACTGCTGTCGAGTTTTGGGGACAGTTTTGTTTCAGTCGATGTTGGCCAACCTGCAAGCGAGGGGTATGAGGCTCGGCGATTGTCGAGAGTCGGCCTCTTGGTTTTTGGCTTCCATAGAAGACGGACGCAATTACCCGCTGCAATACAAGTTCATAAAATTCTTATATAAAATAATATCCAGTACAAGCTATTCGTACATACGCCAATTGCCAAGAGCAAATAAGCCCACTGGCTAGTGGAAGCTTATTACCCTGGAAATATAAATTACTGTGGAGTTTGGAATATTGGTCTGGAGTAAATATCGAGGACAGAGGACTTGGTTTTTGAGAGTGAGGAGCAACACCATTGGAATTTTCACGGCTTGGGAGTTTGCTAGAGGATAGTGTAAAAGTGAGTGGAGTCTTTCTGTGAAAATTGTCAGTAGAGTCATTTTGTATTGTCAGTAGAGTCAATTGGTATTGTCAGTAGAGTCACTGTAAAATATAATTTTCAAGGAAAATTTTGTCGAGTCACCTTCACCGTTCATTTTATTAATTGTTCACTGTCATAAAATTTTTGTAAGACGACCCGTCTCCAATAAATACCAGGCTCATTCTCTTATATAAATTTCTTATTAATTAATCAAACATCTTCCCCTATAAGTATAAGTTATAACAAATATCTTCTCTCTCTTAAATTTTAATTTGCTGCGTGGTCCAGTTGGGTTTCACCCTCACCTGGAGATCCTGAGCATAGTCAGACAGGTTTACAAAACACCTGAAGTTTTGTACATGAGTGGGATACTCGTTGCATGGAGACCACAATTAAATTCATGTAATAAGTACACCCATTACAATGTATTATTATTATTTTTTTAAATCTTCAATGGCATACCAATCCTAATTATTGTAATATTTGGCTAGCCTCTCTGTGCTAGCACGACAATTACTTTTTATTTCAAAAACGGTTTCGCCCCGAATATACTTGCTGGGCTCATCAGTAAAGTTGATGCAAGTATATTCTACTTTAGACCGTTTAATTGATGTTAAATTTTATACCCAATTCCATTTTTTTCCAAATTTGGAAAAAAATGGAATTTTTTCTCCATTCCATGTTTAATGCCTCTTATATTTATTTGCTGTTAGTTATTTAATATATATGAATGCTAATGCATTCATATATTCTTTGATTGGTGTTTTAATATTTTTTTAAATCTTCAATGGCATACCAATCCTAATTATTGTAATATTTGGCTAGCCTCTCTGTGCTAGCACGACAATTACTTTTTATTTCAAAAACGGTTTCGCCCCGAATATACTTGCTGGGCTCATCAGTAAAGTTGATGCAAGTATATTCTACTTTAGACCGTTTAATTGATGTTAAATTATATACCCAATTCCATTTTTTTCCAAATTTGGAAAAAAATGGAATTTTTTCTCCATTCCATGTTTTTTCCATTTTTTTCCAAATTTGGAAAAAAATGGAATTGGGTATAAAATTTAACATCAATTAAACGGTCTAAAGTAGAATATACTTGCATCAACTTTACTGATGAGCCCAGCAAGTATATTCGGGGCGAAACCGTTTTTGAAATAAAAAGTAATTGTCGTGCTAGCACAGAGAGGCTAGCAAATATTACAATAATTAGGATTGGTATGCCATTGAAGATTTAAAAAAATATTAAAACACCAATCAAAGAATATATGAATGCATTAGCATTCATATATATTAAATAGCTAACAGTAAATAAATATAAGAGGCATTAAACATGGAATGGAGAAAAAATTCCATTTTTTTCCAAATTTGGAAAAAAATGGAATTGGGTATAAAATTTAACATCAATTAAACGGTCTAAAGTAGAATATACTTGCATCAACTTTACTGATGAGCCCAGCAAGTATATTCGGGGCGAAACCGTTTTTGAAATAAAAAGTAATTGTCGTGCTAGCACAGAGAGGCTAGCCAAATATTACAATAATTAGGATTGGTATGCCATTGAAGATTTAAAAAAATATTAAAACACCAATCAAAGAATATATGAATGCATTAGCATTCATATATATTAAATAACTAACAGCAAATTATTATTATTATTATTATTATGATTATTATGTATTATTTTATTCATATACTTTACACAAAATAAAAAACGAACTTTATAAAATATCGTAAGTTTCTAAATTACCAACGTTCAAGTTGGTTACCATGTTTGGAATGATACTCCTATCGGAATTGTTGAATCAGCTTGTCCTTTGTCTTCTCCTCCAGCGATCCTTTTTTAAGAGGTGGGGAAGGGGAGGGGGTAAAATGAGTAGTGAAGGTGTTTTCTTGTGCTGCTGTTGAGTCCTATCGTCACTCGCTTTCATCCCCCCTCTCAAAATGAGTGAGTCCGTGCGGACTTTGACGTCACAGTAACTTCAATTTCCCTGGACTGTCGCTGCCATGGAGTCTCGCCATATTGTCTGCAGCTTAGTCCCAGCAAAATAATCTCTTAATTGGTTTTTTGAATATTTTGGGAAAGTTTTGCCAACAAGAGGATTATAGTCATAAAAATATGGAATTAAACGTCTGGCAAAAAATCCTTATGGGTTTTCTCAAAATATTCATTTATTTTATATTCTAAGTGACCATTACAATAATTGTATTCTTATTTTATTTCTACTATATCTATATATATATATATATATATATATATATATATATATTATATCTAAATATATAAGGTATTCTAAAATTCCCGCCTATAGATATAATTGTTTTATTTCATTTTTCTATATGGTGGTCATAGAGAGCGCTGTGTAACCCGTTGGCTACACAACACTGGTACACAACTGACCATTATCCATCTATATTCACCTGACAGTATTAATAGTATAACCGTCAGAGAGAGAGAAGACTTCTTCTCTCTGCAACCGTCAGAGTTTTTAACAAAAGACTGCGCAGTACAATGAAACAAAGAACGGTCGATAAAATAACCATGTTGTGTTTGGTTAATCTGTTTTTTTCTTCTTCTTTTATTAAGTGAAGCGACGTTAGTTTTTTGTGATAATTTTGTGTCAATATGAATAATGAAAATTGTAATTTAATTGGAATGCAATTTAATTCATATGATGAGTTTGAAAAATTTATATCGGAATATCAAAGAAGAAATAAATGTGTTTTATCTAAAATTGATTCACGTTTTTTATTAGAAAATAGTTATAAAATAAAGCCAAACATGAAATTAAAATATAAATTGATACATTTAGTTTGTAAACATGGTGAACATTATTATAAATCACAAAGTCGAGGGCTTCGTAATGTCAAGTATGTATAATTTGTTGAATATACCTCGTATGATTGTATTGTAATTAATAATATTCTTTATATTGATTTAGGACATACAAACTGGGTTGTCCAATGTTTATTCGAGTTGTAGTCTCGGAGGATAGACAATTCTTGATAATAAAAAATGCAAACGAGTTACACCAATATCATGAAGACTCAGATGTACGTATATTATATATTGTGTAAAAAAAAGAAATAAAATAGGTTAGTAATTTATATGTATATATTTCGTAGGAATTCTTCGATTTATATCCTGAACAACGGAGACTAGATCCAGACTACAAAAAACATATTGCCGGTATTTTAGCTGTAAAAGCGGATAAAAAATTATTACAAGAAAAAATTAAAAATGATACTGGTAAAACCGTTTCAATTAAAGATTTACATAATATTAATCAACAATTTAACAAAAATGAAAATGACAATAATCTTAAACTTGCTCATGATTTTTTGAAAAGCCAAGGTAATTTATCGATAAATTCTATTGTATATAATTATTAATTATTATATTATGTTATTGATATAATAGGGGCATCAGTACATATACTGGATGATAAAAATACGTGTGTAGGATTAAGTTTTTATACACCAGATATGATTGTAGCAATGGACACTTATCCTGAAATGATTTTTCTAGATGGTACATATAAATTATTAGATAATAATTCAACTGTTATGATTATGATAGTTGTTGATTCGAATAAAATTAGTCGTGTTGTAAGTATTGGAATACTTGCTAATGAAAAATATGAAACAGTTAAATGGTATTTATCGATGTTTGCAAGAGAAAATTCTTGTATGATATCAAAAATTAAATGTTTTATGACTGACAAAGATTTAGTTGAAAGAAAGGTTATATCTGATATTTTTCCACATGTTCAAACATATTTATGTTTATTTCATACATTAAAGACTTTTCATCGACAAATAACTACTAAAAAAATGAATATAAACGCAGCTGAGAAGGATAAAATACTAAAAATTTTACAGCGTTTGGCGTACAGTAATACACCCTCGGAATATGATCATATTTATAAAGAATTAAAAAAAAACGCACCAAAATCGGTATTAACATATTATGACTTAAACTGGCACAACATACGAGAACAGTGGACCGTACATAGTATGCTTAGTGATACATTTGGTAATGACACGAATAATTATTTAGAATCATTAAATGGAAAATTAAAATTGATAATTGATAAACGACAGCCGCTAATGAGATTTCTTAAATCTTTTTTTGTTTGGAAAAGTAATTATGAAATTGAAACGCGTCGTAAAATGGCAAAGAATTTCCTAAAGAAAGATGTAAATAATGTAGTAGATGCTTTTGAGAATGAATATAAAGAATATTTAACAGAGAGGGCATTTGAATATGTAAAAAAAGAAATTGAATTATATGAATTAATTAGTTTAGCATCAATTGAAATAAAAAAACAAACGTGTCAAGTAAAATATAAAACTGATATATTGAATGTTACAATAAATGACTGTCAATGCGTAGAATATGTTTCATTACATTTGCCATGTAGACATATATTTGCATTGCGTAAACACTTAGAATTACCGTTATTTTTGAAAACTTTGTGTGCAGAACGTTGGACTAATAATTATTATAGACAAATGATTGAACCTGTAGATAAATTTCACGATCAAAATGATGCAGAGACAACTATTTTTAATATTAACAATTATCAAGTTGATATACCAAATGATGATTCCGAAAAATCTAATAAATGTAGTTTTAAAAGTTCGGTCAATTTACAAGTAAAAGTATGTTTAGAAAGAATTTCGTTACCAGTTAAATGTCAAGTACGTGGACGACCAAAAGGAACTGATAGAACTGCAATTGGAAGATTTAAAAGTAATAAAAAAAAATCATTCACAGATAAAAACAAATTTGAACAAATTCGATTGATGTTGACATGGTTAAATATTAAAAGACCTTCGATAATAAAAAATGTATTTAATAATGAATACTTATTAAAAATCGATGATTTTGATTTACAATCGAAACATATTAGATCGAGTTTTACAGACGATAAATTAGATTATAATTTATTATCGTCTTACTTTGAGGTTAAATCTTTTCGAAAGATTCAAAAATTGATTGACGACATGAGATCTAAAAAAAATTCATGGAATTGCCCATTGTGTTATACAAAAAAAAAAGATAAAATGATATCTTGTATGGGATGTTATGCCTGGTTTCATTATCAATGTGTAAATATAAAAAAGAAAAGAAATCAATGGTACTGCCCAGAGTGTAAATAAATAGTAAATAATGTATTATATTTTTTGTACATTTTATATTGTATTCATTGATATGTAATAAATTGTTTGTAAAATTATAAGTAATTTATTTATGCTCGTTTGAATTACCATCGCATCATTAATATTCAATTACCAGTATGACAGGATTTAAATTTACCATTGTATATGTCTGAAAATTACAATAATAACAATATATATATTTTTCAATAAGAAGTATATTATACACCCATTGATATATAAATATATTAGACTGATTCAAAAAAATCGACTAATTTTTTTTTCTCCATTATTATTGAAAATATTGTTGGGAATGACGAAAAAGAAAAAAAAATACTGTAAAAGTTTGAGCTCTTAATATTAATGCTAACAGCTGCCGTATCGCAATTTTCTATTTCCCATGTTTAAATAACATGCGAAAATTTATTTTTTAAGCTTTGGAATTTTGTAGCTCACAGTGCGGGAGACCAATACTTTTAAATGTTCAAAACTTATCCTAATGGGAAATTTGACGACGCTCTACAAAAAAGTTCTTTTATAATTTTTCAATATTTTTATTTCTTCAAAAGTTATTCGAAGTTAAAGTTAGATTGAAAATCAATTTTTACATTTTTTTAAATTTTTTGTTGACGCAACCATCAACTTTATTGGAAAATTTTATAGGACATTTATTGTAGAACATTTTATTTCCTATAACTTACGACTACTTGTGAGAAATATGAAAAATTTTCTCACAAGATAAGTTATAGGAAATAAAATGTTCTACAAAATTTAACGATAAATCATGTAAATTATGCAGCACAACACTTTTTATTTATTCAGGTTTTTTTTTTTTTTTTTTTTTTGGTTTTTCAACCAAGGATACAACTTTGTGAGATTGTCAATATCAAATTGTTGGAGTGTAAGGTAGCGTCGTTTTGCTTTAGCATTCATTAAACTATTTTCTACTTGATTATCGAGTAAACCTAAAATATGACCAGCTTCGTGTGTACACACAGTAGTCAACAATTTAGCTGACCATACATCATATACGTCAAAACAAATGAATCTATTTGGTGGGCATGAGGCATGACCTAAAATATTACCACTGCTGTTACCATTATCATCAAATTTGCTTGTATGTCCATGAGACCCGCACGTAAATTTTACAATTAAATCATTTGACGTATGATTTTCTGTATTATTTTCGTTTAAAATTTTAAAAAACTCAAATTTCAATTGCTTGTTAATTTGTAAAAATGAGTTTTTTAGTATTTTATTGGATTGTTCTAAAGTCATTTGTTGTGGATGCTCATCCTTTACGGTCGGTAAACGAACGGGTATAGGGAAATCTTCTTTCGTATATCTGATTCTTGTATAGCAGTATTGTGTAGATGATTTGACGGGATATAGATACTGGCCCAAAATATACTTGAAGTAGTAAAAAAAGTGCGGTAATAAAAGTAAAAATAATAGTAACAATATAAAAATCCACATAATTCAAATCAATGTTCAGATACTACATATATGACACGAACGTTTCCTTTTTTTATATTGAATATAAAATATAAACAAAAAAGAACTAATTAAAGCAATATAATATTTTGTAATTAATAGTTGTGATCGTCGTCGTCGTCTAAGAGCATTTTGCCTACGTACAGTTTAAGTATTTCACCGCATTGCATTCTATCAGCATGCTGTATCAGGAGACACGGTAGTGTCTCGCGCCAAGTACACGTTTAAACACACATGTATATGTGTGAAGTGTCATGGCGCGAGCCTGCCGTGTCTCTATACCGTAGACCGAACGGTATTTAGCTCCAATTTTTAAAAACTTTTTTAAAAAACAATATTTTTAGAAAATTCCTTTTTCAGTCGAAAGATGATTGATTGTTCGTCATAAAATTATGAAACTTTACCCATTTTAGTAATGAGAACTAATTTAAATAATGAAATTAGGCCAGCATATACTATAGCACCCCCATTTTTAATCATTTTACAATTTTTTTCATGCGAAAAGGGCACTGCCAGAGAATAAAAACTTATAAGAAATGCCATGATTCAGTAAATGATATATGTTTTTCTATAGCAATAATTAATTTTTTCGCCACCAGTGGAGCTCCAGTCTATATTTTTTACTATAGTTTGATATGAAATTTACCCGGATAGTCACCTCCACTGCAAATTAACTCCTCTAATAGCCACTTTAGCTTGAAATTGACTGTAACTTGACATCATTGAAATTACCTGCCCGAATTTGCCAATAATTTAACAGTAAAAGTTGAAAAGAAAAATTTGCGGTTAATTTTTGCTCGATTTAGAGGTAATTTTTTATAGAAAATAATTGTTGGTAACGTTCGTTCTTTGCATTTCAGATGATAAGCAAATTATACATAAAATGTCTATACAACTTGCAGTACAATTTGACGTAAATTTACTACCCGAATTAGAATGCAAATTCACTTCAAAAGCTGACTAAACAAAATTTTTCAGGCAGTTTTACATCAATTTATTGTTAATTTGACTTATAAAGTATTTTTTCACCCCCAAATTGTAGACATTTTTATGTATAAATTTGCTTACCTTCTGAAATAGTAAGAATGAACATTACCGACTTTTTTTTTCTAGTAAAAATTTACCTCTAAATTGAGCAAAAATTAACCGCAAATTTGTTTTTCCAACTTTTGCTGTCAAATTGTCTGCAAATTTGGGCAGCAAATTTCAGGCAATTTCAATGTCGAGGTACTTCAATTTCAAGCTAAAGTGGCTATTAGGGTGTGCTATTAGGGTCAGTAAGATTTAGTATAGAAATATACCCTATAAAAAGTGTGCTATTGCACAGTTTGCTTTAGCAACAGTTTACTTTACAAAAGTTTCCTTGAATTTTTCGTCAAATTTTCGTCAACTTTAGACTTTTCCATTTTTTACGTCAATTTGTGGGCAACTTGCTATTGAATTTGATGTAAATTTACTACCCGAACTAAAATGCAAATTCACTTCAAAAGTTAACTAGAAAAAAGTTGTCAATTTTCAGGCAAATTTTGTCAATTTATTGTTAATTTGACTGGAAAAATTGATAAGTATTTTTTTACCATGAAATTGTAGACAATTTCATGAATAAATTTGCTCATCTTCTCAAATGGTAAGAATGAACATTAACGACTTTTTTTTTCGTAAAAAGTTATCCCTGATAGCCAGAGTTTCTAATCAGAAAGTTGGTGTACCTGAGTTGCAACCAACTTGACGACAAGTTGTTGACAACTTTCAGCTCGTGTAACTGTTGACTACATGTTGGCTACAAGTTACTCAAAAACTTGGCGACAATCTACTGCCGCAACCTGTCACCAAGTTTCTGAGCAACTTGTAGACAAGTTGTCGGCAACAGTTACACAAGCTGAGAGTTGTCGACAAGTTCCTCGGAAAGTTGCCGACAACTTATGGAAATGCCAACTTTTGCGGCCAATCTGGCGACAGGTTGCGGCAGTAGGTCGTCGACAAGTTGCGGCCAACTTGGCTATCAGGGTACCTTTAAATTGAAGAAAAATTAACCGCAAATTTATATTTTCAACTTTTGCTGTCAAATTGTCGACAAATTTGGGCAGCGAATTTCAGGAAATTTGACAATTAAAATTACTAAAGTTTGCTGTCCGAATTTGCCGACAATTTGACAGCAAAACTAGAATAAAAGTTTTCTTGAATTTTTCGTCAAATATCTGTCAATTTCGGGCATTTTCGTTACTGACGACAGCTTGTATACAAGCTATTTATGTTTTTCAAGTTAACTAATTGATTGACAGATGGAGGCACTTGAGGCCACTGAGGACGTAACCACTTCCTTGAATTTTTTGTGAAATATCCGTCAACTTGAGGCTTTTCCATTATTGACAACAATTACCCTGATAGCCACACCTTACTCAGTAAGTTCTGCAGTGAAACATTTTCGGCTACCTTAACGAAAAAGTTTCTGGCAAGCTTGGCTGGATAATGCTTTCTTTTTTAAGTTGGCTTCAGAATACGGCAGTAGCTTGAAATTAACTTGCGGTTCAGGTGGCTTTCAGGGTTAAAATGAAACTTTTAATCAACTTAACGTCATTGCCTGACAGTAACCCTAATAGCCACTTTAGCTTGAAATTGACTGTAATTTGACATTGAAATTGCCTGAAATTTTTTGTCCGAATTTGCCGACGATTTGACAGCAAAAGTTGGAAAGAAAAATTTGCGGTTAATTTTTCCTCAATTTAGAGGTAAATTTTGACTACACAAAAAAGTCGGTAATGTTCATTCATACCACTTCAGACGGTAAGCAAATTTATACATAAAATTGTCTACAATTTTACGGTAAAAAATTACTTTACAATTTTTTAAGTCAAATTAACAATAAATTGATGCAAAAATTTGCCTGAAAATTGACGAAAAATTTTTTTCTAGTCACCTTTTGAAGTGAATTTGCATTCTAATTCGGGTAGTAAATTTACCTCAAATTGTATAGCAAGTTGTGTATAAATTGTCGTCAAAAACGGAAAAGTCCGAAAGTGACGGAAATTTGACGAAAAATTCAACGAAACTTTTGTACAGTAAGCTTTTGCTCAAGCAAACTGTGCTATTAGGGAAAAAGTCCGACGTTGACGTATATATTTGACGTTAACTTTAAAGGGAACTGTCGTTAAACAACTGCAGCTCCTTGTTTTATAAAAATCGATTAATCAGATTATGATATTTAGCAGTACAAAATTACTATAGTTGTTAACAAACAATTTTATTGTTTCTACAAAATAATACTATAAACAATATAGGCTCACGTGTCTTAAATTATAACTCGATTTCTAATAGTGTAGATTAAAATCATTCTCAATCAATACGACAAAAAAAAGACAAATCCTACCAAAAACAGATTCTCTGTATAAAATCGCGCCAAGTACACGTTTAAAATTTTTTACAATTAAGACAAGATTCTTTTTACAAAAAAATGAATCAAATCGAAAAAGTACCTAATATAATTCGAAATCATGGAAAACATTTTCATAGAATTGAACAAAAAATTGAAAAAAAAAAATTTCAATGTACTTGGTGTGCCTATAAACTGGAAAAAAAGAATATCATTCAATTTTATTGGAAAATAATTTATATGCGAAATCAATTCTAAAAATTTTGCTTGAATAAATTTAGTAACGCACACCAAGTACATTGAAATTTTTTTTTTTCAATTTTTTGTTCAATTCTATGAAAATGTTTTCCATGATTTCGAATTATATTAGGTACTTGGTATTTTTTCGATTTGATTCATTTTTTTGTAAAAAGAATCTTGTCTTAATTGTAAAAAATTTTAAACGTGTACTTGGCGCGATTTTATACAGAGAATCTGTTTTTGGTAGGATATTATAATATGAGAGAATTTGTAAATAATCTCACGGTGCTATGTTTTAACGAAAATATTTTGTTTGCCATTAAGTCATTTACGTGTTATTCATCAGGTAAATATTAAGACTGAGAATAGAAGGGGACAACAGGGGCAATCTCAAACTGTAACTTTTGAAGCGCAATTACTTTTATCTCAGATTATAAAAAACTTGATAGCTACTAAGGATTGGACAATCTTTATCCATCGATGAACCACAGTCATATAGTACATAACTTATTATTAAATTCTATTCTTGTAAATAAGCTAATTAATATAATCATTGTGTGTCATGGGAAAAATCTGTAATATGAAATGAATAATTTTTAGCACTCAATTTCTCAGAGGAACTATGATAACCATAAATATAATTATAATTAAAACGTATTAAAATTTTTAGAACAACACACTTGAAAATTAACAAAACAAGAAAAAAAATCATCATTCATAAGACAATACTTTAATGCTGTGGTATTTGCTGATGTTACAGACCAGTTTGATATTAAGGTCAAAAAAAAAAAAAAAAAAAAAAATGACCACAATAATTACTTTCAATATCTAAACATCGATCTTTAATTCATTTGAAGTTTACTTAACTATTTAAATTTGGTTTCTCGCGCCTCCGCAACAACTCTACCCCTGTGAATAATCTAATATACTTGAGTATAGGTCGATATGTATACATTTGTAGAATAGTATACAAATGCCGCTGTTTAAGACTCAGCAGCATACAACACAATTGAAATTAAAAAGAGCTGTATTGTGAGGACTTGAGTTTATCCGTCTTTCAAGTCCTCAGTTTGTTGGGTAGTAGTGGTGGTGGGGGGAGCGGGAAAGTAAATTCAACTAGTATGGTACGAAGTAGTCATATTAAAAAGAGCTGTATTGAGGACTTGAGTTTGTTGGGTAGTAGTGGTGGGGGGGAGCGGGAAAGTAAATTCCACTAGTTTGGTGCAGAGTAGGAGCGGGAAAGTAAATTCAACTAGTATGGTACGAAGTAGTCATATTAAAAAGAGCTGTATTGAGGACTTGAGTTTATCCGTCTTTCAAGTCCTCAGTTTGGACTTGAGTTTATCCGTCTTTCAAGTCCTCAGTTTGTTGGGTAGTAGTGGTGGTGGGGGGGGGGGGGGGGGGGGGGAGCGGGAAAGTAAATTCAACTAGTATGGTGCAGAGTAGTCATATTAAAAAGAGCTGTATTGAGGACTTGAGTTTGTTGGGTAGTAGAGGTGGGGGGGGGGAGCGGGAAAGTAAATTCAACTAGTATGGTACGGAGTAGTCATATTAAAAAGAGCTGGATTGAGGACTTGAGTTTGTTGGGTAGTAGAGGTGGGGGGGGGGGAGCGGGAAAGTAAATTCAACTAGTATGGTACGGAGTAGTCATATTAAAAAGAGCTGGATTGAGGACTTGAGTTTGTTGGGTAGTAGAGGTGGGGGGGGGAAGCGGGAAAGTAAATTCAACTAGTATGGTACCGAGTAGTCATATTAAAAAGAGCTGGATTGAGGACTTGAGTTTGTTGGGTAGTAGAGGTGGGGGGGAGCGGGAAAGTAAATTCAACTAGTATGGTGCAGAGTAGTCATATTAAAAAGAGCTGTATTGAGGACTTGAGTTTGTTGGCTGGATTGAGGACTTGGGTTTATCCGTCTTTCAAGTCCTCAGTTTGTTGGGTAGTAGTGGTGGGGGGAAGCGGGAAAGTAAATTCAACTAGTATGGTACAGAGTAATCAAATTAAAAAGAGCTGGATTGAGGACTTGAGTTTATCCGTCTTTCAAGTCCTCAGTTTGTTGGGTAGTAGTGGTGGGGGAGAGCGGGAAAGTAAATTCCACTAGTTTGGTACAGAGTAGTCAAATTAAAAAGAGCTGTATTGAGGGCTTGGGTTTATCCGTCTTTCAAGTCCTCAGTTTGTTGGGTAGTAGTGGTGGGGGAGAGCGGGAAAGTAAATTCCACTAGTTTGGTACAGAGTAGTCAAATTAAAAAGAGCTGTATTGAGGACTTGAGTTTATCCGTCTTTCAAGTCCTCAGTTTGGACTTGAGTTTATCCGTCTTTCAAGTCCTCAGTTTGTTGGGTAGTAGTGGTGGTGGGGGGGGGGGGGGAGCGGGAAAGTAAATTCAACTAGTATGGTGCAGAGTAGTCATATTAAAAAGAGCTGTATTGAGGACTTAAGTTTGTTGGGTAGTAGTGGTGGTGGGTGGGAGCGGGAAAGTAAATTCAACTAGTATGGTGCAGAGTAGTCATATTAAAAAGAGCTGTATTGAGGACTTGAGTTTGTTGGGTAGTAGAGGTGGGGGGGGGGGGAGCGGGAAAGTAAATTCAACTAGTATGGTACGGAGTAGTCATATTAAAAAGAGCTGGATTGAGGACTTGAGTTTGTTGGGTAGTAGAGGTGGGGGGGGGGGAGCGGGAAAGTAAATTCAACTAGTATGGTACCGAGTAGTCATATTAAAAAGAGCTGGATTGAGGACTTGAGTTTGTTGGGTAGTAGAGGTGGGGGGGAGCGGGAAAGTAAATTCAACTAGTATGGTGCAGAGTAGTCATATTAAAAAGAGCTGTATTGAGGACTTGAGTTTGTTGGCTGGATTGAGGACTTGGGTTTATCCGTCTTTCAAGTCCTCAGTTTGTTGGGTAGTAGTGGTGGGGGGAAGCGGGAAAGTAAATTCAACTAGTATGGTACAGAGTAATCAAATTAAAAAGAGCTGGATTGAGGACTTGAGTTTATCCGTCTTTCAAGTCCTCAGTTTGTTGGGTAGTAGTGGTGGGGGAGAGCGGGAAAGTAAATTCCACTAGTTTGGTACAGAGTAGTCAAATTAAAAAGAGCTGTATTGAGGGCTTGGGTTTATCCGTCTTTCAAGTCCTCAGTTTGTTGGGTAGTAGTGGTGGGGGAGAGCGGGAAAGTAAATTCCACTAGTTTGGTACAGAGTAGTCAAATTAAAAAGAGCTGTATTGAGGACTTGAGTTTATCCGTCTTTCAAGTCCTCAGTTTGGACTTGAGTTTATCCGTCTTTCAAGTCCTCAGTTTGTTGGGTAGTAGTGGTGGTGTGGGGGGGGGGGGGGAGCGGGAAAGTAAATTCAACTAGTATGGTGCAGAGTAGTCATATTAAAAAAAGCTGTATTGAGGACTTAAGTTTGTTGGGTAGTAGTGGTGGTGGGTGGGAGCGGGAAAGTAAATTCAACTAGTATGGTGCAGAGTAGTCATATTAAAAAGAGCTGTATTGAGGACTTGAGTTTGTTGGGTAGTAGAGGTGGGGGGGGGGGGGGGAGCGGGAAAGTAAATTCAACTAGTATGGTACGGAGTAGTCATATTAAAAAGAGCTGGATTGAGGACTTGAGTTTGTTGGGTAGTAGAGGTGGGGGGGGGGAGCGGGAAAGTAAATTCAACTAGTATGGTACCGAGTAGTCATATTAAAAAGAGCTGGATTGAGGACTTGAGTTTGTTGGGTAGTAGAGGTGGGGGGGAGCGGGAAAGTAAATTCAACTAGTATGGTGCAGAGTAGTCATATTAAAAAGAGCTGTATTGAGGACTTGAGTTTGTTGGGTAGTAGAGGTGGGGGGGGGAGCGGGAAAGTAAATTCAACTAGTATGGTGCAGAGTAGTCATATTAAAAAGAGCTGTATTGAGGACTTGAGTTTGTTGGGTAGTAGAGGTGGAGGGGGGGGGGGAAGGTAAATTCAACTAGTATGGTACCGAGTAGTCATATTAAAAAGAGCTGGATTGAGGACTTGAGTTTGTTGGGTAGTAGAGGTGGGGGGGAGCGGGAAAGTAAATTCAACTAGTATGGTGCAGAGTAGTCATATTAAAAAGAGCTGTATTGAGGACTTGAGTTTGTTGGGTAGTAGAGGTGGGGGGGGGGAGCGGGAAAGTAAATTCAACTAGTATGGTGCAGAGTAGTCATATTAAAAAGAGCTGTATTGAGGACTTGAGTTTGTTGGGTAGTAGAGGTGGGGGGGGGAGCGGGAAAGTAAATTCAACTAGTATGGTACCGAGTAGTCATATTAAAAAGAGCTGTATTGAGGACTTGAGTTTGTTGGGTAGTAGAGGTGGGGGGGGGGAGCGGGAAAGTAAATTCAACTAGTACGGTGCAGAGTAGTCATATTAAAAAGAGCTGTATTGAGGACTTGAGTTTGTTGGGTAGTAGAGGTGGGGGGGGGAGCGGAAAAGTAAATTCAACTAGTATGGTACCGAGTAGTCATATTAAAAAGAGCTGGATTGAGGACTTGAGTTTGTTGGGTAGTAGAGGTGGGGGGGAGCGGGAAAGTAAATTCAACTAGTATGGTGCAGAGTAGTCATATTAAAAAGAGCTGTATTGAGGACTTGAGTTTGTTGGGTAGTAGAGGTGGGGGGGGAGCGGGAAAGTAAATTCAACTAGTATGGTGCAGAGTAGTCATATTAAAAAGAGCTGTATTGAGGACTTGAGTTTGTTGGGTAGTAGAGGTGGGGGGGGGGAGCGGGAAAGTAAATTCAACTAGTATGGTACAGAGTAGTCATATTAAAAAGAGCTGTATTGAGGACTTGAGTTTGTTGGGTAGTAGAGGTGGGGGGGGGGGAGCGGGAAAGTAAATTCAACTAGTATGGTACCGAGTAGTCATATTAAAAAGAGCTGGATTGAGGACTTGAGTTTATCCGTCTTTTAAGTCCTCAGTTTGTTGGGTAATAGTGGTGATGGGGGGGGGGGGGAGCGGAAAAGTAAATTCAACTAGTATGGTGCAGAGTAATCAAATTAAAAAGAGCTGTTAAAACTACGCATGCTCCAGATTCGTGGTAGGGATGCGCAGAGTATAAGCTGTAGTAAGAACTTGTTGTCATCAAAAATTTCAAAACCTCGGTTTGTTGAGTTATCCTATTATACATCCTATTATACATAAATTCGTGTAGCTCTGAGCCAATTGACTCATTCAATAACAAAACAAGGGTTATACGCCATAATATAGTATTCTGCTCTAGTAAGTATACTTTTTTTTTATTATTTAATTTATACTTAATTATTGTTATTATTATTATTTCTTTTTAGTTAAATGCTCAGGGGGTTATCCCCGGTAGTCCGACTCTACCGAGGGCCTCAGCTGAGCGCCAAATCGTAACTGCTGCGATGCATCATCAACAAGATGATCAGCATGCGCAGCAGGCCAAGTTTCGTTGCCTTAGGAGACGGAGGGACCCGAGAATAACAGCCTTTTGCATCCGCGATGCCAGAAACTCAACTTGCGCTGAACAAGTTGGTATTCTAGCTAGTGCAGACACAAACGACTGTTTCATCCCTCCAAGGACGCCAACAATGAGGACGACAAGTTTGACACGGTAGCCGGGGTAAAGTTTGCCAATTTCAAACAGGAGATCCTGATATATCTCGTTGTTATTATTATTATTATTATTATTATTATTATTATTATTATTATTATTATTGTTTTTTTACTCTTCTAGGAATAGAAGAATAAACGGAAAAAAAAACAATCGATTTCCAAAATATTCATCAAAATCTTATTTATCTCCTGGAAATCGTTGGAATTCGATATGAGACGAATTGCTTCATATCATACTGCTATTAGTACATCTACTACTACAGCTTCTGCTGCTGCTGCTGCTGCTGCTGCTGCTGCTGCTGCTGATTTAATGATTCAAGAAAAAAAAAAAATTGAAGGGAAGAAAAGTGTGAAGAAGAAACAACAACAACAATCATCTATCGTAACACAATTACCAATTGAGATCATTGAGAAAATTTGTTGGAATTATGGTAATGAAAACTTTATTGATTTAAAATTAAAGTTAATAATCTTTAAAAATATTAAATTGAATATCAAATTATTTAAAAAGAGCATAAGATTCAACATTGTAGATTGTAATAGACAATTTTGGCAATTAGAATTAAATAATGACGGAATGGGTGCAACTATATTAGATCTTGAAATAAATATAACAAATATAGTCGTATCAACGGCTTTAATAAAAATATACATTAAATATTTAGCATCATACGTTAAAAATAAATTAGATGTTAAATTAATAAATAACATACTTAATTCCTATTGGTTTATAAATAATATGTTTTTGAAAAAAAATCAAAATAACGATTCAAAATTATTATCACCTCTATTAGATAATGATAATCGTTTCATAAAACAAAATATTCAAAATAAAGAGGATTTAAATTCTTCTTTATCGTATAATGCTATTTTTCATTCGATTCTTAGGCTTAATCCAATTTAGACAGATCAATTTAAATTGTATCTTTACCATTCATTTATGCCTTGTAAAATAATTAATGAACATTGTTTGGAATTTTACCAACACGCGAAATACAAAGAAATTCATTTGATTTATCATGAGTATAAAGGATTAAAAGAATATAATAGATATTATGTATTTTGTAAAGGTAATTTTATTGACATTATTTATTCTGATAGAAATGAGAATATATATTTAGATGTTTACAATGATTTATTTATAATTATACATATTAGTAATAAACGTCGATCGTATATGAATATCTATGATTTAAAGTATTTATGTGCTCAAAGTAGATGGACAATGTCCTATCATCTTTTCGATAATTGGATAGAAGTATCAAAAAAATATTACCATTACGACTTATTTAGTACAGAGGAAAACGATGAAATAATGATGTCAGAACTAGATAACGAATTAAAAGTAGAATTAGAGAAATTAGTAATTAACGATGACGATTTTAATTTTAATATCAGTATTTCAATGAAATCTAAAGAATCTAAATATCATTTTCAAAATCGGATATATAATATTCGCCGTAATAGCGATAAATTGATATTTATAGATGCTAGGATTGAGCCAAAAGATAATTATAATGAAAAAAAAATTATTACTACTGTAGATTCTGGTAAAATAAAAATTGAATCATTGCCTGAGGAGTATTTTAAAAATTTATCATCTTGTACTTCAAATATGTTTAATTTATTTGATTTTATACCTAGTAACACTATGAATAATGATATTTATAACTTTCCGAATATTTATTTAATCCGCGGTTTTAATAATCAAACATATTTATTAGAGATTAATAAAAAGACAAAATATTTAATGTATTATGACATGAAAATGAATAAACCTACTAATTCTTTCGATATAGCACAATTTCGTACTGAATTTAATTTAAGCATTAGTAATGATGATAGGATAAAAAAAAATAATTATGCTGTTATTATGACATTTGAAGACTTTATAAAAACTTTATAAACAAATAAAAATATGTATTCAATAAAAAAAAGGTGTATAAATGAAAATAATATTTCTTTAAGATTATTTTATGAGTTATACTTAAAAATATCCTACAAGTCCAATAGTGGCCGAAAAAACATGCAATAATGTATTATAAGATATTATTAAAAAATCATATATATATATATATATTAGGGTGGCCCAAAAAAACCGACTATTTTGTTTTTTTCGAGTCTCTTATGAAAATTTGTTGATTCAATATGTTCTAAGAAGCCTCTCCAAAAATCAGTTCGATAAAAAATTTTCAAGAGGTCGCTCACGAATTTTGAAAACATCAAAAATGATCGAAATTCGTATTTTTTTGTTCTAAATTTCTTCTTTCTCGTGGCAGCTTTAGTTTATATTTATGAAATCATGACTGCACTGAAAATTTCAGCCCAAAATTCAAATATTTAAACGGCGCTCAAGAATTTTGAATATTAACTGATAATATGTAACTAATACTTTGAATTAGTTTTTGTATTTTTTTATAACTCAATTATTGTCATTTCACTTAAATATAACTTTTGCATAACCGAAAATATACAGGACAGTCTTAAACAATAAAATTGGGTAAGTTTTGAATAAGCAAAAAAATCTAAAAATTGAATTAAAAAATAAAAAAAGTATGTAAATAACTTATTATTTATATATCTCGGGTTGTATTTTTATTCATTATGATACAAATTGATAGTGAAAAATTGAGAAGCATTATTATTAATATTCAAGGGTCGCTCGAAAGCATCCAAGAGACAGTACTCGGAAACATTAAAAATTCTTGAGCGCCGTTTAAATATTTGAATTTTGGGCTGAAATTTTCAGCGTAGTCATGATTTCATAAATATAAACTAAAGCTGCCACGAGAAAGAAGAAATTTAGAACAAAAAAATACGAATTTCGATCATTTTTGATGTTTTCAAAATTCGTGAGCGACCTCTTGAAAATTTTTTATCGAGCTGATTTTTAGAGAGGCTTCTTAGAACATATTGAATCAACAAATTTTCATAAGAGACTCGAAAAAAACAAAATAGTCGGTTTTTTTGGGCCACCCTAATATACATATAGATATAAGACTGGTTCAAAAAAATCGACTATTTTTTTTTTTTCAAAACCCGCAGTAAAATATCTTCCTAGTTATGAAAAAAGTAGCCTGTGAAAACGGGAGCTCTTAATATCAATTTTGAAAGGTCGATCATCGTAAATTTTATATTTTACGTTTAACTAACATGGAAAAAAAAATTTTTTAACTTTGGAATTTTACAACTCATTTTGGAATTAACATGTCGGAGTGAGAGATACATATTTTTTAAGGAAATTGAACGCTCTAAAAGAAATTGTCTCGTATGTTTTTTTTTCTCTAAGTTTACTCCTTTAAAAGTTACTAGTTCAGTGAACAGTTGGTGAATTCATAAGAGCAACAATACTGCGCATGCACAAGTCGAAGGTGGCGTAATGGTGGGCGCAGTCAGAGCTTACGTTTTTAATGTGTGTATGGTATAGCTGGTGTATATATATATATTAAAATAAATTATCATGGCATTATGTTTCAAGAAAAAAATGTTGTTTGACAAATTTTTATTTACATATCACTCGAAAATTATGACGCATACACAACGTACATTTTCTTCTCAGAGTTTTACTCTGAATTCTAAACAGAGTTTATTTTTTTAATGTGTGTGTGTGTGTGTGTGTGTGTGTGTGGTGCAGTTGGTATATATATATATTAAAATAAATTATTATGGCATTATGTTTCAAGAAAAAAATGTTGTTTGACAAATTTTTATTTACATATCACTCGATAATTATGACGCATACACGCCGTACATTTTCTTCGCAGAGTTTTACTCTGAATTCTAAACAGAGTTTATTTTTTAATGTGTGTGTGTGTGTGGTACAGTTGGTGTATTATATTCATTAAAATAAATTATTATGGCATTATGTTTCAAGAGAAACATGTTGTTTGACAAATTTTTATTTACATATCACTTGACAATTATGACGGTTATACGCCGTAAATTTTTATCTCAGAGTTTTACTCTGAATTCTAAACAGAGTTTATTTTTTAATGTGTGTGTGTGTGTGGTACAGTTGGTGTATTATGTACATTAAAATAAATTATTCGAGTTTAAAATTTAACATGTAATTAATTTAACCTTTTTTTCTTAAATATTTCATAATTATATCACTGTTAAAAATTTCTATTGTAATTTTACAAAAAATGTATTGGAAGCTAATAGGCAAAACATTTAGCCATAATTCAAATTAGGTATTGTAATTTTACAAAAAAACGTTTCCTACTGTATTTGCTTTGGAATATTACAAAGTAATTATAGTAATATTACAAAACTTTTTTTGAGAGTTAGTCTTCTAATTTTACATTATGAGTTTTGTAATTTTACAAAACATATGAAGCTCTGTTAGATTAATGATATTGTAAAACGGTTTTATAATTTTACAAAGGTTTTTCGATCAGCCAGGTTTGAAAAATTACAACATCTCTCTTTAATTTTACAAACCATCTAAATGCTTTTTTCAAAGTAATTTTACAATATAGTATTGTAATTTTACAAACATTGAATATGACCAGATTTCATTTAATTAAAAAATAAAAAGCAGATTGATTTATTTTCTTAATTTTTTGTTTAACTATTTTTGGCGATGCTGGGATTATTAGGTCTGCGAATAATTGGATTTCTAATTGCATTAGAAATTTTTAATTCGGAGAAAAAACTTTAAAACTTATCAACGAACGCACACGAATTAGTGGGATTTGAACCCGGGACCCTACGTACGAAAGACCGACGCTTTAAAGACTAGGCTACGCAACTTTTTTTTTTTTAAAAAAAGAAGTTTATTTGCTTTTGAAAAACTACATTTCTTGTCTTACAATAAATTAGCTGCAAACACAAACTTAAAAACTAGCCATACAATTCTGAGTTAATTAACATTTAATGTTAATTTATTGACATCTATAGTCTCCTAGATTAGAGCAGCTGATGTCAACGAAGGATCTCAATAATTTTTATTTATTTTTGTTTGTTTGTATACATGTCACTTAATTATAAATAAACTATTTCTAATAATTCAATTTTGGGAGAAGACACTTGTAACAATGGTGCGGAAAAGAATTTCTTATGAAAAAAAACCACTTAACTAGGCTACGCAACCGACAGTGATTACTGAGTTTAGTGATACACTACATAAGACTTCTTTTATTTTTTTAGAAGTGTTTATTAACAGGGGTTCATACTTCTCTTTCTATTACATACTCAAGTCCTTGAACGGTACTATCTTTGTTGCACTGTACAGTAAATGAAAACTTTGGCCGAGTTTTTCTCTTAAACAAACGAATATTAATATACAATTGTCAATCAATTTAAGCACACTTCGCTAGATTAGACAGTAGTGTTGGAGCAAGTACAGTTTATATTCGCAATAGGGTCTCCTGACATATCATAAACTCTTAAAAACTAGTAACAGAATTAAAAAAAAATTTTCTGCACATTAGAACATCACTTTTTTTCTTTAATTGAATTTTGATGGGTATTTAATTATTATAAACATTGTATATTTTTATTAATAAAGTAATAATTTTTGATAAGCAGTATGAGAATTTCAAAATTACAATTATGAACGATATTCTAATGCAGATAAAAATTACTAGAAAGATTAAATGCGAAAAATGTCAAAACGAAGAAAAAGTTTTGTTAGAAATATCATTAATATCAATAGTGTAATGTTAGTTTTATTACTTCAAGTATGAAAACTATTCCTTGGGATCATAAAGGTTCCTAAAGAAATTGAATTCAATAAGTTTCATACATAGCACAACATTGTTTTCTAAGCGTTTAATAATAAATATAAATGTAAATTTTGAGAAAAAAATTAGGTTCAAATGGCTGCAGAAAAAAATTGGCTGATGTTTTTCATTCATTAAAAAATTCTTATTTACGCGAGCGCTTACTAAAAAATAGACATATCGAGCTGAAATTTTTTGAGGATTTTTTTTTAGTGAGATAACCTAATTTTCGTATGGGACCGAAAAAAAAAATATCGATTTCATTTGACACACACACACACACACACACACACACACACACACACACACACATATATATATATATATATATATATATATATATATATATATATATATATATATATATATATATATATATATAACTTAAGAGCTTAAAAAAATAAAAAGAGCTGGATTGAGGACTTGAGTTTATCGGTCTTTCAAGTCCTCAGTTTGTTGGGTAGTAGTGGTGGGGGGGGGGAGCGGGAAAGTAAATTCAACTAGTACGGTACAGAGTAGTCAAATTAAAAAGAGCTGTATTGAGGACTTGAGTTTATCCGTCTTTCAAGTCCTCAGTTTGTTGGGTAGTAGTAGTAGTGGGGGAGAGCGGAATATTAAATTTCACTAGTTCGGTATAGACTAGTCAAATTAAAAAGAGCTGTTAAAACTACGCATGCACCATTTAAAGGTAGATTCGTGGTAGGGATGAGCAGAGTATAAACTGTAGTAAGAACTTGTTGTCATCAAAAATTTCAAGACCTCAGTTCGTTGAGTTGTATTGGATGGTTGGTATGATGTTGTATTGGATATATAATCATCTCATTATACATAAATTAGGGGAGCTCAGAGCCCATTGACACATTAATTAACAAAAAAAATAAGGTTATACGCCATAATATAGTATTCTGCTGTAGTAAGTATACTCTTTTTTATTATTAAATTTATACTTAATTATTAATATTATTGTTATTATTATTATTATAATTGTTTTTTTACTCTTCTAGGAATAGAAGAATAAACGGAAGAAAAAAAACAATCGATTTCCAAATTATTCATCAAATCTTATTTATCTCCTGGAAATCTTTGGAATTCGATATAAAACGAATTGCTTCATATCATACTGCTATTAGTACATCTACCAATACAGCTTCTGCTGCTGCTGCTGCTGATTCAATGATTCAAGAAAAAAAAAAAATTGAAAGGAAGAAAAGTGTGAAGAAGAAACAACAACAACAATCATATATCGTAACACAATTACCAATTGAGATCATTGAAAAAATTTGTTGGGATTATGGTAATGAAAACTTTATCGATTTAAAATTAAAGTTAATATTCTTTAAAAATATTAAATTAAATATCAAATCATTTAAAGAGAGCATAAGATTCAACATTGTAGATTGTAATAGACAATTTTGGCAATTAGAATTAAATTATGACAGAATGGGTGCAACTATATTAGATCGTGAAATAAATATAACAAATATAGTCGTATCAACGGCTTTAATAAAAATATACATTAAATATTTAGCATCATACATTAAAAATAAATTAGATGTTAAATTAATAAATAATATACTTAATTCCTATTGGTTTATAAATAATATATTTTTAAAAAAAAATCAAAATAACGATTTAAAATTATTATCACCTTTATTAGATAATGATAATCGTTTCATAAAACAAAATATTCAAAATAAAGAGGATTTAAATTCTTCTTCATCGTATAATGATATTTTTCATTCGATTCTTAGGCTTAATCCAATTTATACAGATCAATTTAAATTGTATATTAACAATTCATTTATGCCTTGTAAAATAATTAATGAACATTGTTTGGAATTTTACCAACACGCAAAACACAAAGAAATTCATTTGATTTATCATGAGTATAAAGGATTAAAAGCATATAATAGATATTATGTATTTTTTAAAGGTAATTTTATTGACATTATTTATTCTGATAGAAATGAGAATATATATTTAGATGTTTACAATGATTTATTTATAATTATACATATTAGTAATAAACGTCGATCGTGTATGAATTTCTATGATTTAAAGTATTTATGTGCTCAAAGTAGATGGACAATGTCCAATCATCTTTTTGATAATTGGATGGATGTATCAAGAAAATATTCCACTTGCTATTTATTTAATTTAATGGACGACGATGAAATAATAATGTCAGAACTGTACAACGAAATAAAAGTAGAATTAGAGATATCAGGAATAGACTATAACTATTGTAATTTTAATATCAATATCGAAATCAAATCTACAGAATCTACATATCAGACATTAAAATTGATTTATAATATTCGCCGTTATAGCGATAATTATATATTTATCGTTGATAAGATTAAGCCAAAAAAGTATTATAATAAAAAAAAAATTACTACTGTAGATTCTGGTAAAATAAAAATTGAATTGTTGCCGGACGAGTATTTTAAAAATTTATCATCTTGTACTTCAAATATGTTTAATTTATTTGATTTTATACCTAGTAACACTATGAATAATGATATTTATAACTTTCCGGATATTTATTTGATCCGCGGTTTTAATAATCAAACATATTTATTAGAGATTAATAAAAAGACAAAATATTTAATGTATTATGACATGAAAATGAATAAACCTACTAATTCTTCTGATATTGCACAATTTCGTTCTGAATTTAACTTAAGCATGAGCAATGATGATAGGATAAAAAAAACTAATTATGCTGGTATTATGTCGTTTGATGACTTTATTAAAGTTTTATAAGCAAATAAAAAAATATTTATTTAATAAAGAAAAATATGTGTGAATGAAAATAATTTTGTTGAAAGATTATTTTATGAGTTAACCTTAAATATACCCAAGAAGTTCAATAGTGGCCGAAAGACGTGTATTAGGTACACATCTTTAGGCTACATTTAAAGTCGTACATTCAGTTAGTATCTTTATTACTTTTGTAATAGAAATCATCATAATACATTATTAAAAAATCATATATAACTTGAGGGCGTATAGCCAATTGACTCATTTATGTCAAGAAAAGGTAATATGCTATGGTATTTTGCTGTACACCTGTACTTATAGTTAATAATGTATAATATCAATCTATAATCGAGTGACACGGTTCTGGGACGCAAGGAAGAATAGAAACCAAGACAATTTTCAACAGACTCAATCGTATCATACATAGGTTAACATGATAATAGCGTTTAGAGATAGTAGTAGTAGTAGTAGTAGTAGTTTTTTTTTTTTTTTTTTTTTTTTTTTTAAGGAAGGAGATTGAGGGAAAAATGCGTCATCGCACCGTAGAAAACAATATTCATATGAAAAGCATAAGCTGCTCTCCATATGCCTATTGTTCTCCGTGTGCCGGGCTCTTCCCCCAAGGATGTATTTACCCAAATGATGTTTTTGAGCAAATGACTGTATCCTTGGGGGCCATACCGGCTAAAAACCTCAAACCCTCCCTTCTTCAGACCTAGCACTGCGGGACCGCGTGAGCATTACTTCGCAGTGCTAGTCTTCCTCTTCTTGTCACCGTCGCTGACTCTTCTCATTCCATACGCTACTCAATCTCTTCCTTCTTCTTTTCCAACAACACTTCTCGGACGTAGGTTGTCATGGTCTTAAAATTGTCTGCCGTCGCCAACATCCGAGGTATCACCAGGTCAGCGGCATTTGGCACTTCCTTCTCCTCCTGAAAGCGCAGCCGTATTTCAGACCAACGCTGACAGGAAAAGAAAGTGTGCTCGGCAGAGTCGACAACTTGCGGACAGTACCGGCAATAAGGATCGGTTCGGATCCCCATACGATACAAGTACTCATTAAACTGGCCGTGACCGGACAGAAATTGGGAAAGGTAGTAATCCACCTCTCCTTCTTTCCGTGAAATCCAGTCACGGACTCGTTTAATGAGCCTGAATGTCCAACGTCCCGTTTCCGCAGATTCCCATCGCTCTTGCCAGAGTCTCAGGGTCTCCTCGCGTTCTCGAGCCTTAACTCTTTCCAACGGTTCTTCCCCAGCCCGACGGGCATCCCAGATGCGTCTCCTCTCGAACCCTAAAAGGTCGATTGGAATCACACCCGCGATGACCATCACGGCTGCTTCCGAAACCGTTCGGTAAGCGCAAGCTATCCTCAGTGCGCCCCTCCGTTGAACAGATGCTAGTCGTCGACGATAGCATTCTACTTTAAGTGACTCACACCAGATTTCTGCTCCGTAAAGCATTATCGAGTTTGAGACACTTATGAGAGCCCGTCTACGGCTGCTCCTCGGTCCTCCGACGTTCGGCATCAACCGAGAAAGGTTTGCCACCAACGTTGCCGCTTTGTTAGCCGCACTGACAATCTGATCGCGAAACGTAAGTTTCGTATCGATCGTCACCCCGAGATATTTCAGAGAACTTCCGCTCTCGACGTGTTGATCCACGACGAGAGCACGGAAAGGACTCGGAAACCACCTCTGGGCTGTGAGTACTATAACCTCAGTTTTTGCCTTAGCTAATGCCATACCATGGTCATTTAGCCAAGCGTCCACTTTGGTCGCGACCAGGCTTGCTAATCTTTGCGCACTCTTGTAAGAGCGCGCAAGCATTAGTGCTGCCACATCATCAGCAAACCCCTCCAGTATCACCTCACTCGGTAGGTCTAGACGTAGAAGTGCGTCGTAAAGGATGATCCAGAGTTCCGGTCCTAAGACAGAACCCTGAGCCGCTCCTCCACTCAGCTTCTTCATCATCTCGCCAAAAGTAGTCTCATAGATCAAAAAACGATCACGTAAGTAATCGTCAATGATCCGAATGAGATACTCGGACAGACCTAATTTCCGAAGCGCTTCCATTATATCCAGCCATCGTGCCGAATTAAATGCATTTTTGACATCGAAAGTCATCATTATGCATACTGGACGAGATCGATGATTTCCCGTCCAAGCTCTTTTAGCAAATGAAAGCGCTTCCGAAATAGCACCGATTGTGCTGCGACCCAACCGAAAACCATGTTGGTTTTCCGCTAGACCACCGGCATCTGCAACTTCAATTCTCAGTCGATTGCGAATTAACGATTCGAGAATCTTTCCAGCTACGTCCAGCATGCAAAGTGGCCTGTAGGACGAAGGAGTATAAGGCGGACCTTTTCCTTTGTCTAACAGGACTAACCTTTGCAGCTTCCATCGTGCGGGAAAAACTCCAACCGAAATGCAGGAGTTGTAAGCACTCAAAAGCAGTTGTTCGTGCTGAGGGAGGAGGGCCTTATAAACCTCAACGGGGATACCGTCGGGGCCCGGGGCCTTTCCTCCTTTGAGATTTTTTACAACTACCCGCAGTTCAGCTGCTGAGAAAGGTGGACAGTCGTCTTCGGGTATAGTCCAAACTGAACTGTCTCGATCTTCACGCTCCGGAAACAGGACATTGACTATTTCCTGCATCGCATCGGGTTCCATAGGTGATACTGGACTGCGACCTAGGAATTTTCGAGTAACAATCTGATAGCCAAGGCCCCATAGATCATTATCTACTTCTTCGCAGACCGCCTTCCAGCATCTCCCTTTGCATCGGTCTTTTAAGTCCTCAGTTTGTTGGGTGGTAATGGTGTGGGGGGGGGGGGGGGAGCGGAAAAGTAAATTCAACTAGTTTGGTACGGAGTGGTCGAATTAAAAAGAGCCTGGCAAATGCGCATGCGCAGTTAAAAAAGAACAAAGGAAAAAACAAGTTCAAACCTGTTAGATGACGACATCATCTAGAACATTCTACTACGCAGTTACAAAGAACAAAGGAAAAAACAAGTTTAAACCTGTTGGATGACGTCATCATCAGCGATCCTTTTTTAAGAGGGGGGGGGGAGTAAAAATGAGTAGTGAGAGTGTTTTTTTGTGTGCTGCTGTCGAGTCCCACCGTCACTCGTTTTTCATCTCCTCTCAAAATGACCGTGAGTCCGTGCGGACCTCGACGTCACGGCAGCTTCAATTTCCCTGGACTGTTGCTGCCATGGTGTCTCGCCATATTGTCCGCAGCTTAGTCCCAGCAAAATAATCCCTTAATTGGTTTTTTGAACATTTTTGGGAAAGTTTTGCAAACAAGAGAATTATAGTCATCAAAATATGGAATGAAACGTCTGGCAAAGGATCCTCATGGGTTTTCCCAAAAAATATTCATTTATTTTATATTCTAAGTAACCATTACAATAGTTATATTCTTATTTAAATATTTTATTTTATAACTACTATATCAACATCTCTATTTTATATCTAGTTATTTATTTGTATTTACACATATAGGGTATTCAAAAATTCCAGCCTATAAATATAATCGTTTTATTTCATTTTTCTATAAGGTGGTCATAGAGAGCGCAGAGTAACCCGTTGGCTACACAACAAGCGTCATTGAATTAATAAGATCCGTCAGACTATACGCATGCTCAATTTGAAGGTCGAGTCATTGTAGAGTCGAGCAGAGTATAAGCTGTAGTGAGGACTTGCGTTCATCAAATTTTCAAGTCCTCAGTTTGTTGGGTAGTAGTGGTGGGAGGGAGCGGGAAAGTAAATTTCACTGGTTTAATAAAGAGTAGTCAAATTGAAAAGAGCCTTGCAAATACGCATGCGCGAGAACGTCAATTTCATGTGCATTTTTTTAATGTGTGAACGTTACAGTTCTTGTACTTATTTAATGTTATACCCTCTTCTAACCTATAAAACCTCTCAATTTAGTAATAATTGAGTATAGCTGGAACTGCGACGTGATAGTTTTGTTAATATCGGGTGTTTTATTATTACTTATTTACAATAGAACGTGGGGATCTATACATTAAAACATGAAGAACATAATCAGTACAGATTTGCGTGATATTGAAGCATTGCATAACCAAGAACTTCGTCAAAGCAAAAATTGTTGCGGAAAGATATCAAAAATAATCATTTTTATTACTGCGATAGTAAGTTATTATCTACTATTTTTTCTTGTTGCTATTTAAATAAAAACTTTTTTAACAATCTAATATTTTCTTTCCCTTTATAGATGTTATTCAGATTGCTGTTTATTATTGAACTAAATACTCGAGTTGCACAAATGAGATCACATTATAATGAGCGACCACAACACTTGAATAAATATTTAGGCAATTCTTCAAGACTGTCATGAACATACCAAATCGCCATTTCAAGATAGCTATTATTACGCAAGAAATTAGCTTAAAAAAAATTATATCGAACCAATAAAGATTTATTTTTTATTTCCGTTAAATAAACAATTATCTGCATTTTTAAATTCAATTCCTTGGTTCCGAAAACATCCACGTTACTGTTAATTATAAATTAGAGAGACTTTTAGTGATATCCATGATACGTAATTGGTCAATCTTTTTTGATGTAAAACTGTAATCATCATAACACTTATTGTTTAAGTTTTAACAGAAATACGAGTTTTGTATTTAATGTGGATTCCGGTAAATGTCTGTTTAAACAACTAATTAAAACAGGAAAAAACATAGATGCTCTTTGTTATCCCTTCTCTTCTCTATTGGCTGAGGATCTGGAGTTATCGAGTTTCCTAATCCTCACATCTATACTGCCGTACGGTTATTGCTTCTGCCTATCATTATTCACCAATTAAAAGAGGACTTGTATCAGTCTTTTTTTTGTAATCCTCAATAGGTAGTTCGGCAAGTTTGCTTATTACCATATGAAGGTACGTGAGAATAGACTCAGTCTATTTAGAGCAATTATATAGACGTATAAGACAGGCTGAAGTGACTGCCAATGAAAACTTACATCAGGCTAAAATTAGGTCAAAATTTTATTATGATAGGAAAATAAATCCACACCAGTTTAGACCGGGTACTAGAGTATTTGTACTACGGGAACCAAGGAAAAGTAAAGGAGACCCGCAGTATACCGGTCCTCATGACGTAATAGCAATCGGTCGGAACGAGACGGCCGAAGTAGATATAGATGGAGTGGTGAAAGTAGTTCATCTCAACAAGCTAAAAATATCTCGTATATAATTTTCAGATGACCGGATTGGTGATACTGCTGAGACTTCTTCCCTTTTCCTTGGGGCTGGTTGAATATGACTGCAGTGGAACGTCAATGAATATGACTACGCTATCATTGTTGGATGTAGGGAAGTGCAATTTCCCCGTAAGAAAAGCGGAAACTGAAAAAGTCTCAATAAGCTTATTGCAACCGGCTGAAATAATTCACGTCCACGTGATTGAATACAAAATTTTAATCAATAGAGTCGTACAGCGTTGCGGAATGCATTCCCATACATCCTCCGTGTTAAACGGGCGTAGAGAGTATTATTTAGAGATGGATTATACTAGATGTAAGAAAATGCATGAAACGGGTGCAAGTTGGCTTTACGATCGAGTCCATATGATTGATTTGAAAATGAACACTACAAACTTTCGACAGGCTATACTAGCCGGTGATCACCATATGGACGGTACATGTGCGGAAAGTGTGTTTAGTGATTCGTGGGGTACTTGGGAAAAAGTAGTGGCCGACGGGTTATTCGAAATATCTCTTTCCGATTATGAAACAACGCTGAACACTAAAACGAATCAGGTAATTTTAAGATCGGGAACGCGATGTTACGCGCAAAAACTTACTTGCGTTAGTAGCGAAGGTATGACCGCGTTCTGGAGTGAAACTCCAAAAGATTCGTGCCTGATGAAATACGCGTTGCTTTACCAAGGATCGGCTACGAAAATCATCGGGGAAGAGGGACATCCAGATGTCTATTCACTCACCACGGAAGATATCACCTTCGCGCTTGCCCAGCGAGGTGAGGTAGAAGTGTGCGGGCATAATGTTGTCAAAACGGAGAACCCGAAACTTTTCATAGTCGCCCTTAAAACCTCAGATTACACCATGCAGGTAGAAGCAATTAAGACCGGAGATATGGATATTTTTGCGTGTGTAAACAGCAAGTTTAGATACGTAGAGAAATTTATTAGGCAGCAGATACAAAACCTCTACCATGACGTCTTCTTTAGACGTTGTGAGTTAGAGCGTTCAGTATTGATGAATGCATTGGTCTTGTCATCATTAGCTCCAGACGAATTCGGTTACGCGCTTATGAAAAGCCCAGGGTACTACACCACCGTTGCCGGTGAATTAGTGCACATTACAAAGTGCCTACCTGTGCCCGTGCGCGTAAGACACGATGAACACTGTTATCAGGAACTTCCGGTAACGTACAACAACCAAAGTTATTTTCTAACCCCAAAGTCAAGGATACTCTTAAAGAGAGGGACTATCATCGAGTGCAATGCTATTCTACCTACTGGGTATTTCATTGATGGAGCATGGTACCATTTGACGCCTCAGAGTGGAGGCGAAGACATTACGAAAAAAAGGGATTATTTGGGCCGACTTATAGGGCCCATAGTCTCCACCATGGTAAGTCATTGAACTTTTTGCATAAAATAAAAGAAGGTCAACAGCTGACGCACCTGTGGTCTATCGACACCCTAACGACGTCAACCTGGTAAAATTAAAAATGTTCTGTCTGATTAATATATAAGCCAGAACGTAACAGCTGTATAATTTACCTTAAACTGCTTATGTTGTGGTTAATTTTTCTAAAAAAAAAAAAATTAATATGATTAAAAAAGGTAAAATAATACACACACACACACACACACACACACACACACACACACACACACACACACACACACACACACACACACACACACTCACACAATTCATACATCTAAAAAAAATAATTAGAAAAAGCTTATTTATAAAGTATTTAATTATTAATATAATTAATTTTTTTTTTCAAAATTTTTTTTTTTTCAAATTTTTTTTTTTGTTGTATCCGCAATGATTTATCATTGTTAAAAAAAAATTCTTCAAATTTTTTTTACCGCTGTAACTGCATCTGCTTTGAATGTCAACTTAACAAACATACGCTTTGAGTAACTTCAATGCCGGCGGTAAAAAAAATTTTAGGAATTTTTTTTGACAATAATAAATCATTGCAGATACAACAAAAAAAAAATTTGAAAAAAAAAAATTTTTGAAAAAAAAAATTTTTGAAAAAAAAAAATTTGAAAAAAAAAAATTTTTGTTTCTCAATTTTTTTTGATAATCGATTTTTTTGATCAAAGAAATGATGATTATCGGTAAAAAAAAACATTTTCAAATCGAAAAAATGAACAAAAACCGAGAAACTACCAATTATGGTGATTTTTGACAAAATTGATAAATTTAAAGCTTTGGGGCACTAAGAAAGAAAAATCGCAGCGATTGGAAATTTTCAGGGTTTTTTCAGGACACTTTGAGGTTGAAAAAAAGTCGAAGATATCCTTTGTTCATCCGTTATATCTAAAGTTATAGCAAGATTTCCGAATATCCTTAAATTTGTGGATTTTGACCTGTTTTTTATCAAACAATATCGCTTTAAAAAAAAATTTTTTTCTCAAATGCCACTACTTTTGCCTCATAGAGAATGTTTTCCAGTTTTCCAAACCCTGCTTCCATTCTCTGTACGACCAATACATCCGAAGTTATTGATTATCAAATCCAAAATGAACTTTTTGGCTTTGATCAATGATAACTCGGCGCCAAATCGTCGTAGAGACTTTTTAAGGCCACCAAATTAAAGAGCATAAAATTTCCGAGAAAAGTCTGACAGTTGGATTATTCAAAAAATTTTATTGTCGTTGGTTTTCTTATGATTACTCCGGAACCGTACATGATAAAAAATTTTGAGGTCCAGATCTGAAAACGAGAAACTTGAGGCTACAATTTGCTTTTTTTCGTTTTTTTATACGACCATTTTTCACCGAGTTACAGCATGTGGAAAATCACCTAAAAATTTCGGATTTTTTTTCTATCCCTTAATTTCTGTGACCAGTGTACTCGAGGTACATAGCCATAGTCAGATGGATCGGGAGTGGTTTTAATTCTAACCACTGTAACAGACCTGGGAGGCAGTTTGTCAATTCCGTTTTGAAAAACGGGACTTCAATATCGCAAAACGTAAATAATTTGCGATCGAAGAAGAATCTAGCACCATATTCGTTAAAGAATTTTGCACCCAAAATAGCAGGATGAACTATGGGGAAGTCGTCTTCCACCACATTAAATTCAACATTGTAACCGAATAATTCTACGTGGATTTTACCAACCGTATATACCGGGTCTTTATTTATGCCCAGTAGCGCTAATTTCGGTTCTTCGTCGATACCTTGCGGTTTATTTAACGCACCAATTCTTATAATATTTCCCTCCGAACCCGAATCAAGCATGGTCGTTAAATAATTTTTAATATCATTGCTTTTGATTAAAATTGCTGGTACCTCGGTTTTTCTTAGACTAATTACGACTGTCACGCCGTTGACTGGTGCGCGACCTCGAAAGGATTTTTCGGCGGGCTTTGAACTTGTTTCGGACTCCCGTAGGACCCGTCGTCGTTCTTTCCTGGGAGTTTGGAGTTTCCCGACGGCCCATAACGCGTTTGTACCAGCGATGCAAATTTAAAACAGTTTGCCAAACTGTGATTTACGTTGCCACAGCACGGGCACTCCTCCCGATTTTTCTCGGGTTTTCTTTCGTTACCGCGAGGGTTGTTCTTATTACCGGATCCGTTATTCTGGTTTCTCCGGTCAACATTACTGTGTTTATTGTTAAATTTACTGTCGTTATTAAATTCATTATTGTTATTGTTGTTACGCAATGCCTTTTTCTGCAAGCAATCCCTTTTAAAATGCCCGCGTTTATTACAAAAATTATATCGAAGCTCTCTATTTTTATCCGCCTGGCACTCTTGCCTAGCTGGCTTAGACCTATCAGGTTGATTACTCTTTATATACGCTACAGAGACCGCGTCTGGTATTTGGAAGCTCTTTGCGTTGTCCTCATGATTTTTAAACGCGGCTATCAACGATGCGTATGTTTGCTCCAACGTATCGTGTGGCTTGAGTAAACATTGAACCTGCAGTAAAGGTGGAATGCCATTAAGAAAAGCCGCAATCGCGTCTTTCTAAATTTTTAGTTTTTCTGATTCAATCAGCGTATCTCTTTCGGTTGTTTCGGCGTGCAGAATATCGCGGGAGATCGTACGAGCGCGGTTGACATAAGAAACCATGTTTTCTTTGGGTCGCATGATGATGTTCTCTAGCTCGGCCTTGCATTGGTTAGCGGAACGGTGACGGTCAAAGACAGTGCGAAGGAGATTTTCGAACTCCTTCATATTACTATATTCCATATTTTCCACGGCGATCCGAGCGTCACCTTTAAATTTTTGCCGTACAAGTGTCAAAAACATAAATTGTTTTTGACACTCGCGTTCTCCTAAAGAAATTTCTATTTTTCGCAGTTCAGCCTCAAGGTCACGTAGTTTTGATTCTTTTTCAATGTTAACTTGGTCCCGCTCCGAAAGGTCACTTAATCGGTCATAAAGGAGTCGTTCCCGGGCCTTAAGATCTGCCTCCCGATCATCGTGCATTTTACACTGTTCGCTAAGTTTATCAGACAGTTCAAGGAGTTCCACCTCTGTCATAGGTTCTCTTTTTCTATCCATTTTAAGAAAAAAAAAATAATTATTTATTTAAGCTTCCTCAATTGTCGCGCTATTTATCAGCTATTTATTTTTTTTGAATATACTTTATGAAATATATTACTTCCGTAAATTAAAAAAAAAAAAGATTCTCGAAGTAATTGTAATCAACGATTTAAAAAAAAATTAATTTATAAGGTTAAATAGTTCAATAATAATTTAAATTGACTAATTGATAATTGATTTGAGAAAGAATAAAAAACAAATTATCTATTTCCTATAGAAGATAATCAATTTCATACGGTTTAACGTTAGACTCGATAGCATTGATAAATCTTAATTCTTAGCTCACAATTGAAAATTCTTAAATAAATAACATTTATTCGGAATCACAGTAATGAGCAATGGACAGCATTAATATAAAAATTGATGAAAGATAACTTCCGTTAGATCAACGGGATAGAATTCTCATTCGGGATCTTCTATAGTTATTATTCCAATGTTTATATTAATTCTGTCAACTGATTCAATAATGTCAAACTTGGATAAGTGTTATAGTTCATTAATCTAGTTAAATTGAAATAACTCAGTAACGTTTTATAACGAATTCCGTACTGTAAAGCACTAACGATTATAACGATATTGACGGACATTTTCCGATGGTAAGAATTTTATTCATAACTAATATCACAATCCGACGGAGAATAAAATTACTCATTAAAACACCGATACGTCGTTTACTGATCAATTTAAGTGATAAAATAAAATAAAGTTCCACGGGAAATAATTGAATAATTCAAAAATCGTTCCCGTTTTTACGAAGTGATCGCGAGTATTTATAATTATTTTGTCATAAAACATTTAGCACTTTTTAATACGAAGGAAAAACACTCGCGGTCTTTCTCTATTAAAATTTCCGTAGTGTTATATCAGATTGATATAAATTAATGATTTAGTGGGTATTTGATCCAAGCCGAAGCCTATAGACCGGGAACCCCAGAGATCTTTTATTGAGAAGGATAGGTTTAATTTTTATTTAATGAAACATCATTTAATTTTAATTTTCAACTATAATAACAATTCGATTACAAAAATGTTGAGGTTTAGAGATTCTGCTTTCAATTACAATGTTGGAATTACCTCCTGATTCAAATAAATTTCAATTATAATCCAAAGACAGGTGGCTAGTCAGCCGACTCTGATTTACAAGATTCAAAATTATATTGACTATTTTAATTTTTAATGACATATGCTCGAATTTAAATTTTGTGATTTTGATATAACTAACTGAACATTTGAAACTTTCATATAACATTTTAATTTCAAACTACACGTGTTCGAATTTTAATTTTTGTATTTCTGATATAATTAATTGAATATTTCAAACTTTCATTTAACACTTCAATTTTAAACTACACGTGTTCGAATTTTAATTTTGTAATTCTGATATAGTTAATTGAACATTTCAAACTTTCATTTAATATTTTAATTTTAAACGACACGTGTTCGATTTTTATTTTGTAATTCTGATATAATTAATTGAACATTTCAAACTTCTATATAACATTTCAATTTTAAACTACACGTGTTCGAATTTAAATTTTGTAATTCTGATATGATTAATTGAACATTTCAAACTTTCATTTAATATTTTAATTTTAAACTACACCTGTTTGAATTTCTATTTTGTAAATCTGATATAATTAACTGAACATTTCAAACTTTCATTTAATATTTTAACTTTAATTCTGAACATTTTAAATTTATTTAATATTTTAATTGTAACTGTTTTCTCTGTGCGAATACATGATGTAGTACTTATACTTGTTTAGTTAACTCTTTTCAGTTTTTTTTTCTTCATTGTATAAAAAAAAACTTGTGCACACTCCGATGATCGCAGCCAGAAGAGAGTGAGAGAGTTTCTTGCTGTTTCTGGGCTCTAATTTTTCTTATCGGCCCCTCCATATTTTCCATTTTGGTCGGCGCACGCATTATTCTCCCCACTAAGGTTTCCCTTAGCAGGTATTTTGCTGTTCACGTGGCTCATTGTATGTTAAAAAATTTTATGAATAAAAATAAATTATTTTGAAAATTATAAAAATCAATCGGACATAACAGTCGCAACACTTTGTATAATTTATTATAAAACAATAAAATAAAAGAAACTTAACAGCATCCTGGTCACAGCACCAATGTCACATTCTGGCTTATCTATTAATCAGACAGAATATTTTTAATTTTACCAGGTTGAAGTCGTTAGGGTGTCGATAGACCCCAGGTGCGTCAGCTGTTGACCTTCTCTTATTTTATGCAAAAAGTTCAATGACTTACCATGGTGGAGATTATGGGCCCCATAAGTCGGCCCAAATAATCCCTTTTTTTTTCGTAATTTCTTCGCCTCCGCTGATGCGTACTCGTCTCGGCCGGTGGCCTTGAAATAGGCCTCTGAGTAGTACCCGTAACGAGGGTCGTGGAAAGGGATGCTCCCGCTGGGTGGATGGACGGATGGAACGTCCACTGGATCCAACTGCCAACCCTCACTGATACCAGTCCAGAAGACTGGGTTCGCCCGTGAATCCTCCTCTACACAGGAAGAGCTTTGAAGACTCGGTTCCTCCGTAAGGACGAGCGACTCCAGCTGTTGGACCACACCACCAGAACTCGACAGCTCAACAACACAAGAGCTCGATGGCTTAACAACACAAGAGCTCGACAACTCACGAACCTCACTTAACGCAATACCCGAGTTTGGAATAACCAACGTCACTGGATCGAGAAGAACTTCCTCGGCAACAATTTCTAGGCGGCGGCGTTGGTGAACTGAACATGAATTTTGGAAGTCAGGAAGGAAGTGCTTGGGCTGCCAGTGTCGGCGCCCAAAGCAGGTGAGAATATTAGGCTGCCGAGGACGGCGCCCAGTATGAGGTGTGTATTAGTATTGGGCTGCCAGTGGCGGCGCCCAAAGTTAAAAAGGAAAATGTATTTTGAAGAAATACGGATAGATATATATATATTTTGCTTTAAAGTCCGAGTGACAGGATCAAGCCAGCGGATTTGTATAGAGTTCTTAGCTCTACTAGATCTTGTGATCGACTGACTTGATTCTGTCGCTCCTTGGTATAATACATTATAAAAACTGTTAACTTTGCATCTCAGGTTTCCTATGAGAGAATCGTCGTGGCCCGGGTCTCATGCATCGTCATCTGTTTAGACTATCCGCGAGCCACGGCGACTCTCTTATCGCAAGAGATTTCCGTTACATTGTTGGCGGTGAGTAAAAATAATATCACCAACAAAGTAACGATTTATTAATTTATTATTAAACTATGATTTTAAGAAGTGTCAAACCGTTCATTCGCCCACTGTGGCGAATAAATAATTCGAGACTTCAAAAAAAAAATTTTTTTTAATTTTTATTTAAATTTAATTAAAGCCAGAACGTAACAACAGCCATTTATCATAATTAAAATTTGTGTTTTAAAATAATAATAAATTTTTTTTACGCAGATAGGGAACACTTTGACTTATGAGTGTATTATCCCAAGAGATTTTGAAAATATCTCAGAACAGGAGCTGAAAACTGAGATTTCAGCACAGCTTCGTCTCGCTATTCACAGTGGCGAAAAATTTGATGGGTACGATTTAATCATAAGAGGACTTGCTACGACACTAACAATTATTACTGAGAAATTGTCATGGTGGTTAAATGTTCCAGGGGATGTAGAACCCATAACTTCAAAGCATATGTTTACGGGTAACTTACTCTCAGAGCAATGGCCGGAAATGATTCACGCAGAAAATTATATTCAAGGTAATTATTGTTATTATAAAATTTATACATATTCATCCTATTATTGTTATGTCCCCGTGAAAATTTTATGTAATTTATTATGTTTATATTTTGATTTTTAGAAATCTATAGATTTCTTGGAATAACTTGTTTCGGGGGATTCACGGGGAAACATGGATGTGAAATTTTTCAATAATAGATTTTATTTCGTGGTTTTAAAGTTTATTTATTCACACATTTAATAATTAAACACCAAACTAACAAATTTAAAATTATTTAAATCCATAAGAAATTACTATTTAAATTTATATTTCCGTTATTTAATGTAACTTGTTCATGAATTATTTCTAAATATTCTAAGTAAACAAATTCATATTATTTGAATAATTATTTTATTTTAAATTCAAAATTATTATTTAAATTCGTACTTGTGTTAATATTTTGACAGTTTCTTTATTCCCAAATTAAAATTATTTATTTAGATTATTATTGAAAACATTTGTGTTTCACAGATTAAGTTATTATTTAGATTATTATTCGAATTTTTATTGTTTTATAAAAATTTATTCGAATCAATATTCAAATTATTGTAGAATTGATATCCGAATTATCATAGTTTGATAGTGCACAAATTAAAATCGAATAACACAAATTAAATTAATATTGAAATCAATCGTAAAATAACACTTTTGTAATGTAGTTAAACTTCACAAATTAAACTAGGTATTTAAATTTAACAGAATTCATAATAAAATTTATTTGAAAATCACTTTCATTAAATAAAGTGATAAAAATAAATTATTTAAATATATTTTATGGTTAAACTTGAATGAAAACTATTTGAAAAATCACTTTCATTAATAAAGTGATTCAAATAGAATATTTAAATAATATTTCTATAAATATATATTGTTTAATGTCTCACAGTAACAAAAAAAACATTATTTTGAATACTCATCATTTGATTAAAATTTCCTTTTGTTATCCGTCGGAAACTTGTATGAAAGAGGACATACGTTCAAAACACTAGTTTCACAATTATGTTTTAATTCACAGAATTTTATAAATTTTCACGAATGCTTTTTATTTATTTTTGTTATTTTGATTGCCCATAAATTCATAATACACAAGTAATTAAAAATCACTGCACCTCTTTATTTTAACGCAGGGAAGATAATTTAAATTTATTGATATTCTTGAATTGACTTGTAGTGGTGAAAATCGAAATGTCCTTGAGGTTGAATGAATGATAAATTTTAAATATCCTTGAAAATGGAATGAATGATCGAATTTGAAATATCCTTGAAATTGAATAAATGATAATCCTTGATTGGACGCAAAGCGGGATCACACCCGAAAATAATACCTTATAAAAAAACTTTAAATAATAGAAAGAAAACAAAACGGGGTCAAACCCGACGAGAACGGGATTACACCCGACGGTAACTGATTTACATCGTGGACTGATGAATTTTTTTCTGACTCACTCTCATTAGCGGATGCAGTAACTTTTATTTTACTTTGTAATTTTAGATGGTCTACCATGGTAGGGGCTATGAGAAAAGACACAGAAACACTCTCCCATAGTTATTGTTTATTCATCAAAAATTTTACCGATGATCCAGGTTTTCTCTGAATCTTTATTTATTTAAATAAATCTGATATACCATATCAGCAATTTTTATTTGTTTAAATAAAATAAAAAGTACTGCCATCGGCAGTTTAATTTATTGCATTAATAAATAATAAAATTATAGATATTTTCCAAAATGCATAGGTCAAAATTTGTAAAACTGAAATTATTATTAAATTTGATGTTCCGATAAATTTACTATTAAATTTGGGGGGAATACAGCCCTCTGAACGATCTTTTCTTGATTTTTGATATGAGGATAGCAGCAGGAGTAAGTTGGTCGTTTACTCTTGCTGTGGGCGTTTTCATTAAGTAGATCTGGGCTTCGCTCTATTGTTTTGCTCCGCCCGGTACTCAGGTTACAGCACGGTATTCGCGCCCACTCATATGTAATTTCTCTATCTATTCGTATGCTCTCTTTCGTACAAGATGGTGTACTTATTTATTCCTATGAATATTTATTTATTTTCTATAACTTTAATTATTTAACGTTTAAATGTATAAAACGTATATTGGTCAATAATTTGTATACATTTAATTTAATTTGGAATATATATTTAAACATTATTTAGTTTAAAATATATATTTCATTCCATTTAAAATATATAAATTATTTTCCAATTATTTAAATGCTCATTCGGTTTATATTTATCCGATTTTAACATATATATATTATCCTAATTGTGTATATTTATTTTTATCCATATATATATATGTGTACCCACATATATATACATGCGTAAGGGATGAAGGATGCCGGGTTCGTAACATTATCAATATCATTGTTAACGAATTTACAGGTTATCAGTCATGGAGGCAATTTTTAAGTTATTCAATGATATGGCCGAGGCGATGGTCAGAAAATACCGAAGCAACGATTGACAGTATCAATCAGCAGTTAGTAACTCTCGGACAAAATAATCAATCATGGGAGGGTAATGTTTTAACCATTTACGATGAACAAGTAATGTTAACTATCGAAAATGAAATGCTGACGTGGTGCTTTGAAAAAATTGAAGATGATGATGATGATGCATTGGCGACAAATTATTGTGTAGTTGGCGAAATTTCAGAAATTGATCAAAACATACATGACGCTTTTGACCAATATGAAGCAAATCGACAGTTAATAGAACAACAACAGTTATTAGAACAACAACAACAGCAGCAGCAACGAGTACACCAATGGCTGTTGGACCGATACGATGACGAGGATTCTGATGATGATACAATCATCTTAAAAGATGATGATGAATCTATTTTTTATAATTTATGTGGTGAGTTGAGTCCTACAGAAATGAGTGACTCTGATGTAGAAACTCCATAAACACACAATATTTTTTATAATTTATCATTTTTGCAATAAGTCTTTTTTTATAATTTGTCATTATTGCAATGTCACGATCGGAGTGAGTGAAGGCGACGGGCGAAAGAGTTATTTTAATTTATTATTTAATATCGGAATACCGAATTATCTCGTTCTATAACTCAACCAAGGAGTTCGATTGAACCGTCACGTGGCTAGTGTGAGAACATATGAGTGATTGGGCACCGATTATTAATTTATAAATTATAATATGAAATTATTTTTATTCTGTCATCCAACCAAGGAATTCGGCTCACGTGGCTGATATAAGAATGTTATAATTTCGTATCGTTTATAACTTATTTGTCTAAGGGGTTTCTGAGCGAGAGGGATGTTGGGTCGGTGAATATGGGCCCTCGAGAAGACCGTGTTCTTTCTCCGTCTTACTTAAGTTTACTATGACTCAAATTACAAGCACTTGAATGCCGGAGAAAAAGGATAGTAAATGAAAAGACGAATGTATAAAAAAAAAACATGTGTAGTATATTGACAGGTTAATTTTTACATAAAAATATTATAATTTTAGACTTACCCAGAAGGGTTGATATACCTGCACACACACTCACTCCAAATTCACCAGTTTGAATTTGTGCACACAGGAGTTTACAATGTTTATGACAGTTTTATTGAGATTCACAGGTTGAATCTATTCAAACGAACGCACTGCACGCTGAACCGAAAGGCCGGCTTTGCCTTCGAGTGAATTTGCTATGATTTTAGGTTTTTATTAGCGAAATTAACTATTCCTGAACAAGGACTCCGATTTGGACGTCACGTGAAGGGGTTTAATTAATTTTAATGCGAACTCAAATGATTTTATTTTAGGTATCCAACCTAGGAGTCCAGATGCCTAGGCGTAGGACCTCACGAGGAAAGGTTTTAAAAATAAAATTTAAGTCGCGTAATTTATACTTTTTAGTAAAAGAATCGAGTTGCGATTATCGATCTAGGAGTCCGGTTGTGGAGCGTCACGAGAGCGAATTTTGAAGTCGACTCAGTGAGTCTTACTCGCGGATGGATCCGACAAAGGTTTTAATTGAAAAGTAAAGACCTTTTATGTTGAATTTTAATATTCAAGTCCGTTTATCGATCTAGGAGTCCGGTTGCCTAGGCTGTGGACCGTCACGAGAACGAATTTTGGAGTCTTGCTCGCGGATAGATCCGACAAGGGTTTTAGTTGCGGCGGTAATGACTGACTTTGAGTATTTTTCCGGGGTTTATATATGAAAAGGTTTGAAAGAAAAGTAGGACCGAAGATGAAATAAAGAATGGGTTAAAGAAAGAGGAAAAATTATATATAAGGGTTTGATTTTTGAGCAGCTGAGAATGACATATTTATTGCGGGAATTCTTGGTATTTTGTAGTAAACAGGATATGAAATAGAAAAATAAGTCCGCGGTGGGCTGTTTGAAAATAACTTTTATAAAATATATGATGACATTTGCTGAGAAATATAATTAAAAATTTGAGAGAAAAGTTTTTCTATGGTGGTAAAGGGAGAAGTGAGGATCCGCGGGGAATCGTGGGATTTTAAAAACGACATCTCTTTGACAAATATATGATGACTTTTATGGTCAACAGATTTTTGTACTCTAGAAAAATATAATTAAATGAAAAATAAAATTGAGAGGAAAAATTTGGGTGATAGAAAAAGGGAATAGAGAGGTTCTGCGGAGAACCATGTAATTTTTAAAGACAACGTCTCTCTGACGAATTTATGACGACACTTGCTACCAATATTTTAGACGGTTCTGAGAAATGTAATTAAAATTAAAAGTAAAAAATAAAATACGAGAGATTTGTACATTAGAAAAGAAATAGTAAGGATCCGCTTAACAGCGGGACCTATTGGTAGCAGATGTTTTAACTGGAAAAGTCGTAAAAATTTGAGTCGAGCTAAAACAAGGAAATGCTTTGACATATTTATTAAGACTTTTACGATGACGAGGGACTCGCGGTCGCGGAAGACCCAGAGAAATCCTTGCGTGGGACATCTGGAAAACATTGAATTAGCAGGTTCTTCGTAAGGGACCGGCCATAGCGATGCAGCTGTGCGTATTATTTTCTATTTGTTTGTTTCTTTTAATCTTGTAACTTGACCGTTCATACTTGTACACTAGTCTGTGGGAATTCAGAGCAAACCCAAAATATGTCAGTACCCATATACGGGCAGCATACATATATATATATTGTGACATCTGGAGTTGTCCGGTCCTCGGCGAACCCCACGCGTTCGCATAAATTCAGGGCATTGTTTTTCTTGTTGTATTTTTATTAGAGTACTAATAATATTAATTAGGACCTGCGAGGCACACGGGAGTGATGGGAAGTCTCAGGTAAGAAAACGCGACTAGTAACAGGCTTCCAGCAACGATCCCCGAAGACTCTGGTAGGTGGAGATTAATTATTGTTAAGTTAAGTTAGTTATTAAGTAGCCGGACAAACTTCCAACTCACCCACCGGAAGTGGACGACGATCATCGAGTGAGACGAGCCGCAATTAATTCAAGAAGACCCGCGGATAAGGCAAGGAAAGACTCGCAGCAAAACCAACGACCGTCAGCTTGTAAGCTACGAGCAGTTCAAGTTTCAAACGCGAGAGCACGCGCGCCATCAATCCGAGCCAAGGACTCGACGGTTCAGTATATAACAATTTATGGTACCGCTGGCGCCATCTCTGAGGCAGCAGCTGAACTGGGCGATGGAGTGGGGAGTCGCGGGTGAGATCCACGTTGTCTGAGTGGTTGCCGCCATCTTTGCTGGATGCTTGTTGCTGACAACACGTGTTGTGAAATTTGTCTCTTGCCGCTGATTGCATCATTTATTTAAAGTAATCTTATTTTGTATTAATTAGTTTACAATAAACTAATCTAAGTGCCGCGAAGGCTATATATTGTCGTTTAACATCTGTAAGAACTTTTCAAGCGCCGCGAAGGCTAATTGTTTTACAAAAAATAGAACCGTTGACAAATCCTCGTCGAACCGCGTGTGTCGCAGTTGACCTTGACGTGAATTAGTTGCCGCAGCCCGGGGAGCAGTTTTCACACCCTGCCGAGGATCACCGAGAGCCGGACAACAACCAGCGTCCCATCGTCGATCGCAATTTAGGGTGAGTGGAAGTTTGTACTGCGTCTATCGGTCAATTTTTTTTTATTATATACCCTGTATTTGTGGGGTCGTTTGTTTTATTTTGTTTAGTATTGAGTACTATGATTATTTCGAATTTGTGTTTTTTTTTTGTGTGGAATTGAGCATTTTGGTGAGCTGTTGAGCCAGAGTCCTCGTGCGTCACGTGATCGTCACGTGTGACTATTTTTCGCGCGTAATTTTTATTTGTTTACCGCCACTCAATTATTTTTTGTTGTATTCGATTGCGCTCGCGAGTTCAAGATATTTTTTTTTGGTTTTTTTTTTAGAATAAAACTAAGTCGCGACTCCTAGTTTATATTATTATTTTTCTTTGTGATTATTATTATTTTTTTTTATTATTACCTTTTGTTATTATTTTTTTTTGCTCAAATCGTGGAATACTGGTGCGTTTGTTTAATGTAAAATAAGTATCGTTACTAAAAATACTAGCAGTGTTTTAGCTGTCAAAACTTATAATTTTTTTTTTGACAAGTTACGCAAACATTAATAAAATTTGAGACTTGTTGAATAATTTACGGGCAGAATATTAATGTAACCAGTTATGAATTGTTAAGTTTTTTTTATTGCCATAAAAAAAAAAAAAAAAAAAACAGATAAAAGCTTTACTTAATTTTTTTTGGTTTGTTGTTGTTGATTGCGTGCAAACATAATCTCGCGTCTTGACAAATTAATTCCGGAAGTAATAATAAGTTTGAGCGAATCTCTGAGCAGTAATTATACTTGTATGCGTGTGGTTTGATCAGTGTGCCGCGTGGTATGATTTTGTAGGTAATTTTATGTTAAGGTTAAAACGCGAAACGATGTAATAATTGTACTGCTGAGAACTGCGTAATTTTTTTTGTTTGTTTTGATTTGTTATGTCCGCCGCTTAATTTTTAATTATTTATCCGGGATTTCTCCCTTTGGTAGCGATAGTAATTTTTGGACAAGCGGGTTGGAGGGTGCGGACAACAATAAAGAATACGAGGAAGAAATTATCTTCCTATAATTTATTATTTATAGTGGATCTTTTCGAAAATTAAGAACCCAAACGTCTTCAAAGAGACTGGTGCTCTTGTTTAAGCCAAAAGTATTTTATGATGATAGAAAAATAGTTCTTTCACCTACCTTTCGATGTAACTTCTTCTAGTACGGCAGATTTTACCCCTCCAGAACGTTGCAGCTCGCTTGACCTTCCTCCTAGGATTTGGGTTGAGTGGGCGCGGCTGGGTTATAGGATAAGACCTTATGTACTACTCTCGAATGAAAACCGCAAGGTTGGAGTGATGAACTTTGTCTTTATTTTGATGGTTCAAATTACAACGTTTTCAACTAAACGTCACTTATTCACTCTAATTTTCACAATTTTAAGTTTACTTATATTATAGGATTATTTATCCTTGACAATTATTTTATTAAGATTTTAATATATATTTAATGCGTCCTTTTACACACCCGAAAAGTGGTTTTATGCGCAAATTAACTCGGCACGAGATGGAATCGCAAATTCACGTGATTTGCGTCACTGGTTCGATCGTACCGGATGATTTTTAAAACCCGGCAAATATTGTATTAGACGAACGATTACTACAGTTGCGTCAGATCGAATTTTAGATCTATATTTGAGGATTTTTAATAATAATTTGAATTCAATTACTGATTATTCAACGCCGAAACGGATTCCTGCAATAATTGACTCAAAAGATTTTAGTTTTAAATGCCTTACTGATTATTCTACGCCTAGGGCGGATTCCTGCAGTAAGGTTAGTGATAAATTCACGATCTTTGACTATTTCTTATTGATTATTTCGACGCCGTAGCGGATTCCTGCAATAAGAATTAGTCTAGATAAATTAAGAAATGCCTTATTGACCTTTCAACGCCTAGGGTGGAATCCTGCAATAAGAGTGCACGAAATTTCGACGTTCGAATATTCGCGGACCGTAAGTTTTAAGAACCGACTAGCCCTGAGCTATGGGTGCTCAGGCTTTTTATAAACTTTGATTGGTAATTTGATGGGGAATTTATAATCATTGTCATTGGTGGAAAGTGACGACAGTTTATTATTTATTCGTTAAACTTATTGCAGGTATATTCCCACTATTCTTTGCCGCATAAAAAAGGTGAAAAAGCTGACGCTGCGTTTTCGCGCGCTTTTCAAAGAGGAGCTCAGAAATAATTATTTTAAATAATTATAAAAATAATAAAAAAAAAATTATTTGGACACAACAGATTAAAGTGCGTAACAAGTTGTTTTCCTTGGCCAATAAAATTTCTCTTGTTTTATTTAAATAATTGCTGAGCCAGTAATAGTCGGTAACATATCCAGACCCAACTCCTCCCGCCGTCCAGGAAGCTCGTTTTCCCAGAACCCTCCACACCAGTAATTTTCCGCGTCGCGAGTTTGGTAATTCTCTCCAAAAAATTACCTGGCGTCCAACGGGTACTGCAGGTAAGCTACAATTTAATTGCACAGAGAATTCTCACTGGTTAGATTCCCAGTCGGGAATATCTCGTGACAATATATATATATATATATATTTATATATATATTTATATATATATATATATATATATATATATATATATATATATTTATATTATATAAACACATGTACATTACGCATGTACGTATCTTCATGCATTATTGTATTCTGGTGAGTGAGCTCCGAATTCTCCAAATTAATTTTATATAAAATAAAATGAAAAATTTTGAACTTAAGGTTCGATTGAGTGGTGACTCAGGTGTACCGATTGTTACAGCAATAAGTCTCTTTTATGTTAATTTAATCTAATCGATGTATGAGATAATTTTTTTTTTTTTTTTTTTTTCATGTACCCAATAAGTGTATTTCATATTAATTTATTCTGATTATTTAAAAAAAATATATCAAACCTAATTTTTTTTCATAATAATTTATCGTTTATATGTTAAGTCATTCTCACTACTTAATCTGAGCGATGTATGAAATAAAATATTTTTTTTAAAAGATAATCAACAATGATTGCCATTTAAAAATCGCTAATAAACAGTGCTCAACACATATCATGTGTGTTAAGAAATCCTTAACCCTACTGTCCACTTTATCTTCACAGTAGAGACATTCTCGTGATTCTAACATCCATAAATACCGCGCGCTGCACAGAGTGTGCGCGAGCGGTCTTTTTTAAATTTCTCGCACATATAAAACCTGCTGTTACCTTGTGTACAGCGCATGCGCAATCTGACATTTTTTTTCATTTCCCTGCATGTACATTTCTTTTTTGTAAATTGTATTATTGATAGTAGTTAAACAGAGAGACTTTTGGCCCGAAAATCAAAACAGCGCCCTACTTTACCGACCTATGATAAGTACCTGATGTCGGCAATGTAGATTTGTTTTTATCGATATTTGAGCCTGATGATGGTAATGTAGATTTGTTTTTATCGATATTTGGGCCTGATGATGATAATGTAGATTTATTTTATCGATATTTGAGGACTTTTTTTCATTATTTATGATAATGTAGATTTATTCTATCGACATTTTGTGTTGATGATAATGTAGATTTATTTTATCGATATTTGAGGCCTTTTTTCATTATTTATGATAATGTAGATTTATTCTATCGACATTTTGGGGTCTGTTTCTTATTGAAGATAATGAAGATTTGGTGGGGACTTGACCACGATAATGCCGACTTGATCATGGTAATGCAGATTTTGTCTGGAACCTGATCATGGTAATGCAGGTTCTGTTTGGGGGTCTGTTTTCGCTTATCGATAAAAGTAGATTTTGAGACTTAGCGGATAAATAAGGACTTTTTTACTACATATTTTCGAGTTTTTACTGCTTTATGTATGATCGGGGGAGGGACTTGGTGAGACATCGAACATTCGAGAATGTTCTCGAATTTTCTAAGCACATATTGGTGGGGAGTTTATTTTTCAATCCTGATTATTCTAAATTTTTTAACGGCTGTAAGGGGGTGGGTTATGGGCAAAATTTGAAAGTTTTTCCAAGAATATTTTTATTTTATTAGAAGTAGGGGATTTAACGGTTGATCCAACCGGTTTTGGACCAATCATTTTTTATTTTATATCCCCCAAAAATTTTTTTTTCGTAGAAACCCATAACACGAAGCATTTTTAAGTGTGGATCATCAATATAAAAACTTGAGTTTTTGTCATAATCCGCACAGTTATTTAGAGATTTTGTTCTGTGAGAAGTGTACTATAAAGTCGTGTTCAACAGGTAAGATTTTTTTAATTGTAAAACTATTAAATATATTCAAAATTTGATTACTTAAAATTAATATTTGGAATACTTGCTTAGCGAATAATGGATCTCTCAAAAGTAAACGAGGCCCTCAAATTACCCATATTTTTACCAACCAAAAAGCTGAATGAATTGGAAAGAGATGGAGATTATCAAATAACCGCTTTAAAAAATGCTAATACCAAATTCGGATTAAGAGTAGTTGCAACAATCAATGAAGAATTCAATGTATTTTTGCCAAAACGGACGTCGGCATTGATAACGAAGAATCCTAATTATTTCGAAGAGTTGCTCAACCCCATACCATATCATAAGCTCTACCTCACTTACTTTGGTGGTAAATATAATGACTTTGAAATGGCTTATCGTGATTAATATATTACCAGTCATCATTATTTCTAAATATTAGATAAATTGGATAGTTAACAGTTATTTCTATAGATAAATTAAACTATCAAAACTTATCGCAATGTTAAAAATATATATTTTTTTTTATTCGATCAAAAAAAAAAATCTTACCGTACTTTTACGGATATGTATGTATGTATGTATAAATTATGAAATAAAAACAACATTTAATTAAAGTATATTTTTTTTTTTTTATTCAATCAAAAATTTTGATATACTTTTGGGGTTTGTTTCTCATTGATGATAATGAAGATTTGGTGGGGACTTGATCATGGTAATGCAGATTTTGGCTGGAACCTGATCATGGTAATGCAGGTTCTGTTTGGGGGTCTGTCTAGCTTATCGATAAAAGTAGATTTTGGGACTTAGCGGATAAATAAGGACTTTTTACTACATATTTTCGAGTTTTTACTGCTTTATATGTGATTGGGAGAGGGACTTGGTGAGATGTCGAACATTCGAGAATGTTCTCGAATTTTCCACGCACATATTGGTGGGGATTTTTATTTACTGCTTTAAGCAGGATTGGGAAGGGGACTTTACTACCGCAACCTGTTGCCAAGTTGACTGCAAAAGTTGGCATTTCCATAAGTTGACAGCAAGTTTCCTAGCAACTTGTCGACAACTTTCAGCTCTTGCAACTGGTGCCAATAACTTGGTTACAAGTTGCTCAGAAACTTAGTGACAGGTTGCGGCAGTAGATTGTTGCCAAGCTGCTCAGCAACTTGCAGCCAACTTGTAGTCAACAATTACACAAGCTGAAAGTTGTCGACAACTTATCATCAATTTGGTCGCAACTCAGGTACACGAACTCTCTTTACCGTTTAACCAAGTCACATATAAGCTGCGTTTGGGATAAACTGCCAGCACATTTGCCAAACAACAAAAATTATGGACTTCCAAATCTATATGAAACATTGCATTATACGTCAGGATGCGATCATCGAGAAACCAGTGAAGTGCTTAGTTTTACCCATACCGAAATGATTGCTACGAGTGTCAACGAAAAAAAATATTATTATTACATAACTCCGCGTGATTGATGATTCCAATGATTGCTCTAATGAATGGGCTTATGATTGTGATTATTGCTTCTTTAAACCATCATCAGATGTCAATCATGCAGTTGTGACTAACGATAATGTTGATCGATGTGCACGGAGAAAATGTTGGCTCAAAGCCTAACAATAGTAATTGAACAATTCAATTTATACTCAATGTTTTTGTTTTAATTTTTTATTGCAAAGCATAAAAATTTTGAATTTTACGATACAAATGTAAACAATGATTATAAAAAACGTTATTTAATGATTCCTGTAAGAGTTTCTTATTTTATAGAATTGACGAATTAAAAGTTATATCTAAACTTTCTTAATTTTTAACAAATAATTTTTAGATAATAAAAATGTATCGTACATGTATTACTTATTTTTACTGTAATGCATAAAAAATATCTGAATTTTGCAATGAAAATCGATACTATGTTTGTAAAAACGTTATTCAAAATTTCTTGAAGAGTTTCTTAATAATTAAAAAGTAATGATAACATCGCATAATAACTAGTTTCTAACTAAGATTATAAACATATGATAACTATAAAATATAAAGATTATACCCTTAGAAAAAAATTAAAATCTTATAAGATACATATGCAACTGAACAATAATTATGAAAATTAATAATATTATTATTATCATTATTATTATTATTATTATTATTATTGTTATTAAAAAAAGTTATTTGTATCATCATTATCATCATAATCATCATCATTAGGATACATGTTAATAGAATTATTTTGCACAAAATTGATCTCAATATCATTGTGAGCATATTGATGGTCGCCATTGTAGAAATAAAATCCGTTTTGTTGCTGATTATAATAATCATCTTGTTGTTGTTGTTGTTGTTGTTGTTGTTGTTGTTGGAAAGGTGTATGTAATCGAGTTGCTCGAGCCGCCATAACAGCTGCTAACCACATCAACTCTGCTTCATTATCACGTTGGTCATCATCGATATCCGTTGTTTGTTGTTGTGAATATGATGATGATAATGATGATGATGATCATGATCACTCATTATCATCATAATTGACCGCGTCTATCAAAGGCGACGGGTCAAACATTGATGTTGATGGCGCATAGATCGATGTTGATGGTGTATAGATCAATGTCGATGCTGATGAAGCATGCGGTAGCGATGATGAATCAAACGTCGATGTTGATGAAGCATATATCAATGATTCATTCTCTAAGCTCAGTGATAAATATGCTGGTGATGGCGAATATGATGGTGGTGGTGAATCCCACATGGCATCGTTGATCTGTTCTGATGGCGTTGATGGTTGTGATAGTGTACATAGTGGAGATGGTGTCGATGATGGTGATAAAGTAGGCGACGGGTTGAACATCGATGTTGATGGCGCATAGATCGATGTTGATGGTGTATAGATCGATGCCGATGCTGATGAAGCATGAGGTAGCGATGATGAATCAAACGTCGATGTTGATGAAGCATATATCAATGATTCATTCTCAAAGCTCAGTGATGAGTATGCTGGTGATGGTGAATATGGTGGTGGTGGTGAATCCCACATGACATCGCTGATCTGTTCTGATGACGTTGATGGTTGTAATAGTGTCCATGGTGGAGATGGTGTCGATGATGGTAATAAAGTTATGATGTCATCATCATTATCATCATCATCATAATGGTAATGACTCATATACCCATCATTGCTGAGAATATCCAAATTATCATGATTAAGAGCTATTGGTTCCTCATCGGCCCCCAAAAAATTAATTATATTTTCCGGCCATCCTTCTCGTACGACGCTCGATTTTAAACAGCGAGCTGTTATTGTATCGACGAGGAAATAATTATTATCGTATGATACATTTTGCAGCGTTGCGTGCGAAGAGTCATCATCATCATCTTCATGGACCATGAAAAAACACCAAATCATATTTCCGAGATTCACAAGCTTTACTCGTTGCTGATCGATGACATAGATGATATCAGTCGGATCCTCGCCACAACCAATTTTACGAAAAACTTCGCTGATGAGTACTTGCCATAAAACAGCGAGGCCAAATTTTTCTACCCATTTTAATGGGAAGTAACACGCTTGCTCTGAGATCTAAAACAAAGAATAAAAAGAATGAAAAATTATTTATTATGAAAGTATAAGTGTATGCAATAATTTTTAGTTCAAATTAATGTGAGAGCATGCACTTATAAATTATGTTGAACTTTTTTAAAAAAAATTAATAAGGTATTCTGTTTAAATTTCTAAGGAAATTAAATTCTCTACAAAAAAAAAAAAAGCTCTTAAGTGTTTTCTCCTGAGAACTAACAGAAAAAAAGTTATGAAGCTTTTAACTATATTAAATAGTATAACTTTGTGTTTTCATTATATTAAACAGTTTTTGAGAGAAATTTAGGTATTTTCATCTGAGCTAACGTTAACTGTTAATTTTTTGAACACATGGGGAAGATTTTTCCTTACTTTCAAATCAAAACTTTCTTTTTAATTTAAAAGAGCAGAAAGAAAAAAATTTTAATTCTTAAAAAATACTTTTCTTTTGAAATTTATACGGAAAATAAGTAAGATTCCAGAAATCATTTTAAAACACCTTACTGATTATACATAGTATATAGATTAACTGTATAAACATGTACACGCAATAAAATCCGGAAATTATCTTTACGTTAAGTTTTTCAATTCACTATTGTTTCAAGCTTCATAACTCTTTTTCTGTTAGTTGTTTGAAGAAAACACTCGTCGGCTTTTTTGTAGAGAAATTATATAATAATAATAAAAATTTAACTTACATTGTTCATTTCCATGTTATGATTATCAATTTAAATAAACACTTGCCTGATTTTTCTAAAAAGTACACTCGTTTAATTTTTGTAAGAAAAAAAACTTGTTCAACCAGTTTTTAAAAACACTTATTTAAAAAATTTTGTAAAAGTAATTTCGTTTTTGGATTTTACAGCACAATTTGAGCGTGAAAAATAAAAAATAGTCGTTTCATATAAACAACCTTGATATAAATACACACTATGAACGTATGCACATACTCGCAGAATCGCAACAATATCTAGCAAGTAATCTAGCACCTCATTAGGACAATAACCTATCACTTAAATTTTGACCGTAAAACGGGTGGAGCAACAGTTTTCTTATCTATTTTCTTAGTAGGATCCCTAATCCACCCTCACCATAAGCTTGTACATTGGAAATCTTTTAGAAGGTAGCAAAATTTTGACCATCCCATCTCATTAGGACTATACCCTATTGCTTAAATTTTCACCATGAAAACGGGTGGAGCAACAGTTTTCTTGTCAATAGCTAAGTAGGGGTTCTGACCTACCCACGCTATACACTTGTACATTACATACCTGTAAGAAGGGTTGTCTTATACATTTTAGTATACATCCTTTCAACCCCTACCATGTACTCATAAGCACTATTCCTAGGAGGTGTATGTCTTATGTTTATTCGAAAAATATTTTTTTTAAACCCTACTATATACACTTACAATTTAAAAAATGTCTATAACTATTTTAATATAAGTAAATCTTTAATGAATAGAAATTATTTTTTCCATGGATGTAAAATCAAAATCATTATGAAAAAATATTCATGAAGGTTTTTATACATGGAATTTTTCATATTGAACGTTCACTCGTATAAAAAAAAAAATGTGCCTCGTATAAATAATCAAAAATTGTTTAACAAAAAAAAATATTACTTTATAGAATAGTTGAAATTATTCTTTACTTTAAATCTTATAAGTAGTATTTCTCTTAAACCTCTAACGCATTAAAAATAAATCCGTCTATTTACACACTAACAATTTTGTCTCAAGAAAAATTTACATTTATCCATAAACAGCTGTGAATTTATACTAATACATATGTTTACTCGTTTTTCTCTAAAACCGACCCCCGTAATCTTCAGTTATTTACGTATTGAATAATTTTCGGTTGTACAGCAAAATTTTGTCTCTAACAGATTTTACTTGTAGTTCTGATAGATTTATCCTAATACGAATATTTTACCTACTCCAAAATGTTTTCCCTAAAACTGCTTAGCCGTAATTTGCATTCGTTTATCCGTTAATAGATTCTTTCAGCTGCTCAAAAGTTTTCAAATATTTTATAAAAAAAATTTGTAAACTTACATTAGAAAACAAAAAATTTACATTTATTCAAGACTGCTTTAATCTTACGTATCTACTCATCGAACACCCTTTTGAAAATTGTTATGCAATCTGTAAAATACATTATGCAATAATAAACCTAAATATATATTTGTTATTTTAAAAGTTTCTCAAAATTTTTATATTTACTCAAGACTGCTTTAATCTTGCGTATTTACTCATCGAACACCCTTTTGAAAAATTTATAGATATTTGCTCAAAACTTTATCTTGGAAAAATTTTATATATTTTATTCTAATTTTGTTTCATCGCAACCTGAAAAGGATTATGATATTTTTGAAAACTTCTGCCGCCTGTTTATGCAATCTGTAAAATACATTATGCAATAGCAGACCTTTTATAAATTTATTATTTTAAAGGACCTTATGCAAATTTTCGAAAAAATATACGTATTTGCTTAAAACTTTATCTTGGAAAATTTTTTACATTTTATTATAATTTTGTTTATTGCAACCATAAAAAGATTAAGATGTTTTTGAAAACCGCTGCTATCTTGTTCTGCAATCTGTAAAATACATTATGCAATAATAAACCTAAATATATATTTGTTATTTTAAAAGTTTTTCAAAATTTTATATTTACTCAGCTGGAAAACTAAAATTATTTTTTAAATTTATATTTTAATTAGCATAATTTATACATTCACACGGTTTTAGAGACATTTTTTCTCGGAAAAATGATCCTTAATCTCCAAAAATTCAAGGAAAATTTTTATTTTTTCGTAGTCGGTTTTTCTTTGATGTATTTTATATAAAAAGAGGTGTTTTTGGAGATGATGCATCAGTTCATTTCTGCTCGTCATAAACGAATTTGGTATAATTCTGTGTTTTACGAAAAAATCTTAATTTTTCAACTATGGCGATACAATTATATTCCAACGTAGCGAATACAATTGCTCAAACATCGAAGATCTTTTAACACACAACCCTATAAGTAAAGATATGAGTATTAGAGCTTGTAATGTTTGTAGTGATACAATCATATCATTTTATAATATCCTATTAAATCCGCGAGTAAGCGTTCAAGAGAGACGGTGTATACAAGCAAATATTACACTATTACATTCTTATTATGAGAAGTTTCTACGATTAAGTGAGCAAGTGGTTGGTGGAGATTTGAATTCTAGAAATTTAATTCAGTGGCGCGATATGGAAAACGCTTTTCAGAATCGTATAACAACTGGCTGCATTGTCAATATTGGTCATATTGATTTAAGAACATTTCTACATGATGCAAAAAGTTTAACAGTTAATAAAATTCAAGAAAATATGCAGAGGATAGGAAATCTTAAAGTCAGTACAACTTTAATGTGCAAATTTGAAAATGTTAAAAGTGAATTAACCATTGAGGAAACAAAGACATTTCAAACTCAAAGTCGGGAGATATTAATAACAACAGATCTCGACAACTGGTTTGCTAGTAGTGTGTATGATGTTTTATTGAAGAAAGTTGAAGAGTTTAATCAAAAAGATTCAGGGTGGAGTTTAGTGGAAGTGATAAACTTAACTATTAACATCTCTAGATATGCTCCATTGAGAGCTGGCTTATCAACGTTTGTCTCCTTGCCTAAAGATATACAATATAAAAAAGCTGTTATCAACATCCAAAATAATGATGAATTTTGTTTTCTTTGGTGTGTAACTGCTGCAGTATATGGTGCTGAAACTACTCATCCAGAAAGGACATCATCATATCCACATTTCAGTACACTTTTTAATTATAAGGATATCAACTTTCCTATAACTCTCAAAGACATTCCGAAATTTGAAAAGTTAAATAACTTTAAGATAAATGTTTACGGACTTGAATCGCAGTTCACTAAGAATGAAGAGGAAGATGCAGCATCTAGTGTAATAGCGCCATTATACTTAAGTACTAATTATCAATGTAAGAAACCTATAATTTATTTATTAATGATTGAAGCTAATAATATTAATAATAATAATAATAATGATAATAACAATCTTAATAATGATAATCTTAAGAGTTACAGACCAATTTTCCATTTCACTTTAATAAAAAATTTATCACGTTTAGTAAAAAGCCGAATATCAAAAAGTAAAAGTAAATTATGGTTTTGTGAGAGATGCTTTTGTCATTTTAGATATGAAAATTCTCTAGAAAAACATAAATTAGACTGTATTAAATTTAATAAGATTAGAATGAGTTTGCCTGACAAAGACAATAAAACATTGAAATTTAAAAATTTTAAATATAAAGATCCCGTTCCATTTGTTGTCTACGCCGATTTAGAATGTACTCTTGAATCTGATAATGGTACTGAAAAACACGTTCCTTATAGTATAGCTTATTATGTCTTGTGTAATTATGATTCTTTGTTATCAAAGTTTGAGCTCAAACGCTCTTCTGATTGTATTGAATGGTTTATTAAGGAGTTGGAAATTTTGGGACGAAAAGTTGATTTTAAACTCAAAAATCCTATACCTATGAAACCACTCAATACCGATGAAAAAAGATATCATAATGAAACAAAAGATTGTCATATTTGTGGGAAAATAATCGATTCTAATGCTAATAAATGTCGTGATCATTGTCATTTCACCGGAAAATATCGCGGGCCTGCGCATAATTCATGTAATCTAAATTACAAACAATCTCACAAAATACCTATTATCTTTTATAACTTAACAGGTTACGATTCACATTTTATTATTAAATCATTAGTCACAGGTTTTGAAGGTTCAGTTACTGTTTTACCCATTAATAAAGAACGTTATATATCTTTTACAAAGTCTATTAAAAATACATCAGTTGCATTGCGTTTTATTGACTCATTTCGATTCATGGCATCTGGTCTCGAGAAACTAGCATCATATCTTACAGATAATGACAAACAAATTACACGAATGTATTACTCTGATCATGAGCAGTTTAGTTTAGCCACTCGTAAAGAAGTATTTCCGTATGAGTACATAGATTCAATAGTAAAGTTAAATGAAGATAAATTGCCTCAAAAATCATTTTTTTATTCCAAACTAAATGATAATAATATATCTGACGAAGATTATGATCATGCAAAATTAGTTTGGAGTAAATTTAACACCAAAACACTTGGTGAATATTCTGATTTGTATTTAAAAACCGATGTGTTATTATTAGCTGATATTTTTGAAAATTTTCGACGTAGTTGTTACAATACTTATAATTTAGATCCCCTTCGTTATTATACAGCACCAGGATTAGCCTTTGATGCTATGTTAAAGCTTACTGGTATTCAATTAGAACTGCTAGATGATGCTGAAATGGTATTATTTATAGAAAAAGGCATAAGAGGTGGTGTATCACAGTGTACGAATCGTCATGCTGTGGCTAATAATCGATTTATGGGTGATGACTTTAATCCGAATGAACCTGAATCTTATTTAATGTATTTTGATGTGAATAATTTATATGGAGCTGCAATGAGTATGCCCTTACCATATAAGTCATTCAAATGGGTGGACAATATAACTGTAGACAATATAGATAGTATTTTTAATTCGAACGAATCAAAAGGTTATATACTAGAGGTAGATTTAGAATATCCGATAGAGCTTCATGGTCTGCATAAAGATCTACCATTATGTCCTGAGCATTTTGCACCACCAAACAGTAAGCAATCTAAATTAATTACTACTTTATATTCAAAAGAAAGATATGTTATTCATTATAAGAATTTACAGCAGTGTATTCAGTTAGGTATGAAATTCGTAAGAGTTCATCGTGTTCTAAGCTTCGAACAATCAGCTTGGTTACAGCCATACATTGATAAAAATACTGATTGTCGTAAAAATGCTAAGAATGAATTTGAAAAAAACTTTTTCAAGCTTATAAATAATGCTGTATTTGGAAAAACAATGGAAAATATTAGAAAACATAAAGAAATTAGAATAGTAACAGAATGGACAGGACGTTATGGTGCAAAATCTCTAATTTCTTAACCTAACTTTCATAGTTTAACTGTTTTTGGCGAAGACATGATAATAATTAAATTAAAAAACGTTCATGTACATTTTACAAAGCCTATCTATATTGGATTCAGTATACTTGACTTAGCTAAAACATTCATCTATGATTTCCATTATAATTATGTAAAGAAAAATTTTCACAATGAGACCTTAAAATTAATGTATACAGATACTGATAGTCTTATTTATCATTTTACAGTACCTAATATCTACGAAATTATTAAACGCGATATTCATAAATTTGATACATCTGATTATTCTCCAAATAATGTATATAATATTCCATTAAAAAATAAAAAAGTAATAGGTCTTATGAAAGATGAAACTAATGGTAAAATTATAGAGGAATTTGTAGGTTTAAGATCTAAGCTTTATACATATAGAAAATATAAAGATAATAGAGTTGAAAAAAGAGCCAAAGGGGTTAAAAGTTCAACTTTAAGAAGGATTGAGTTTGATGATTTTACAAAATGTCTTTTAGAACATTGTAACGTTATAGAAAAGGAATGGCTAATCAAAAGTGATAAACATATTGTTAAGACGGTTTTACAACAAAAACTAGCATTAAGTTGGAATGATGATAAAAGACGTCTACTTGAGAATTCGACAGATACCTTACCATTGGGGTATATGGAAGTAGAAAAAAATAATGTATAATCATTAATATTAACACTTATAAATTGAATACATTGTAAAAATAATAATAAAAAATAAATTTGTAAAAAATAGTAATAAAAAATAAATAACACATTTTGTATTAAAAAAAATTTTTTTATTTATTCATTAAAGTACGTCTCATATAAAAATTATTTTAAAAAAAAATGAAGTTTTCATAAATCTGATTTGTCTACCCAGCTATTATGTGAGCTGTCAAATCCTAACCACTTTACAAAATATTTATTCCCACGCCTTTTTACTATTTTTCATTTTTTCAGCATACTTCTTGTTTTTCTTCCTGGAATTCAAACACGTTCGACTTTGGAAGATTTTGCCATGTCAATTTCATCCTGCATCGCAAACATTAGAGTGTATTGATTAACTAATTTTGAAATAATGCTGGTGTTCAAGGTAGCAATCCTTGGTGCATCTACTAACTCAGCTTCTCTTGAAATTTGTTTATAAACAATATCATAACGCTGTCGAAAGCGGTCAAGCCATCCGTTTGATCCAGAAAATTCTAAACCTAGCAGGGATGCTATTTCTTGAGCCTTATTCTGCAACACTGAACCATTCACAGGAATTTTTGATGTGCTAGCTTGATTATACCATAGCAATAACATTTTTTCTAACTCATCATATTTTCTTGCACGAATTTTTTGACGTTTCATCACACCACTAAAAGCGTTCTTTTTAATTTGTTCGCGACTCTTAACAATAGATCTGAGAGTTGAGTCTGGAATCCCAAGCTGTTTAACCAATGTTTTCCGCTTTATCAGCTTATTGTTATTATCATATTTTTGAAGAATTTCCATTTTTTCAGCTATAGTCAGAGCTTTCCGTTTTCAAAGAATAGCCATTTTATTTTTTTTATTAAAAATAGAACCCACTAGTCTAGGAGCATGTTCACACTGCAACTGAATAAGCGCGTTATAAGCGGGCGCATTATAAGCGGGCACGTTATAAGCGGGCGCGTTATAAGCGGGCGCGTTATAAGCGGGCGCGTTATAAGCGGGCGCGTTATAAGCTGGTGCACTATAATAGGTTCAAATGGTTGCAGAAAAAATTGGCTGATGTTTTTCATTCGATCAAAAGTTTATTCTGTAGAGAATTGAATCCCCTACAAAATAGTACCTTGGTCATAGCATGCAATGCCCAGACGATCACCTCATCATAAAACATTAAATAAAATAAGAAATTCTTGAGGAAAAATTAAGATTATTATCATTTCTATAAACTTTAGAATATCCTCTAACTATTTTTATAATCGGGTTGAATGTCCCCTAATTTTCTTTTATTCTTTATAACTGAAAATTACTATAGTATAAATAAATTGATACAATTTGAGTTCATTATAAATTCAATTTTATTAAATATCTTAAGTACATACATATCTATTACTTATAAAATTAGTTCTACCCTTTCATGAAGAGTTGCAACATATCATGTTGTCCAGCGAGGTATCGAATAAATAAGTTTCTTTTCTCAATTAGCTCATTCAATGTCTGCAAAACTGATAAATCCTCATGAATGGCTGCTGTAGTATGCCATGGTAGATCAACACAAAATTTATTATTAAGCGATGCCTCGAAACTTGGTTTAGATTTGACGCTAGCCAGCTTTAACTTAGTGACTTGATATTCACCATTGACATTTAATTCGGAAATTTTTTTCTTGAGTAGAACCTTCTTTAAGGTAGTGGTTTCATTAATTTTTGCAAAATCCATTTTTCCCACTGTGAAATTTTGGAAAAAAAATCTATTATGTCACAGTCATTTAATTTAGATGAAATCGAAAAAGAATAACAGATGATATTTACGATATGATTTTTCTTCAAACTGCTTTAAATAACACATAACACTCGAACACAATGTTCTTTTACAAGTACACTGAATTAGCGTAAACAACTCGACACTATCACTCAAGATAGAGTTGATGAAGAACTAAACAGAATCGGAACGAAAAACTGAATTTATATTGTAAATCCCCACTACGACTAAGCATGAATTAATTCTCATCAGATCAAACACTGATATAATTGCATATCTACTTCAAACGTCATACTATAATAAAGAGCCGGAACCATTGTTGATTAAAGCAGGATTTTTGGAAGAAGCATCACTCTACATTATCGATTGTTCAAAACAAAATGAATCAATCAAATCTGGACCAGTAGACATCCATGTTGAATTTGAATCAAATGACCAGTTTCCCGATCAGACATCAGCATACTGCTTAATTCTGCATGATCATATTATTGAATATAATCCATTGAGTAGTGCTGTAAGAAAATAAACTTAATAATAATTTCATTAGAAAACAAGGTTGAGAAAAAATAAATAAATTTTCACTATTAAAATATGTTTCAATCATTTTATTTTGCTTATACCTAATACACATAGTTAATTAATTAATATAGCATGATAAGTATATAATTATATATAAGTTGGAAAAAAAAAATGTTAAGTATGAATTTATAATTATTTTAATGCATCTTTTAGTTTTTTACACTTAGTACAATCTTTTTTGTAAGGATAAAGATAAATTCCCGGAACATCATAATCAGGACTTGTAATTGAATTATGTTCAATGCAAAACTAATAGTCCATAATTTTAAAGTTTTGTTTCAAATTAATTGGTAGTTTATCCTAAACGAAGCGTATTTGAGATCGAGCAAATTTGAGAATGAACACGTCATCAAGACAAGCAATGTCAGCCGCATCCATTTTTCTCAAATCTGATAGTTGGTAGAATAACTGTACTGACTTCTCATATGATGGCTTACGGCCCCAATATTTCAAAAACCATTGTTTTAGCTGCTGAACAGTTCCATATGAACAGGCATAATGTCCGAGTTTAGTGTGGTTGAATCTGAATTCGCATCGAGGTCTATTCATATTTTCGAGATTATCAATCGAAAAGAATCTCATTAGTTCTAAATCAATAACTGGGACTGCATAATCAATCATTTCTTCGAGTCGTTTTTGCATCGTTGGTCCTTGTACATAAAAATATCGTGCATTCTGAACTAGTTGTTTTACCATAGGTTTCAACGATTCATAAGGTTGATCACCAGTATCCCAATGAATACCATGACGATTCCCATCTTGATCTTCACTTTGTTGTACAATCACAGTGTCGGTGTACTGAATAGGTGGTTTGAATACACAAATTTGGCATTGATAAACACCATTTGCATTATTTAGGTTATTAATATTAACTACACAGAGTTCCTTAATAATAAATTTTCCATTAGGAACTATATAACCAACAAAATCCACTATATACTCCATTGTGATTTATTTATCGACTATACGAATCTCCAATTTTTCAAGATTTTGAATGATTTTATACAAGTTCTTTAGTGAATCTTTAAGAGCAAAACAACTTGGACACGATGTGTCTCGTTTACTTCTTATTATATCCAAATTTTTATAATAAGAAAATAGATCACTTAGAAAAGAACCAATAAACTCAGGACATATATCACCAATATCATTTTCTACTATTTCATCAGTGTCTATCATACCAGGATGACTAATACGTAAAAAATGTTTTTCACTATCACTAAGTTCCTCCATTTAGCGCAGCTATAACTATGAGGATTGACCAAGAAAGCTAGAGTTTTTATATTGATGATCCCCACTTAAAAAATGTTCTTTGTGGGGATTTCTACAGAAAAAAAATAATTTAGGGGTGCAAAAGTAAAAAATGATTGGTTCAAAACCGGTTAAATCAACCGTTAAATCCTCTACTTCTAATAAAAAAATATTCTTGGAAAAAACTTTCAAATTTTTGTCCGTAACCCGCCCCCTTACATCTGTTTAAAAATTCAGAATAATCAGGATTGAAAAAAAAACCCCACCAATATGTGCGTAGGAAACTCGAGAACATTCTCGAACGTTCGACCCCCCACCAAGTCTCCCTCCCAATCCTGCAGAAAACAGTAAAATTAAAAAATTTATAATAAAAGAAGTCCTTATTTATCTGCTAAGTCCCAAAATCTTCTTTTATCGATAAGAGGAAACAGACCCCCAATCAAAACCTGCATTACCATGGTCGGGTCTCAACCAAGTCTGCATTATCATGAGTACGCCCCAACCAAGTCTGCATTATCATGAGTACGCCCCAACCAAATCTACATTATCATTAATAAGAGAAAAGGGCCCAAAAATATCGATAAATAATGAAAAAGGTCTCAAATATCGATAAAATAAATCTACATTACCGATAACTGTACCAAATATCGATAAACAAATCTACATTACCATAAATATAAAAGAAGCTCCTAAATATCGATAAAATAAAATCTACATTACCATCATCAGGCTCAAATATCGATAAAAACAAATCTACATTGCCGGCACCAGGTACTTATCATAGGTCGGTAAAGTAGGGTACTGTTTTGGTTTTCGGGTCAAAAGCCTCTCTGTTTAACTACTATTGATATCATTTAAATTTTAACTAAAAACATTATTATGAAAAGGTCTATGAAATAATCAGTCGGCTGATAATTACATTTTAAATTTTATTTTTTTTGCTATAGAATAAAAAGTACATTTATGGTTTCTAGATAGCAAATTCAAATTGACTATATTTACTTCCATGAAATATTATATAAAGATGATGTTCTTCAACTGTGTTGACGAGGTTTTCGAATGTGTCTTCATCAGCAATTAATTGGTTGTTTGTCCGTGTTGGAATGAAGACTGTAAATTTACCATCAAGAGCAGCAACCACTCGAGGTCCGTACTGCGTTGAAATTTTTTTTAATTCGCTGATTTTGTACATTTTGCCGACTTCTAATTCTTTAAATTTTCTGGTTGGCAAAATGTTTTCCAAGTAATTAATTTCATTGATTTTTTTCAAATCCATCCTACAAAAAATATTCAATTAACAAATTGAATAATTTATTTATTTATAAAAAATCAATCATTTATCTAAATTTTACAGGTAAAATGAGATAATGACTTACGTGATTATAAAAATATGCACACACAATAAATATTATAAAAACTTTTAAGTAACTTTTTTACAGACTGTTCACTTGAATGTTCCAGCCTAAACTGAGGGCTGAGGGCTGAGAGCTCAAGTGCTCGGAAATTATCCGTTTACCCCCACTACAGCTTGGAAACAAGCTTAAAGCTGTTGGATGGCGCAATCGATGACGTCATCCAGTTAAAAAATGTGGGGGGGGGTAATTAAACCGATAGGTGGCATACTCTTAGCATGCTTCTCGCATGTACTTGTCCATACCTCAGTTTCAATATATAAGACTTGAAATAACTACACTTATAAGAACGCACACAGACACAACATGTAGATGGCAGGCAGCTAGTGCCAGCTCTGGGGTGATGCGAAATACACAACTACCTATAATCTGGTAGGCAACCTATGACCCAATCTAGTTTGTAAAATATGTGTGTATATTATTTATTAAACAATAATTATCGTACATAAGTTAAAAAAAACATCCAAAAATAACCTCAAAACCGTGTTTTAGTCAGTAAAATGGATCTTACCGGCAGCTAAAACTACTTGACCGATTGCCAATATCCATACAGACGATAAAACAGAACTTATCGATTTCCAATATCCATACAGACGATAAAACAGAACTTATCGACTGCAAATATCCATACCGACCGCTGGTAGGTTACCCTCCGTCGGTAACTTAGCACGGACTAGAACCCACAATCTGTTTTATCGGGGAGATGAACTTCCCCAGCTCAACTACTGCAGTGAAATAAAAAAAACACGCAGTAGATATATTTCGGGCTAAAATATTATTAAAATCAGTCAAAAAATTGTCGAAAATGATTCTCAAACAGAATTACCGGTTAATAATAATATTAGTAACAATAATGAAGAAATTAAAAAGAAAACGGTCTAGTAATTCAAAAATATCAGATAATAAAGTTAAGAAAATAAAACGAGATAAAAATAACACTGTACTTGTCTCTCAAAGAGACAAATCAATAGATAGCTCACCTAATGGTCTAGTAAATTCGGTTATTTATTATGTTACTTCTAATTCAGCCATTCTTAAATTTTCGCGTTATTTAGCATATCAAAAAATGTTTTACGGTTTACATGAATTTGAGTTGACACCAAGAGAATTTTATACAGTAGTTTGTTATGTCCAATAAAATTTTTTATTTAATTTATTTTATTTCATAAATAAATTTACGAAACTTCTCTTTACAAAAGCACGCGAAAACGCAGCGTCAGTTCTACCATCACTTATGCGTATAAAAGTAGCGTGACGATTTTTGCAATAATGATTGACGAATAAATAAAAACTTGTCGTCATTTTCCACCAATGACAACAATTTAATTACCCCCATCAAACATCAATTAAAAGTTTTTAAATAGCCTGAGCACCATGGCTCAGGGCCTTAGTTGTTGATCAAATTTTCAGATCTCGAGTCCTACGGTATCGTGTAAGCGGTGTCGTGGTTGTTGATCAGATCTTTAAATTTCGAGTCCTACGGTCCGCGTAAACGGCGTCGATAGCCCGTAATCTTATTGCAAAAATCTGTCCTAGACAAGGCAATAAGTAACCGTCCTTAATAAAAGGTACTAGGCCGATAGTTCCTATCGTGTAGCGGTATTATTTTGTTAACATCGGTTTATCTTATATTTAGATTCAGTTAAATTGTAAATTGATTAAGGTACTTGGCCGATATTTTCATATCGTGTAGCGGTATTCTTTTGTTATTTACAATTATTATAAAAATCACTCCGACTCGATCGAATAGTGACACAAACATCAAGTGTAATTGTAGTCCGATCTCGGGTCGAGATAATCTGCGCATAAAAAGCCATAAGGCTACATAAGGACGCATTCAAAATAAATTTAAAAATAAGCAAAAGTAAATAAAATTAATAATAATCAAATTAAATGGTTTTATATCTTTTATAAGTGCAAACCATTGTAACAGTTATAGTGTATAAGTGCTGTAATTGAAAAAGTAAATAAAAAAAAGACAAAAGATCATAATTTTAACTTAGTGAGTTCATTCGAGATTAGCACATAAGATTCTATCCTACTACCCCAGCCGCGCCCATTCAACCAACTCCTTTAGGAAGAGGACGAGTGAGCTGCAAAGTCCTGGAGGGATACAACCTGCCGTACTAGAAGAAAGACTCATCTAAAGGTAAGTGAGAGACAATTAAAATATTTTCTCTCTATTGATCGATATATAAATGCAACGTGACCAAGCTCGAAGACGTTTGGGTTCGTACTCTTCGAAAAACCCACAATAAATAATAAATATAGGAAGTGAAAATCTTCCTCGTATTCTTTACTGTTGTCCGCATCCTCCAAATCGCTCGTTAAATTCTTCTATCGCTACCAAAGGGAGAAATCCCGGATAATTAATTTAAATCTAAGCGGCGGACATAACAAGTTAGTAAAGAAGGATGGATAGACGGAGAAATAATAGATTCGTTTGCATCAACATTGTTCCGTCGAGAACGGAAGTCCTAAACCAATTTTCATCATAATAATGTAAAGAATTTAAATAATTAAATAAGTCTCCATCTTGCGATGCTCAAATTCATTTCGTCGCCAACTCGGGTCGCACCGCGAACGCGCGCACTAAACATAGCGTCGGTTTCGCTGTGCATCTTCGTTGCACTCACGCTTTCAGCGTATCTCTGTCACTCGGGTGTCTGACGTTTCTGTTCCGTCGAAACCACAACCCGGCGTCACCGCGTCTTTTCGTCAGTTGACCACAAGTCTTCATATCGTACGCACTTGCTGTGAACATTCTGTCTATAATTGCCAAGCCAATAATTAAATCATTAATAATCGCTTAATTAATTGATCATCGGATTCAATTTCAATCCATTGGTGAAGGATAAGTATTTCGCAATAATATTTATTTATTATTTGGATTTATTTCGTCGAATTGAAACCTTCTTTTGCAAACAATAAGATCGCTGTTTTATTGCGCCGCAATACGAACAAGTCGGAACTTGTTGCGCGCGGGTCTCACCCATTATAAAATTTCGGATATTTATTCGTGTTTTCGTTAATTATTCAATTGAATTGTGTTTGAGATTCAAGATTAATATTCGTAATAATATTAAATAATAATAACTTCAATAATATTGAATATTTAATAGTTATTCATTTATATTGATTTCACTCGAGTTACCGGGTTTATTTGTTTTCGTCTTGAATATTAGTTTACTTGTGCAGTGATGAAATGTTAATAATTATCATTCATATTTAATAATCATAATTTAAATAAAACTAAAGGTTTGCTACTTGTCCGCGCTTTATTACTATCAACGCACCTTACCGTGATCGCATACATCAAATATAACTTCACTTATACAATAGCCTCGTCGCTAATAATCATCTATCAATACAAATTGATTAGATTCATATTTAACTCAGTCAAACAATAGCCTCCGTCGCAAGCAACAATCGATCAACAACAATCGATCAGATAAAATTAAATCTCATTCAAATCAACGACCAGTCACGTCGTATTGTCTCTGGACAATTTTATTGAAATTTCAATAAATCTTAAGCGCATTTTACTATCTTACTAGTTTGAACAATCAAATCATATAACCGATCTGATCAATCGGTAGCATCGCCTCAGCGCACCGAAAGCTTTCAAAACAATCATTCGTACTATAGTACCACGTACTATCTAATCGTCCCACAGTGGACAATTGAGCTCTCACTCTTTATATACAGACGTGTATATTTTCTTACAATCAACTCGATCTAAGATCGAACTAAGTACGACGATCCAGCGTCGCGTACTCTCTAACTTATACGACGATCCAGCATCGCGTAATCTTTCACTGTATCCGTTCTCACGTATACAGCACATACATACATATTCACACACACACATAGACATACAATCATACGTTCAATGTCTTGTGCCAATTGTTCAACGAGTTGCTATCAATATCATATCTTAATTCTCTCAATCTTTCTCATTGTAACTTCTTTAAAGGGTTTTATGCCGTAGTGCTTTCCCTCACTTTTTTGGGTCAAAATATACTCTTCATTTTTTATATACCCTGAAACGTAGTTGAGGTCCACCCCCTCTAGTAGGGATGAATCAACCGTTCGTTACCTATTTGAATTGAATGGGCCCGTGCCCCTTTTAGCTAGTGAGCTAATAATTCGGTAACTGATCCTGGTGTTACCCAGTTCGTAAGGATCAGACGACCGGTTGGCCATGAGTTTATATACGCCAAATGCATATAAAGGATCGGGAGTCGTGGGGCATGTTATATATCAATAATGTATGAGAAAAATAAAGTAGACTACAAGTATTTGCAAAGCAAGCCAAACTAGTGAGAAGCACAAGAAATTACAAAAGGTATCATAATAGTGTTACGTCAAAATAACACATATTAAGAGTAGTGCTCCTGTTTAGCCTTCGCCGAGCAAAATAACTGGGACGGAGCTATAAGGATGACTGTTTATTAAAAATAAAATTAAAATAAAAATACTTACTGCTTGTTGTCTAAGAGATAATTAAAATCATTAAAAACTAAGTAATATAAAATTTAATTAATTTAGTAAAGTAATAAAAGCAAAATTAAAACAACTTCCAAATTTATTTAAATCAAAACAGTTATTTAAAAATTATTACAAAACAAAATTAAATTTGAATTAGACAATTAAATGCGGTTTACAATTTTTAACGCTTTATAAAATGATTCAGCTCTCGATTTCACTTGTTATTTAATTTATTTAAACAATCAATTTATTATGTAAATTTATTATTAATTATTTATTTAAGTAAATTGTTACCTTGGTTTATTAGATGATTATTATTATTATCAACAAATATTTATTTGATTTGTTATTTATTATTTTTCCTTCTCAACCCTTGATAATTGATGTAATTTTATCAATATCGAATTTTATTTATTAAATGAATTATATTTAAATAATTCAAATTAGATTTGATAATCGATAGAATGTTTATCAAAATTATTTATTAATTAAATGAATTACCACTTTTGAATAATTCAACAATTATTTTAAAAAACTTCTGAATTATGTTTTAATAATTCAGTTTATAAACAATTAAATCACCATTATTAATGATTTAATAAAATTAAAAACTTTGCCTTTAAATAATTAAAATTTCGTCAATGACGAATGAGCTCACTTAGGAAACTGAAATATTTTTCGATTTCCAGAAGAGCTGTTACCAGGTAGTAACATCCCTTCCAATAATTATTTAATTATACCAATTTTTTCGTTGGTCATAATTGAATCAATATTTTTTTTTTTAATTATTATTTATATATATATTTTTCATGACTTCCGATGCAGTTAGCAACATACGCATAAAGCATTGGAGTCGAATTCATAAATCAATATTTATTGATTTTTACTTTTTCTTTTATTGCAATATACATTCTTTATTTATTTAAACATTTTATAATTCATTCCATTTTTAATTATTAATAACTTGTGTATTAATAATTATTATTCAATTATATTTTATTATAACATTTCATAATTTCATTTCATATTCATTTATTATTTCATTTCTTTATTAATAAACATATCATTAATAATTAATTTTATTTCTTTTTTTTTTTTAAACAACAAATATCTTTATCTCTTAAAGATATTTCAAAATTCATTTCATATTTTTTTATAATAATAATTTCATAATTTTCATTTCATATGTATTTAATTATTTTCATTATTTATTCATTCGTATAATTTTATATTCATTTCATTATTTCATATTTCACATTCATAAATTTTCATCATTTCACTATTTCATTATTTCTTTACTTATTTATTTATTTGTAAATTTCAATTTTTATTATTAATTATAAGATATAATAATTTGAATTTATATTCAAATTTTATAAACATTTGTTTTTTATCATTTGATATTTTATTATCATATTTATTTATATTTATTGAACAACAATATTTCATAATAAATAATTTGAATTTAAATTCAAATTTAAAAATCATCAGCCGTAATAATGGCTGGAAGTCGTTTGCTAATTAATTAATTTATGCATAGCCAGATGGCATAGCATGTATGATTTTTAATAAATTAATTGACAGCAAGAATACGACGTCGTGACGTCACACCCCCACTGTTAGTTATTGGTCATATATTTTAATATTTGACAAATATTCAAAATATTTATTTATTGATATCAATTTTTCATCAGTATCCATTAAATTTTTATTTTTATAATATTTAATCATTTAATTAGTAGTAATCTTTATATTTTTTTTTATTTATTATTTACATTTCTATTATTTATTGTACGACTCGTTCGTGCTTTACGATCGAAAAATTTTTTTTCGCCTCACTTCGGTAACTAATCAATTATTATACCCTTGTTAGTTTACGGAATTAAGATGGTTTGCATACTATTTTGAATAAAATTTAATGGAGATTAATTCCATACTTTTCAAAAATTTATTCAGTTGAATAAAAACGGAAAAAACATCAAAAATAGTTTTAAAAAATTTCCTGTCCGTCAAGTACGAATCCCGTATACACGATAACTTGCGAAAAAATGCAGTAGTTGAATCAAATTTTTTTTAAAAAAATTCTTTGAAATAATTGTAGGTCTCCTATTGCAAATGGCTAGGCAACTCAGTGTCGTTTAATTACAATTAATAAAAGAACAAAAAAGGCTGTATAACTATATCAATATATATCTATGTAAAATTAACATGGATGGTGATATATCTATACATTATACGTATATTTATTCCACCAGGGGCGCTTGCGCATTACCGTCCTGGAACAGCTGTTTTTTTTGCTAATTGGTAGGCCTGAATTTTTTCAATTCAATTTTTTTTTATTTTTGTTTTTATTTACGTTTATTTTTTTTTGTTATTAATCGAGATATTTTGAATAAGTTCTTTTATAATTATAAAAAAAATACTAATATAATAAAAAAAAAAAAAAAAAAAAAATGACAAGTTTCAATGGAAGAGAATTGAATATATTTTAAATTTATTCGCACTTCCCGCCATTTTTTGATTGTTATTTATTATTTCATAATATATGAGCATTACGAGTCGTGCACTTTTGGATTTTCCAAATTTTTATTATTATTATTGTTTTCTTTTTATTCAGTAATTTATTTCATATTTAAACTCTCATAATTGGTTTATGATTATTTTTTTTACTTATTGAATTTTATTTGTAAAAAAAAAAAATTTTATACACATTTTTGGTATACATACTTACTTCATTGATATATATGTATATATATATATTAGGGTGCTTCGTTTCCGGCGAAAGTATTTTTTTTGTTGCTCATCAAGCAAAATATTATTTTTTATGTTGAAACAAAAATTCCTGCACAGTTTGAGCTCTTAATTCCAATCCTAAGTACTTTCCATTTGATTTCAAAGATTTCCCATTTAAAATACACGTAAATTAAATTACTTTTTTTTTAACTATCTAATACTCAGCTGCGTTTTATGATATCGACAAGGTTTTGGTCGCAAATTGTTGGGTATTTGGTGTTCTTCAAAAGTGCCCATAGTTACTTAGCTGTAATTCCAGCTGTTTCACTCGTGTCCGTTGCGGAAGTCATTTTTCCTATCAAATGGACCTTTTTTGGCTTGTAGAACGTAAACTAATGAAAGTACATTAAAAAAGTTAATGGGAATTTTATAGGAAATTTTATTCCCTTCAAAAAAGATCCTCTGAGTCGAGTCGCTAAAGTCTATAGTTTCCGAGTTATAGTAATTTTAATAATTTGAAAAATAAATAATCAACAAAAAATTACGATTAAACCATTTTAAATCGTACTTAATGTTTTTTAATTGTGATATTTTCTCGTCTACTTCATCCTAGAATACCTCTCTTAAAATTCAAATCTTATATCGACTTGAAAAAAAAATGAAATAAAATAAAATATATATATAAATAAGATAAATTTTTAAAATCAATAGGTTTCATTCTATTCAACAAGTAAGGAATCAAGTAGCATTTATAAATAATTAATAAAACTTTTTATTTTCTAGTAAGAAATATAAAAACAAGAATTTTACTGTGGTTAATGATACAATGTGTTAAACTATTAAATAATTTTTTTTTGTACATGTAGGAAATTCATGCCGACATTGTTGAACTGTTAACAACAAAAACTGTCGTTGGTCTTCATCATATGTTCCGAATTCGTTGTATTTCTCAATGAGTGCAACACTTCGCTCGGCGGTATCGTTGACAACATTCAAGTGTTTAAAGGTTTCGAAGCATTTTATATATTCTGTATTAGTTTCCCAATAATCGGGATCGATCTCCAAGAATTGAAGTGATAAATTAAATTGTTCAAAAATTTTAATAGAGTTTGGGCCTACAAAATCATTGATAGTTTTCTGTGACATTGAATCGAATTGTTTTTTTTGCATAATTATTCGACGATCATTTTTATTATTGCTTCTGATACTATTATTATTATTATTATTATTATTATTATTATTATTATCCAATATAATTTTTTGAATAGAATAGACCATTTTTAATTTTTCGTCTCGTGTGATCGTTGAATCGAATAGAGCTAAACATACAAGTTTTTCATCTAGATACCAAAGATGTCTCGACAATTTTACTAAAGCTGCCTCAGCAATTTTAGGATGAAATTTTGCATATTCTAATAAATTTTTAAACAATTTCAAATCGTGATAGGGTGCTTTGATTGCATCCGGTGCTAGAAACCATGTTTCAACATAAAATAAAACAATGAACGAGCATATTTCTCGTAAAGCACGTAATACTGTAGTATTGACAATGAATTGTTTCTTAAACATATAAATCTTCAGACAGTATAAAGCCTTCGAGAGCCACCTAGCATGGTGCATAGCACCAGGAGCTCTAAACTTTATTCCATCTTTCGGCCGACCACCCAAAAAAATACAGCTTAACGTCAAAAGTTCGTAATAATCATCTCTTGATGGACGGTTCTAAAGAAATTAATAAATAAAACAATCATATTGAAAAATAGATAGAAGATAATAAATAAAATTAGTTATATTAGAACCAAAATATTTTATGAAAAAATACTTAAAATAAACAATTTTGTTTATCTCTATAGTATGTGAAAATTTATAAGATAATGTATGTAGTGATTTGTTCAATACTTATTATACACTATATATTACAGTAAAAAAAATAATTAAATTCTGTACAAGTCGTAACTTGATTGAAACTTGGGTTGAACATTCAAAATTTGATATGATTCCCAAATGTGAGCAATTTTACAAATTATCAATTATGAATAACAAATAATTATGCAAAGAATCTAATTTTATGAATTAATTGATAGGTTTTTTTATCTAGTTTTAGAATAATAAAATGACTATATGATAACGAATTCGTTTAAAAATACAAAACAATTAATTCTGCAAGAAAAATAAAAAATATATATATTAAAATAAAAAAAAAAAATCTGTCTATCGGTTGACCCTGTGGCCCAGTCCCAAAACTTCCTAGGACCTCAAATTGCGACATCTGATGAAATTTCGATTTTCGCAAATCGAGGTGAAAACAATAACTTCCTAATTTTTCGAAAATCGTCGATTTTCTTAGCGGGAAGTTAAAAAACTAATAACGAATTTCATTTGAAGGGGTATAATATGTATTGTATAATATATTTTTATTTTACGGTTAATAATAAAATTTTCCAATTTTTATTGTTACCTGGAGTTGATTTTGGATAAAAGTTAATAATACTATAACCAATATCATATTTTGATTGATCGATATTTTCCCAACTATTTTTAAATCTCGAAAAAATTGGTACGTTAGGGCTATTGGTAGCTGGCCAAGCTACTTCCACCACATTTTTTAAAATAATTTCAAAAATATGATGTCTACAAGCTAAATATAACAAATTTCTGTTCAACTTTTTCTCTAATAATGCACACGCTCCATTTTGTAAGCCTTAAATGCAGATGTAAAATAATAAAAATTACGATTTGTTTCTTATTGTTCAAAAGTTTAATTAATAATTTTTGACGTTTCAATTTAAATAAGCTTACCGGTATTCACATTGGTAGTGTCGAAACACATAGCTTTAACACGGCTTGTAACATTCCATTCATTTAAAATTTCAAATATTACTTCTGCTTGATTAGCTCCAGTTGCTTCGTCGAGTGCTGGGACACCAAGTAATTGTTCTGTATTTATTCCAGAAACAACTATAGGTAATCGTTCCACTTTCTGTGGCTTATTTGGTAATGCGGGAAGTAACTTCCCATCCCAGTGAACAACTAGATTTTCAGCAACCTGGACATCATTTTTTATATTTTCAACAATAGTTTTTCTAAATTTAATTCGGGCAGAACGAATTGTTGAATAACTTAAATTATAGTCATTAAGATCTAATCCAATACTGATCATTACGGCACAAATAATATGCATTGCATTCCGGTCCGTCGTTTGTGTACGATCTAATGCCGCTACTAAAATTTCAGTCATAACATCAGTCTTACGTTTTGCTTTTGCTTTTGGTAGTTCATCCTCATAATCGGAAAGTTCTCTTTTTTGACTTAAATTTGATGCTTTACTGCTTACATCATCTGATACAGAACATTGTGACAATTTCTGATTTAACACTACAAAAAATAGTAAAGAAAAAAAAAAAGAAAAATAAACAATCGTGTAAATAAATAATTTAGATGCAATCCTTAAAAAAAAGATGACTTTGACATGTTTTAATAAATTACTTTAGTAAATATTAGACAAAAAAGTCTATGTTAAAAAACATATACATTTGTTAGTTAAAAAATATAGGACAATCTATGATGCACAAAAATAAACTGGACAACAATGACTGTTATTGGATATAAAATCATTCCATAAAAATTTCAATCAAATGCGTCAATCGATGAAAAAGTTTTTAAAATCATGTTCATGTTGAACAAATTAGAAATCAACTAATGAAATAATATTGATCAAACATAAAAAAAATAATACTAATTTTTTGGCCAGAATAGTTGACAGTTAAATAAAAACTTGAAATGCAATTTAGATGATAAAACTTAATTTACAAGTAAACACTACAAAAAAAAAAGTGAATGCTCACTGAAATCAGAATATTCTTCGTCGTTTTCTTGTTTTTCTTGATGATTCCGTTCAACGATTTTTTTTAGTAATGGCGAACATCTACCATCATTTTCCCGACATTCGGTTAAAAATAGTTTAAGATCATTTGGTAAGTCCTTAACTTTATGATTATCTGCTATATCAAATAGTTCTCCTAATTGTGTGATGAAATTTTCGATTTTTCGACGTTGAATTTCAGATTTGTTATTATTAGATTTTTGTTTTTTGATTTCTTTATATTGGTCATAGAATTTTTCTAATTTTCTTATACTATTTTGTTTTAATTCGGTAGGGAACCCAAATTTATTCCATATAATATTTAAATCACTGATAACGTCTGTTGCACTAGCTCTGATAGTAAGTCTTTTAACAAGATGTTTATACATAAATAAATTAATAACATCACGATGTAAAGGTAATTTACTTTCATTGAATTCTTCAATTTGAAAGCCGATTAAATAATTGTGTACTCTATTACCAATTTTTAGATTCATTATGACTACACCGAATATTAATGGATAAACGAAAAGTGTATTTTAAATAATGAAAATAAATTCCACGAAATACGTTAAACGCACAATTATTGAAAATTAAGAAGTGACGAACAAAGGAAAATTAACTCTATAAATATTATTAATTCTAAATCAAACAATAGCGAGGTTATGAATTCACGAATTAAAAAATCCTATGAATAGCAACTGCAAAAAAATTACATTGACACAAACATTTCAACAAAAAAAAATTTCACAGCAAGATATATAATGATATATTAACATTAATTTAATTGATTTAAAATTATAATTCAAATTAAATGATGAATATTACGATTTGATTAACATTATACACATTAGTCAGAAATGGAAGCCACAATAAAATAACACATATTCTTATGGAACTCTCTTTGGTTCGTTAGCGCCATCTTAAGTCTCATTAATAGAAAATTAAGCTCGATTAATCAAACGTAAGAAGAAGTAAGCTTGGCGCTGCAGTAGTAGTAAACAGTCAAAGCTCACACAAGGTCAAGCATTGGTGCATTCAAACAGAGATAACTGAAGAGATAGAATACTTGATTACTGATAAAAACTATAAATTTTTCTCAACTAATAAAATTTTTTTAAAAATTGGACAATTAAGAAACATTTTTCTTGTAAAAAGATAGAAAAAAACTTTTTTTTTTGTTTAATGTTTCTAGGTTTTTTAAAATTATTTTATATTACCCTCGGTGATTATGTATTTTATATATATATTTTTTTTTCAAGTCGATATAAGATTCGAATTTTAAGAGAGGAATTCTAGGATGAAGTAGACGAGAAAATATCACAATTAAAAAACATTAAGTACGATTTAAAATGGTTAAATCGTAATTTTTTGTTGATTATTTATTTTTCAAATTATTAAAATTACTATAACTCGGAAACTATAGACTTTAGCGACTCGACTCAGAGGATCTTTTTTGAAGGGAATAAAATTTCCTATAAAATTCCCATTAACTTTTTTAATGTACTTTCATTAGTTTACGTTCTACAAGCCAAAAAAGGTCCATTTGATAGGAAAAATGACTTCCGCAACGGACACGAGTGAAACAGCTGGAATTACAGCTAAGTAACTATGGGCACTTTTGAAGAACACCAAATACCCAACAATTTGCGACCAAAACCTTGTCGATATCATAAAACGCAGCTGAGTATTAGATAGTTAAAAAAAAAGTAATTTAATTTACGTGTATTTTAAATGGGAAATCTTTGAAATCAAATGGAAAGTACTTAGGATTGGAATTAAGAGCTCAAACTGTGCAGGAATTTTTGTTTCAACATAAAAAATAATATTTTGCTTGATGAGCAACAAAAAAAATACTTTCGCCGGAAACGAAGCACCCTAATATATATATATATTAGACTGGGCCAAAAAAATTGACTATTTTTTTTTTTCATAGCTATATCGAAAATATTATTCAGAATGACAAAAAAAAAAATTTCATGAAAGTTTGAGCTCTTAATATTAATTTTAAGAGGTCTATCATCGCTATTTTTGATTTTAATTTATAATTTGATATTTTACGTCAAAATTGCTTAAACATTGAATTAAAAAAAATTCATTTCCACTTATTCTTATGTAAAATTAAATTCCCTACAAAAAAGGTCTGATTAAAAATTTTCGTCAGACAAGCCGTTTCCGATTAATTAAGCTTAATAAATTGATATATTTTTTCGATTTAACATTTTTACTTTTGAATTTTGTAACTGACGAATCAATGAATATCTAAAAAAGATCATGACAGATTTTCGAAGGAAATTAAATGCTCTACAAAAAAGGTCTCTTAACATTTTTTGCTAAATTCACTCCTTCGAAAGTTATTCAAGGTTGAATTTGAGTCAAAACGATTTCAATAACGTGAATAACTTTCGAAGGAGTGAATTTAGCAAAAAATGTTAAGAGATCTTTTTTGTAGAGCATTAAATTTCCTTCAAAAATCTGTCATGGTCTTTATTAGATATTCATTGATTCGTCAGTTACAAAATTCAAAAGTAAAAATGATAAATCGAAAAAATATATCAATTTATTAAGCTTAATTAATCGGAAACGGCTTGTCTGATGAAAATTTTTAATCAGACCTTTTTTGTAGGGAATTTAATTTTACATAAGAATAAGTGGAAATGAATTTTTTTTAATTCAATGTTTAAGCAATTTTGACGTAAAATATCAAATTATAAATTAAAATCAAAAATAGCGATGATAGACCTCTTAAAATTAATTTTAAGAGCTCAAACTTTCATGAAATTTTTTTTTTGTCATTCTGAATAATATTTTCGATATAGCTATGAAAAAAAAAATAGTCAATTTTTTTGGCCCAGTCTAATATATATATATAGTTTTTTTTTGTTTATTATTTTTTTTTTATTTCAAACATTGTTATTATTTTATTTTTATGTTACCATGACTTAATCAACTCATTTATTTTGATATCTCAATTTTTGTTTATTCCGACATATATTTTTATTTGTCATTATTATTATTTATAAACATTTTTTTATTAATCATCATACTTATGTCACGATTGGAGATCGTGATGGGCGTAGGTACGAATTTCGTATAAAGGTATGAAATAAAAGGGTACTTACAATGGTCAAGGACCGATCTTATGACCTGGGCTCACGTGCCCAAATGCTCGATTTATTCCACTTTATATTCAACTCGCGCCTACACAATATTGTTGAAGACAATATTGATAAAACTCAAAACGATTTCCAATCTATGAGTGTGACTTATTTAAATTTCACAATCAAACGTCGAGCGGTAAACGTAAGATTGTGTACCCCCTACTGTTGGCTATCTGTCTGAGCGGCGAAACAGGTAGAAAATAAGGGATAAAGGAAGGTGGGCTGCCGAAAAGCCTCGTGAAGCTAGTATTCTATTGCTAAAGTAAAATTATCTCAAAAATAATGTTTTTCAAATTTTTATGTTCACGAGTAATTTTATTTAAGATCCACTATACTCAAAATACAAAAGGGTTACAAATGTTTAAAATAGACAATGTAAAATAAAATGTATCATGCATATGTTTTATAATCAGGTTCAAAATATATAAAATAATAAAAATATCAAATAATGATTACAATGGTTAAAAACTTACCCTAAACAGGTTTTGGTGAGGTGTCAAGACTATCAGCAGTAACACAGGACACCTTTACACAGCGCTTTCTCGCGGTTAAATAATGTGATTCTAATTTATTGATTTATTTAGTTTATTTGTTGTAATTATTTATGCGTTTCAAAATCTTCGTTTATAAATTGTAAATTAATTGACAGTTTTCGCGTATTTTCGCGGTAAAATAATTCTTTAAAATCTTCGCTTTTTTTCGCGGTAAAATATTATTCAATGTATTTAAATTCTTCGCATTTCTCGCGGTAAAATATTCTTTGATTCTTCACGTTTTTCGTGGTACAATTCAATATTAAAATAAAAATGAAATTAAATGGATCAAAATAAGATAAAGATAATCAATGCTGTACCGGTGCTAAACGGTTGATATTAGTTCACGACTCACAACAATCAAGGACCAATCGTTCGATCTGGGCTCACGTGATCGGATGCTATACACTAATATCGCGTTGATTATGCTTCTGAAGCTAGTAGAAAATAATATGCCGATTATACGAGTGCTTACGACGATCAAGGACCGATCCAATGATCTGGGCTCACGTGACCGAATGCTCAATCGGGATATCATTCCTCTAGCCACGAACACCGTTAAGTGTCCGGAATTCAGTATGGTTCAGAGTTTGATTCCCAAAAGAACTGATGAGCTAAAGTCCATGGTCTTTTTATATAGTCTTCACCTATGAAAAGTGGTGGTAACTTGTTTCCCATACGAAAAGACTCGGACCCACTCGAAAGTTCTAGGCCTATGCACACGTGTGATCCCTGGGAAATAGATTTTGACTACTAAGTAGGCCGATGACCTGGCGCCACTCTGCCGCCGAGGAAACCATAAATTTTGGTAGTTTCCATTAGCTTTCTCTAATTTCCAAGAATCACATGCAGTTACACATGAGTTGGGTGGTCTATAGTTTTAAGAAGAAAATCAAAGAAAGATTACCGCTCCTATGCTTAGATTCTTAAATGGGAACGGATCCATAAATTTTAAAAGTACGTTAAGTAAAAATGATGAAATTTAAAGGAAAAAGAAATCGATAATACGCGTGGTCCATTAGTATAACACGACCTAATTGTAAAGCGTTGACAACGCTCAGGTAGGTATATTTGTCCGGTACGACTGCTGGCGTCAGTAAGTCGGACGTCATAAAAAAGGTCTAAGTGCAAGACATCTTAGTGTGTACTTATTTGGGAAGAAAAATAATAAAATTTTTGAATGTAGCAGCCGTGACACTTAGTCCTTTTTTTTTTTTGAAAATGGAAATAATCAGAACTGAAAATACTTAAAATTCCATTAATATATTATTTTATAAGATAACTTATCTAATTATAACAGTAGTGTCTTTTTTGTTTGTATATTTTATGGTTATTTTTATTTTTCTTATACAATTGATTTGTTATACATATTTGTAGTGCAATATTAAAGTATTACATGTGTTGTGCAATAATAATATAATATTTTGTTTTTATAACTTTTTTTTTTTTTAAATATTCATTGTAATTTTTAGTTTATTATTTATTTTTAATTATTCAACATTTCATCCCATGGCTCTTCTACATGCAATGATTTTTTTTCGAACAATTCTTCCTCTTTCCACAGAAAGAGTTGCTTACAATTGTTACATGCTCTGGCTGGCTGAGCTTCTAAAAGAATTTCTCCACAACGATCACACCCCAAATTTTTCTCCAAACATAATTTATGGAACTGAACAATACTTTCATATTCACGCCATTCTTCATTATTATTTTCTAAATACAGCTCGCATAAGCAAGCCGCGCAAATTCTCGTTTCGTCAACTTGACCCTTATTTCTTATGAGTATTCGATTTGCACCTTCACTTTTCTTAACACAAATGAATCTTTCTATTTCCTTGAAGATAGACGGCAAGTCCTCTGTTATCAAATCTTGCATTAAGTAAAGATGCACATAGTTGGGCCCATTGCGTATGTAGTCTGACATTTTGCTGATAATAAAAATTTAATTTTAACATTATAGTAATTAAAGTACTAAACTCAAGTTTCTCTCTTTTTTTTTTTAGATAGAATTTTATTATTATTTATCATACTTACCTTTCTTAATTACGATGTTATATTATATGTTTTATAATTATTACTGATTTTATTATTACTTTTAATATTTATTTATTTTATTTTATTTATTGCTAGTGTTTTGTTTTTTTTAAAAAATTTTTTTTATTTAAATACAAATCTCTTCAATTTATCATTGAGGAAGTCGAACTTATAATGAGATGTTTATTAAAAACTTTAGGCTGTCACTAGTTGGTAACATCCCTACTTAAAAATTTTGAAAAGAATTTATATACGGAAGGGGTGTCATATGAGTCCCTTTCGCGATAACGCGACTTATGCATTGGTTTTAGCATGCATTCCAATGACATAAAATTTAACATGCATTAAATATTGAAATAATATTTAATGGAATATATTTTTTTTAGTAATAATAAAAATATTTATAAATTTTTAGATATATATGTATATATATATGAATAATTTTTTTTTAATAGCTTATTATTTTTTTTTTAGTTTTCTCTTTTCTTTTATTTTTTTTTTTCTCTGTAATCGATTTCTATTCTTCTTATTTATAATAATTGATTATTCGTATAGTTTTTAATTATTTTAATGTGTTGAATATATATATATATATATATATATATATGTATATATATATATTGCATATTGTAAAATATTAACTTAAAAACTACATTAAATATTTATTTGCTGGATCGGGATGGTGAAAGAAATAAGAAGTCACTGATTTGGTGTATTGTCCATATTTAATAAAAATAAATCACAGATAATAGCATAGAGTACAAGAGTCGATCACGAATTTTATTAGAGCACTTATTGAATATTATTCGATTGCATTTGAGTTAATTGAATTAATATAAATTGCATGGCACCGTACACATGAAATATTATATACATTATATATAGAGCGCAGTTTAATTAAAGATTGAGTTTTTGAGTTTAATAGATTATGAGTTTTCTATAATTTACACGGCACCATACACGTGAATTAATTTATACAAAAAGAGCGCAATAAAGAGTAAATTATTAACAATTAATGATTTACAAATATCATCAATAGTTCGAGTATACATTTTGTCACAATTAATTTTGATACGCGACATTGAGAACGAGTAAGAGCCGAGTATGAACTTAATAGATGCTTAGCGAGCCGAGTCTGAACGTATAATAATTACTTTGCAGTCACAAATAAAAATTTGATATTGATTTTTGAGATTAAGATTACTGGATGACTGAATGATGACATCAGTCACACCAGTTGACATCATGTCCAAGTAAATAGTTAATCGATGAGTAATGAAAGTAAATATAATTAAGAATAATTATTTGTGGCTGCAAAGTCACGTGATTGCGAGCATATGTATATATATATATATAACCGGCATGTTAATTTGACACGTGGTCAACACAAAAATGATCACAGATTTTATAAATTAAATTGAGAATGAAAATAAAAAATATAGATGAATAATAATACCTGATGAGTTTGCGAGTGGTAATCAAAATTAACTAATTAACTGAGCACGATAATTAACACGATGTAATTGGAATAATAATACTGACAGCACGTGGTGTTCTATGCCATGTGTTGTAGAATAATGCCAGTTGCCGCGTAGCTGGCTATTGAGTTGAAATTCCGAGTATCAGAGGGCGCGTCGATAGCAGCACCTCTGGTATAGTAGAGCGTCGAGTTATCAAATGTTCTGGCGCGAACATTTGAAATTTACGCAACATTCCGCCCGCCATCAGGAACAGAGTTGCTGATTATGATCTTGAGTACCTGATGATTGGTGAGTAGATTGCCATTGAGTTAGGCATCTGGTTCTGGAGCAAGTGGTAAGAGTGCGAGCTTGGCAATTGGACGAGTGAGAGTACCAGTGGCTGTTTGAATGGTTACCACTCGAGTGAGGTTGTCCTTCCCTGGATGGAGTGCAGTCACTTTCGCGAGTGGCCATCGAGTTGGTGGAGTTCGTTCATCAGTGAGAAGGACTAGTGAGCCGAGTTTGATGTCATTGCGAGCATGATGCCTTTTGGTTCGAGCCAGATGACGTTGAATGTAACTGGTAGACCAGTGATTCCAAAAATGCTGGACACGTTGCTGAATGAACTGCCAGCGAGAGAGTCTTGATACTTCTGTATCCATGAGTGAAGGTTCAGGGATTGCAACGATTGGTCTCCCAATGAGAAAATGACCTGGAGTGAGCGATGAAGGATCCTGAGGATCGTCGGATAGAGCCTCCAATGGTCTCGAGTTCAAAATCCCCTCCACTTGCGTTAGAAGAGTCGTAAGTTCTTCAAACGTGAAGGCTGATTCTCCGAGTGTGCGAGTTAGGTGATGTTTCACTGATTTCACTGCGGCTTCCCATTTACCACCCATATGGGGAGCAGCAGGAGGATTGAAATGCCAAATTGAATCAAATTGAATTAATTAACGAAGCACGATAATTAGCAAGATGTGATTGGAAATTATAATAAACTTGTTGCACGTGGTGCTCTATAACATGTGTTGTAGAATAATGCCAGTTGCCGCGTAGCTGGCTATCGAGTTGAAATTCCGAGTATCAGAGGGCGCGTCGATAGCAGCACCTCTGGTATAGTAGAGCGTCGAGTTATCAAATGTTCTGGCGCGAATATTTGAAATTTACGCAACAGCATATGATTTATATAAAGAGTATGTATGAATATATATATATATAGAGGTATAGATATATGTAAAAATTTAAATTTCGCGACGACTGCGCGCGTCGCTACCCTCCCGCGCTAAGAACATTACCAGCGCAAAGATGGTAATGCATCGATTATTTATCCAATTACAGAAAGCTACCTTGAGAATAATCGATAAATAAATATATATATACTTTTCTATTAAGAATTACTTATGAAATTTCTTATATTCAGATTCTTACGTATTTTTATATTGTTTGAATTTATTTTTTTAATCATGAATTTAAATATTGATAAAATTAAAAAATTATATTTTTATGTAAATCCTTAATTATTATTTTTCCTATTATTATTTATTTATGAATTTTTTTTTCGTTTTCAATATTTTTTTCCTCTTTTTTTTTTATTTTCCTTTTTTTCTGTTATATATTAGGGTGGTCCTTATTTTGGACATTTTTGAATTTTTATGCTCCCAGAGGCTTATGTGGTTCGAAATAAATAAAAAAAAATATCCTCAAAGTTTCAGGTCTCTATCTCAATTTTAACCCGTGCCGCACAGCGATGTAAGTTTCCCATTTAAATAACACGGGGTTTTTGGCATTGAACGATTAAATTTTTATTCCGGCTAAAGTAATTGTTCGAAAAATTTGAAACTCTGTAGACTTTATCCTTATATTAGCAGCTACTCCTCAGAATTTTTACAGATTTTCAGCTACTATAATTTTGGGGGTCCAGCATGATGAAAAAAAAGAAAAAAATTATTTTTTTTATTTTTAGCTAAAATTTTTTTCAAATAACATATCAAATCAGTCTGCATCCTTATCAGAAGTTCTTACTTTTTTTCATTCTCACACCTAAGTGGGTGAACGGTATATCTTTGTTGCACTAATACAGTAATCAGGAACTTTGCATTAGTGTGCAGTAAAGTGTTCGTTAAAAGGATTTTTTAAATTTATTACGATTACCTCACAAACGGTTTCAATGACGGCAGAAAAAAATTCCCTTAAAGTTTGAGCTCTTAATTCCAACAGAACCACGTGTCGCAAATTTTGTTTTTGTGATTTTTTAAGTTTATTATATTTATTTATAAAAGAAATCTATTTTATTAATAATTCATTATAGTTAGGAAATTGTAAACAAATAATTATTTTGATATTATAATGCACAAAACTATCCACCTTTTGTTTATTATTTATTGCTTAAAACAAATAATAAACTTGAAGGTGACCAACTTATTTAAGCAAATATTGAAAGAAATTTAATTTATTGATAATATTTATCAACTGTTAAACTGAGACATAATATGATTAGTGGCATTGATATACCGATCTCAGATATCAATTGAATGCATTATGTATTTTTGAAAAAGACACATTGTCAAATAACATAAACAAAAATATTTCTTGAAAAAATCACAAAAAAAATTTTGCGGTAACTCTTCCCGTTAGAATTAAGAGCTTAAACTTTAAGGGAATTTTTTCTGTTGTAATTGAAAAAAAATGCTCCTGATTACTGTATTAGTGCAACAAAGATATGCCGTTCACCCACTTGGGTGTGAGAATGAAAAAAAGGAAGAACTTATGAAAAGGATGCAGGGTGATTTGATATGTTTTTTAATAAAAATTTTAGATAGAAATAAAAAAATTTTTTTTTTGTTTCTTTTCATCATGCTGTACCCCCAAAATTATAGTAGCTGAAAATCTGTAAAAATTCTGAGGAGTAGCTGCTAATATGAGGATAAAGTCTACAGAGTTTCAAATTTTTCGAACAATTACTTTAGCTGGAATAAAAATTCAATCGTTCAATGCCAAAAACCCCGTGTTATTTAAATGGGAAACTTACATCGCTGTGCGGCACGGGTTAAAATTGAGATAGAGACCTGAAACTTTGAGGATATTTTTTTTTATTTATTTCGAACCACATAAGCCTCTGGGAGCATAACAGTTCGAAAATGTCCAAAATAAGGACCACCCTAATGCACATGCAGTATCTTCTTCGATTTGTCCTTGTGATAAAACTGCTCCGATTGCATAACCTGATGCATCAGTGGTAATAATAAATGGCATTGTGAAATCAGGTGTATTTAATACAGGTGGTTCACATAATTTATTTCTTAATATTTCAAAAGCTTCTTGAGTTTCTTTATTCCATAAAAACTTGACATCTTTTTGAAGTAATTTTGTCAATGGTTTAGCTATTTTTGCAAAATCTTTAATAAATCTTCTATAATAATTAGTAAAACCTAAAAATTGACGAACTTTTTTCTGAGTAGTAGGAACTGGATATTTCTTCGCAGCTTCAATTTTACTTGGATCAGGTTTTATAGAATTTTTACTAATTAAATGACCTAAATAACAAACTTCTCGTTTCAGGACTTTGCATTTATCTGGTTTTTATTTTAAATTTGCTTCTTTTAATCTTTGAAAAACAATTTTTAATCGTTCGATGTGTTCCTGTAAAGTTCTTGCAAATAAAACGATATCATCCATAAAAACATATAATATAACACCAATTAATCCCGAAAAAACATCCTCTATTAATGCTTGAAATGTTGCTGGACCATTTGCTAGGCCAAAAACCAATCTTAAAAATTCAAAATGACCTAAAATAGTAGAAAAAGCAGTTTTATGTTGATCTTTTTCGTTCATTTTAATTTGATGAAAGCCCGATGATAAATCTAGTACAGAATAATATTCAACTCCACCCAAACTATCAATCATATCAGTTATATTTGGTTGTGGATATGCATTTTTAATCGTCTTTTCATTTAACGCTCGATAATCAATTACCATTCTCCATTGTTTTCTTCCTTCAGAGTCCGGTTTCTTTGGAACTATCCAGACTGGACTGTTGTATGGTGACCTTGATTCCACAATAATGTTATTTTCCAATAATTCTTTAATTTGTCGATTGATTTCTTCCTTTAAAGCATAAGGAATTCTGTAATTTTTAATATTAACAGGTCTTTCATCTGTAGTCGAAATTTCATGTTCAACTCTATCTGTTGCTGGTAAATATTCACCTGGAAGGTGAAATCTTTCAGTATTATCTTTTATTAAATCATAAAGAGATTCTTGTTCGGTTTTATTTAAATGTTTTACATTTAACACCTCTTTTCTTTTTTCAAAACGTGATTTATTTTTATTTATAGCATCAAGATCACGTGAAAAGTGTCCTGTGGCATCTTCTTGATTCTTTTCTTCGTTCTCACGAGCATCGTTGATAACTAATACTCGCTGAGCATATATAATTTCTTTATTATATTTATTGATCGACTCATGTAAATTGTAGTCTTTATTTTCAATATTGTAAATGGAATTTACCTTTGAATTTTTTTCTTGATTGTTATCTTGCTTGATTGTATTTATATTTTCCGATTTTTCTTTTAAATTTTCCTCATTTTCAGGTTGATTATTATCTTTTTTATTTTTGTTAAAAGTTTTGGTAGTTTCTTTGTTTATTTTCTCTTTTATTTTATTTTCTTCTTCTGGTTCTCCTTCTGCTTCATCATCTGAATCGTAGTCAGTATCGCTTCCATAAATGTTAAAATTCTAGAATCCCATAGCCATTATTTGATGCATATCATCATCAAAATCAGATTCTTCTTCATTTTCAATTTTCATTATTATTTCTTCATCTGTTTCTTCATTAGTTTCTATTTTTACTTTATGAACTTCTTTTTCGTTTTTTGTTTTTTCTTTTATTTCTTCTTTCTCGTCTTCTTTTATTTCTTTTTTCTTCATTTCATTTTTTTCTTCTAGATTTTCTTCAGTTGTTACAGGATAAATTTTATCTTGAAAATTTATTTTATTATTTTGCACTAATCTTTCACAATTAAATGATTGGTTTATTGATTCATCAGTATCATAGAAAAAATATTGTTTATTATTTATTTTGATAACGCGATCTTTATAGCAAATTTGGACTTTCGCTTCATCAAAGAAATTCGAACCCAATATTCCCGATTGCTCGATTAAAAAATCGTCAGGAACTATTAAAAATTTAATTTCGAAATCAAGAAAATCTAATTCAACTTCACCCAATGCTTCAACTGGAATTTCGTTAATTTCAAGTAATTTTATAGTTTTAGTTTTAACTAGAATTGCCCCTTGTGGACAAAAATTTTCTTTTAAAATATTAGGACCGCTACCTGTGTCTAGCATTACTGAAATTCGTCCGACATTAGGATTTACGCTATATCCTAATAAAATTTTTGGACTTTTATTATTTTTATTTAAATTAATTTGTTCAACTCGAGTTTCTTTTTTATCGCTAATAGTTTCAAGTGGAATTCTATCAAAAATACCAAAATGTGAATTAGAGGTTGAAGGATGATTTTCTTTTATTTGTTTTCCTTCATCATTTATTTTCTTCCAACAATCTTTAATTCTGTGACCCATTTTTTCACAATAATCACAACTAATAATTTGATTAGGACAATTATTACTTGAATGTTCATGACTACCTCAAGTTAAACATTTATTAAAGTTTTTAGAATTGTTATTTAAAAATTCGTGTTTGAATCTACAAATTTTAGCAATGTGACCAGATTTATTACAAATTTGACATCTTTCAACATTTTGACTTTCTCTAGAATTTAATAATTTAAAACATTCATCAGCAGTATGACCTGTTTTATCGCAAAACTGACAAATTACAGTTTGTCTCAAGTTTGATTGTTGATTAAAATTTTTATTATTATCAAATTGTTTATTTTGAGAGTAGAAATCTTGTTTTTGTTGGTAATTAGATTGATGTAGTTTTTGAGAATTATTGTGTTCGCGATTGACTTCGTCGCAAAGAAACACGGGTTTTTCAATTCCCCTTCGTTTTATATTTCCGAATTCACTTAATTCTTTTCTAAATTTAATTTTCTGTTCGATTTTAATAGCTTCATTAAGTGTATTTTGAAAACTATTATTTAAGGTTCGAATTTTACTTTCGATTCCAGGATTAAGACCATTTAAAAAACTTTCTACGGCTCTTCGCTCAACTTGTACTATATGAGCTTCGTTTTCTACTTGTGTACGTGTTCTTTTGTGTACTTCAACTAATTGTGATGCAATATCACAAATTCGATTAGAATATTTTAAAACAAATTCCCTGTCTTTTTGATAAACGCGACCCAATCCACCCAATAATTGCATTTCTGTTTTATTTGGGGCTGCTTTTCCCCTTAAAAAGTCATAAAATTCTTGTTTTGTATTTACTGTTGCACAGTTAATAGATTTTCTTAAATCGCCTTTTAATTTTTTTCGCAATAATTTAACCAAATTAGGTTGAGCATCTCCCGGTAAAGAACTAAAAGCTTCATTACAAGCAGTCATAAATTCTGTAAGTGTCATATTTTCACCATCATATTCGGGTACAAATTCTAACGCGTCACGTAAAGAAATATATTGATTTGCTGAAAGAGCCATTGCTACCGGTTGTTCGTTATTGATTTGATTAATATTGTTATTGTTATGGTTATCGTTATTATTATCGTTATTATTATCTAAGATACGCTCATCATTTAAAGGTGCATTGTGTGGGTGTTCATTTGTAGAATTAACTTCAGAATGTTGTGCAGAATCATTTATTTGATTGTCATATGTATTTACTTCTTTATTTTCTTTTAAATTTGAGGGTGATTTTTCAAACGATTCAGTAGAATTTTTAATATTAGAATGATGACCAGATTCAGAATTATTTTCAATAGGATTTTCTTCAATACTTTCATTAGTTAGTTAGTTAGTACTATGTAAATTATTATTTTGAACAAAATTTGAATAATTAAGTGAAACCGAGGTATCTTTGAGAGAACGTCTTCCACTAGGACGAAAAGGATTTTTTTGTTTTTCAGTGGATGAATCTGGATTTTCTCCGGAAGGATCCAGATTGATATCTATGTTATTTTCTTTTGCAAATTTCCGAGTAACTATTCTATCTGTGTTCAAATCTCCCGCGCCCATCAATTCCATTCTCACCGTCGATATCTTATCGTCGGCATTACCGATCAGTCATCAACTATAGGCGGCTCCGCTAGTCGCATTCTCATTCAAGGGACCGCTAGAGTGGGGATGAAGAAGACGGATGCGCTGTCTCACTCACACTTCCAACGCTCTCTCTTTTTCATATAGTTACAGTGATTTCATGGCTGACGCCTCGTGCTCTCATAAATCGTCTCGTAATATCGTAATCTTTTGCGTTCTCATTAAAGTTCTCAGTGCTTTTATCTCATAATAATTCATAGTAATTATTTATTGCTTTATTTTTGTTCTCATTTATATTCTCAGTGATAATTTTGCATCAATTAGTCTCACCTCGTGTACTGGCACTTTTCGCGCCTTGACGCCATCTTGGCCACGTGTTGCTCGCGAGTGAAATTCTCATAAAATAAACATTTATACTATTAAATAGATACCAGTCTCATCATAAACAATTCTCATACAGTGTATATATTGTAAATAAAATATTTATAGTGTTTATTAATTACAATCGCAGTGTTAAATAAATTTATTCATTGCCCGCCAATTCACACACACCAGATCCTCTCATCCTCTCACTTAATAATTAATTACTTATTAAGTAATTAAACAATCTGACATAGAAAATCATTTTTCCTTTGAAATAAAATTATTTCAATTATTTATTTTAATTTAAATTGATTTAAATTAAATTTTTTTTTTATAAATATTTCTTTCTGTTTTTGTAAATTAATCAATTTCATCATTATTAATTTTAATTTTTATTATTTTCATTAATAATGAACAGCATCCTTATGTATCCCGGACGAGCCCCCAAAATTTTTTTAAATATATGTTACGTCAAAATAACACATATTAAGAGTAGTGCTCCTGTTTAGCCTTTGCCGAGCGAAATAACTGGGACGGAGCTATAAGGATGACTGTTTATTAAAAATAAAATTAAAATAAACATACTTACTGCTTGTTGTCTAAGAGATAATTAAAATCATTAAAAATTAAGTAAAATAAAATTTAATTAATTTAGTAAAGTAATAAAAGCAAAATTAAAACAACTTCCAAATTTATTTAAATCAAAACAATTATTTAAAAATTATTATAAAACAAAATTAAAGTTGAATTAGACAATTAAATGCGGTTTACAATTTTGTCACGTAACCATTCAAATAAATTAATAATTAATTAGCAATAAGAAATAAAAATAGTATTTAAGTTTAAATTTGAATGGTTACGCAGGCATTTTGTTGCCACGCCGGTGAGACAGCGTTTGCTCGCGCATGCGCGCGGCGTGAATGAGAGCACGTGTGTGCTAGAATTTTTATTTTTAATTTAGAAATAATTACATTTATTATTTATTATTTATAAGGGAATATTTATGATTTGGCGTTATTCAGGGGACATAATGTGTGGTCACATTATGCCCCAATTATTATTTTTATTTTATTTCGATTAAATTTCATGTCCAGGTATTGAGGAGATGAGAAATATTGACCGCAGAGGAAGGGAAGAATCAATTTTCTCCTGCAATATCGACGCGGGTGACATGTGTTAAATAATTATTATTTAATTATATATATGTTTCACGATTATTATTCTGGTATAAATAAATACTACTTAAATGTAATTAATTTATTATGTATCATTCAGGTGGGGTAAAAATGTTCTTATAATTTATTCAATTAATTCAAAGGCCCGGGGCTAGGTAACAGTGATAATAATAATTAAGGGCGATTGTTGCGCCACGTGGGTTGCCAACAAGTGGCCGGCCCATTAAGTACTCAGAAAAGTACGGAGAGTACAATAGAGCAGACGCTGTTGTTGTCGTTATCTAAATAATTTTCTAAATACGTTGCTGTTACGTTTATAATTTATATCGTCAATTAACAGTGGTTAATTAAATTAAAATCGGTAAATTCACCGGGTGTTTGTGAAATTGTCATTGGTTCGAGTTGCAGACAATTGAGTAAGTACTCTTGTATTCCCCTTTAATGCATTGTTACCTGTAACCTCTCCGGGCATTGTTGGCATTCACGACGCGAATAATTCGACTGATTTTATATTTCACTACCCCTGAATGATACATTTTCATATATAAAAGGAATTGGGGATAATAAAATAATTGTATTTTGTTTAATTTATGATTTAACATTAAAAATTGCGCGTTTGCGGAAGTTGGATATATCGATAGCTACCTATATCTATACTTATAGCTATAGCTATACACCGGCTAAAAAAAAAATTCCTAAGTCGACGACGTAATAGTTCAGAGGAAAAATTCCTGAGCAAATTATAATAATTATAAAGTGGAATTATTATTATTATCATTTATTTATTATTTATTATAGCTATTATTATTATTTAATCAATTAATCCCGAGTCTTTATTATTTATATTTTTCTTTTTGCGTACCCCAGTGGACAAGTAATTTAAATTATACTTTTAATTATAAATAATTATTGAAAGAGGAATAATTGTTTATTTCAAATAATTTATGTTGTATTTTCTTTGGAAATTTATATTGAGAGTGAAAGTATGCCGTATCTTTATCCCCCTATATAGTGTAAAGGGGTAACCCAAGGTTTGAGGTGGTGATAAATTTTTATTTACATTAATTAATCTTGAAGGATTGTTTATTTTATTTAAGTGAATTATTGTGATATATTCATACTTTATTATTTATTTAAATATTGGATTTAAATTTAGAATTTTTGCATTGTATAGATTCGACCCCCAGGGGTTCATTAAAGATTATAATTTGTATTATCAGGGAAATATTGTATCAAAGATTCTTGATAATTTTATATAAATAATTGGATCCAACAATTCTCGGGGAAAAACTCTGTATTTATTTTCCTGGGTCTTTTTCCTGCTATATGTAATTTATTTTATTATTTTATATATATTCAACTGTGCTTATTATTTTCTTTTCCTGATTATTTCTTTTTCTTTATTATTTCCTTCGATTTATCCGCCTTGTTACTGGCTATACTCGTTCGGATTTTCCCTCGCAAATTTTCCCCCTGATAAAATATTTTGTCCGTTTTGGAGAAACGGGCTGGCGCCTACGTGCACTAACCCAGCCTGAGGAGCTGGTCCAGGCAAACCCTATTTTTATTTTTCGCAATTTAATAACACTATTATTTATTTAAAAATTTAAAATTAAATTGAAGTAAGATTTATCAATATTTTATTTTTCCGGACTCTTGAATTTATAATTTTTCTTTTGTTTTACACTTGGGTGACCGCATACGGTACTGGGATAATTCGCGTCTCCGTCGCGAGATTTAAAACGTTATTCGTTATAATTTTTAACGCTTTATAAAATGATTCAGCTCTCGATTTCACTTGTTATTCAATTTATATAAACAATCAATTTATCATTTAAATTCATTATAAATTATTTATTTAAATAAATTGTTACCTTGGTGTATTAGATGATTATTATTATTATCAACAGATATTTATTTGATTTGTTATTTATTATTTTTCCTTCTCAACCCTTGGTAATTGATGTAATTTTATCAATATTGAATTTTATTTATTAAATGAATTATATTTAAATAATTCAAATTAGATTTGATAATCGATGGAATGTTTATCAAAATTATTTATTAATTAAATGAATTACCACTTTTGAATAATTCAACAATTATTTTAAAAATCTTCTGAATTATATTTTCATAATTCAGTTTATAAACAATGAAATCACCATTATTAATGATTTAATAAAATTAAGGACTTTGCCTTTAAATAATTAAAATTTCGTCAATGACGAATGAGCTCACTTAGGAGACTGAAATCTTTTTCGATTTCCAGAAGAGCTGTTACCAGGTAGTAACATCCCTTCCAATAATTATTCAATTATACCAATTATTTCATTGGTCATAATTGAATCAATATTTTTTTTTATAATTATTATTTATATATATATTTTTCATGACTTCCGATGCAGTTAGCAACATACGCATAAAGCATTGGAGTCGAATTCATAAATCAATATTTATTGATTCTTACTTTTTCTTTTATTGCAATATATATTCTTTATTTATTTAAACATTTTATAATTCATTCCATTTTTAATTATTAATAACTTGTTTATTAATAATTATTATTTAATTATATTTTATTATAACATTTCATAATTTCATTTCATATTCATTTATTATTTCATTTCTTTATTAATAAACATATCATTAATAATTAATTTCATTTCTTTTTTTTTTTTAAACAACAAATATCTTTATCTCTTAGAGATATTTCAAAATTTATTTCATATATATATTTTTTTATAATAATAATTTCATAATTTTCATTTCATATTTATTTAATTATTTTCATTATTTATTCATTCAAATAATTTTATTTACATTTTATTATTTCTTTTCATTATTTCATATTTCACATTCATAAATTTTTATCATTTCACTATTTCATTATTTCTTTACTTATTTATTTATTTATAAATTTCAATTTTTATTATTAATTATAAAATATAATAATTTGAATTTATATTCAAATTTTATAAACATTTATTTTTCATCATTTGATATTATATTATCATATTTATTTATGTTTATTTAACAACAACAGTTCATAATATATAATTTGAATTTAAACTCAAATTTAAAAATCATCAGCCGTAATAATGGCTGGAAGTCGTTTGCTAATTAATTAATTTATGCATAGCCAGATGGCATAGCATGTATGATTTTTAATAAATTGATTGACAGCAAGAATATGACGTCGTGACGTCACAATAGTATTATTATACTTACCTGTGAGCTGTTGGTTCACTGGTATCCATAAATGAGAGCAATAAGTAATTAAAACAATTGTGAGCTCTGTATCACAATTGTCTGGTACAGCTACAAGCAGGTATTGTTGGTGGACATCGCGGCTGGTACGCGCTTCTGTAAGCAAGTATTACAGGATAGGTCGCGGCAGGTACGCGCTTCCACAAGCAGGTATTGTGGGAAAATATCGTGGCAGGTACACGCTTCTACAAGCAGGTAATGTAGGAAAAGGATGTAGCAGGTATACATCACTACGGGGTTACCGTCTTCTATAGGCAGGTACTATAGGCTAGGATGAGGATACAGCAGGTATGCACCTCTACGGGGTTGCCGTCTTCTATAGGCAGGTACTATAGGCTAGGATGAGGGTACAACAGGTATGCACCTCTACGGGGTTGCCGTCTTCTACAGGCAGGTACTGTAGGCTAGGAAAGGTAGGTAGGTTTACACGAATATAATCATTGCAGTTAATGATTATATTATTATTTAAGAGAACACTTAAATACTACTGTATACTTAGTCGTAAACAGGTGGTTAAAAGTTAAAAGTTAAAAAAGAGAGTTAAAAGATAAACTGTATTTATTATAAAGTCATAATGAAGGATATATAAGAAAAGCTGAATAATTAGCGGCGCGCAGGCCTTTTTATAGATTCACGTCGATGCTTACGCGTCGACGTGATGCGCATCCCTTCCATTAAAAATGCGAATGGAGAGGGATTATGAAATAATGATAATAATTAAATAATACTAGAGCGGGTAAACCAGATGACATGTGGTAAATACCCTCGGTAACCGTCTATTATCATGGTATGATAATGAGGTATTATAAACCTCGTTACAACCCAAACCACGACTTTCATTAAATAATACCTATTTATCCTATCCATCCTTATAATCACTTAATTTAAATTAGATCATTAACTTAATTTAATTTACAGATAAATTTAGATTTTCAAAATACAAACTAAATAATAAAAAATAAAAGGGAACATTTTTCCGCAAACAAACATTAATCAAACAATGGTGCGATATAACTTATATTTCTACTAATTAACTATATCCTATACTTGGTCCAACGTGGAGATCGATAAAAAGAAACAAATTATTTATACATAAACTAACTAAAGAATTCGGTAATATCATATTATTACCTTATTGCTATCAAAGTCACTGGCGTTTACTTCTTATGAACAGAAAATCTAATTGAACGCAAAACCTATTGCTTTTAGATCCATTTGAAAAAAGTACCGATCTTTACAGAGTTGAAGAAGCATTAGTCAAATTCATAGAGGAATGTGAAGTAAGGAGTCCATTTGGGAAATTAAAAAAAGTATAATGGAGGTCACAAATAGAAGATAGTAAAAGACCATATCAGGCGATAAATGATAAATCAAACCGTTGTGTGTATTGCATGTATTATGTACAATGTATTTATGAAAATATTGGGTTCGATATTGATTTTGATTCTGATGAATTTCGCAGAACAATTGCTCATAAATTAATACTTGATTCTGATGATGTCCGACACTGCTGTTTATTTTGCTTAAATAAAATAGATCATAAATCTGATAAAATTGATTGTATTAAATGCCAAAGTGCTATACATCAATATTGTAGAGAGAACGATGGTAATGACACACAGACTGAAGCAAAAGATGATGACTCAAAACCAAAAAGTCAAAAGAGAAAAAGAACACAATCAAATTTATCAACATTTATTTGTCTACTTTGTAAAAAATGTAGTGAATTATAAAACAAATGTCTGACGAATAAATGTTGTTAAATCTGAATCGAGTGTTCTTTTTTGATTGGCATAAAAACTTTTCATTATGAAATTCACTATATATAGGAAAAAAAATGCCATTACATCAATCCATCGTTTCGTTAATCACGTTTAGTTAAGAATGTGATCCCATATGGTCATCGTAGCTAATCATACGGCTATAGTAGTGTGACGTCACGACGTCATATTCTTGCTGTCAATCAATTTATTAAAAATCATACATGCTATGCCATCTGGCTATGCATAAATTAATTAATTAGCAACCAACTTCCAGCCATTATTACGGCTGATGATTTTTAAATTTGAATTTAAATTCAAATTATTTATTATGAAATATTGTTGTTTAATAAATATAAATAAATATGATAATAAAATATCAAATGATGAAAAATAAATGTTTATAAAAGTTGAATATAAATTCAAATTATCATATTTTATAATTAATAATAAAAATTGAAATTTATAAATAAATAAATAAGTAAAGAAATAATGAAATAGTGAAATGATAAAAATTTATGAATGTGAAATATGAAATAATGAAAAGAAATAATGAAATGTAAATAAAATTATTTGAATGAATAAATAATGAAAATAATTAAATAAATATGAAATGAAAATTATGAAATTATTATTATAAAAAAATATATATATGAAATGAATTTTGAAATATCTTTAAGAGATAAAGATATTTGTTGTTAAAAGAAAAAGAAATAAAATTAATTATTAATGATATGTTTATTAATAAAGAAATGAAATAAAAAATGAATATGAAATGAAATTATGAAATGATATAATAAAATGTAATTAAATAATAATTATTAATAAACAAGTTATTAATAATTAAAAATGGAATGAATTATAAAATGTTTAAATAATAAAAGAATATATTGCAATAAAGGAAAAAGTAAGAATCAATAAATATTGATTTATGAATTCGACTCCAATGATTTATGCGTATGTTGCTAACTGCATTGGAAGTCATGAATAATATATATATAAATAATAATTATAAAAAATATTGATTCAATTATGACCAATGAAATAATTGGTATAATTAAATAATTATTGGAAGGGATGTTACTACCTGGTAACAACTCTTCTGGAAATCGAAAAAGATTTCAGTTTCCTGTTATGTCCGACTTCGCAACCTTTTTTTTTTTAAATTCATGTTGAACGCTCCAAAGGAATAAATATTCCATTTTCTCATAAGAAACCTGGAGTAGTTCAATTGCAGAGATTTATTCTCCCGTCTTCCATTCTCTTATTCTTAGTCCCCACTTAGTAATAATTATGGTCACTCTAATGCGTAGCAACACCCACAATTAACATTGAGCTAAATTAAGTTCCGTCAACGGGACATCTCTTACTATGTAAGACGTTGAAAACCCCTCCTTCCCAAACTCGGACCCCCATGGTTGCATCTACGAAAAATTTTCAAGAGCAACCACTCTACCGAGCACAGGCTTGCTTTCCGGTCACTAGTTGAATTCAAAGTTTTCAACAAAGAGTCATTATTCGGTACATAGTATCTTTCGAAACCAAACAAAACGCGTATAAAATTTTATTCAGGAAATAAAATTCGCAAACCATTATATACAAATAAAATAAAACCGACCACGTCGCTTTTATAAAAAAAATTACAAAACAAAGTAAAGAAAAGTTATAGCAGTGAAATAAAAAAAATATATATATATTTATATAAAATATACCGCTCCAAGAGAGAAAAATAAAATCGCATCGCGAAGAAAAATCTTTAAAGAAAAGAAAATTAAAACAAAGAAAAAGTGTTATCGGTTGTGAGTCCGTAGTTAAGTGTTAATAGCACCGTTTAGTGCATTGAAAATTGAAAACCAGATATTGTAACTAACAGTGAATACATGCGGGAAAATAAAAGAAATAACCTTTAAAGAGTATTATCTCTAATTCCTTTGGGAAAATTAAAGGAATTTTATTCCATTAAAACACAAAACTAATCTAATAAAGAATAAGAAAATATCAGTGTATACTTAAGTGTAACAAATGTTTATGCATAAAAATAAAAGCCTTTAAAGAGTATCATCTCTAATTTCTACTAAGAAAAATTAAAGGTATTTTTGGTTTGTAAGCAATTAAAGTTTAATAGTTGAATAAAACGAAAGAAAAAGTGAAAGACTGTTTTCGTGCTTCATTAATTAAAATTAAGTTAGTTAATATTGATCACCTTCCCTCGCGGGTCATCGCTTGCACGAGAGAAAGAGAAATCGTCAACCACTCCAAGGAGCACATCTCAGGAGTCCAAGGGCCTACTACTAAGGAGTCTTCAAAAAAAAGGAAGGGAGAAATAATCAACGAGAACTATCACGGCAAAGGTAGGAAGTTTATAAGCGACTAATTTATCTTTTAAATTCTCTAACAAATTTTCCATCGGCCTCAATAATTTAATTGGAAAAAGGACGCTATAAATTTCAAATCGTATGTATCAATTCGCATATCATATAACTCATTTTTAGTAAACTAAGAATTAAAAGAAAACTTACATCGAAACGTATCCCTAAAATAAAACAAAATAAGGCTTGAATAAAACATTTAAGCCGAAAATTGCATGTGTTAGTCCGAACGCCCCAATCCACGCAACCAAATATTAATTAAATAATAGTCGGACATAACATTCCTAAGTGAGCTCATTCGTCATTGACGGAATTTTAATTATTTAAAGGCAAAGTCCTTAATTTTATTAAATCATTAATAATGGTGATTTCATTGTTTATAAACTGAATTATGAAAATATAATTCAGAAGTTTTTTAAAATAATTGTTGAATTATTCAAAAGTGGTAATTCATTTAGTTAATAAATAATTTTGATAAACATTCCATCGATTATCAAATCTAATTTGAATTATTTAAATATAATTCATTTAATAAATAAAATTCAATATTGATAAAATTACATCAATTACCAAGGGTTGAGAAGGAAGAATAATAAATAATAAATCGAATAAATAATTGTTGATAATAATAATAATTTTTTTATGTGATTTTACTGAAACGACCAGGTTTTTTTTTATTTTTTGTAAAAGGAATTACGGCTTTACTGGTCTTGTTTATTGACTTGTTAGATTAGATTCATCGTATTCATAAATACATGTGGACTAATTTTATTAGTACGCACTGTAATAGAATACATTTATCGAATAAAATCAAAGTCTTGAAGTTACTATGTTTTAAAAAACGGTTTCGCCCCGAATATACTTGCTGGGCTCATCAGTAAAGTTGATGCAAGTATATTCTACTTTAGACCGTATGAATGATGTTAATTTGAAAAAAATTAAATGTGAAAAATTAAAAAAATAAAAGTTGAAAATAATTTTTTGGAAAAAAAATGGAATGAAAAGTTAAAAAAGATCATATTTTGTTTGACGAAGAATTTTCTATATGACAGCAATTTTGGAATACTTGCTTTAACATCATCATATAGAAAATTCTTCGTCAAACGAAATAAGATCTTTTTTAACTTTTCATTCCATTTTTTTTCCAAAAAATTTTTTTTAACTTGTATTTTTTTAATTTTTTACATTTAATTTTTTTCAAAATAACACCATTTATACGGTCTAGAGTAGAATATACTTGCATCAACTTTACTGATGAGCCCAGCAAGTATATTCGGGGCGAAACCGTTTTTTAAAACATAGTAACTTCAAGACTTTGATTTTATTCGATAAATGTATTCTATTACAGTGCGTACTAATAAAATTAGTCCACATGTATTTATGAATACGATGAATCTAATCTAACAAGTCAATAAACAAGACCAGTAAAGCCGTAATTCCTTTTACAAAAAATAATAATAATCATCAAATAAATCAAGGTAACAATCTAATTAAATAAATAATTAATAATGAATTTAAATGATAAATTGATTGTTTAAATAAATTAAATAACAAGTGAAATCGAGAGCTAAATCATTTTATAAAGCGTTAAAGATTGTTAACCGCATTTAATTGTCTAAATCAAATTTAATTTTGTTTTGCAATAATTTTTAAATAATTGTTTTGATTTAAATAAATTTAGAAGTTGTTTTAATTTTGCTTTTATTATTTTACTAAATTAAACAAATTTTATTTTACTTAATTTTTAATAATTTTAATTATCTCTTAGACAACGAACCGTAAGTATTTTTATTTTAATTTTATTTATAATAAACAGTCATCCTTATAGCTCCGTCCCAGTTATTTCGCTCGGCGAAGGCTAAACAGGAGCACAACTCTTAATATAAGTTATTTTGACGTAACAGTAGTAATCCGCTTGCCACCATTCGCTGTTTGATAAGCTGCCAGCACAATATGAGATACCTATCTTAACTAACCTCTAAATAGATGACGGAGTGTGGTGGTGAGGAAACTGTTTCGTAATAATCAGATTTTTTTGTCCTATGAAAAGTATTTTTATATCCCTTCATTTCTGCTTCATATATGTTTCATTACGATTTGTTTCAAGACATCATTGATGTACAATACAATAAATTGATTTTTTTTAATTTACAATTTATTTAAAAAAACAAATAACAATTTTGTCAAACATTACACTTAAGTAGTAATTTAATAGGCTTATCAAATCATAGCTTATTAAATGTTGAATAACTATTATTAGCATTACACAATGAGTACTAATATTTTCAAGATAATACCTACTTATTTTTATTGCACGACAATACATTTATAATTTATCAGTAATATTACTTCTATATAGAACTACTGGATGCTTTTAAACTACTCAGATTATAAAACGGATCCCTAGTTATTTTTAATTAATAAAGTCAATACTAGTAAAATAGTTTAATCTTCTATTTTAGTATGGTATTTTACACTGTTCTTGCAAAATTTGACAAGTACAATTAGAATCTATTAGTTGAGTTACATTTATTCTATGTCTTATAAATATACTGTCTGATTTACATAATTTATTATTATTGATGGAGCAAAGATTAGAGTAAAGATGTTGACGTGACAAAAAAATATTCTGATCTTAACGAAACAGTTTCCTCACTATCGCGATACTCCGTCATCTAATAAGAGGTTAGTTAGAAAAGATGTTCTGTATAGCGATAACAGCTACCTAACGGTTACTGGTAGCAAGCGGAATTCAACTGTGACGTACGAATAGCTAGTAAAACTATGCAAGAACGCTTTCATAACTAAACGTGATTGACGAAACGATGGATTGTTGTAATGGCAGTATTTTATTTCATGTATAGTTGATTATAAGGATCGTCAAATTTTTTATTTCATTTTTTTCTTTTTGTTTTGTTAACTATTCTCGATAACTAAGGTAATAGACCTAGTGCCCGATCAGGGTACTCGATCATTCCATGCAATTGTATTTGAAGATGAATTTATTTAATGCCGTAAGATGGACGGTGTTGATTTAGGGTCAATCCATGTCACAAGATACCAGGTAACATACTCTTATGCGCCAAGAAGTTTTCGGTCTTGAGAGCTTGGGTTCAAACCCAACTTAAAATCATCGATTGCTCCTGCCTTATTCGATGTCAAATTGAAGATAAAATGAGCTGATTGACTTTTTGTTTATTGACTATAATTAGTACACTTTTTTTAATATCTATATTTAGTAACATTTAGTTCATACAGATACACACGACTACATGAGTGATCAGGTACTAGTTCTGTTACCTTATACCTATAATCACTACTATATAATAAATTAATATAATCATCTGTCGGAAAACAATTGTATGTTGATAATTGCGAAATTTCTGACATTTTGTTGATTTCTCACTTGTTGTAAATAGTATAACTTTTTAGATTTCTTATTTTTTGTAAATAGTATAAATTATTTGATTTCTTATTATTTGTAAATAGTAAAACTTTCTTGTTAAACTGAAAAATCTGTAATCTTAAGATTTATGCATGAATGCGAAAAAACCGCATAGAACAAACATAATCTATTCAATTCTATGAAGTTTTTGTCGCATTTAAGAAGACTCTATATGAATTTTTGGATAAGCTAGTTTACTATTGAAAACGTGGCAAAAAAATTCTTCTGTAAATTAACAAATATATAATCATTCAGAAATATAATTGTATTTGTAAGTTACGTGATATTAAAATCAACAATCAGTAATAAACTATTTTTTGAAAACAATTTTTAGAAGTTATTGCTAATTTTTTTGTTAATCAGAATAAAATACATAAACAAGCTACAGCCATACTTTTCTAGTTCCAGGGTAGGTAAAGGGGTTGATTGTGTGGAATCGAAGCCGAGTAAAAATACTCTTCATGAAAAAAGGGTATTTTTAAAAGATTTTCAGATTTTTTAGAGCGACAGTAATGGACCGTCTGCTGTAATATGGACTTCTCCGGTCTGAGGGTAGGTGGACAAGTTGATTACGCCAAACAGAAAATGGGTGGAAATGTTCTACATAAAGAGCGGATATTTTAAAAATTTTTCAGGTGTTTTGGAGTGGCTATGATGGCCCGTCTGTAATGACAAAAACTTCTCTAGCGTGAGGGTAGGTGAAGGGGTTGATTCCGCAGAATGTGAACAAGGTGGAAATATTCTACATAAAGAGAGGATATTTTAAGATATTTTTCAGAATTCTTAGAGAGTAACAACAACAACAACAACAACAACAACAACAACAACAATGTTATGTCCGCCGCTTAATTTTTTAATTATTTATCCGGGATTTCTCCCTTTGGTAGCGATAGTAATTTTTGGACAAGCGGGTTGGAGGGTGCGGACAACAGTGAAGAATACGAGGAAGAAATTATCTTCCTATAATTTATTATTTATAGTGGATCTTTTCGAAAATTAAGAACCCAAACGTCTTCAAAGAGACTGGTGCTCTTGTTTAAGCCAAAAATATTTTATGATGATAGAAAAATAGTTCTTTCACCTACCTTTCGATGTCAATTCTTCTAGTGCGGCAGCTATTATCCCTCCAGAACTAAACAGCTCACTCGGCCTTCCTGTAAGGTTGGTAGAATGGGTGCGGCTGGGTTGGTAGGATGATGTCTTATGTTCTACTTTCGAATGAAAATCGAACGGCTTGAGTGATGAACTTGATCTTTTATTTAGTATTTTAAATTACAACGTTTTAACAGAACGTCACTTGTTCACTCTAGTTTTTCACAACTTTTATATAATTTGTATCATAAGATTATTTATCTTATCGGATATTTTAAACAGATTTTTATTTATAAATGCGTCCTTTTTCACACCCAAAAGGGGTTTTATGCGCAGAAACTCGGCACAAAGTGAGATCACAAATTCACGTGATTTGTGTCACAATTCACTCGAACCGGATAGATCTTCGAGATCTTTCAATTGCAATTAAGAACTATACTCTACACGATAGTTGACTATCAGCCGAGTATCTAATTCAATTGGCAATTTAATTTATTAATAATGACCGTAAATGAATAAATTAATATCCTACACGAACTTAATCAGCCGGATACCTAGATCAATTTACGGTATAATTGATTTGAATTTTTGTAAATGAATAAATTAATATCCTACACGAAATTAATCAGCCGGATACCTAGATCGATTTACAATTTATTTAAAGTGAATTTTGGAAAACCGTAACTGATAAAATAATATCCTACACGAAATTAATCAGCCGGATACCTAGATCAGCGACGATTACTTATTGCCACGTCGGAAGATTTCTGCAATAAGATTACGGGCTATCGACGCCGTTTACGCGGACCAAGAAGTTTGAATAAAACTGAGGCCCTGAGCCATGGTGCTCAGGCTTTTTATAAACTTTGTTTTGACAATTGATGGGGAATTTTTAATTATTGTCATTGGTTGTTTGTGACGACAGTTTATCATTTATTCGTTAAACTTATTGCAGGTGTCTTCCCACTATTCTTTGCCGCATAAAAAGGTGAAAAAGCTGACGCTGCGTTTTCGCGCGCTTTTCAAAGAGGAGCTCAGAAATGATTATTTTAAATAATTATTAAAATAAAAAAAAAATTTATTTGGACATAACAATCCCCCGGAAAGTAAGAGGGTTGCAAAATTCTCTTGCTTTCCTAAATATATGTCCCCTCTTTTAAGAAGCTCGCGATAACGCTTACAAATTTAGTTAAAAGGAAACTTACAGCTAGATATATGAAAATATTTAAATTATAGAAGATTATATCAGAGTATCTCAATATTTATGGTGTGTACGTTGTAGTACACGTGTATATGTTAGTTAGTACAAATTTATAAAGTTTTTCCCCCAAAATCTACGATTTCCATCACCAAAGAAAAATATAATTATTATTTATAAATATAAGGATTAAATATAAAATTCCATCCATATGATGCATTCCCATATAGTTGTAAATATATGTATATAGGTGACCTTGAGAAATATAAGGTTTATCTAAATACTGAAATAAGCTGGAGAAAATAGTCTCGCGATTAACTGCAAATCTGCATTGACCTGACATCTAGCGATGTTTAATTGCGAGTTCGTTCTGCCGCGTCTGCACGAGCGAATTTGATCTCCGGCTACCGTCTTATCTCGGTACGCATTCCGATTGCCTCTCGGTATAATTTGCGGGTGTGGGTGCTCAGTTCAAAATCTACTAGCGAGGAGTTGACTGCGTCAAAAAGAGAAAAAAAAAAAATAATAATCAAGTTCACAATGTACCCGACGGATAACCATTTCGTAAGATTTTCCACATGGTACCAATTTGTGTTGCATACCGAGGGATTGAGGGTGAGTGGAATTTTAATCTGTGTTTTATTTTTCACTATTCTTTTAATAAAATAAAAAAAAACAATTTTGCTTTCAGCGTCTACTGGGCGTTGGGGTGGTAGTGGGTAGCTTAGCGAGCTTCATCAGTCCACACAACGCTCTGGACGTGATAAATTTTGTGGCCTTCCTATGTTCGGGACATCTTCCTCCAGAGCTGGTCCAGGCTCGCGAGTACTTCGAGGGTGTGTTGCCGTCAACGGCGCCGTTCGAGGTGGTGCTCGCCCCAAATCATGAAGAGATCGAGATGATCTACGTGTGTCTATTGAAGATGTCTGAGAGCATGACTCGGTAAGTGTTCCAAAAAAAAAAAAAATATAAAGAAAACAGAAAACCGAAAATCGCTATAGCCGAGATTTTACTTTTGTATGTCTTTTCTTTTTGTAGTGCTGAGGCGGCCAGGCGCACCTAGATCAATCATCTCGAGCTGGATGGAGGAACAAAAAAAAAAAAAAAAAAAAGGACAAAAAAATAAAAAAAAAACATTATTGTTAAAAAAAAAAAAAAATTTTTTTTTCTATATAAAAAAAAATATAGTTGTAACGAGAATGATGGAACAGGAAAATAAATAACCATATATTCATTATTCAATTCTCGTGTTACCAAAAAAAAATTTTTTCATATTTCCCTTTCTTATCCCTTACTCCCATTTACGATAGTTAAAAATATTTTTTTTTTGTTTGTTTTTTTTTTTTTAAATTACCTTAGCTTTTATGATTTAGTTTAATTTAAATTTATTCTTAGTATTATTTATTTGTCTATCATTAGTGAATATTTATTTAATTTATTGTTAATAAATAAATAAATTAATAGTCGAAAATAATTAAGTAATAGTTTATAAATGATAAATAAATCAATAATTGATTATTTATTAATAAAGACAGAATAGGATAGTCGCGTAAAACTGAGAGAGCGCGATAGGCTTACTCGGGACGTGAGGAAGAGAGAGAGAGAGAGATGTGCGACCTCGAACGACAGCTGTCGCTAATCGGTCTCTTCTTTGCCCGCGTTCGCAACTCTCGCGACGGTGTGACATCAATGAGATGTTAAATATCGACCGTCGTATTGATCTGAGATTTACCGGCAAGTGTCTCCATCTTACAGTCACCGAAAGGACTATTCTCTAAACAGCTTATTTCATGTATAAATCAATGATATGTTTTATATCATAAATAAATTGAATAATTGGTGGCTTTTTAATGATAATGTTGAGGAATTCAACCTGAAAATTAAGAATGAAGGTCACTTATATGAATAGCATGCATGTGGAATGATTTTTTTTTTTTTTTTTTTTTTTGAGATTATTCTCAGTATATCCATAAGTATTTCAGTGATATTTTATGGGAGTTTTTGAGAATTCTTTTCGTTGCTTTTGCGTATATCGCTTGGTTTTATTCGCGGTCAGTTTTTAATTTGCTGATTTCGCAAGGCCACGGTTATTATTGTGTTTGTTTTTTTTTTTTTTTTTTTTTATAAAGTAAGAAAAGATGATTTTTAAACATATTTCTTTACATCAAGTAGTTCTTAAAGCTAGTGGACGCTCGTTACAGTTGAGGGGTAAGTTGGTATTAAAACCCATTTTCAATAAAAAAAAAAATAACAATAAGGAATTTGATAACTCCTTGTCAAAAAGAAAATTTATTTATGTGTTGAAACTCGTAATTTCAGGATTTACTGAAAGTGTGTTTTACCCGTCAAACTATTGAGATTGCTGGTCCGGAAATGGATCTTTTACCAGTTTTACTGGATGAAATTTTGATGGAGGTGCGAGCTCGTTGGTATCTAGATTCGGATCCAATCTTTTTGTTCGTTTCTCATCAATATGAGGTTGATTGGATCCATTCGATAGCACCACCCTTGCCACCGATAGGAGCGGATGGTCGCGCTCTTACCTTACTAGAGGTATTTTTATATACTCATATATATTATATAAGGAGGAATTCTTTAAAAATGTTAAAAATTTTTTTTTTTTCTGATCATTTTAGTATGTCGTGATCAAATTACATTGGTATTTTACGGACGATGCTCTCATTGGTAACAGCTATTTAATGGAAGTTTCGAGATATATCCGTCGCATTCGAGGATGCAGAAATAATTTGCGTCTGTTAAATTCTACTTTGGAAGACTCTAGTATCGCCTGGCTTTTCAAAAGGTGCTAATGTTTTGAATCTGACAGAATAAATTGCGAACGAATTTGAAAAAAAATGTATAGCGTTTTATTTCTTTAATCTTTAAGAATCATTTTCATTATTTTGTTCTTAAGTTTAGTTTATTAGACTTCAACAACCGTTCTTACGGCTAGCGCGTCTTGTTACCGCTGACGCTGCGTTTATGCGTTAAGTCGGGCATTCAGTCATCTGATTTGTAACTAGTACAATGTGTAAGTCTTTCGGTCAGAAGTATAACCTTAAGGATCCCATTTATTATTTTATAAGATCCTATTCCGAATTTATTTATATTCGGAGGATTTTTGAAATTTGGGCCCCCAACATTCATACTTGTGAGTGTTACGATATTTGTGGTGTGCGTAATAATTTGCTACACGTAAGTGTTGAGGTGAAAAGTCTAGTTGATCGTGATTTTAGTGTTATTTAAAATGTCGGTTTGTTTGTCTAGTATTATTTGAGTCGGGGTTCTCTGCCGGACTGCCCATCCCGTCTAAAGCGTGAGCTTTTTCTGGCATGGAGCAAGCATCTTTGGAGGGAAAAGGACGAGGATTTGGATGATTGGATGGAGGATTGGAAATCCATTTCCTGGCTCTTTAGGGAGGATGGAGAAGACGAGCCGGAAGAAGAAGAATTCGAGATGGAGGAAGAAAATGGGGCAATTCAGCCATCACCAGCGTTCGCTGGGTAACCGAAATAATGTTACCACTTGCAAGTCAAGTTCAGCTGTCGGTTTTCTCTTATTAATAAAAGGAAAATCAGCTTAAAGATCGTGCGTTCCTTCTTTTTAACCCCAAAATTTTCACACATTCCTTAAAATAACCGTATACAATTTGGATATGGTTAAATATGCAAGTGTATACGTAAGGAAAACTTGGTTTTTCCTTTTTCTTCTCGAGTTTAAAGTTTCACCTTTTCTTCCGCTTTTCTTTTTTTATTACGGCACAATGGTCTTATTTGCCAGGTAGGTGTTTTTTTTTGTTTATTATGGAACATGTGACTAGTCTGAGGTGAGTAACATTCGTCAGTTGTTTTTTTTTTTTTTGAAAGAAAATTTTTATCTATTTCCATTTTCTTGTTATAGGTGGGGTAAAAAGGAGTATTTTAAGGAGTTTTCCAGGGTTTATTTTCGAAGGAGTATTTGACGGAGAATTGATGTCCTGTGAGAAAATTTGTCAAGGCTGTGATAATATTTGTCAGCGGCTGTCATCTGCGTTTGGATTCACGCATGCGCCATGAAAGGTAAACGTTTAAATAATTCGCTTTAATTTCAAAGGTAATTTGCGGTTTCTAACAGGAATTTACCAATTATCCTGTCTCCTCGAATGTTCAGGTGATTTTAAATTTCTTTAATAGTTTAGCTATAAAAATCTATTATTAAATTTCTTTAATAGTTTAGATATAAAAATCTATTATTAAATTTCTTTCCTTTTTCCAAAATCTATCTGGTAAACTTAAGTCTGGTAGTATGTTTCTTAGTTAAAAATTTTTCTCTTTTTAAAATAAAGTGGTGGTAAAATAGGAATCTTCCTCAAAGATAACTATAGATATGTTTAAATGAATACAAAGATTTGTGAATGTTTTCAAAAATGGCCCCGAAACTTAGTTCGGGATCAGTTCCTAAATAATTAGAAGAAGATTGCTATTTTTACCACGTGAATTTTTTTGGTTGATTATACATTATTCTTATCTTATTTAGGTTGATTATATTGGTGCGTTAAAGTCGGAGAGACGGAGACCTCTGGATGTACGAGTTGGAGTTGTTCGCCGATTTGCGGAGAATGAGACATGAGTTGGTGTCGACGGATGATCTTGGAGTTCGATGACCTCTGGTTGGTCCTTAATTTGGACTGCCTTTGGTTTGAGATCGGAGGTACGTTTGGTTTCTGTTATTGTCTTATGAAGTACCTCGACTGGCTGCTTGTTTTTCTTGTAGGTGAAGCAGCGCCTCTTGCCTGAGCAGATACAAAACTTGAGGAAAACTGGCACGATGAGAATGACACACAAGATGACGAGGATAGACATATTTCCCGCCGTCATCGTTCGTTGTATCTCGTCCTCCTGATGATGCAGCGATATTTCAGACATCCGGTTTTCTGTTTCTTCTAGTCCTGCTCCCCAGGGTTGAAATTTACCGATTGTGTTTAACGGGTCGATGTTCTTTTTGAAGAGAAACCCTGAGACTTTGGGCTCAGCTGTTAAATTTGTTGACAGTGTTTCCAAGGTTAAATTTAACTTCGGCAGCGTGATATTCAGCTGGGTGATTTCTTCATCTATACTTTTGATTAAGTATTTTCCGATTTTCATTTCGCATCTGCCCTGGATATGGATCATCCCTGTTCCATTGATGTAGTAGTCTTTTTCGACTGGGTCCAAACATTTGAGACTTAATTTTTCCTCTTTGCAGGTCGAGTAAGCCCAAGAGTTTGGTTGATTGAGCTTTATCCATGTAGTTTTGCAATCGGGGATAATGCGGATGTTGCAAGTTCTCGAAATGTCTTCTGTCGATTTCAAGAGCAGCTTCATTTCGCAGTCGACTTCTTCAGGATCTTCTGTAGATTGAAATGGAATATCGGGACGACACGATAGATCTTCTCCGATGGTTCTGCATTTACTTATATATTCAGAGTCTGCCAAGAAAAATCTTCGCAGGCCTGGATCTGTAACCAAGAACCTTTTGGATGGTAAGATGGTCAAGGTTTGAATTTTTCCGTTCACGTTTTCTGGTTTTGGCAACGGTCTCATTTCATACGATAGTAGCGGAATCTTGTGGAACAGAGGCAAGGTTACTATAATGAGTAAATAACCTTTTGCCCTCGCTACCTTCACTGTCGATACTGCTGACAAGGTCGAGATGTCCATCCTGTCAATCGGCTGAGGTGGATTTAAATTAGGATGTTTCCGCATGATGTCGATCGTTGCTTTGTAAAGTTGTTTTGGTGATATCGCTTGAGGAGAGAGTCTGCCGGCTTTTGCCTCTTCGATGATAGTTTCAGCCTCTCTCAGGACTCGTAGGTGGTGATTGGCGACTTCCAAGCGCTCATCCCCCAGCATGAGGACTTTCGTGACATAAACGACTTATTCTAAGGAGTTTAGCGTTGCGTTTATGAATGCGTGAGTGACGTCCGCAAGTTTGTTCAGATTTGATTGCATCTGAGCCTCACTCTAAAGGATGGTATTAATCTCACTCTTGACGATGTGAGTGGCGTTCTGTACCAGGTGCACCATTTCGGCATTATCTTGATATAACTTGTTAATTTCCTTATTTATGTGTTCTTTGTCTTCATAATCCATGGTCCCAAACAATTCTCGAGAAATCGTGCCTATGAAACCGAACCATGGAGCTCTCTGGTTACGGTCAAGTGGCGGTGTTTGAAAATTCGTTTCGTCGAGGAGTTGGTCTAAGCGATGCATGGCCTGATATATTTGAACCTGCACCTCATTTATCATGTCGATTTTCAGATAATGCATGCAGGACCCGACGTCGATGATCTTGGCACAAGCGAGCATGGTTGAATGTATATGTTCCAACTCGAAGGGGTACAGGTCTACCAACCCCTTGACGTTAATGGAAGAAATGATGCACCAATTTTCTTCAATCAAGTGAATCCTCTGAAATGGGTCATACAATAACCCTGGGTTGTCCGCCAATGGTTGAATGGTCATGACGTCCTTGGATTGGCTGCCTTCTATGATGATGGCCAAGAATATCAACAACGCCTTCATGGTGGTAAATTATTTCCTTGGATCTGAAACAGAGAACTTTATAAAGGTTTAGCCTTTTGATCGACAGCAGGTTTAGCCTTATTAGGGTTGACCAATTTTCGATTCCCTTTGTCATTCAGGTAAATAAGACTTCCAAATTCGTTAATTTCGACAATTTCATAAGGCCCGGTGTAATAAACATCGAGTTTATTTTTCCTCGGCTCTTTTAGAACATAAATAAAATCACCTACTTTAAAGGTTCTGGCATGTATGTGTCGATCATAACGAATTTTGGAATCTTGTTTTGCCTTATTGAGACAATCAGCAGCGATTTCTCTAACTTCTGATAATCTTCCCATAAGGTCAGCGAGATAATCAGAATAAGTTTCGATTCTGGAATAATCGGGGAATTGGGTTGGCAATCGAGCTCTTCGACCAAACATCAACTCAAATGGAGTGAATTTGGTAGAGGTGTGCACGTTTGTATTGTAACTCAACGCAGCAAGACCCACATATCGATCCCAGTTCGGATACTTATCTGAAATTACTCGCAAAAAGTCTATCAATGGTTGATGGCTCCTTTCTAAGGATCCATTTGACTGGGGGTAATAACCCGAAGTCGTTAATCTTTGTATTTTTAAAGCTTTTGCAAGCTGTTGTATTATTATCGAGGTAAATGACGTACCTTTGTCTGAGAGGATGACTCTCGGACACTCATAGTAACACATATATCGCTCGACAAGGGCTTCAGCCACTGTTGTCGATCGGATATCGGGTATTGGGATCGCGGTTACGGCTTTCGAAAAGTTATCCTGGATCGTCAGGATATGGACATTTCCACTTCTGGTCATTGGAAGTGGTCCAACGGTATCGATGAAAATTTTCTCGAAGGGCTCGAAGGGAGTATCGGTTATCATCATTGGTTGTTTAGTTTTTATCCGCGTGAGTTTGTTTTTCTGGCAAATTTCGCATTTCTGGATAAATCTATAGATCTTTTCCTTCATGCCAGGCCAGTAGAATCTCTCGCGGATTCGCCAATAAGTTTTCACGACACCTTTGTGGCCTGCTATAGGGCTACAGTGGTTTTCTTCAATGATTTTATCGCGTAATTCTTCGGCAGGAACTTCTATATTTCCTTCGCAAAGAGTTACTTCGATTGGACAATCGCCCATCTCTTGTATGAGATAAGGCTTTATGTTCAAATCGTCGAAGTCATCCCCCTGTTTCGCTATGCGGAACGTATAAATCTCATGTTTGAATATGGATGCTCGTAGATTTTGTAGTCCTTCAATTAAATTTGTTAAATCAATTTTTTCGAAATGATTCTTCTTAACGAAAACGGTAAAGATGGAACATTGACCCAATTTTGTGACAAGTACGTCACCCAATTTTGGTCTAGCCGCTTTCAGGTCTTCTCGATTGATGAAAGTGAGATCTCTCAACAGCTTTGAAACTGGTTTCATCGTTTCACAATCCAAGGACAGGAAATGCTCCATGTGATCTCTCACATACGTGATTCCATCTCGACTGTCTTTGAATTTAATTTGATTTTTAGGCAGTTTCTGAGGTCTGTCAGATTCAGAACCAGATGAAGAAGAAACTGCGGGCGGTGAGTAGTTTTGACCACTCAAATCTTCGGCTATGTCCGGAGATGGAGGGTCGAAGACGCACCATGGAGCTTGATTCGGAAATTTAGGTGGCAAATCATCATTCACAGCCGGCTCATCCCCCAGTTGTTCGTCAACAACTTCCGGATGTGTCACATGGCGAGGATCAGATTCGTTTGCCTGCTCATTCCCGTCGTCTTGTTCTTGGTGTATCTCTACTTGAATCACCGTGGCTTCGTCATCTTGTGTGGTCTCTGATCTGTTTGATTGAGAGGAGCTCCCTTCCCTTCTCGTTAGATCATCTGTAGAATTTTTATCTGATGATTTGGGTCGCTGGTTTTCGTTCAGCAACGTTTTTTCATTCTCCTTAGTTTTTGAAGAAACTTCCTTCATTCGCTTAGGAGTTTCCTGGTGTGCCATACTGGAAGATGCAGCTGGAAAATCTTCAGTGTTTAAGGTTTGAGAAGTAGAAGGTCTTGCTGTGATAGTAGAATTTCGATTGTCTGCTTCTACATCGTCATTCCAATAGAAGGTTTTAGAATGGTCATCATATTCCAGCCCTTTATGCTCTTTCTGTGCAGCTCTCAACACAGTGTGTTTCCACATGGGAGTAGATGGGCTTGAACCACCACTTAAATATTTTTCGCGAAGTTTGGTAGCTCGCGACAACGGTGGAGTTGCTGGATTTGTCTCAACTTGGGCTTCTGGTTCAGAGCAGCTGGCTTCGCTGGAGTCTTCATCCTCTTCAGTTTTTTCATTATCTCGAAGAAATTCGTCTTCTTCTTCTTCTTCTTCTATTTCTTCGGATTCGTCCGGGTCTTCGTTTTCATCGTATTCGTGCGGAAGGTAACTCTGTTCAAGATATTCTCTGACTTCCTTGGCCACCTGAGGGCTGACTTCTGGCAGTGGATTGTAGTAGTCGTATGGATGGACAGAGCAATCCGCTTCTTTATCTGGGATGTTAACGGTTCGTTGTTCAAGAGCTCTGTTGAAACGTTCGAATGATTTTCTCAAATCTTCCCGCAATTATTGTCGATCTATCGCCTCGGGCGAATTTTCATCCCCCTGATCGCTGGAGCTTTTATCCTGTTCGTTCATCAGATATTCTTCGTTCATGAGTCGGACTGCTTCCTCTTCCTCCTCATCTGTTTCTTCCGAATTTGTTTCAGGTTTAGGTTCCAGATCTACTGGAGCTTGAGGTTTTGATGATGTGGGTGGTTGATTTTCTTCGAATACGTCGTCTTCAATACCCCCTGAAACGTCAGGTTCGGCGGTACTTATCTCACAGTAATTTAATTTTTTCTTATTTGGGTTTAGTTCTGTGGCTCGTCTCATACGTAAACGAGAAGCGATTGTATTACGAGGTTGTGGAGCACTGTTGACACGGGGTTTATTTTTACCTCCCGGTTTTCGACCTCGTTTTACTGCTGCTATTGCTTCGTCGTCAGGACAAGATTTTTTCCTGAGCGGTAACATTACAGCTTCTTTGATGGGTGTTTCATCTGAATTAATCTCTGCCGGAGATCTTCCTTCGGGATTGTAAGATAATCCTTCGGCATATTGTTCGGAGATTTTATGACGAACAACAACAGAGAATTTATATTCACTTAATTTAGATCTCCATTTGATTTGGCGTTCTGTAACGGTTTGGCTATCCTTTAACCAGGACATACAAGGACTGCTTGTATACAAGGTGAAGGGCTTACCATAGAGGTAAGGCCGGAATTGTTGCACCGCATACAAAACCGCCAAACATTCTTTTTCGTTATGTGTATATCTGGTTTCAGTTTCTTGCAAAACTCTAGATGTACATGAGACAATTTTCTCGACATTTGCATCTGGGTTTTCAGGAGTTTGATCTTCGTTATCGAGTTCTTGGCTCAAGATACCCGAGATGCCAACATCGGATGAACTAGTTGCTAGTATAAATGGTCGATTAAAATCTGGATAAGCGAGGAATGAATTCTCGCACAATGCATTCTTTATGTCATCGAAAGCTTTTTGAGAATCAGCTGACCAGACGAACGGTTCAGTTTTTCTGGTAAGGTCAGTGATTGGTTTCGCTCTTTCAGCGAAGTTTTCGATGAAACGTCGGTAGTAGTTAGCTAACCCCATAAATTTGCGCGCCTCCGTATGATTACGGGGGTGGGACGCATTTTTAAGGGATGAAATTTTCTTTGGATCGGGTTTTACGCCATCTTTAGTGATAATGTGACCCAAATATTCCACCTCGGGGCAGAGAAATTTACATTTCTCGGGCTGAAGAGTTAGCCCAGCCTCTCGGAGGCGGTTGAAAAGTCTTTGCACTCGTACTTCGTGCTCTTCAAGTGAAGATGCGTAACTTACGAAATCATCCAGGTAAATGAACAATTCGGTGCCTTTTAAACCACTCAAAGTGGAGTCCATCATGCGTTGGAAAATTGCTGGAGCGCACTCAAGCCCAAAAGGCATGCAGCAATATTCCCAATGGCCATCAGGGGTAGAAAACGCAGTTTTCTCACCATCCCTGGGATCCATTGGTACTTGATGGAAACCGCTTGCAGGATCGAACACGCTGAAATATTTCGCTCCACCGAGTTGATCTAGAATGTCAATTATGAGTGGTAAGGGATAAGCATCCCCGATGGTTATTTTATTCAAATTTCGGAAGTCGATAACCATTCTCCATTTTTTATTACCTTGCGCGTCAGATTTCTTAGGGACGATCCACAAGGGCGAATTATACGGAGATTTTGATTTACGTATAATTCCTTGTTTAAGTAAATTATCGACTTGTTTCTTAATTTCCTCGCGATGTTCTTGAGGGAAACGGTATTGTTTGATTCGGACTGGCGTATCACACGTGGTTTCGATTTTACAAGTGAACTTCTTAGATCGTCCCAGGCGATCGCCAGGAAGGTGAAAAATATCATGATTTTTCTGTATGAGTCTAAATATTTGTCTTTTTTCGAGTCGATTGAGGTGGTCCGTCGGAATTTTAATAAGGATCGCGTCGATACGCTTCCTTCTGGAAAAGGATTTCCTTTCGGGTGAGGAATCAGATATCTCCGAATTTCCATCTGAAAGATCTGGATGGTCGTATTCGAATTCTTCGAGAATCTGAGGCTCGATGTTGATTTCTGCTGGGTCCGATGTCGTGTTGATCACCATACACATCGCCTGGCCATCATCCACAGAAACAACGGCTTCGCCCATTAAGAGTCCTTCCTTAAGAGGAACCTTACGGTGATAGCCTTGTCTGATTTTTGGATTCACGACAGGTACGGAGACAGACATTCGCATACGGGGTGGAATGACATACGAACGTGATGGCTTTACCCCTAAGCTGAAGTATAGGGGTCGGGAAGGTCTGGAAAATAAATTCAGAGATTGATGATGATACGAGATTTCAGCCTGTTCCTTTCTCAGGAAGTTGTTTCTCAAAATGCCCACGCCATTGAAGGGTAAATTACCCTCACAAACGTGAAATCGAATTTTGGATCCCAAAACTTTCAGTTCGACAGAACCGATCGTCTCCATGGGATGCCCATTTAAACCTCGGAGTAGCATCGTGTCACCACGATCCACTCTAATTTCGGGTTTAAGGGCAGAAGAATTTATTAGACATACATCCCCCCCTGTATCTCCCTCGAGGTCGTCTTCCATTGTGAAAGGGATAGGACGGGTAGGTCGATTTTTGAGGACCAGCGTATTCCAGTAAAAGGAAATGCCAGCTCGTTCTTTGATGAAAAATTCGTTTCCAAGGATACCCGGGTAACCTCCAGGTGATCCAGGTACTACTTGGAAACAAATATCTACTTCAAAGACCTTGAGCGTCACAGTTCCAATGATTGGCATACTGCTGGTCGCTATGCCGCCCACTTTACCTCCGTTTTCTGGGTAAACGATGGTGTCACCCCCCAGAGCGTCGATACAAAGGAGGTTCAGGTCAGAACCTGTATCCAGTAGAACTTCACAACCACCCTGGAGAGGTCTGGAGATTTCATCCAGACTCTCGGACCTTTACCGATTACTAGTGCGAGGGCTTCGGGCGTTGAAGGATTTTGAATTCCTTCGCAGTCTGAGGCCTCTGCTGGGCACTCATGGATCGGCGAGGCTCGCGGGGCATACTCGCAGTCGCCTCGGCCTGTCGAGCGCCCATTAAGTTTAAATGATCGTCGTTGTTTTTCCTTGGGGCGGATTTATTCGAATCGCGGTGAGGGCAGAACGGACAGTCGCAACATGGAGCGTTTAATTTCAGATGCTCCAGTTTTTCAGCGTCTATGTCAGCAGGATCAAACTTCACTGTCTTTGGTCTGGCTGTAAACTGCTCTTCTGTACGAGAATGTGAAGTGCTTTTCTTGTACGTTCGTGGAGTCGAATCATCGTCACGAGTCTGGCTACGTCCCCCTTTACTTGAGGTGTAAGCGTAAGTTAAGTAGTCTGCGGACTCTGCACTGGCGTCAGAGTCTACACTGTCTTCGTCGTCTGTGTCATATTTACTTCGTCTGTGGTTATTCTTAGAGTGACTGAATGTTCGTCCTCTAGTCTCTCTACGATCGTCGTAATCGTTGTAATCTCGACGAGGTCTCTGATAATCGATTTTCGAGTATCGTCTGTTATAGTTTCCGTCGTAGTCTCGACGGTCTTTATGAGAATTACGCGAAAATTCGTTAGAATCGCGTTTCCGAGCAGGCCGCAAACATTCGCGAGTTCGATCTTCTTTAATCGCCTTGTAAAGCTCTTCCAGCGTTCTGGGGTTTTTTAGACGCGCAAGACATTTTGGAAGGTCAGGCAAAGCGGAATAAAGGAGATCAAATGCAACCTTTTCTTGCTGCGACATGATGGCGTCTCGATTTTCTGCCGGGAGTGCAGCTTCCAGGCCTTTGATCATCTTGCGTAACCTGAAATAGAAGTCTTCGATAGTTTCCCCGTCCTTTGGGGACGCTGCAGCTAGACGTTTGTGCCAGATAAGAGCTGGATCGCCGTGGCGAAACCTCTCTCCCAGAGCGTCGAGAAGTTCTTCAACGCTATGAATCGGAGTGTATTCAATGATGCTCTTAGCGCGACCCGGAATTCTCTTCGCGATTTTTGCAACGAACATGTCATGGTGGTCTGGGAGGATGCATGGTAACCAGCTTCGTACGATTGCGTCAAATTCTCTGAAATCTTGTTCGCAAGTTGGGCCTTCACCGTTGAAATTAGGTAGCTCTCGATAGAGATCTTTGGCCATATCGTACTGGGTTGGTGGGGTGTTTGCATCGTGCAAAGTGGCATCCAGCCGGATGATGGGTCTGTCGTTGTCAGGCATTTCTGCTTGTAAGCCGTGAGCTGGGGGAGGCGTTAGATTTCTTCGCCTCCGGTGTTGTTTATTATGAGTAATGGTGGTGACCACACCCTAAGGTGTTGGTGAAGCGACAATTTTATGAGTCGTTAAACTCGAAATGTAAATTGCTGAGTTAGTCAGACAGAGAGAGAAAGAATTACTTTCAACAGCTCGAAGCTGTGACAACAAAGTCGATGTTTGACTTTTCGCTGACTTTGCGGTTTGGTCGCGAAGTCGCGGCCTGTGAACTCAGGTGTTTCGCAACTCGATTGAGGAGCAGAAAACGCTGAGTTCGCAATACGTGGAATTGCTAACCGTTAAGGTGTGGCAAGTACACGAAAACAGGGTGTGGCACTTGCAAAAAAATGCCACGAAAATATAATTTTGAAATTTTTAGAATTTTGAAAATAGGAAAATTACCACAAATCTACCTTTGATATCAAAATTGGTAGAAAAATGATACCTGTGGCTCAAAAAGAAGGATTTTTAATTTCGAAAATCCCACCGCTGCCACCAGTGTTCTTTATGTTATGTCCGCCGCTTAGTTTTTTAATTATTTATCCGGGATTTCTCCCTTTGGTAGCGATAGTAATTTTTGGACAAGCGGGTTGGAGGGTGCGGACAACAGTAAAGAATACGAGGAAGAAATTATCTTCCTATAATTTATTATTTATAGTGGATCTTTTCGAAAATTAAGAACCCAAACGTCTCCAAAGAGACTGGTGCTCTTGTTTAAGCCAAAAGTATTTTATGATGATAGAAAAATAGTTCTTTCACCTACCTTTCGATGTCAATTCTTCTAGTGCGGCAGCTATTATCCCTCCAGAACTAAACAGCTCACTCGGCCTTCCTGTAAGGTTGGTAGAATGGGTGCGGCTGGGTTGGTAGGATAATGTCTTATGTACTACGTTCGAATGAAAATCGAACGGCTTGAGTGATGAACTTGATCTTTTATTTAGTATTTTAAATTACAACGTTTTAACAGAACGTCACTTGTTCACTCCAGTTTTTCACAACTTTTATATAATTTGTATTATAAGATTATTTATCTTATCGGATATTTTAAACAGATTCTTATTTATAAATGCGTCCTTTTTCACACCCAAAAGGGGTTTTATGCGCAGAAACTCGGCACAAAGTGAGATCACAAATTCACGTGATTTGTGTCACAATTCACTCGAACCGGATAGATCTTCGAGATCTTTCAATTGCAATTAAGAACTATACTCTACACGATAGTTGACTATCAGCCGAGTATCTAACTCAATTGGCAATTTAATTTATTAATAATGACCGTAAATGAATAAATTAATATCCTACACGAACTTAATCAGCCGGATACCTAGATCAATTTACGGTATAATTGATTTGAATTTTTGTAAATGAATAAATTAATATCCTACACGAAATTAATCAGCCGGATACCTAGATCGATTTACAATTTATTTAAAGTGAATTTTGGAAAACCGTAACTGATAAAATAATATCCTACACGAAATTAATCAGCCGGATACCTAGATCAGCGACGATTACTTATTGCCACGTCGGAAGATTTCTGCAATAAGATTACGGGCTATCGACGCCGTTTACGCGGACCAAGAAGTTTGAATAAAACTGAGGCCCTGAGCCATGGTGCTCAGGCTTTTTATAAACTTTGTTTTGACAATTGATGGGGAATTTTTAATTATTGTCATTGGTTGTTTGTGACGACAGTTTATCATTTATTCGTTAAACTTATTGCAGGTGTCTTCCCACTATTCTTTGCCGCATAAAAAGGTGAAAAAGCTGACGCTGCGTTTTCGCGCGCTTTTCAAAGAGGAGCTCAGAAATAATTATTTTAAATAATTATTAAAATAAGAAAAAATTTTATTTGGACATAACAACAACAACAACAACAACAACAACAACGTGGGTCTTCGAAAAGAAAAAGAAAAAATGTTAAAATTGTAGAAAATGAAAAATTAAAAAAAAAGTTCACATAATCACCAAATTAGATTATGTAGCCGATGAATAATAATAGTAATAATCATAATAATCATAATCATAATAATAATCAAATTTGTCATTTTCATAAATATTGTAGTCTGTCAATAAAAAAATTATTTCAACGAAAATATTTTTTATAACTTAGTATTAAGAACCTTTTCATTCATAATTTAGATAGACATATATATAGAAATAATATTAAATTAAATCAAAATTATAAATAAATTAAAAAAGAATATCTTTAGTATAGCAAATTTTTATTTATTATTTTCTTCTCACACACACTCATACTGAGAAAATTAGTTTTTCAAATTATACATTAGCTAGTACATTTTTGATTATATATTTGTCCCCTACCAGATATATTTATATAAGGTTTATTTAGTTTATTTCTATTCTTTAACTTATTTCTCACAATATTTTTGAACATTTTTAAGATTATTTGATCGTTTTGTTCTGTATTTCCATTTAACAATTTACAAAATAATGATAAGGAGTTGTTATTACTGAAACGCTGGGGTACGTTCTCCTGCACTTACTGGTGGAAGGGTGCAATTCGTGGGTCAAAGTTTACCCCGCTAGCTCTTTATGAAACTCTGACTTTTGATATTTAAGTTAGTTCTTAATTAACTTACCCGAACTAGCCTTACAATTCTAAACTAATACTAGTACTTAGCCTAAGATTGTGTTCGGAGATGGAATATGTCCTTGATGTCCTTGGACTGGCGTTGGTTGACCCTCGGAAATCTTCTCCTTGGACCTTGGTACCGATTCCCAATGTATGGACTGAGAAGACCCTTAATTGTCTAATGTGGACTTAGGGGAAGCACAGGTGAATTCACTCAACACTGGTTTCAGGTATTAGTTTAATTATTTATTGAACTAATAATAAACTAATTGCCACGTCGCACACACACACACTGGTTACCAATACAGTTACTGTACTTAACACGTACAGGGCTTTCTACCAATTTATTCAAATAATCGCCTTCGGTATAGCAACAAATCTGAGCTATTAATTATTACAAACAAATATGATGTAATAACTACAGGATAATTTATTGAACTAATTATCGCGGACACTTGACGAATTACCAACAAATATGAGTTAAGAATAAAATTGATAAATAGTAACGACAATCGGCGAACAGGTTGATTACTATCGTGTAGAAGCTAAACTCAAAAGACCGATTGCTATGAGCAAAGCTAGACACAAAAAGCGCCGGTAGCACGTTGACGCGCTCTTTTATAGACAGAACTGCCGCACTAGTCATGTGACAGTTCTGTCCCGATGACAAACGGAGGCGTACGATGCCAACATCGTAACATTACATAACCAATGCAAAACAACAATGCAATATTGGCTGCAACAATTAGAATCAATATTTTGTAAATGATGTTTATTCCATCGGAAGTTTCTGCAGTTTCTTCGAAGTCGTTGAACAAATCTATGATCGTTTGTTGAGCGTCCAAAGCTGTCGAAGTAGATTCCGTAGCCATTCTTGTTGACGTAGAAAGCGACCCAGTGGGTTCCTGGTTTTGTATGATCATCTGTGTTTGCGATGACAGCACAGGGTCTGGGCCAACTCCAAGGAATTTGGTCAGCAGCGTAGAGTCCTCCAGTGCAGGCATCGGTGTATGGTAACAGTTTTAATAACCGACGAGTATCCATGAAACTAACCGTACTGTGTGGTATCTTACTCAATACTAGATTTTATTTACTAATTCTCTGTTTCATATACTTTTTATTAATTAATTATAATCTACAATAACTTGTCTTAAAGAATCAATTTCTAAAATATTATAATCTTTGAGTAGTAATAAAGTATTATTTAAATAAATAATTTAAACCTGTCTGTTTACGGCTTCACCGCTTCAGACCATAATCCTAGAAATTATTGCATCGTTTGAACGTTGTATAAATAAATATTCTTTGTATAGCCTGACTATAATACAATATTCAAGTATTTAATAAAAATGCGATTTCTTATCAACAACTTTGTGGCCTCACCACATAAATAAACTGCTCTTAAAAATTAATTATTATCATAAATAATAAAATATTAAAACCGATTCGTCGGAAAAATACCAAAGAACCTGTGCACCTGACCATCACATGCGCACAGTTACCAGGAATCTGATAATTTGAGCCCTTCTGGAAACCAATATAAAATAATAATAATTCAAAATTTATTTAAATAATTATACAAGCCCTTCTGGCTATCAAACCTGGAAATATGGAGCTTTTAGTTCCAGTACAGTCGTTAGATCTGTACAGATCAATAAATGATCTATAAACTGTATATTATCTTTTGACTAATTAAGTCAAATCGTCAGTTATCATGCATCAAAGACCGGATAACTAATTGACTGACCATGCCACCAGCATGTAAAATAAATCTCTAAAAAACCGCGAATTTACGTACATATTTTGCATTCACAGAAAATTAAATAAAGTTTCAAACAAATAAAATAAATAAATAATCAAAGCATTAAAACATAACTTCAAATACTCAGAATCTCTCGACTATGAAAAAAGGAAGGTTGAGAACCATTTCATATAATTTAGTATATTAACTCATTATAAAAATATGATTGACCGAGTATAGAAAGACCCCCCGCTTCGCACCTGACATGACGTCACGAGCACAGATCAAGCGCACCGCAACCACCTTTCCTCATACTCAGACCTGACTCCATACTGTCGTACTTAAAATTGCTGTCTATCATAACTTTATTTGTTTTATACGATTATAATAAACTCTACTGAGTATCAACATATTAACGCACACACGACGTTTATAAACTTTTGTGACCTGGTTTACCTGATAAAATCGTGAGTACAAATAAAATATACATTTAAATTCGTGAACTGGGATAACTCTCAGGAACACCTGTATTGATCTGTGGTGTATAATTTTGCATTTCCTCTTATATTTATTCAACTATCCACCCAGTGGCTATTTGAACAGATATAATAATAACCAACTAAAAATAATCCCTTTGTAAAAGGAAAGTCGAGAAACAAATCTAGAGCAATATTTCATTACTCCAGAAAATATTGAATTCATGTTTATGAGCTCAACATACACACAAATAAAAACTGAAATCTGATATTATCTTGTTGCTATGTTAAAGTACTTGTAAAATCTTTTTAACCAATAATAACCAGATATGTAACGAGAAAATATATAGATAATAAAATATTTTTATTGCTCGGTAAAACTGAAAACTAAATAATAAAGTCAAAATATAAATATAAACAAGAATTAAAATTTAGAACATTCAAAACAAATATAATAATATACTTTGCTTCTATCTATTGCTAGGTAAAACCGAAAATCAAATAATCAACAAAAAATATAAAATTTAAAATACTCAAAGAAAAAAAAATTAAATAAATTAAAAACTATAAAATTTAAAAGAAATCTGAAAAGAAATAAGCGGACATATTAAGTACTGTTTTTTGATGTATTACAGATAACCGAAAGTCAGCCATTGACTAAAAAGAAAATTGTACCGGCAACGGAAGTCAGTTGCAAGAGCTACATTGTGACGGAGATTCTTTCTGCGGCCCGGCTCAGCGTACGCGAATATTTTCCTGATCTATAAACGCAGCAGTACAACAGCAGCTTGATCACTTTGAAGTATAGTAACCCCAGTGAACGCGAAAGTAAAGTATAAACTGCGAGCGCGCATGCTCCACAGACAGCGCACCAATCATTTCATCCCGCTTCCTCTGTAACCATCTGTCCACACTGAAAAGTGGAAATAGTCACTCAGCCCCTTAATGTTTAAACTCGAACGTTAACAAATCGATACTGTAGCTATATATACCACTCTATACGATATAGCATACCTAACGTATAACCACTGGTGCATTACCACGCTAATCGTTTGCATTTATTTACTAATATTAATAATTAAACAAAAAGAAAATATATATGAATATTGTTTAAATAAATTACGGCAATAATTATTATTTCGAAATAATTAAATATCATAATCTATGCGATTATAATAAATATTACCAGGTAACAATTATAATATATACCACGTGGGTCTAACCTGTAATTTATTCAATTTATATTTAATTTCATTTGTTTAATTTAATAGATTAAATAACCTGGATCCTTTATTTTATTACCTGCGTATAATTAAAAAAAAAGAGAGTAACGTTATTATAAAAAAAAAAAAAATAATAATTCATCCATAACCGGTAAGTATCAAAACCATTTATTCAATTGTCACGATATTTAAATATCGCGGCATCTTCGCATTAGGTCGGAGAAGGGCAACAGATGGCAACACACGCTGCTCAGCACGTCCCAAATATTAATTATTATTATCATACTGTTATTATTATTATTTTATGTATTATTTTATTCTATTTACTGTGTTTCTTTTATTTGTTTAATTTCCTAGGTAAAAACTGCGTCCAACTCAGTAAAATTTACTGCTTTTTATAAACGGTTAAATGGATTTTATGGACGCTGGGATAAATAATTGCGCATTTATTTATTTTATTATATGATTATTATTATTATTATTTTTGGTCGGTTGGCGCATGCGCGTCAACGCAACAGTTGGCATCGGTAAATTTATTTAATTTAAATAAATTTACTATGTTTATAAATAACTAAATGCGGGATTTACCTGTAACATGCATTCATAATTGACTCTGAATTGTGCGAATGGTCATTTAATGTCGGGAATAGACAAATTACATGCCAAACAAGTCATGCATCATGTTGGTGTCGATGAGTGAATTAACATGCGACAGGTATATTGCTCCATTGAGTGAAGTGAGAAAACATTATAAGATGGCGCCGGCTGAGGTGCCGGCTTGGGACTCACGTGCTGCCATGGCCACACGTGGATAAGCAATTGTAAGAGCAAGGTGTGTTGCTGTTGCCGTAAAATATTTTTTGTTGGGACGCCATTTGGCAATTATTGAAATTTAAAAGGTGTATTAGACACTTGGCAATCGGGGTTGATTTGAGTTGCTGCAATAACTATTGCCAAATTAATAATTGATACCAATGGAACCTGTGCGCATTTTATATTACACTGAAGACTGTAAGTACCTTTGTGCTTTATACATTGGCGTGTAATTTGTTCCCGCGTTGGTGGCCATTTGTATATTTCACACGTGTGAGTGAGAGAGGGAGCGCAATACTTATAGTAGAATTCAACGTATATAAATACCTGCGTACTTGCTTGTCCCAGCGGAAATCCACCCAAAACTTGGAAAGTAAAATTTATTAATTTTTTTTATTGAATAATTATTGGTGACTGTTCATTTAGTATGACGGTAAATAATTAATAATATTTACATTTATTATTCATCCTAGTTTTGAGTATTATTGGGAACGTTTTATTTTAGTTGCGGTAGATATTTACAATTAATTAATTATTATCTGGGTACATTTATGATTTAATGCGATAATATTATTTGGTTTATTTATTATTTTGCAGTAAATATCTACCCATATGTGAATTATTATTTGTGATCATTCCTTATTATTTTGCGTTGATTATTTTACTATTATTGAATTATTATTTATAAACACTGGTGATTATTTGTTGTAACTATTTACCAGTGTTATCAGCGATTAGTATTATTGGCGGCAAATAGTTACACGTGCTTAAAGTATCATTTCTGCGTATTATATAATTATAAACTGTTATTAAATTATATTTTAAAGTGCGCCATACTATTATTTATAACTATTTATATTCATTTGATATCACATGAGAGAGATAATAAACCGAACATTTTTATAATTATTGTTTGCGTTACTTAACCAGTGGTTAAGAATCTAGTGTGAAGTGAAATATTATTATTTGTTTTATTGTTATTGTTAATACCCGCTGAAACAACATTATAATTTAAAATATATCGGGTTGTTAAATGGCTACCAACCCGGGATTTATTTAAGTTTATTATTTATTTATTGCATACCATCTCTTTCTTGCTATCCTTTTCCAACACTTGAAACTGCTCTCTGTATTTTTATTATTTCATTTTTCATTTTCATTTATTATTTATTGTTGATTATATTTTGTTCGTGGGGTACACGAACTGGCGCCCGATTCGGTCATCTAACCCAGCCTGGGAAGAGCTGTGTGTCCAGTGGGGATCGTGGGCATCTCCAAGGGATATTTTTTGGTTTTGTTTTATTATTTTTATTTTCAGTTTTACCATCGGTGGGCCATAACGGCTATTCTGCACACACCACACTCCGCCGTGGGATGTGACGAATAGTAGTGAACGTTATACAGTAATACACGAATGGTAGCTAAACTTTATCTCTCAGTTTATTATTTGATAAAAAGAAAATAAAACACACAATAAATAATACATAAATTTTACATCCTATTCAGCCATCATCGGGATAGCAACGCGCGAAATAAAGTTCGTAAAACGGAAAAAGATACGCGTAATTAAAACGTATGACATTAAATTTATGCAATTGACGATAACACTTATAATTGCGTGACCAGAATAGCAAACCGAACTGGACGAATGATTTAACTGAATTTATAGTATTGTAACGTCGGGTTTACGTCCAAACAATATTTTAGATGGTGGATATAGCTTTCGCGAGTTCACCCAGCTAAACTCAAAATTGAGACTCGTCTTTCTTAAAATATTTACCCGAACTGGCCTTACAAGATTAAACTAAACCTAGGTACTTAGCCTGATCTCAATGTTCGGTGAAGAGGTTCTTGATGGTCGTGAACCGGCGTGGTTGATCCTCAGAAATCTCCTCCTTGGATCCGTGGTTGACCTGGTGCTGCTACTCTTATATTTAATTACAGGAGCGTGGACTGGGTTAGGCGAATTCACTCAACACTGGTTCAGTTTCTTAGTTTGGATAATTATTTATTTAACTAATAATTATCAAACTAGTCACACACAAACACACTGGTACAATACTGATAATCTCACAACTAACTGTGTGCGATATCGATGTTACTGTGACTAACTGCACGGAGCTTACTACTCAAATTACTCCAAATGATCGGATAATTAATCACCGTACGAGTATAACACTAACTGGTTATTGTAATTATTAACTAAATGTAATAATTACACTGGTTAATTGGCCTGATTAACTAATTGTAACCAACTATAACGTCAATTAACTCTGACTATAACGCGGTGGCAGCAAAGCAAGTAAGACAAATAGCTACTGCACTGTCGACTGCGAGTAGTAATAGCAAAAAGCCAAAAAGCTACAGCTAAATAAGCGTCAGGTACTGGTTACACGTGCTTATATAGGCGGCAACGCCATATTGAGGCACGTGACAATCACTACCCGAGTTCAAACGGCGGCGTACGATCCCAACAGTGGAAAATAATTGACGCTAATAATATTACTATCGGCACCGGACGCCTTTCAATTATTTAGAAGAGTCACCTGAAAACTGGAAATTTGTTGTACCCGACGTAAATCGCGAAGACATATTAACCGAAGAACCTGAAACTAACACATCCGGACATCTCGGCATCAGCAAAATTTATTAATAAATGTAAATTTAGTAATAAATGTCTTCTGCATAAACCTGACACAAACCCACCTAATATTCCTGAAGGTCACCGACCTATTACTGAACCTTGGGAGTGTGTATCGATCGACACCATCGGACCGTTACCGCGTTCAACTCACAGTAAAACGCATTTATTTGTATTATGCAACGTGTATACACGCTACCTCGAACTAAAATCAACATCTGAACCAACAGGCAAAAAAGCTGTTGAATTTTTGCGCGATATCTTTCGCTGATGGGGACCTGCTCGTGTTGTTATCTCCGACAATGGCACTGAATTTACCAATGAAGAAGTAACTTCATTTCTTAATTTATTGTAGACCACCCATGAATTTACACCACCTTATTCTCCACAATCTAACCCAATCGAGAGAATAAATCGGAATTTAATAACTATGATTCGATCCTATTTAACCGACAAAGATAATAAATGGGATGAGTGGCTACCTGAACTGACCTATGCTTATAACACCTCTATCCACAGTTCCCTTGCATGCAGTCCTTCCTTCCTTAATTTTGGTAGAGATCCTAGATATCTAGAACTGCACCGCAACCTTTTAATAATACCTGAAACAAATATACCTGTGGAGCGTGAGTGACTTGTGAAGTTATTATACAAGATTCGACATTTTGTCGAAGCTCAAATGTTAAAAGTTCAGGATACTCAAACCACCGCGCGAAAATCAATACGACCGGAAACTAACTTAGCTGTTGGTACTGAGGTGTATATCAAGTCAAAAACACTGAGTCGTAAAGCAGAAGGAATCGCTGGTAAGCTCGTTCCACCTCGCGAAGGCCCATTTTACATCGATCAATTTGTATCAACAAGCATAGCTACCATTTGTGATAATAATAATAAAATCATAGGCACTTATATACTATCTGATTTAAAAGTGCCTAGACGATCTGCTCGTCGTGCTTGAGTGATTAATTATTCTTTTCATTCACAGAGTCTACCACCTGGACGTTGCTAATGGTCGAGACACTCGATCGAATATCTGATCATTGAACGAGAAACCTTAGTATAAACGACCCAAGATGACCGAAGAGGCTGTCAACCGCTCGTCTATACGCCAATATTGGAACAACCCTGCGTTCAAGGCACCTGCATTTGTCGATCCAAATATCCCAACAACGCCAAATTTATTATAATAAGTCACAAGGGATCATAGACGTACAATTGTCTATGAGCAACCCAACAGCAAACTTGTTGAGGTAAAAATTAATTAATTAATGTATTGGGACCTAAGTCCACCGGCTCCACGAAAGCCGTTTCCTCGCCCTTTTAAGCATAAACGCGCTGCAAAATCCCCATCTCCCACGCTTTAAACAACACTTTCGGCCAAAACCAAGAGTGGACATTTACCGGGGGTATAATCAAAAATTCCCATTGCGTGTGGTATCTAACCACAGCCACGACGAGTCCTACTTCACTCGACCCCCCATTTCTTCCATCCCAGGAAATAAAGAGACTCTAGCCAAAATGGGGCTAGGAATGGGGTCCCCATGGTACCAGTTCCCTGTATTGGTCTTCAGGCTGCAGATAAGTGGTGAGTTGCAGCATAACTCATTACCCTAAAAAGGGTTTCTTCTACGTTATCCCACTTGGATCTTAGGACGGCAACTATTAAAGATTGCCCTCTACCCTCATCACCAAGTGAATATCATTTGTTAACTATAGCTTGTGATATTATTGAGTACGGGCTATTTAAGACCCTTAGATATTTAAGACAGTCAGAAGAGGACGGCTTCGTCCCCGCAGAGGTGCCTATTGGCTTCCTGCAACCACGGAGTTGCCACATGTTACAAGGTGCAAAACATGCCGGCACCGATAACGGTTGGAGTAATAGTCTCAGAACCCACGTAGAGGGTGGCACTTGCTTGTGATTATTCAACTGTCCCATTCATCGTACCGCTGACTATAAAAATTGGGGAATCCACTCATTAAAGTCACTATGATCTCCGTAACACCGTGTCCGAGGAAACCTGGAGAAACTACTGGCGGAACGTATGTCAAAAAGTTGAAGTAATACCACCAAACACCAGAACAGTGGGAACTCAAACCGCCGAGACTAGACTCTCATCTGTACCAGAGTCCACCGGGTGTGTACGATGTAAGCAGAAGGGACATTCACATCAAGAATGTACAAATGCAAAGTTCGGAGATGATTACTGCACCAGTTGCTTGAGAGTGGGACACAATAACAACGCATGTCCATACTTGCCTTCATCATCTGCTGGCTTTGAATTAATGAAAGAATTTTGTTTATCTTGCAAAACACAACATCCGTATTTTGACCCCAAATGCAGAGCCTGTCGAACTCGAGTGAGCATTAGCCGAAAAGACCGAGGAGCCGTGGACATTCTTTTACCATAGGAACACCATCTGCATCCAACCGAGTGTCTCGTACCTGAGGTAATCGTTTCAGCGAGTTTTTTTTATTATTTATTTTCCCTAATATTATTTGAAAATTTTGGTTGATGAGCTTCACCCAAATTAAAAAAGAAAAAAAAAGAAAGAAATTACCTTCTATTTTGTTTGTTTAATTGATTACTCAAGTTAAAGACAAAAAAAAGAAAGAAGATTATATACATTTACCTCAGACTACAAAACTAATGACAGCCTTACTAGTCAATTACACAGTAAGACATACCCAATAAACTATACCGAATTTACCGATATTATCGAAAAAAAATATATATATTTATATAGATATATATGTATATATCTATACTACATATTATAACGTTAAAATAATATTTAAAATTATTTAAAAGAATATATTATATTAAAAATATAATATATTAAGAAAAAAAAGTATAAAACAATGTTATGAAATTGAATGATACAAATAATGAAAAAAAATTATTCATTAATATTTGGGTAACATTTAATTTATATAAAGAACAATGTATTTTTGTAATATTGAAGCTACCTGCTATTATGTCCAATAAATTTTTTTTACTTAATTTATTTTATTTCATCAATAAATTTACGAAACTCTTTTTTACAAAAGCACGCGAAAACGCAGCGTCAGTTCTACCTTCACTTATGAGTATAAAAGTAGCGCGACGATTTTTGCAATAACGTTTGACGAATAAATAAAAAATCGTCGTCATTTTCCACCAATGACAACAATTTAATTACTCCCATCAAACATCAATCAAAGTTTTTAAATAGCCAGAGCACCATGGCTCAGGGCCTCAAGTGACTATCAGATCTCGTGATCTTTAGCCCTACGGACCGCGAATAACGAAACCGCGAAAATTTCGTGAATCCTATTGCAGGAATCCGCGTTCGCGTCGAAAAGTCAATGAGAGAAATTTTATCTTTTTAATAAGAACCCTATTGCAGAAATCCGCGTTTGCGTCGAAAAGTCAATAGGGAATATTAAAATAAAAATCTATATATAAATCATTTAATCTTACTGCATGAATCCGCGTTTGCGTCGAAAAGTCAGTAAGATCCTTAAACTAAAACTCTATTAAATTCAGTTATTGCAGGAATCCGCGTGTGCGTTGAAAAGTAAATAACTGAATCCAAATTATCTATTAAAAATTCTCAAACACCTATTAAAAATTTGGTTCGATAGAATAGTGATACAAAACAAAAATAAATTGTAATCCAATCTCGAGTCGATTCAGTTCTGCGCATAATAGCCCTCGGGCCCAACAAAGACGCATAATACAATAAAATTGTATTCCTAAAATTCGTGAAAAGTATAGTGTATAAGTACAGTTCAATTAAAAATATTGTAATTGAAACGTTTAATAAAAAGACTGGAGATCATAACTTCAACCTTCAGAGATTCATTCGAAAGTAGCACATAGAATTTTATCCTACAACCCCAGCCGCGCCTATTCAACCAAATCAACTCAGGGAGAGGCTGAGTGAGCTGCAAAGTTCTAGAGGGAGAAAAACCTGCCGTGTTAGAAGAAAGAATCCTCTAAAGGTAAGTGAGAGACATTTAAAACAATTTCTCTATATTGATCGATTTATAAATGCAACGTGATCCAACTCGAAGGAGTTTGGGTTCGTACTCTTCGAAAAACCCACATTAAATAATAAATATAGGAAGTGAAAACCTTCTTCGTATTCTTTACTGTTGTCCGCACCCTCCAAATCGCTCGTTAAATTTTTCTATCGATACCAAAAGGAGAAATCCCGGATAATTAATTTAAATCTAAGTGGCGGACATAACATAAAGAAAACTGGTGGCAGTGGTGGGATTTGAAGGTGTTAATCCTTCTCTCTGAGAAATTGCATTTACCTTAAAATCTATTATTTATTCACGTTTTCTTTCCCCAAATCGGGTTTCCTTAAAAAGAAAAATTTTCTCTTTAAATTTTAATATTATTTCATTAAAATTTTCGTTTTATTGTAAGTTTTGAAAATTAAATATTTTAATATCCAAATTATTTGTGCCGGTGTATAACTGGACTACACCCTATTTGTTTCGGAATCTAAAAATTTGCTGAATCGGTAACCTACTTCTCGTTACCGAAACTTATAGTTACAACACCTCAAGAAGTTTTTATTTCGCAATTGGTTTTTTCTGGGTCAATCCTCAATTTTTTATTTGCTGACTAGTGACCCAATTGTTATTACGCTCTTGCATAAAATCAAAACTGTGTCACTAACGCACCTCAGAGGTTAATCTCCACCATTAAGCGCCGTTACAGAAAACGCAAAGAACGGTTACGTTCATCTCCAGCTATGTATGGCTCCGATGATGAACATCCTGCATTTGGTCCCCAAAATGGGTGTATGCCAAAGCCCCGGCGTGGCAAAGTCCCGGTGGATCATTGCCCCGGTAAAAAAATGGCGTCTTCGATAATTTGATGGCAGAGCCATCTAACAAGGGAAAAAATAACTAAAAAAAATTAAAACTGTATTGCCTCGAGGGTAAAAATTTTTTTAATTAAGAGATGGCGCTGCAATCGGACATTAATTATAAAATTTTAATTACTAGTAAATAAGGGGGATCATTTAAAAACTTGCAGCCGTAATATCGCCTTGAAATTCAGTGTGCCTTCCCCCTGTGGGGTCTACAACATTGCCCAAGGGTGGTCAGGCATGAAAAAGGGGTCTATGTATTTCCCACCGTAGTATCCCCCTGAAACTCGGTGTGTCTACTCCCTGTGGGGTCTACAACATTGCCCGAGGGTGGTCAGGCATGAAGAAGGGGTATAGGTATTTCCCACCGTAGTATCCCCCTGAAACTCAGTGTGTCTACTCCCTGTGGGGTCTACAACATTGCCCGAGGGTGGTCAGGCATGAAGAAGGGGTATAGGTATTTCCCACCGTAGTATCCCCCTGAAACTCAGTGTGTCTACTCCCTGTGGGGTCTACAACATTGCCCAAGGGTGGTCAGGCATGAAAAAGGGGTATAGGTATTTCCCACCGTAGTATCCCCCTGAAACTCAGTGTGTCTACTCCCTGTGGGGTCTACAACATTGCCCAAGGGTGGTCAGGTTTGAAGAAGGGGTATAGGTATTTCCCACCGTAGTATCCCCCTGAAACTCAGTGTTTCTACTCCCTGTGGGGTCTACAACATTGCCCAAGGGTGGTCAGGTTTGAAAAAGGGGTCTATGTATTTCCCACCGTAGTATCCCCCTGAAACTCAGTGTGTCTACTCCCTGTGGGGTCTACAACATTGCCCGAGGGTGGTCAGGCATGAAAAAGGGGTATAGGTATTTCCCACCGTAGTATCCCCCTGAAACTCAGTGTGTCTACCCCCTGTAGGGTCTACAACATTGCCCAAGGGGGGGGGGCAGGCCTGAAAAACGGGTCTAGTTATTTCCCACTGGAGTATTGCCTTAAAATTCGGTGTACCTACTCCTTGTAGGGTCTACAACATTGCTCAAGGGGGGCCAGGCTTGAAGAACGGGTCTAGGTACTTGCCTTCGTAGGATCGCCCTGAAACTCGGTGTACCTTCCCCCTGTCGTGTCTACTACATTGCCCAAGGGGGGCCAGGCTTGAAAAATGGGTCTAAGTACTTGCCTCTATAGTATTGCCGTATAACTGTATTCTATAAGATTCCTAAGTAACTTTTTTTCAAGTGAACTGCAACCTAATTACTATTTTACACGTTGTGTTTTGGATTCGAAAATATGACTGACCATATGGCTAGTGGTACGCAATCATCGGTTTTTTTCTTAAAGACGGAAATTATTGATTGATCAGCAGATAGTTTTTTTGCAACACCAAGTCATCCAGGTCTTGAAGCTATCTAAAGTGCCAGGACTCCCTCGATTTTATCGTAAACAAATATCACAGGATTCAACAAAAGTTTTTTTTGCCAATTACACAGTTTTACTGGAGCTTCAACATTTTAAGAATTCGGTAATCAATAAAAAAGCCATTCATTTCTTGGTTTCTAGCAAAAAAATAATTCATATTGATAAATGAATAAAATACCTATTACCTCTGGGTATTTTCCTTATGTTATATCGTAATGTTTTTAATGTTTACATTGCCATTTTTGCTATGTCATCATAGGAATAATTTTTATCATAAATATAATTCATATCACAACAGAAGTTCCCAAAAAAATTTTTTTTATCGAACGGTCCTAGTAGTGTTCTCCCTTAATATTTCTATTCATTGCGATTTTCTATTTCGCATTACATTACTACGCGAAAAAAAAATTTTTCAATTTTGGAGTTAACTATTCGGTCATGGCACATTTTACAGACGTTCTAGTTCATTTCCGTAGGAAAATTAACGCTCTACGATAAAGGGCTTTATTATTTTCCGATAAATACGTCCTTTCAACAATTATTTTAGCTCCAACTCATATTTATTTTAAATTTTAACTTTTTTACTTGTTTGGCGGAACTATCAAAGTTATCACAGAATGATGTAGGTCCTTCTTTGTAATATTTCATTCTCTATAAACTATTTCCGAAAATTTTGGTGATATTTCTTATTATTCTCAATTTATTAGCAGTCGAAAACGATTTGTTTTTAAAAGTAGACGCATAAAAATAAAGTGGAAATAATGTGTAATATTGAAAACTTTTTTTTAATGATAATTTGGACGGAGCAAAATTGCCTACAAAAAAAGGTCTATGTCATTCTGTAATAACTTGAATTGTTTTGCAAAAGAAGTATAAAAAACTTCAAATTCACTATAAATTTTATTACAAGTTACAACTATTAAACACATTAATTTAAAAAAAATGTCCAATGAAAAATGATTTTGTATAATTATATATAATTATGTATAAGTTTATATATAATCAGATCTGAAAATTGGCCAGATCTGATTATATATAATCATATATGATTAGATATAATCATGCATGAACGAATATCCCTGATTGAGAAACCTAATTTGAAGTAATTCAATCCATGCTAAAGTGTATATCTATATATAGTCAATTTTGCCAACTTTGAATTGTTTCGGATCGTATTTGAATTATTTCAAATTAGGTTTCTCAATCAGGGATAGTCATTTTTAAAATCTCATTCAAAATATCTGTAAATTATTAATTAAGTAATTTAATTAGGATTTATTGTCTTCATTATTATAAATGTCGGTTCAATTTAAACTGAAAAAAAAAAAATTACTATCGGTTAACTAATATTATAATACGGGGTCACCCGTCCAATCAATGACCCACGTCGATGCTGCTTAACTCTGGCAATCACTGGATGGTAGTCTGATCCTCTAATCTGCTATACACTTATAATTAAGAAAAATTCATGGCATTACTTCACTCAAATAATCAAATTGATACATCCTACGTAAATAATGCACCTAATGATGAATTTGGTTTTGTACATAAATTACAATACAATTCATTAGATAGATGTAATCAAATTTTTTTATCTATAAACTTACAAATATCCATATATAAATCGATATCTATTTTTACTTTTAAATTGCTGCTGAAACCTTTCAATATTTTTTAAGTAATGAGGATTTACGTTTGATTGATAGTTGACAAAATAAAAATTTAATAACATTAATATTAAAATTGCCATATTATTCTATATATATTAGGGCGATCCAAAAAATTACAATATTTTTTTTTTCTCGGAAACAGGTTCAAAAGTTTCATTTAGATAAAAAAAGACTCCTGTGAAAATGAGAGCTCTTAATATTAACATTAAGTGGTTCCTCATCGCACTTTTCTATTTTCCATAAGAATAACATGGACAAAATTTTTTTTACGTCTTCCGATTTTTATAAGTAGGTAACGATGCGTCATAGGAATAATTGGCAGGCTTATTTTTGTAGGTAATTAAATGCTCTACAAAAAAAGTTTCTTATCATTTTTTGATAAATCGATCTGTTCAAAAGTTATTTTAGGTTGAAGTCGAATTCATGTTAAATTTGAAATCTTTTGACTTTTCCGGCAAAACTGTCAGACCTATTACAAAATATCATGAGACCTTTTTTGTAGACAATTTTATTCCCTAGAAGTTATTTTCAATAACGTTTTTTCGAATTCCGCATTGTTTTCTAGTTATTTTAATTTTAATGTCCAGCTCTTAAAATCGATCAGAAGACTATTTTTATTATGAGCTTGACATTAAAATGAAAATAACTAGAAAACAATGCGGAATTCAAAAAAACTTTATTGGAAATAACTTCTAGGGAATAAAATTGTCTTCAAAAAAAGTCCCATGATATTTTGTAATAGGTCTGATAGTTTCGCCGGAAAAGTAAAAAGATCCCAAATTTAACATGAATTCGACTTCAACCTTAAATAACTGTTGAACAAATAGATTTATCAAAAAATGATAAGAAACTTTTCTTGTAGAGCATTCAATTATCTACAAAAATATTCCTGCCAATTATTCCTATGACGCATCGTTAGCTACTTATAAAAATCAGAAGACGTAAAAAAAAATTTTTCCATGTTATTCTTATGGAAAATAGAAAAGTGCGATGAGGAACCTCTTAATGTTAATATTAAGAGCTCTAATTTTCACAGGCGTCTTTTTTTATCTAAATGAAACTTTTGAACCTGATGTTTTAAGAGGCCTCTCCAAAAATCAGCTCGATAAAAAATTTTCAAGAGGTCACTCACGAATTTTTAAAATATCAAAAATGATTGAAATTCGGATTTTTATTTCTAAATTTATTCTTTCTCGTGGTAGCAATTGTTTATATTTGTAAAATCATGACTATGCTGAAAATTTCAGCCCAAAATTTACATATTCAAACGGCGCTCAAGAATTTTGAATATTAACAGATAATATGTAACTAATACTTTGAATGAGTTTTTGTATTTTTTTATTACTCAATTATTGTCACTTCACTTAAATATAACTTTTGCATAACCGTAAATATACAGAACAGTCGTAAACAATAAAATTAGGTAAGTTTTGAATAAGCAAAGAAACCTAAAAATTGAATTAAAAAATAAAAAAGTATGTAAATAACTCATTATTTCTATTTCTCGGGTTGTATTTTTATTTATTATGATACAAATTTATGGTGAAAAAATTGAGAAGCTTTATTATTAATATTCAAGAGTCGCTCGAAAACGTCCAAGAGACAGTACTCGGAAACATTCTAAATTCTTGAGCGACGTTTAAATATTTTAATTTTCGGCTGAAATTTTCAGCGTAGTCATGAATTCATAAATCTAAACTATAGCTGCAGAAAGAAGAAAAACAGAACAAAAAATCCAAATTTTGATCATTTTTGATATTTTCAAAATTCGTGAGCGACCTCTTGAAAATTTTTTATCGAGCTGATTTTTGGAGAGGCTTCTCAAAACATCTTAAATCAATAAATTTTCTTAAGAGACTCAAAACAAAAAAATAGTCGGTTTTTTTGGGCCACCCTAATATATATGTATATATTGGACCCATATACATAATTAAATATTTATAGGTTTCATACCATTGAAGTCTGATCAGATCTAATTATACATAGACATATATATAACTGCATATAAGTTTATATCAATCATGTCTGATCATATCTAATTATATATACCCTGATTAAGAAACATGATTTAAAATTATTCAAAACAATCTGAAATGATTTACAACAATTTTAATCGACTAATCTATAGATATACATTTAGCATGGATTAAATCATTTTTTATCGGGTGATAAGAGATCTTATTTGCAGAGCGTTAATTTTCCAACAAAAATATACTTTCAGCTTATTTTTGATATACGTCATTATTGAGATATACTACTCTGAAATAAAAAATCTTGTTTTCCTATGTTACTTGATTGAGAAATAGAAAATCTTGATGATTTACCTGTTAATATGAATATCAAGGGCTAAAATTTTACCTTCCTGCACCTTTAGTAGCTAATACTGCGTTGAAAAAAAAAAGTGTGCCCTAAAATAATACACCTTAATGTGTATATATAAACTCGGACATCTATCAAACAATCCCGATTTGAATTTTTTATAAGGACCTGACAAGGTCCTCAACACGTTAACCTTATTTCAAATAAGGTCCTGATCAGGATATCCCGACGAGGAACTGATATGAATGTAACGCTTGAATCATGAGGTTCTCATCAGGATTACCTTATCAAGTCCTTACCAGGATATCCTTATCAGGTCGTTACCAGGATATCCTCATCAAATCCTTATCAGGATTGCCTTATTAGTAATTATTTTTAAAAAAATATTAAATTGCGAAAAAAAAAAATAAGAGAATTTTAGTTCGATCAGGAATATTATCTATTGTATGAAGAACATTAATTAGAGGAAGTTAACATGCTTTTTATTGATGGGAAAATTCAGATGACTGCTGGACTCGAATCTCCATCCTTTATATTAAAAGTCCTCGACGCTATCCACTGCGCTGACACACAAACGTCATCGTGTAAGTGTTAATATTATATTCATTACGATATCAAAGAATAATTGATGAAGTAAAAAATCCGTGCTGCAAAGATTGACGTAATTTTTATGTAAATATATTATTGTTTTGTAATTTGTTAAATTTTCATCCTGTAAATATAATATTGAAAAGGATTGGATAACTTTTTCATCAATAAGGATATCCTCATGAGGTCCTGATTAGGAACACGTCAGGTTTAGCTGATGACAAATCAAATTTTTTTGAATGAGAATATCCTGATGAGGTCCTGATAACGAACATGTCAGGTTTGACCTAATAAGGCAAACCTTATATTAACCTGACAAGGTTCTTATGGTTCTTAAGGCAAATCAGGAAAAAATTTCAGTCAGGATAGTCAAAGTTCTCTATGTCTTAAAAATGTTGAAATCTGATAAAAACTAGACTTATTATAATATTAGGGCAAAAATAAGAACTATAGAAGGTTTTTTAAATTCACAATTTTATTATTAACAAAGTTTAAATGAATTGAACATATATGAAATTGAAAAGAAATAATTTAATTAATAATATTATAACAATGAACTATTTGGATGCGTTTTTTTATATTATTTACTTTTTCATTGCCCACTGGTCTTCTTTTCCATTTTTCATTTTTATAAATTTTAGTTTTATTATTTCATTTTTTTGTATATTAATATTTAATTTTTTTTTTCCGGCATTGCTGTTATTCTCTTTATTCTCTTCATCTATTTCTGTAAATATAAATTATTTATATTTATGTAATTTTGCAGCTTTCAATATGTATATTAGGGTGTCCCAAAAAAAAAATATATTTTTTTTTTTAAGGTCTTATGGGCTCAAAAGTTACTTTATATTATAAAAAAAATCCTCACCAAATTTCAGCCAGATATCTTTAAAATTGAGCTATCACAGAGGGGGGTCCCCTTTCCCATTTAAAATGCCCGCAAAAATTTTTAATTTTAGTTTTTCTTTATTAAGACTATGAAAAAAATTTTTTTCGAAATTCCACTTTAAATATTTTTGTAGGAAATTAAATTCTCTACAAAAAAGTGCGGAAGCATTATGTGCGTCAGACGAACTAGAAAAAAGTTACGGGACTTCAAAGATCAGCAAAAATTTAGTTTCCTCAGTGTTACATTTTTTTTTATTATTTTTCATTTTTATTCTATCGAAAAATTTTTTTTTTCAAATTTTGAGAAGCACGTTCTTGTACGAAATTTAATTTTCTACAAAAAGTATCTGATATGTTATGTATATCAAATGTATAAGAAAAAAGTTAAAGGGCTTTCAATATCGACGAAAAGTTTAAAAAATATTATTTTTTTTTTTTTATTCCCACCCAACATTCGAAATTTTAAAAGTTGTCGACATTGTTATATTGCTATAATTCAACACCACCTAGCGGTATAAATAAATACTAATGCATTTAAATTTAAATAATCCTGGAATTTAATTGGTTCATTTCTAAAAATTCCACCTAGCGGTAGATAGTGGTACATATGCATTAAAAATTTGAAAATATTAAAATTTTATTCGCTCATTTCAAGAAAGTAGGTAAATGTACTTAAACATTTGCAATTTATCATTAATATTTGAAATTAGTGATTGAAACCAATTATCAATGAACTCCCAAAAAAAATTAATTTATTTAGTAGGTTTTACTACTAGCAAAATGAGTACACGTAAGTTACCAACCAATCGACAGGTAATGAGTCTTTTTTTTTATAAATATTACAATTTGAAAAAAAGTATTCGACAGTGTGCAAGTGAGGTTATTAATGATGTTAATGTTATTTGGAAGAGTACTGGGATACCAGTAATTAAAAACTACAATAGCATTGTAAAAGTCGAAGCATTGTATAAGAAGTGGCTTAATTTAAGTAAAACCTCGAAGAGAAAAAAATCACCATCACAAAAAAAAAACGAAACGACATTCTCAGAAGCATTGGATGAGTTATTCGATATAAGTCTTAAAAAAAGTTTAAGTTTACTGCCGGACGATAAAAAAATTATTTTGATCGATTCCCAACAACAAAAACGAAGATGTCCAATAAATTTAGATCCAAAAGTAACTGTTGAAGAACCTACCGAAGATGATGTTGAAGATGGTACGATCTAATTTAATTAATTAATACAATTAAAATTTAAATAATTTATAACTAAATTTTGTTTATGTCATTTAATCTCGAGTAATTGATTTTAATTATTTTTAGAGTTAAGCAGAAGTCTTTCCAATGTTACCGTATCATCTAAGAATTTATCTCTTTATCTTTCTACTGATTCTGAAAATGAATTAAAAAGAACGGCATCAAATTTTGAAGATGAATTATCTCAATATTACAAACCAAAAAATAAAAAAATAAAATTAGTGACACCACTAACAGCGGCTGCTATGGATGGTACAAAACTAAGCTATCGAAAAGCTGCTCATTTAACAGCTTCTTTTGCTCAAGCTCTTAACGTCGATTCTGAGAATCTTAGTTTCAGCAAAAGTTCAATTTATCGACATCGTGTAGAAGCACGAAAGTCTATCGTAGATAATATTAAAAACAATCAATCTATTGCTAAGTGCCTAATTCTGCACTGGGATGGAAAAATGGTTCTTGATAATGATAAAATGAAAAAAGTCGATCAATTACCAGTCTTAGTATCAGGATTAAACACTGAAATATTTGTAGGTGCTCCAAAATTAGAATCTGGGACTGGCAAGCACCAAGCCAATGCAATAATTAAACTGTTAAATGAACAGCAGCTTGGAAATCGCATCAAAGGTCTTTGTTTTGATACAGCAGCAGTCAATACGGGTAAAGCAATATTCTTTATTTTTAATTCCTTAATTATTTTTTTTTCTCCATTTATAATATCATACATTTTACAGGTCATCAGGAAGGAACATGTTCGTATTTGGAGCAACATTTAAAAAAAAACTTATTTTATTTTGCTTGTCGCCATCACATTTATGAACTTGTACTCCGTTGTGTAGTGGAAACCTGCTGGCCAACAACATCTTCACCGAATGTATTAATATTTAAACGTTTCAAAGAAAATTGGCCTAACATTGATAAAACACAGTTCGAGACTGGATTACATGATGATTTTATTAATTTAAATATAAGAGACCAAAGAGAAGAGATTTTAGAATTTATTTCACGCCAAAAAAATGTATTATTATAGTTGAATAATTTTATTTTATTAATTTTTCGTACATTTACTTAATTGCTATCGTGTTTAATTATCACATAATTTTCAGACATATCAACCACGTGACGATTATCGAGAGCTACTGGATATAGCTCATATATTTTTGGGAGGTGGTTTAGCTCACAGTATTATATTTAAAGTTCCTGGAGCAAACCATCATGCTAGATTCATTTCGAAAGCTATATACTGTCTCAAAATATTTATGTTTAAGCGTCAATTTAGTATGTCATCAAAAGAAATACCTAAATTACGAGATGTATGCTTATTTATAGTTAAGATTTATCTAAGATCATGGTATACTTGCCCAAATCCTCTAAAAGCTCCCAATCAAGATCTTAAATTTTTACAAGACTTGATAAATTATAAAAATACCAATCCTGAAATATCTAAAGTAGCTGCTATAAAGTTTTCTAGACATTTGTGGTATCTGTCTGAAGAACTTTCTGCCTTATCATTTTTAGACAATTCTATTCCATTGGAAATAAAATTAAAAATGGTACAATCAATTAAAACCAGAGAAAGTGTCACAAATGAAAAAAGAATTAAAATTACTGAAAAAGATTATGATTCAATTTGCAATAAGGATATAAGTGATTTTATAAGCAAAAAATCTATGTCATTGTTCGAGCAATTTGAATTATCAAGTGATTTTTTAAATGTCAATCCTGAAACGTGGCTAAATAATAAAAGTTATAATGAATGTTTAATGATGCTGAATAATCTTAAAGTTGTTAATGACATAGCTGAACGTGGTGTTGCGTTAATTCAGGAATATAATAATTTTGGTACGAGAGATGAAGAAGGACAACAAAACATTTTTAAAGTTGTCAAAAATCATAGAGCTGCATACCCTACTTGTAACAAGAATGAATATTTGAAGTCCTTCAATAATATACTTTAATATTTGCGTAAAAATTAATATAATTGCTTACAGTTTACGATAAATGTAAAAAAAGTTTATTATTTTTTAATAAGAAATAAACTGAACTAAGCAACAGTAATTTATTTAATTTTTTTATCTATACTTTAAGCAATTCAGTTGTTTTAAGATTGTTATTCTCATAGAGAATTTTATTCTATGAGGATAAATCCTGTAAAAATGAAAAAAAAAAAAAAACAACTTTCTTTGGTCGAGTACAAAAAAAAAATTAATATTTTTTAAACTTCTCGTCGATATTGAAAGCCCGATAACTTTTTTCTCATACATTTGATATACATAACATATCAGATACTTTTTGTAGAAAATTAAATTTCGTACAAGAACGTGCTTCTCAAAATTTGAAAAAAAAAATTTTTCGATAGAATAAAAATGAAAAATAATAAAAAAAAATGTAACACTGAGGAAACTAAATTTTTGCTGATCTTTGAAGTCCCGTAACTTTTTTCTAGTTCGTCTGACGCACATAATGCTTCAGCACTTTTTTGTAGAGAATTTAATTTCCTACAAAAATATTTAAAGTGGAATTTCGAAAAAAATTTTTTTCATAGTCTTAATAAAGAAAAACTAAAATTAAATATTTTTGCGGGCATTTTAAATGGGAAAGGGGACCCCCCTCTGTGATAGCTCAATTTTAAAGATATCTGGCTGAAATTTGGTGAGGATTTTTTTTATAATATAAAGTAACTTTTGAGCCCATAAGACCTTAAAAAAAAAAATATATTTTTTTTTTTGGGACACCCTAATGTATATCCCTGGTAACAAGTGATGAAAAAATTTTAAACTTGGTCAGAACTTAGTTACTTGTATGATGTTTAAACGGGTGCAATCCAAAAATTTTTAGACAGCTATTTTCTTGCTTTTACATTCGAAAATATTTCATTTTTTTTTCTTCCAATTTTTGCTATTTGTCAACGATTAAGGAAATAGTTGATGATTTCGGGTTTTTGTATAGGGTTTGTCTGTCATTTTGGAAATTATTGATTGAATTTACCTATTTTTTAAATTTTAAATTGAAAACTTTTTACTTTAAATCCATTTGTTTTTAAATATTATAGAATAAATATAAAATTACTCGCAGATTTCATCTGTTATTATAGTATATTAATTAAATTGCAGTAGAAGATATAATTTTTAGATCATCTATTCATGACTAAATGCTAAGCTGTTTTGAATCTTTAAGGAATTCTTTCCTATGATCAATATTTTAATAATTTTAATAATTATCCAACGCTTTAAAACAGCTTCAGATTTTGTCATAAGTATATAAAAGTATTTATTAAAAATTATATGTTCGGATGCATTTTAATTGATATATATACCATAATAACAGACAAAATCTGCAAGTAATTTTATATTTATGCTATAACATTAAAAAATAAATTGATCTAATGTAAAAAGTTTTCTATTTGAAATTGTTAAACTAGTTAAATTTGATTAATAAATTTTAAAATTTTAGACAAAACTCATATAAATAACAGAAATGATCAAATATTCCTTTCATTGTCGACAAACAGCAAAAGATTGTAATAAGAAAAAAAAATGAAATTTCTTTGAGTATATAAGTAAGAAAATAGCTGTCTAAAATTTTTTCGATTACTTAAGGAAGTACTTAATATTAATATTAAGGGCTCAAATTTCAACCAGTGTCTTCTTTTATCCTACTGAAACTTTTGAGTGTGTGTCTTTGAAAAAAATAAAAATTGTCGATTTTTTTGAATCGGTCTAAGCTTTACTTATACTTTTATATGATTTACTTTTCCCGGGAAGGTACACTACCGATCAAAAGTATTTGGCCACCTGCATTGTTCATTATATTCGAAACAATACTTTTATTAGGTTTCATTGTTTGTACCTCACTGCTAAATAGGTATTGTTATGACGTCTAATAATTTGCTAATAAATAATTAAAATTATTATAAAATCGTTTCATTTATTCAAACTTTTACAAAATACTTTTTTCTAAGAGGCCAAATACTTTGGAGCGGTGGTGTATATTTGTGATATTTATTCATACCTTCAGACACTGTATCCGCACTCGTCGAAGGCATGTCATTTTTTTTTTCATTTAAACCGTAGTCATGCGCTTTTCCTATCACTACTTCTGTTTCTTTGACTTCTTCTGTTTCAATTAATTTTTCTATTTCTATTCCTTCTTCTCCGATATATACTAATTCTTCTCCGAATTCTTCTACTTCTTGTACTAAGCAATCTTCAGTCATGATAATGCCATGAGAAGCAAATGCTACAATAATAATAATAATAATAATAATAATAATAATAATAATAATAATAATAATAATAATAATAATAATAATAATAATAATAATAATAATAATAATAATAATACTAAATACAAATAGATACAGATTTGTGGCTGCAACACTAATTGTTCGTGTTAATACCTGACTAGAATATTTGATAAGGACCTGACGAGGTCCTTATAAGGTTAACCTTATTTCAAATAAGGTCCAGATCTGGATGTAACGCTTAAGACCCATGTCCTTATCAGGATTACCTTATCAGATCCTTACCAGGATATCCTCATCAAATCCTTTTCAGAGTTGCCTTATTAGTAATTATTTTTAAAAAAATATTAAATTGCGGAAAAAAAATAAGAGAATTTCAATTCGATCGGGAATGTTATAGATAAATTGTATTAAGAGCATTAATTAGAGGAAGTTAACATGTTCTTTATTAATGAAAAAATCCCGATGGCTGCTGAGCTCGAACCTGCGTCCTTCCGATTCAAAGTCCTTGATGCTATCCACTGCGCTGACATACATATGTGATTTTGTAAGTGTAAATATTATATTCATTATGATGTCAAAGAATAACCGATAAAGAAGTAAAAAATCCGTGCTGCAATGATTGACGTGATTTTCATATAATATTCTTTTATACTTTGTTTAATTTTTAGCCTGTTAATGAAATATTTGAAGGGATCGGATAACTTGTTTTTGAATAAGGATATCCTGATGAGGTCCTGACAAAGAACTTGTCAGGTCAACCCGATAGCAAATTACTTTTTTTTGAATAAGGATATCCTGATGAGGTCATGATAAGTAACTCGCCAGGTTTGCCCTAATAAGGCAAACCTTCTATTAACCTGACAAGGTCCGTATGGTATTTCAGGCAAATCAGGAAAAAATTCTAGCCGGGAACGGGAATAGATTTACGACTGCAACAGGAATAACCTGTGGCTGCAACACGATTTTGTAGCTGAAACATGGCGAGCTCTGCTGCAGCCTCAGGCTATTCCTGTTGCAGCAATAAGCTAGTGTTGGGTACCTTCTTTGATTCTCCGTATAATCTCGGCTTTCACCGGAACGTCTTTATCATCTTCATCATCATCATCATCTGCTTCATCATCTGTTTCTTCCAGCTTTTCTTCTTCATCGTCCATATTCACCTGCTCTTCATCATCCGATGAATGTTGTAAATTTAATTCATTGTCTATTGAATCTCTATTTTCTATTTTTTTGTCATCATTTTTTATTTCTCCATCATTTATTTCAACAGCTTCTGTACCATCTGTATTACCTACACACAGTAAAAAAATTTCGTATTTGTGGAAAGAAAAAAATCTGTGTTAAAATTTGTATGTTAAAATGTAACTAATAATTACACTCACTTCGACGGAAAGTTATAAGTTGCGTGGCGAATTCCAAGAATTGACTGGGAGAAATGAGGCCCGAAGTCAATTGGCTGTTTAGATCTTGGATCTTTGAGGACTTGCGGCGATTTTCAATTTGCCCCCGTTGCGGTTTTTTTAATGCCATTATGGCTAAGTATTCTCTATAAGCAATGTTTTGCTCTTCGACAATTTTTGCTGAGGAAATACAATATCGTTAAAAGAAATTTAGGGAATGTATTCAGTGAAGAATAAAAAGGGGAAATTATCTCCCCATACAAACACAGAATAAAATTTAATTTTAACACGATAAAATTAAAATTGCAAGATAATAATATAACGTATACCGTTTTCGAATTCGCAACGGAGACGCGAACAAATTCGGTAAATCGTATGCGGTCACCCACGTGTGTATAAAAAATTATAAATTTAAATTCAAAAATAAAAATAATAATAAATATGATTTAAATTAATGTTTAAATCAAAATAATAAATTTTAGACGATCAGTAACTAATTATTGTTGTGCCTGGACCAGCTCTTCAGGCTGGGTTAGTGCACGAGGGCGCCAGCCCGTTTTTACTAAACGGACAAAAATGTCCGCAACGACTTAAATTCAAACTTAAACTTAAATAATCATACTTATAAACTAATTAATTTTGACTAAATTAAGTCGTTACGTGACAATAATTATCTATAAATTAAGAAAAGAATAACTACAGAACAGAAATTCCCTTCACTGTAAGAAATTTTTTGGATCCGGTGTAGTGTAAATGTCTCGGTGTCAAAATTTTGGTGTGAATATTACACGAAATTCGGTGTTGAAATTAGGCGGCATGAATTCAAAATATTTACACTGCCAAACGTGTTAACGTATCATTTTCATGATAATTATGCGTTCAGAAATTAAATTCAATCATATAATATTTTGAACATTTCCCGTATGAAAAAACTTTATATGTGAAAAAATATACTTTAAAATATATGAATATTATAATGTGATATATTGCACAATATATAAAATAATATTTATATTTTTGCCGTATTAATATATGGTAATATATTGAAAAAAATATATTGCTACAATATATTAATTATATATTTATCAATATAACTTTTTTACGTATGTTTAGCATATATATCTTGGTATGTTTTATTATACATTGATATTTTGTATTGAAAGTAGGATATTTATTAATATACAGTGTAATGTATATTTTTTATATAAGTTTTCCAGTATATTACAAAATATATGGTACTCCATATATTTTGCAGTATATAACGTCCAATATATTGCAAAATATATAGTACTGTACATATTTTTCGTACTGTGGTTACAAAATAAAAACCATGCATTTTAGTTTGTAATTTTCATTTCTATGCTATCGGGCAGCTTGTCAAAAAATATCGGTATATAAAGACTATAATTTTCAATATATCGAGGAAAATATAATTTTTAATATATTGGAAAAATGTAACTTCAATATACCGTAAACCATAGATTTAAATACATAAGTTCTTCCATGTATGATCAATTATATACAGACAACATATCACTAATTATATGAGTCTAAAAATATATAAATTTTATTATATTATACTTTATAAATTACATATATACCATCCATATATGACAAAAATATATTGAGCATTATATGAGATAATATATGTAGAGAAATGTAAAACATTATATAAAAAGAAATATATTATAAAAAATATATATTCTAATATATGTAAAAAACATATATTCATAAATATATATATTTTTGCCGCTATAAGGGAGCCTGGGGCACGAAGGCCCCCTGGGGTACGAAGGCCCCCCTCAAAATTAGGTAAAAATTTTTTTTTTTATTTTTCGTCAAGTTATGACCTCTATAATGTTTTTATCATATTTTAGGCCAATATGTGATATGTAGGGTAAAATGGACCACTCGAAAAAATTATTTTTCTTTTTCATTTTCCGTCAAGTTATGACCTTTATAAAGTTTTTATTATATTTTAGGTCAATATGTGATATGTGGGGCAAAATGGACCACTCGAAAAATTATTTTCCGTAAAGTTAATTTTTTTGTTACAATTTTTCTTTTTTAGTGGTCCATTTTACCCCACATATCACATATTGGCCTAAAATATGATAAAAACATTATAGAGGTAATAACTTGACGGAAAATAAAAAAAAAAATTTTTTTTATAATTTTTTGGAGAGGGGGTCTTTGTGCCCCAGAAAAAAAAAAATTTTTTTTTTTCAATTTTTTGAAAAATTTTGACTGATTCTTCCGAAATAGACGGAAAATAATGAATTTGATGGTCAAAAGCCACAACAAGAGAAAACCGGCTTAAGGAGGCCTTCATACCCCAGGCTCCCCTATATTTATCACATATTCACCATATATATTTTTATATATTTCTAACAATATATAGGTTTTATATATGAAATATATAGGCGAATTGAAATAGTTCAAAAAGGTCCATGATCGTCAATTATGTGATTGATTGCAGTGTATATCAATTTCGAAAGTGTTTTATAACGTTCTCTTCTATTTCACACTACCCACGGCGGAGTGTGGTTAGTGTCAAATAGCCGTTATGGCCCACCGATGGTGAAAACTGAAAATAAAATAATAAACAAAAGAAAACAAAATCCCTTGGAGATGCCCACGATCCCCACTGGATACCCGCATGAAAAAATATATACGTGACATATATGTGATATATGCAAAATATATGTACGCAAAAAAAATATACGTCAAATATATTTTCAGTTATATGTTGATATAAATGTATGCATGTATGATTTCATAGATGTCAGGATATACCTGGAATATATAAGAAATATATGCAGACATATATTTTCTCATATACGTCAATGTACATGTCTGCATATATATAAAAATGTACGAAAGTATATATCTCAATATATATATCAACATATATGCAATTATATATCTCAACATATATACAGCTATATACATTCACATATATATTAATCTATATAGAAACATATATATTTACATATATGTTCATATATATGCAAATATCTGTTGACATATATGTCAACATATTTGTTACAATATCACAAACTTACATGAATTTTTTTTTATTTTCAATACCTGAAATCCCTAGTGGAAATTTTTCGGACTTGTCTCTGAAAAACTCTGAAAAAGTCTAGAGAATATATGTGGGTATACATACAAACATATATGAAAAAATATATGTCTGCATATATTTTTATATATATGCTCGTATATACACAAATATGTAAGTCAAAATATATTTAGTATATATGTAAAAATTTATGTAAAAATATATTTTTACATATATATAAACATATATGTAAAAATATATGTTGGCGTATATGTAAAATATATGTGACTTATAAATGAGCATATATGCAAACATATATGCAGTCTTATACATAAACATATATTTACACATATAAGTAACCTTATATGCGCACATATAATTTAATGCAAAAAAAATATATGTCAAAATACATATTTCTATATTTGACTTATATTTGACATATATTTATGAGTATATTTTTCACATATATATTTTTCCATGCGGGATACACAGCTCTTCTCAGGCTGGGTTAGATAACCGAATCGGGCGCCAGTTCGTGTACCCCCACGAACAAAATATACTCAATAATAAATAAATGAAATGAAAAATGAAAATGAAGTAATAAAATCAGAGAGCAGTTTCAGGTGTTGGAAAAGGATAGCAAGAAAGAGATAGTATGCAATAAATAAACAATAAAATTAAATCTATCCCAGGTTGGTAGCCATTTAACAACCCGATATATTTTAAATTATAATGTTGTTTCCGCGGGTGTTAACAATAACCATAAACAAATAATAATAGTCCACTTCAACATAAATTCTTGACCAATGGTCAAATAACGCAAACAAAAATTGTACCAAATGTACGACTGGATATCACTCGCACGTGACATCAGATAAATATAAATAATTATAAATAATAATTATGGTGCACACAAATATAATTTTTATCACAAATTATAATCATATAATACGCATAAATATTTTAAAACGTTGAGCAACTGTAACTATTTACCACCAATAGTAGTAATCGCTGATAATACTCGTAAATAGTTACAGCAAATAATCACCAGTGTTTATAAATAATAATATATAATTGTAAAACAGTCAACGCAAAATAATACTGAATGATCACAAATAATATTTACCAATATAAATATTTACCGCAAAATAAGTGATCACTGATAATAATATAAAATTCTTAACGCAAAATAATAAAGAAACCACTGATGCTATATAATTAATCGTAAATTATTTCTCAAAATAATAAATACCGATCGCAAATAATAATTTACATACGAGTAGATATTTACCGCAAAATAATAAATACCATAAATAATAATTACCAAACAATATTATCGCATCAAATCATAAATGTTTCTCAGATAATAATTAATCGATTGTAAATATCTACCCCAACTATAATGAATCGGTCCCAATAATACTCAAAATATGATAAATAATAAATGTAAATATTATTAATTATTTACCGCCAACACATATACGGTCACTAATAATTATTATATATATAATACCAAACATTACTTTCCAATTTTGAGTACATTTCCGCTGGGACAAACAAGTACGCAATATACATATATTGAAATTTAGTATTACTATTGCTCTCTCTCTCACTCACACGTGAGAGTTATACGAATGGCCACCGACGCGGGACAAATTACACGCCAATGTATCTAGCACAAAGGTACTTACAGTTATCGTCGTAATATAGAACGCGTACAGGTTCCATTGGTCTCAATAATATGTCAACAATGATTATGGCAACACTAAACCAATTTTACTTCACAAAATGGCCAATAATTTTTATAAATTTCACTTATAGCCAAATGGCGTCTCAATAAATATATTCCACAGCAACAGCAACACACCTTGCTCTTACAAGTGATTATCCACGTCTGACCACGGCAGCACGTGTTTCTCGCGCCGGCACTTCGGCCGACGCCATCTTATGATTTATCTCACTCAGACCAATGGAGAAATATACCTGTCGCATGTTAATTTTCCCTCTAACACCAACATGATGCATGAATTGTTTTAGTGTAATTTGCCCAATCCCGACATTAAATGACCATTCGCACATTTCAGAGCCAATTATCCATATCATTTACAGGTAAATCCCGCATTGATTTATTTATAAAGCCAGTAAATTTATATATAATAAATAATAAATTTACTGACGCCAACTGTTGCGTTGACGCGCATGCGTCAACCAACCAAAATAATAATAATCATATAAATAAATACGCAATTATTTATCCCAGCGTCTATAAAATCCATTTATCCCTTTATAAAATTCAGTAAATTTTACTGATTCAGACGCAATTTTTACCTAGGAAATCAAACAAATAATAACGACACAGTAAATAGAATAAAATAATACATAAAATTATAATAATAATAATAATGATAATAATAATGATATTAGAGACGTGTTGAGCAGCGTGTGCTGCCATCTGTTGCTCACCGACTGTGATGTGAGACTGCCACGATATTTAAATATCGTGACAGTTTTTTATCTTTAAATTGACGATGGAAACTGAATTGATAAAACTATCATCGGGTTTGAGCGAGTTATTCTCAAATCAACCTTTGATGAAATGTACAATCCTTTAATAATATTTACAATGACTTACAATAATATATATAATAAATATTCATAATGATAAAAATTTTTGAACAAACTATTAAATAAATAAATAATACAATATACTTATTAATTAAGAATTAGAGTTAAGTAACTAAACATATCCAATGATCAATCGTTGATTATTCGATAAAAACATACTGAGTAACACGCAAATGGCATAAGAAAAATAAATTACACCGTGTTAAAATTACACAGATGGAAAACTTATACCGAGAGAATTTTACGCTGCCATTCCACCCTACACGGCCATGTAAAGTTCTCGGGGTCAATTTTTATAACAGAATTTTTTACACTGTATTCTATATTATTCATGTATTTTGCACGTTAAGAAACGTAGTTTCGGTAAAAATCTTATTTAAGTAGGAAAATCGACTATACAGTAAAGGAAAAATGAAAAAATTATTGTACGAATTAGTCGATCTCCCAGAGAGGAAAGTACGACGGGCCCAGGCTTGGCGCAGGCTTGGCCGAAGTATGTAAAACCTTGGCCCAAGCTTGTAAGCCAGCCTTGGCCCAGCCTTGGTAGGACTCTGAAATGATAACATTGGGCCAGACCTGGTTGCTAGATCTGGCCCATGCTTGGTTGCCAGTCCTGGCCCTGACTTTTTTGCCAGACTTTGCCCATGCCTCGAGGAAACGAATAAATTTAATTTAAAAAAAATTTTATTATTATTAACTTCGTAGAATTTATGATCATTAACGTTTAAACTATCTAAAGGAGGTAAATGATGTGAAAAAAACTCGGTGAAAATTCTGCTGGGCTCCGGGCGCGAACTGCCGTCCTTCTGATTGCTGGGTCCGAACAATAGCTACTGGACGAACCTACTAATGTTGAACTGATACATTTATATGATCTACTTATTAAACCATAGGCATAGCCAAACTTGGGTAATTCTACCTTGGCCCAAGTCTGGGTTGCCATTGGACGGCCAAGGCTAGGTTACCCAGTCTTGGCCCAAGTCTGGCTTGCCATTGGATGGCCAAGGCTAGGTTACCCAGTCTTGGCCCAAGTCTGGCTTGCCATTGGATGGCCAAGGCTAGGTTACCCAGTCTTGGCCCAAGCCCGGGTAATCATTGTAACGGCCAGGACTGAGTACCCAATCTTGAGCCAAGCATGGGCCAATATAGATGTGCCAAAGCTAGGTTCCCCAGTGCTGGGCCAAGTAGGGCCCTGTCGTTCAACTCTGGCGGCTCCTGCATGGGCTACTTTTTCAAATTATTTGCATAGGGGATTATCGCAGAAGAGCAAATTCAGCTCACGAATTATCCGGGCTTTTGTCTTTAAAACATTTGCTTGTAGGGAAAAATAGATTCAAGTAGAAAAATCGATTTTTCTGTAATCAACAAATTAAAAAATTATCGTACAAATGAGTCGATCTGGTCTTTGGAGAAGTGTGCATAGGGAATTATCGTAAAAGAGAAAAAATAGCACACGAACTATTTCCGTTTTTTTCGTAAAATCGCTTATTTATAAAAAATCATTTATTTTAGTAAAGAAATCGACATTTCAGTAGACAAAAAATTACAAAACAATTAAGAATTGTTGTACGAATGAGTCGATCTAGTTTTAAGAATAGTTTGCACAAGGAATTATCGTAGAATAATGAATTTAGCACACAAATCATCCGTGCTTTTGCTTTTATAAACAATTTGTTGTAGGGAAAAATTTATTGAAGTAGAAAAATCGACTTTTCAGTAGACGAAAAATAAAAAATCAATGTACGATGGAGTCGATCTAGTGTTCGAATATTTTGCACAGGGGATTATCGTACAATACCAAATTCAGCACACTAATTATCCGTGCTTTTTTAGTAAAATTACACGGAGAGAAAAAAATGGGAATTTTTCCAATTTTTTTTGGGAAAAATTCCTTTGGTGGCATTGTAAATTTTACTATACCAACATGTGCATTGTAACTATGTCACATAGTGAATTTTGCTTTGTTACATACGAATTATTCCTATATTGACAATGTAAATTTTCATATATCAACATTGGAAAAATAACTATGTTATATTGGAACCATCCAATGTTAACATGGGAAATTTTCTTGACAAAATTCCCATGTAGAGATTGAAGAAATTCCTGTGTTAACATTGCTGGAATTCCTCTAATGACATAGGAAATTCTTCTATGTTAACATGAGAAATTATTCCCATGTTAAGAAAGTAGAAATTCTCATGTATGTAAAAATTAAAGATCTATAAACTGATGTTTTTTTTTTACGTAATTTAATAAGTAAATCAAAATTATTTAATTGAATTGATGATTTTATCCTGTTGAAAACACGATGTAATTAATTTTTAATCGAATTTATAAATACATTTGTTCATTTGTAGGTGAGAAAAATTTTTCGAAAACTTTTAAATTATATTTTCGTAAATCTTAAAACCTTCACACATCTCAATTCTATCGATTTAAGGCCTAAGTGATAATAATGACCAAAATATTTGGTATATTGTTGATTTTAGCTTCTTGTAGACTTTTCCTATGCAGCATAACAATTTTTCCTATCTTGACATGAAAATTTTTCCCATGCCAACATGGATATTTTTATTATGTCAACATAGGAATATTTACTATGTTAACCGAGGAATTTTTTCCTTGACAACATAGGAAGAATTTCCATGTCAATATAGATGAAATTACTTCGGTAACATGGAAAAAATTCCTATACTGACATAGTAAAAATACCCATGTCAATAAAGAAATTTCAGCAAAATTAACAGAGCAATTTTTCCATGTCTACATGGAAATTTTTCCAATGTTAATATAGAAAATATTCCTATAAAATGTGGGTAAAATTCCTATAAAAAATGGTTATTTTCTCATGTTTCCCTAGTAAAATTTTCAAAGTTGATAAAGCAAAATTTGCTATGTCAACAAGGGAATTTTTCCTAAGTAAAATTTGAAAAATTCTCATTTTTTTCTCTCCGTGTACTTTATTGCAAGGAAATATTTATTTAAGTAGAAAAATTGATATTTCAGTAGACGACAAATTGAAAAAAGTATTGTACGAATCAGTTGATCTAGTTTTCCGAATAGTTTGCATAGGGAATTATCGTAGAATATCAAATTCAGCACACGAATTATCCGTGCTTTTGCCTCTAAATCACTCGGTTGTAGAAAAATATTTATTTAAGTAGAGAAATCGACTTTTCAGCAGACGAAAAATTAAAGAATTATTATACGAATAATTCAATCTAGTTTTCCAAATATTTTTAATAGGGAATTATCGTAGAATTTCAAATGCAGCACATGAATCATCTGTGCTTTTGCCTTCAAAACACTTGGTTGTAGGGAAAAAATTATGTAAGTAGAGAAATCGACTTTTCAGCAGACGAAAAATTAAAAAATTATTGTTCGAACAATTCGATCTAGTTTTCCGAATAGTTCGCCGAAGGAATTTTCGTAAAAGACAAAAATTAGCACACGAATCATCTATGCTTTTGCCTTCAAAACACTTGGTTGTAGGGAAAAAATTATTTAAGTAGAGAAATCGACTTTTCAGCAGACAAAAAATTACAGAATTATTGTGCGAATAATTTTATCTAGTCTTCCGAATAGTTTGCATACGAAATTATCGTAGAATACCAAATTTAGCACACAACTTATTTGTGCTTTTTCCCTAAAAAAAGTTTAGTTGTGAGGGAATATTCATTTAAGTAGAGAAATGGTCAATTCATGATTTTAAAATTAAATATAATTTACTTTTGTTTGGTAGACTTACACAGTAAAAAATTTTGTGTATCTGTGTTAAAACCGGTCCGTGTTAAATTTTTTGTGTTGATTATTTTGTGTCAAATCAACACAATTCTCTGTGTTACTTAAAAATTTTTAATCGATCTACCATTCAACACTTTAAAAGTGTTACCTCGTACAAAAATCAATATTATCAACATTTATTAAGTGTTATTTTAAAATCAACACAAAAAAAGTGTTGAAGCGACAGTTGAATTGTGTTAAAAAAATGTCTTTCTTCTATGCGGGAAGCATCATTAAGCATCAGTTTTGTTTGGTTAGTTATTATTTTTGTGACATTGATTTGATTTATTTTCAATTAGACATAAAAAAATACAGTCGACAAAGTTCATGATTCGTATAGTTAAAAAAAAAAAAAAAAATTGCATCTGTGGCTTTTTTACTTTTCTACTTGCGCACATTTTTATTTTTTATTTTTAACTTCTTGCTAAGAAAATTGTAAATTTTCAAAAATTCGGGAAGTTATTGTTTTCACCCCGATTTTCGAAAATCGAGTTTTCATCAGATGTCGACGTTTTGAAGTCCTAGGAAGCTATTCTGACTATTTTCAGAGTGATGTCCGAGTGTATGTGTGTGTGTGTGTGTGTGTGTGTGTGTGTGTGTGTGTGTGTGTGTGTGTGTGTGTGTGTGTGTGTGTGTGTATGTGTGTGTGTGTGTGTGTGTGTGTGTGTGTAAACTCTTTGTAACTTTTTAACTAATAAACCGATTTGGATGGTTAAGGTGGCAATCGAAAGAGCTTGTTGGCCGTCAACTTTCCTGAAAATTTCAGATCATTTAATCAAGTAGACTCAATAATATTGGCGAATTACGAAAAAAAAAAAATTTTTTTTTTTAGTTTTTTATTGATTTCTCAGAAACGACTTGAACGATCGACTTCAAAATCTAATCAGCTCTAGAATTTGATAAAACGCGTGGATTGCCGCCTTAGCCATCTCAATCGGATAATTCGTTCGAGAGTTATCGCGGGAGAAAGAAATGGTTAAAAACAGTTTTTTGCAAATATCTTTGAAACAACTGAACTAAACAATTCCAAAATCTAATCAGCTCTAGAACTCAATAAAATACGTCGATTGCTGCCTCATCCATCAAAATCGGTTAATTCATTCGCGAGATATCGTGGGAGAAAGAAATGCTAAAAAACGGTTTCTTTCGAAAACAATGGCATACAAAAGTAATTTCGAGCTCGAAGAGCTCGAAAATGTATTCACAACAATGTTTTCGAGCTCCTTGAGCTTGAAAACAGCGGGAAGTTTTAGGGCTGGCCCGCAGGGTCAACCGATAGACAGATTTTTTTTTTCGTAATTGATTTGTTGATAAAAAAATTCAAAAATTGTTAACTGTCTGTTAACTTTAGGATCATGTTTACTATCAGAAAATAGTTAAATGTTAAATAATAATTGTTGACACTTTTGATAACCTAAAAATAATTCATGGTACAAAAATAAAATGTAAAAGTTAACATTTTTTTTGTGTCGCCATTAACATTTAAAAAGTGTTGAAGTTATTTCTCATATTACTCGAATTGTGTGTTGAAATTTTAACACAAATTTTGTGTTGAAATTCAACACAAACAGTCTGTGTTGAAAAATAACACAAATATTGTGTGGACCGTTTCTAACATACAGATTGTATTGATTTTAACACAGTATTTTTTACTGTGTACACAAAAAAAAAACTATAAAGATAACGTTTATTTACTTGTAAATTTCCAGATTGACGGGTGTTTGCCAAACTTGGAATTGAGGTCACGGTTCCACGACTCGGTGGCATTATTAGTTTTCCGTTTATTGTGGAATTGGGACCATTCTTCTGGAGTTCGCGCTTTTATCCATTGCTTAATATAATAATTTAAAAATCTCTTCATTCTTTTAAACACTTCGGGGTTGTTGATTTTCCCAATAATTCGGCACAGTTGGCCGGGTATGTAGGTCGCTGGTAGATAGGCAAGAGCCATTAACTTTCTCAAAATTTCTTCAACTTCTTTTTCGACGTCATCTACCTCAGAATTTTTTTTATATTTTTTAGAGAGTGCACCTAGCCTAAATGCGTTTTTGGTGAGAGCCTAAGGAAAAATATGTTGATTAGTGCATACCCGGGACAAACAAATCATACAGATATGCACTCATCTTAAAATTAAGGACTACAAATATCCTAATGCAAAAAATAAAAGGACCGAAAAAATTATAGAAATGATTTTTGAGATTCTTGGAAGGCTGTATCTTTGTGAAAAATAATCGTATCGAAATTTTAAAAAAAGCATTTAAATTTTTGAAATCTCTAGTTTCAAGATTTTCTCACCAAAATTTTTTTAAGAGATATGGTTATCACGCAATCATCAGAATTACCGCAAGACAAAAATTAGAACTCTAAAACTAGTATTCTATCCGTATTTCTAAGAAGCAACAATAAAATTCTAGCATAACTACAATAATAATAATAATAATTAGTACTTGACAGTAATGAAACAAACACAGTTGGATTCTGACGTCGGGAATAATTTTTTTAATGGCATTCCGACTGGCCAATTCAAAATCCAAATGAACTATTGGCTGCAGCTCTTTTATTTCAGGGCAAAGTTCATTAAAAAGAAATTTAAAAACTTCCTCATATGCAGTTGTTTTTTTAGATTTCATGAGGACATACATAAAAGCCACTGCCTGTGGTTAAAATTATGTACAAATTTAAATTACTTAATAGATTTGTATGTAACTTGGCTGCAAAATGGTAGTTTATCAACAGTTGCGATGTTGCGACATAAGCTTTAGGTTGGTGAGGCGTGTTTATGAACATGAAAGTGTGACGCACGAGCTGAAAGAGTTAAATTACACGAGTCTTCGTAGAGAAATGTCTGAAATCTGTGGCAAATGTCGTACAATCATGAACGCCTGAATCACCACTTTACAACCAAGTTGCATAGAATTTTTTTTTAAAACATACACGGAAGAGAAAAGTAGGCGCTGCAACACGACAAAATCCTGTTGCAGCAACATGATTTTCATGTTACAGCAAGAGGACACATCCTATGAGAGGAACAGGATAAAATCTTGTTGCAGCAACAGGATTTTTCCAGTAGCATGAATAAAATAAGAAACGAGTTTCATGTATCTTTTTTTTTCAGTATAATTAAAGTCAAAAATTAGTAAAAAAATTAAGCTTGAGAAAATATTAAAATTTTGAAAAAATTCAAATTTATAAAAAAAATTTCAATACTGAAAAGAAATTCAAATTTTGAAAAACAATTTAAATTGAAAAATTGGGATTTTTTTACAAACTTAGAATTTTTTTTTCAAATTTTGAAATTTTACTATACTGATAAAAAAAAATTGGTACATAAAACTTGTTCCTTATCCTATTGATTCCACAGGAAAAATCTTATTGCTGCAACAGAACTTTGTCCTGTTGCTCTCACTGGATGTACCCCATTGCTGTATCATGAAAATCCTGTTGCTTTAACAGAATTTTGTCCTATTGTTTCCAAAGGACTTCGTCCTGTTGTAACAATTACTTTTTTCCGTATACTCGAGATGTAACAAAGTATAATATATATAATAGGGTGGCGCAAAAAAACCGACTATTTTTTTTTTTTCAATCTCGCATGAACATTTGTTGGTTTACGATGTTTTAAGAAGCCTCTCCACAAATCAGCTCGATAAAAAATTTTTAAGAGGTCGCTCACGAATTTTGAAAATATCGAAAATGATCGAAAGTAGGATTTTTATTAAAAAATTTTTTTTTTTCTCGTGGCAGCAATAGTTTATATTTGTAAAATCATGACTATGCTGAAAATTTCAGCCCAAAATTTAAATATTTAAACGGCGCTCAAGAATTTTGAATGTTTCCGAGCGCAGTCTCTTGGACGTTTTTGAGCGACCCTTAAATATTAATAATAAAGCTTCTCGATTTTTTCACCATCAATTTGCATGACAATGAATGGAAATACAACCCGAGAAATAGAAATAATAAGTTATTTACATACTTTTTTATTTTTTAATTCAATTTGTAGGTTTTTTCGCTTATTCAAAACTGACCGAATTTCATTGTTTAAGACTGTTCTGTATATTTTTGGTTATGCAAAAGTTATATTTAAGTGAAATGACAACAATTGAGTTATAAAAACTAATTCAAACTATTAATTACATATTATCAGTTAATATTCGAAATTCTTGAGCGCCGTTTAAATATTTATATTTTGGGCTGAAATTTTCAGCATAGTCATGATTTTACAAATATAAACTATTGCTGCCACGAGAAAAAAAAAATTTTTTAAATAAAAATCCGAATTCCGATCATTTTCGATATTTTCAAAATTCGTAAGCGACCTCTTAAAAATTTTTTATCGAGTTGATTTGTGGAGAGGCTTCTTAAAACATCGTAAACCAACAAATTTTCATGCGAGATTGAAAAAAAAAAAATAGTCGGTTTTTTTGCGCCACCCTAATATATAAGTGTAACAAAGAAAAATTCTTTAAGCATGGAACTCACTTGGTTTCCCTTATATATTTGAACAGTCATGAACTGACGGGGTTTAATAGAGTTCGGAATTATGTTGAAGGTCGAATCAACTGAAAATTCCAAATCCCCTTTCTCAACATTCTTGAGGGTCATTTTCATATAAGGCAAATCGTAAAAAATGACCGACGTATCATCATCAGAACCAACTTTCTTGACTTCCAACCTTCCATTGTTGTAAGCCAATAGAGAAGTCCATTGATCCTGAGTCAGATACTCGGCATACTCCTCGAAATTTTTGGGTTGTGGAGGAACAACCTTTCGACGGGCCCTGTGCATGCTTGTCTTTTTAGTATCATATGACACAGGCTGAGTCTTGGGATGTCTGTATTGAATTTAGTTTAAATTTAAATATTTGAGAAATACAGAAGTAAATTTTTTTCGATTATTTTAATCCTTATGAAATTTAGATGATGAAGTTAGTACGATAATTACTTAATTTATACACTAACGACAGAAAATTAAAGGAATAGAAGGATTCTACTAACTTTAGAGTGATTTTTGATGAACCTGAAGTTTCCAACGTTGCTATCCAATTAAAAAAATTTTTTTCTAAAATGAAAAAAAAAAATATGCCCTCCTAGAATTAAATAATTTCATATAATTGGTCTAAAATTCATCACCAGCGTAGCCTAGTCACTAAAACACCCCCATAACCACCATAAACTCATGGTTTCCCGTGATTACCGGTGATAAAAATTCTAACTGATCATTTCGAGTTCCGTGTGCCCTCTGTGATTTTGACAGACTCGTAGAATATTTTTCCACGATAATCACGAGATAGCACGAGTTTATAGTGGTTATGGGGTCGTTCGAGCAGACGGATTCTTATGGTGATTTTTTTTTACACTTTCTATAGTATTTTGAAGAGTCTGTGAAAATTACAGAGGGCACACGAAACTTGAAGTGATTGCTTTAAATTTTTTTCCTACGATAATCACGAGATAGCATGAGTTTATGGTGGTTATGAGGGTATTTCAGCGACCGGGCTACGCTGGTGATGAATTTTAGACCAATTCTATGAAAATATTTAATCCTAGGAGGGGATATTTTTTTTTTCATTCTAGAAAAAAATTTTTTTCGTTGGATAGCAACGTTGGGAATTTCAGGTTCATGATTTTTGGCTAGCTGTATCTTCGTGAAAAATAATCGAATGGAGATTTTAAAAAAAATACTTCAAAGCTTGAAATCTCTAGTTTCACAATTTCACAATAAAAATTTTTTTAGAGCTGCAGTTATCACGCAATCATGAGAAAAACCGTGAAAGAAAAATTTTCTGATTTTTTTTTTATTTACACAAAAAGGTTCACGGGCTAAAAATTTTTTCTTCCTTTAATACCCATTACAATTAAGTGCAACAGATTACTTATTTAGCTTTTTCAGTAAATCAATCGCTACTTAGTAAATATCGGTTGAAAGATTCATTTTGCCAGATTTTTAGTAATTTCATGTATGCCTAATAACCCTATTAGTCTACAAATAGATCCATCGAACCGTTTTTTCGGTTTAATTGATCGAAACTTTAAAAACAATGAATGAATTAATTATGTTATTGTAATTGTGTGATGATCATTGAAATGATTAAAGGTTTATGGGTATCCTTTGACATTCCTTACATTTTTGCGTTAGTTACTCTGTTAATGTCACACGAGAAAAAAAAATTGGTGCTGCAACAGAACGCAGTCCTGTGGGAGCAACAGGATTTTTATACATTTTTCATCTCCTAATTTTTTTTGTCTGTATCACGAAATTTCAAAATTAGAAACAAAAAATCAAAATTTGGAAAAAAATTCAAATTTGAAAATTAAAATTTTTTTTCGGTTAATTTTTTTTTTCGAAATTTTAATTTTCGTTCAAAATTTGAATCTTTTTAGGAATTTTGACATTTTATTATGTTGACAAAAAAAATGGTACATGAAACTTTTTCCTTATCCTATTAATTTAACAGGAAAAATCCTGTTGCTCCCACAGGATGTGTCCTGTTGCTGCAACATGAAAATCCTGCCGCTGCAACAGAATTTTTGTCCTGTTGCTCTCACAGCACCTGTTGCAGCACCTATTTTTTTCCGGGCAGGTGATAGAAAAAAAAGTAACGAAATTTTCCGAAGATTAAAAAATAAAAAAAAAATTGAATTTCTTTTTTATCTGTTCAAAATTTGTTAAATTTAAAATTTTTAAGGAAATATTATTTTTGCTGTAGAGAGAGGGTACAGACCTGTTGAGGGTATCATCAAATATTTTTTTCAAGTTTTCACCACTGTTAGACGACGACTTTTTTAGGTCGTGATGAAACGCACGATCGTCCGCCAAGGTCTCAACCCTTTCGTGATTATGCGTATTGACCACTTCTCCAATTTTACCGTCAATATCCATCGAACATCGAGCTGGACAGGGTAAAAATGGAGGAGTTGAAGAATACCTCCTGCGGTTCAGGCAATCGAGTAATCTATTCAAATAACGAGTATAAAAAATTCGATATGAGCTAATTTATTTTAGTATATTTTTTATTAATTAATAAACTTATTTATTTATCGATTTTTTCATTAATTTATTTTTGAATTGATTTACTTATTTAATAATTTGTTAATTTAATTATTTTTTTTATATATTTATATTTGATAATTTATTTATTAATTTATTAATTCACTTATTCATTTATTTATTCATTTACTTTTTTTTACCATAACTATTTGTTAATTAATCATTCAATATATTTATTGAGTAATTTTTTTAATCACTAATTTCATTACTTTTTATTTATTTATTTATTCATCTTTTAATTTTTTCAGTTGCTTATATATCAGAGAGGGAGGGGCGCAAAAGGATAAGGGACTTGCTTATGTATAAAATTTACTTACGCGATGGGTTTGTCTCCTCGCACGGTATAATCATTTATATTAAATGCATAGCCGTTAATTATTTTCTTATCGCCGACAAATAAAGTTTTTAATTTTTTTTTTACTTCGTCGGACACTTTATCTCGGCTTCTTCGGCCGGGTTTCCGACTTGACATATTTACAATTTAAATGAATAAAATTGCAAAAAAAATAAACAATAACAGAAAATATAAATAACAACGAATATGCAACGAAATATATATACAAATACAATAAACAATAAAACTGAACAATAAATTATAAAAATAAAATGATAAAAAAAAATAAACAGACTTTATTAAAATTTTTTATCGAGACGCAACACCTTCAGCACGGTTTGCAATTAACTGAATGACAGCATTAGGTAGAGACAGATTTGTTTATTTGTATTGCTAGGTAACGATTACTTATATATGAATATTCAGCAACAATTAACGAGATCGCTTGTTAGTGGCCTTCACTACTCGGAGCGTCGTCGATTTAAAAATTATTCAAGTAGCCCTCTCTCTTTCTTTTTAAATGTTTTTTTTTTTTTTAATTACCTATTCATTTCGTTATTTATTTACTCGTTTTTCAACTTATTGATTTATTGACTGATTTATTGACATTTTTATCCATTTATTTTTTAATCAAAATTGTTATTTACTTATTCATTTACTGTTTTTTTAATATACGAATTTATTTATTTATCTCTTCATTTATAATTTTATTTAATTATTTATTTATTTTTTTGTTATTTATCACATGATTTTTTTACTTAACTCACATATTTATTTATCTCTTTATGGAATGACTATTAGGGTGTGCCATTTTGAGGCGAATTTTTTTTTTCAACAAAAAAACAGGCTGAAAACTCGAGGGAAGGTAGGAAAAGAAGCCTGTTAAAAGCGGAGCTCTTAATATTAATATTTAGAGGTGCTTATTTCTAATTTTCCATTTCCCATTTAAACAACATGGGAAAAAAAATGTTTTATTTTTTAATTTTTGTAGCTCGGCATTCGCACCTCATATAAATAAGTCCATACCCTGTGGAAAAGGTCTTGTAAAATCTCATAAAAAAAATTGGGTATGAGAAAACGATCAGTATTTGTCCGCGAAAAATCTCAAAAATTCTTATACAATTATTTTCTCATAGATGGTGCATCAAAAAAAAATTTTTCTTAAAATTCTCATTTAAATGATCAGAATCTATAAGAAACAGAAGCTGTAATTTTGTGATTATAAGTATTTATAAGTTTTCGAAAAATGTAAAGTTTACAATTGCCTAGATTTTGGAAATGAATAAGATTGTATGAGACGATTTCTGAAGTAATCATATAAGATTTGATACTGATTAATCAATGTGAGTACAGTAATTTTCCATATAGTAACGAAAAAATTTATGAGATTGATTAAGTTATAGTTTCTTTAGTATTGATTAAGGTTTATATGCTACATTATTGAATTTTTTAGCATGAATTCAAAAAGTTTTTATTATGTATACTCAAGAATATTTGTATGAGTATTTACGCGGAAAATCCTCAGCAATGTATTCCCGAAAAATCTATGAAATTGAGTCAGTTTATTTATTCATCAAAAATTACTCAAGTAACCATTAATATTAAATATTAAAGTCATGATGTATTATAGGATATACTATAGTACAATCCAAAAAGGTACTTGTCGCTCTGTCAAATGACAGAGGAGTACTCGAACAAAATCGTATTGAAATTTGGAATATAACACTTCTCTAATAAATGTCTTAACAGGGACACTACAAGTCGTAGGCGTGATCTCGTGGCGAGCACCGAACTACTCCCGCTGCTGCTGCCTAGCACCGGTGACTTTCCCCTTCTCCATATCTCCGAACAGTTAAAATATTCAAAGTACAAGAAAAAGTGATTATATTAGTATTTTTGGTGTAAATTCTTATAAAAAAAATAAAGTTAAGCAATTATTTTTGAATGAATCTGATAAAATTAATATTTTATGTGAATGGAAATTATTTATAAAATCTCATAAGTACTCCATAATATTTTATAAGTAATAGCCTTCTAACTAAAACTTACAAAAACTCATAAATCACATAGCTTTTAAATTAAAATTAAATCTTTTAAGTTTTTACAAGTTAATTCGATTATAGATTTTCTTACTAATTCTCATAAAATTTTTATGAGAAAAAGGTCTGCATTTATCCATGTGATTCCTGATTCAGTCTCATAAAATTTCGAAGAAATAATTGTTAAATATTTTCTCATAAAATATGATTAAAATTTTATGATATTCAATAAGATATTATCTCCTAGGATAACTTTTATTAAAACTTATAAATTCTAAAAATTTCGAATAAAAAAATAATCTTATTGAAATTTTGTAAGTATTATAACATCGGAATTCGCCTGATCAATTCTTATTGAAAATACATTAGAATAAACTGTAACAATCTTATAGAAGTGAAAGTACTTATTCAATCTTATAATCGCTGGCGGAATTCGAGTCACAAAATCTCATAAATTGAAAAATCTTACTCATTCTTTTAAAAATCTAGTACGGAAATCATGATAGGAAAACATTAAAAGCTTTGACTCATAGATTCTCATAAGAATTCATATGAGAATTTTTTTCAATCTCATAGATATTCTCGAAGCTCATAGATTCTTATAAAAAATATTCAATATCTTATCAGAATTTATGAGAGCTTTTCCACAGGGTAGCATATTCTTGTAGAGAATTAAACGCTCTACAAAAAACGTTTTTAATCATTTTTTGATAAATCCATCCATTCGATAGTTATTGGAGCTGGAAGTCAAATTTATGATAAATTTCCAGATCTTTTTAATTTTCCAGCAAAACTATCAAACTTTTAAAAAAATTTCAAGGTAAATTAAAAGTAAAAAGATCTGGAAATTTATCATAGATTTGACTTTCAGCTCCAATAACTTTCGAATGGATGGATTTATTAAAAAATTATAAGAGACCTTTTTTTGTAGAGCGTTCAATTCTCTACAAGAAAATGCTACGGACTTATTTATATGAGGTGCGAATGCCGAGCTACAAAAATTAAAAAATAAAACATTTTTTTTTCCCATTTTGTTTAAATGGGAAATGGAAAATTATAAATAGGCACTTCTAAATATTAATATTAAGAGCTCCGCTTTTAACAGGCTTCTTTTCTTACCTTCCCTCAAGTTTCCAGTCTGTTTTTTTGGTGAAAAAAAAAGTCGTCTCAAAATGGCACACCACGATGACTATCTCATGTTTTTATGTGCTTATAAATTTAATTATTCTTTTCATTCCTTAAAAATCCAATTAGTCCTTCGGCTGAAGAGAGATAGTCTAGTCAACAATTGCCTTTCTGACGAAAACCTTTTCAAGATCACCGAAAATTATGATTAAGGTCTCATTTGATTCGAAATAGTATCTATAAACAATGTTAAAGTGGAAATTTGGGGCCGGCAAAAAAGTTATAAACAATTTAGTAAAAAAAAAAAAAGTAGTTTGGTTTTTTAGAAATATTTCAAAAACTATTTGAGATATCCAAAATCTGAGAAAAAGATCCTTAACCTTTCGTTACTCGCGCTATGAGCGTGACGCCGCCTTTTTGACTAAAATTGCAGTAAAAATTACTGTATGGGTATTTGTGGCTTTGTACTTAACCAATTCTCTTTTTGAAGTCTATATTTTTGTTAAATATGATTATAATTGATAAATATACATTTTAAATATAAAAAAAGTATATTTATGTATTACAAGAATGTGAAAAAGCGGCACAGTGCTCATTATGCGAGTTAAATCGTCGATTCAATTTTTGTGACCACGTTGCCAAACTTACTGTTGTTACTGTAAAAAATAATTCATTATAGCATTGTAATTTGGCAACGTTGCATTTCATTTAGCATGGGCGGCACAGTGCTCGCCACGCGATAAAAATCGTCGGGCGAGTGGACGCGAGTAACGAAAGGTTAAAGAGCAAGAAATTTTCTAAAAAAAAGTCGATAATATCGATAATATTTAAAATATTTATAATTTTAATTTATCGGTGAAAATGGGACTAAAAACGGGTAGTGGAGCATGCACGCACGTCGATCGAATCAATAGCATGATTAAAAAAAATTATTTTGACCGATAAAATATGAATATTAAGGAATAAAAAAAATTGGTACTTTCTACTCATATGAATGAACAATAATCCGCCTAAAAAACATTTTTACTCCAATTTTTTAGTTAACTATGATTTTGTTAATTAGTTAATTTTTACCTGTTGAAAGTTTACGTAAAAACCCTGATTATTTCTAAACTAAAAACCTAGAATTTTTTTCACTTCTTAGAACAATTGTTGAAAAGGTTTAGAAAAGATCGCCGTTGGAAAAATAAAAAAATTTTGATTTTTCACTTTTTTATTAACAATCTAAAGCTTTGAAAAATGAAAAACGTAAATAAAGCAACCAAGAAAATTGTTTTTCTTGCATCATTACGTGATGTCCTATACCACACATTTTTGCCGTGGGAGAATAGTGGCAAAAGGAAACCACAGAGAAAACTTTTTGCCAGTACAGCTGTCATTTTTTGGAGCGGGTGAAATTCCAGCTCAAAAAAGAAAACAGGAATAATTACAGTATAAAATGTAAAAACCAGCGCTTCGATCTCAAAACTATAAAAATTAAATTGCAAACTTTTTTTACATTTTACACAGTAAAAAATTTTTTTGCAATGTAAGCAGTATATTTTACATTTTTAAAATGTAAATTAAACACAATAAACTGTAAATATATTATTGTTCTTTGATAAATGAAATTTTCTTGCTTTGAAAATCATTTGTTCGTCTTAAAAAGTGTAAAAATTACCATTTGCCAGAAATGTAACAATTAAAATGTCGAATTATATTATTTACTATCTTATAATGTGAAATTTAAAGTATGAGCTATCAATTATAGATTATCATAGATAAAAAGGAATTATTACATTTCGCACTGTAATTTTTAAAGTATGTACATTAAGTCCATTTGATGCTTTAGCAATCACGAAGTTTTACAATTTAAAATGTAAAATTTGTATTGCTCAATTTATTTTTTTAAAATTATGACTTTATAAAATTTTATTTTATTGATGTTCATTTTCCTGTTATACAATTATTTTAAATATTTGTTGGTTCAGCAAAACAAAAGTATGTGGCTTTTACTAATCATTTGTTTGAATGCTTTAATCATTTTAAAATGAATAATCGTGTGCTTTATCCCAATAACTTGGGGCATTCTGGAAATAGTCGCGTAAATTTCTATGAATTAAATTATATGACATGTTACTCTCCATTAATGAACAAACTATGAAAATTATAACGCTGAAATTTTACCGCAAGCTTTTCAAGTATGTTTTGTCTCGGTTTGAAGTTTTTTTTCTGAGGCCTTTTACATTTCTCTAATAAAAATGTTGTCATACATTAAGTATCTGATGTCTGACATTATTCGATATTGAATAAATAAATAGTATATTTATAAAGTGAACATTAACAAATAATCAATTATAATTTGTTCATTAATCTTTTCAATCCTGTTATAATTATTGATCGAGAAAAAATTACCCTGAAAACATATGTCTAATAAATTAATAAACTAAATATCACTGGTTAGAGCTGTAAGATTCACATGCCACAATAGTATTTGTTGCTATTCAAGTGAGATTATTTAAAGAAAAAAAAAAAATATCACTATATGAAACTTTAAATTTTAATGCGTATCAAGTAATATCTCAAGGAAATGTACGAAAAATTACAGTATGAGATAGTAACTTGAATATATTGTGAGACTGCAATATTTCAAATTTTAGATGTAAAACTTACTGCGCAGCGCCAAACTGTAATTTTTACAGTTTCGTTTGCGAAGCGCTGCGTTACTATTTAAAAATGTAATAAATACTCAACAGAAATTCAATTATTCCTGTTTTCTTTTTTCCGTGAGTGATCGATAAAATTCCCATTTTACCGGTCACTAGATCTTCAGTCCACGCCTAGCGCACAGAGACGTCCGATCAAGCTCAATGCATGGCTAAGCGGTCACCCAACCAAGTAGCAACCGTGCTCGGTGCTGCTTAACTTTGGTGATCGCCCGAGCCACACAAGAACCGATCGGCTGCCTCTGCCTCTTAGTCGTTTTTAGTATTTCTTTTAGTATTAAAAAAAAAACATAGCATATATTAAAATAAATTTGTTTACAACAAATTGTTTGTTTAATAGACAAATGAAAAATTAATAAAAAATAATTTAAAAAAAAAATGGTTCCTTAATATATTAATATTATTGCGTGCATAATAAAGTTTTACCTACCTTTCTGTTAGAAAGTTAGCCATCTTGATTAACACGACAAGTCACATTTTACTTTTGAAGAGTTATAATCAAACTTCGAAAAAGTGTCTTGCTATCATCACAAAAAAAAAATTGTTGCTCATCAGAACTTTTTATTTTTAGTTTATTCATATTATTTAGTCGTATAAACTTGTGTGTTTTTAATTTTTTAAAATCATACTTATGATACTTGGCAACACCGCAATATTAAATACATGGTGGCGGAACGCCGCGGCGCGACGAACGAAGGGTGGTGAGACCGCGCGACGGACGGAGGGTTAATATGCTATTTGTAAAATTGTTGATTTAGTCCCGTCAAGTATTTTCCATAAGGATCTGAAAAGTTCCCTATCAGGTTAACCTTATTTCGAATAAGGTCCTGATGGGGATATCTTGACGAGGAATTAATATAGATGTAACACTGACCCCTGAGTTCCTTATCATGACTCCCTTATCAGGTCCTTATTAGGACATCCTCATCAAATCCTTATCAGGAATGTCTTATTAGTAATTATTTAAAAAAATATTAAATTAAGGAAAAAAAACAAGAATATTCCAAGTAAATCAGGAATGGGATCCTATGTATTAGGAGCATTATTTACAGGAAGTAAACGTGTTTTTAGTGGATGAAAAACTCCTGATGACTGCTGGGCTCGAACCTGCATCCTTCAAATTCAAAGTCCTCGATGCTATTCAGCGTGCTGACTCACATGTGATTGTATAAATTTAAACAATATATTCATTACGATACCAAAAAATAACTGATGAAGAAATAAAAAATACGTGATGCAAAGATCGACGTATTCTTCGCATCAGGAGACATGGAAATGTCTCGAAGTAAATACATGTGTATGACTGTGTCATGGCGCGAACCAGCTGTGAATCTTTAGCTTAGATATAGTAATATTTTAATCTCATTTTTAAGACTTAAAAAAGAAAATTTTAAGAAAATTCCTTTTCTAGTCAAAAGATAATTGATTGTTCGACTTAAAATTATTAAAGTTTACCCGTTTGAGTTATGAGAACCAATTTAAATAATTAAATTTACTCAGCATATACTATAGCACCCCGGATTTTAACATTCTTGAAATTCTCTTCATGCTTTAGGGGCACTGCCATAAAATTGAAAGTTGTGAGAAATGCGACGAATCAGTAAATATAGAAATTTTTTAATAGCAATGATTGCATTTTGTCCACCACGAGTAATGCAACAGACCGTATTTTATACAATAGGATTATTGGGTCATTTGAAAATTTCATAAATTTAACACAATCGATGATTAAATGATTGATATCTGAATACGAAGAACCAATCAACTGTAAGAACGTTTTAGATTTGAATTAATCGTTGTTGATATCGACGATGAATTTTTTATTTAATTGACGACAGAGTTTACTTGTAATTTAAATGATTCCTAATTGTGCATATGGGTTATTCTACGGCAAATCGGACAGTTTTTCAACTTTGTATTTTAGATTTCCTCTATTTTCCGACATTTTCTGGTACCTATCAAAAAACCCTTTTTGGCCAAGTTTGGGATATTTGTGATGATCGGTTCAAAAAATTTTTTGTTCGGAACTTCCATAATAGTGGTCCAAATTCAGTGTTTTTTTGATTTTCAGAATTTTTGTATTTTTAGGTACTTTTCGAAAAAAAATACAAAAAAATTATGCGAAATCATTTTTTCTGAGATTTTTGAAATTTGAACATTTAATTGTGATTTTAAAACTCTATGTGTTTTTTATATTTTTCGAAATTTTTTTACAAAAAACTTCAATCAATACTAGAAATTTAGAGCCCCGGTGAATAGTGAAATTCGGACAAATGCTATTTTTTGTCGATTTTTGAAAATTCTAAAAATTTTTTTTTCAGTTTAATTCATTATTAAAACTATTTTTTGCTGTTGTATACTCTTTTGCGAGTAATTTGCAATTGATTTCTATCATTGAACGAAAATTGAAAAACATTCCCAGTTACGTTTTAAAAATAAAAGTTAAAAAAATGTTTATTATGTATTTGATTTTATTTTATACCTACAATGAAATATAATTTTATTATACAAGGTAAGAGAACCAGCACTCGATCGAAGAACTAGTGCCCGATTATTTATGTATTTGTATGTCTATATTTAGCTAGATTCGATAGATATACAAATACATGGATGACCCAATAAGGAGTAGGCACACCGAGCTATAGGACGACACTATGGTGGGAAGTACTTAAACCCCTTTTTAAAGCCTGAGAATCCTTGGACAATGTATCAGACCCCACAGGGAGTAGGCAGAACGAGTTTCAGGGCGATACTATGGAGGCAAGGACCTAGACCGATGTTTCTAGACTGGCCACCCTTAGGAACTGTAGTAGACCTTATAAGGGGAAGGCTCACAAAGTTTCAGGGCAAAACTACGGAGGCAAGTACCTAAACCAATTTTTTAAGCCTGGCCAGCCTTGGGCCATCTAGCGAACTCTACAGGGGGTAGGCACACCGGGATTCAGGGCAATACTACGGAAGCAAGTACTTAGACCCGTTTTTCGAGCCTGGCCACCCTTGGGCAATGTTGTAGACCCCACAGAGAGTAGACACACTGAGTTTCAGGGGGATACTATGGGTTGAAATGGTTACGTAACAATTGATCCAAAGACATATGATCCGCGACATTAGATCCGCGACATTTGATCCGATGACATTGGATCCGCACGACATTTGGTCCGCACGACATTATATCCACGGACACATAATCGTTAAAACAAATCATCCAAAGATACCTCATACATGTAAATCAACAATCGACAAAATTTCCCTGCGATAAAATATCCCACGACAAAATATCTCTGGTTAAAATATCCTCAAGATTAAATACCGACAAAAAAATAATGCAGTATCCCTTTTTTTCTCAGGTTTTGTGTGCGTGGAAATATAAATTATGTAAACCTATACGCTCGAAATAGAACGGTGCCTTTTTTTCAGGGGTTTTGTGTGCGCCGAAATATAAAATATGGAAGCCCATGCATTTGCAATAATACTGTACCATTTCAAAGAAAATCAGATGGTGACATGTAACCAAATCAGACTATTACTTGTTAGAAAATTTTCGGAATTAAGATATTTGAAAGAGTTAATGGTAATCTTACACACCATAATTGTCGCTTGGATCAATTGTCGTAAGGATGAATTATCGGCAGATCAATAATCTACGGATCAAATGTCGTACGGATCAAATGTCGCGGATGTATTGTCGCGGATCATTTGTCGTCGGATGATCGGTCGCGTCACCGGTTGAAATACCTAAACCCCTTCTTCAAGTCTGGCCACCCTTGGGCAATGTTGTAGACCTCACAGGGAGTAGACACACCGAGTTTCAGGGGGGTACTACGGTGGGAAATACATAGACTCCTTTTTTAAATCTGACCACCCTTGGGCAATGTTGTAGACCCCACAGGGAGTAGAAACACTGAGTTTCAGGGGGATACTACGGTGGGAAATACCTATACCTCTTTTTCAAACCTGACCACCCTTGGGCAATGTTGTAGACCCCACAGGGAGTAGACACACTGAGTTTCAGGGGGATACTACGGTGGGAAATACCTATACCCCTTTTTCAAACCTGACCACCCTTGGGCAATGTTGTAGACCCCACAGGGAGTAGACACACTGAGTTTCAGGGGGATACTACGGTGGGAAATACCTATACCCCTTTTTCAAACCTGACCACCCTTGGGCAATGTTGTAGACCCCACAGGGAGTAGACACACTGAGTTTCAGGGGGATACTACGGTGGGAAATACCTATACCCCTTTTTTATGCCTGACCACCCTCGGGCAATGTTGTAGACCCCACAGGGAGTAGACACACCGAGTTTCAGGGGGATACTACGGTGGGAAATACATAGACCCCTTTTTCATGCCTTACCACCCTTGGGCAATGTTGTAGACCCCACAGGGGGAAGGCACACTGAATTTCAAGGCGATATTACGGCTGCAAGTTTTTAAATGATCCCCCTTATTTACTAGTAATTAAAACTTTATAATTAATGTCCGATTGCAGCGCCATCTCTTAATTAAAAAAATTTTTACCCTCGAGGCAATACAGTTTTAATTTTTTTTAGTTATTTTTTCCCTTGTTAGATGGCTCTGCCATCAAATTATCGAAGACGCCATTTTTTTACCGGGGCAATGATCCACCGGGACTTTGCCACGCCGGGGCTTTGGGATACACCCCCCAAAATCGACTCTTTTGCCTGGACGCCACTCTGAATGACGCCAACATCGCCCCTAGTCAACTCAAGTTGTCTACGGAACTCTTTCATACCTTGTCTCGTTTTGACGGCGAAGGTCATAACGCCGAAAGACAATTTATCGAATTTGACGACATAATCCCCGGTTATTTACCTACAATCGCCCCTGGTCATCATGCGGTTTGGGTTGCAAGAATCGTCCAACGACTAGCGGGCCGAGCTAAAAGCATTATTTCTAAAGCCCAAACTTGAACAGTTGAAGACGTCTTAGACGTCTTGGGAAAAAAATTCCCAAAGGGCGATCCCACCCTTATTTGGCATCGTCGACTCGCATCTGCTAAGCCCAAGAACGGTGAAACAATTGAAGATTTTCACTATAAAGTAAGTCGTACGGTAACCGGTCTAAAAGCACCTCTACCAGCAGACGACGTTGATATAATAATAAAACAACAAAACAACGTAGCTTTTGTCTATTTTTACGCCAGTCTGCCAGACCTTCCAAAGTGCTCAACTAAAATTAGCAAGCCAAAAACGTTAGAAGAACTTTAGGAGGCTGTAGCAGAAGAGGGATTCAGCATAACAGTATGGCGTCCTGGTCAATCCGATCGACCAGAAAATCCTCATTACCCCCGTCGAGACCGTTATCACGACCGAGAGCGGTATCACGATCGTGATCGTCATCACGATCGGGGTAACTATGGTAAAACCAGAGACGATTACTCTAAGCCTCAACGCTATTACGAGGATGAAGGTAATCGTCAAGAAACTCGAGGCCAAACGTTCTCCTATTTATCAAAGGAGACGAAAAATTACGATTCAGAAGAAGACCTTGATTCGGAATACTCAGACGGAAGGTCGATACCAACCAAATACGAAACTTACACTTATTCATCGAGTAAAGGCGGACGCGAACCTTATCGGCCTAGTCGTAAACCATCTTCCAGACCAACGTCTCGCTCACAGGAAATTGCGAGAGGTAAATTCCCTGTAAGTCTAAAGAAAACGGTAGTATTCGACCGTGAGCTCGATGAGGAGAAATTAGAACACGCAATAGATGATTCTGCATGTTGTAATTGTCCATTTTGTCCTCATCATCAAGCCAAAAGACGAGCTGCTAGAAAAATCGCAGAGCCGTCTTTATATGTGTGGGGCGCTCGTCAAAGCGAGACGATGACAAGTGGAGCCCGAGAGTCTCGAAGATCACCGCTCCGACCCACACGCAACTGGCAAATAACAACAGCAAGAGAGTACAAACCCCTCCAGCGACCAAATCCGTCACATTAGTGATCGGAAAAGGCCCTAAGATCTGGATGAAATCAAAGGAACTTTCCAATTCAGGTTGTGAAGTTCTTCTCGACTCTGGTTCAGATCTTAACCTCCTTTGCATCGATACTTTAGCAGACGATGCCGTCTTTACAACTGAAGAAGGAGGTATGGTGGGCAGTATTGCGACAAGCAGTATGCCCATTATTGGACATATTACATTGAAAATTTTTGGAGTTGAAGTTCGTTTTGAGATACGACCCCAAACTCCCGGAGGCTATTCAGGAATATTGGGTAGTGAGTTTTTCACAAAGGAAAGTCCGCTTGATGAATGCTGAGTATCTATTAGTAGAAGCTGTAAAGAGTTCAGCTGATGACAGTGAAGAAATCCCAGAAGCCATCGATCGACAAAGATTTTGCGAAGAACTGCGGAGAGCAACTGAACAATTTGAAGAATTCCTAACGAACAAATAGGATTAGATCCAGCAACTCCTATTTGGAAAAGGATTCTATTAAGACCCGTTCAGGACGTCTACGAAGACTTTAAACATGACGATCCATCGAGAACCTTCTATTGGAAAAGGGAAGTCGAAGGCGGTAGACATCATTCTACCATCATACCAAGACCTTCAACATGTCACACTTTGAATATGGAAGATATTCCTGCAGCATCGTCAAGTATGGCAAAAACCGGCGAGTCACCAGCACGACCCATGAGTGATGACTCTGCAAGGGAAATTAACGATAACAAACGCACGTTAACACCACAAGATCCTCCTCAAGAGATTACGGTTGACATTCCCGAATATCCTTCAATAACAACTACATCTGAAATCGAAGATATCGAACAACATACAATAGTTCTGGTTGAAAATCCACAGGCGGAAAACTCTGCGCACATCGAAAAAAATAACCGCGATGAACAACAAACTGCCTCAGTCCCAACCGGGCAACGGGTGGGCGAGCCAGCTAAAAATAATCCTCGTCCACAAAACCAAATTCCACCCCCTTGGTATTTAACCGATCCCCCATCTTTTGAACTTGCAGACTACATACAAAGCCAAAGTAGGTCATCAGCTGAGGTCACATCTTCATCGAATTTTAATTCCAATAGACCTACAAAATTTCCACTATGACAAATCAAATTTTCAGATAGTTGAAATGAAATCACGTACGCTCGTGATCACATGGTACATTTCTTTTTCCTCGACTGCGAAATGATGAAACCGGTCTCGCGACTCTTAAGAGACCTCACCTTTATCAACAAAGAAGATTTAAAGGCTACAAATCCAAAAATGGGTGATGTATCAGTCACGAAATTAGGGCGTTGCCTTATATTTACAGTCTTTATGAAGAAAAACCCTTTCGAAAAAATCGATTCAAAGAATTTAATAGAGGGACTGCGAAACCTCCGAACTTCCCTGTTTAAACATGAAATTTACACGTTCCGAATCGCGAAACAGGGGGACGACCTTGACGATTTGAACATCAAGTCCTACCTTTCACAAGAACTGGGTGACTGTCTAGTTGAAGTGACCCTTTGTGAAGGCCGTGTCAAAGTACCTCCTGAAGAACTAAGAATTAAAATTATCGAAGAAAACCATTGTAGTGCAATCGCCAGACACAAAGGAGTAGTGAAAACTGACTGGCGTATTCGTGAAAGATTTTACTGGCCGAGAATGAAAGAGAAAATTTATCGATTCATCCAGAGCTGTGAAATCTGCCAAAAGAATAAATTAACACGAATTAAGACAAAACAACCCATGATAATAACAGATACGCCATTCGAGCCGTTCGAGAAAATTTCTATTGACACAGTCGGTCTGCTCCCTATGACTAGAAACGGTAATGTACATATTTTAACCATTCAAGACAATTTCTCGAAAGCTGTAACGGTTGTCCTCATACCTGACATACGATCAACCACGGTAGCAAAGGCATTGATCGACCGTTACATCTGCTATTACGGTTGCCCAAGAGTAATCCTTTCGGATAAAGGAACCTCTTTTACCAGTAAAATAATCCAACAATTATGAAAAGTACTAAAAATACAGTGGTTAACCACTTCAGGTTACTATCCACAATTTAATGGATCCTTAGAAAGAAGTCATCAACCTCTAATAGACTTTTTACGAGTTGTTACGGACAGATATCCGAATTGAGACAGGTATTTAAGCATGGCCATAAGGAATTATGATACCAGCGTGCATACTTCACGCTATTTGAGGTGATATTTGGGCGAAAGGCACGATTGCCCACCCAATTCCCAGATTACACGAAAATCGAAACTTACCCAGAATATCTAGCTGATCTTATGGACAGATTAGCTGACGTCAGACAAATCGCGTCTGATTGTCTGATTAAATCTAAAGAAGAATCGAAAATGTGATTTGATAGACGTATCAATTCGAAGAATTCCCAAGTAAATGATTTTATTTACGTCCTAAAAGAACCTCGTAAAAATAATTAGACGCTTATTACATAGGCCCTTACCAAATCGTAGAAATTGACGAATTTGGTAGCCTGATTTACGAAAACAAAAAAGGAAGAGGGTAAACTAATCAACCCCAATAAAGCAAAACTAGCCGTGGACCCAAAAAAATTAACTTTACCAAGTTTTCTGTTTCAGACCCACGAACTGCCTACAACCATGAAAGGAATACTGTGGCTCCTGATCATCACCATGGAGTACAGTCAATCTGAAGGTAACCTCACGATCCAACCATTGGTACATAATCCAGGTCTGCTGTAGGGCCCTTTCAAGAAGATTCATCTAATAGAGGAAAACTAGCGCATCATTTCTTCTATAAACGTCCAGGGGTTAGTGAACTTGTATTTCTTTGAGTGGGACCATTTACACTCAACCATGCAAGGTTGCGCTAAGATTGTCGACGCAGGGTCTTGCATGCACTAATTGAGAATCGATACGATAACCGAGGTACAAACCAGGATAGACCAAGCTAAAGCTCGCTTGAAACAACTACTCAAGGATACAGAATTCAAAACCGCTCAAAAAAGGAGTAAGTTGCAGGAAATAAATTCCCTCTTTATATTTATCTTATTAAAATCATATCTTTACTGCTTCAAATTTTTTTCTTTGAAAAGGAATCCTACTTGACCGGCATACACCTCCGGCTGGAAACAGTAAGCTAAAATAAAACAAAAAAAAAGAGAAAGACTCAAACATGGAAACTAACAATAAGAAAAAACAGAGAGCGTTAACTGGAATTTCCTAAGTTAACTCAAGAAGCTTTTGAAATATTAAGAAAAAAATTATGTGAACTACCTGTATTAAATACACCTGATTTTACAATGCCATTTATTAATACCACTGATGCATCAGGTTATGCAATCGGAGTAGTTTTATCACAAGGATAATCGGAGAAGATACTGCATGTGCATACGCTTCAAAAGTATTGAGAGACGCTGAAATAAGATACGAAACATATGAAAAGGAATCATTAGCTATTGTTTTTGGTATAAAAATATTTAGAACATATGTCTATGGTAAAGAATTTACTCCTGTTACAGATCATGAACCATTAGTTTGGTTTCAAAAAGCGAAAGATGTAAGTACAAGAGTTTTAAAATGGAGATGAAAATTAAGAGAATATAATTTTGAAGTTATTTACAAACCAGGTAAAACAAATTATGTTGCTGATGCTTTGTCTAGAAATCCAATCGAAACAGAAGAATTTCAACTAATCAAAGTAACAACAAGAGCTGCAGCAAAGAAACAAGAAATAAAAACCATACCACAACTAACAACTAAAACAACTAATGAAATTAATAAAAATTAAAATTTAAACAAAAACAAAAATGAAATACAAAAAAAAGTAAGTGATAAAAATAACGATTCAACCGACGAAGAAATAACAAATCAACCAAGAATTGAATCAAGGAAGTGTGAACAGTTCTTTAAGCTCAGATGAAAATATAATAAATGAACAAAACAATAATAAAAATGATTCATCAGATCATAGTGATTCTGATACTAAAGAAATTTTAGAAGCGGGAAATATTCGTAATATAGTTGATATTAAAGATTATTTTAATTTCAGAAAATATAATTTAGCTTATTTCATTAGCACCAATGGTAAACCATGCGATAATGGCGCAATTAAATTAAAAGAAATAAATAAATTACCGACATTTAAAAATTTAGAGATAGGAAAAGTAGTTGAAAAGAAAATTGAAAATACATATCATTTTGCTTTACCTATTCGTGAAAAAGAAAGAGAATCGATTGTAATTTCAATTAAACATTTAAAAATAAATTTTGAAAATTTAAAAGAAACTAGAAAAATTTAAATTAAAAACAGTAAGTTTCGCAAAATGTGAAAATATAGAAAATTTACCGTGGAATAATGTCATAACAGAATTAAAAAATGTTTTTGACGGGACTGATATTGAAGTAATAATCTGTTTAGGCACAATTATTTATGTTCCTATCGAAAAAAGAGATGAAATGTTTTATGAAATGCATAAATCACCAATCGAGGGTCATAAAGGGGTAACTAAACCTCATCAAAGAATTTGAAATGATTATTATTGGCAAAATTTGTAAAGTGATATTCAACGTAGAATTCAACAATGTTTAGATTGTCAATTAAAAAAATTAGTTCGTATAAAACACAGGGAACCTATGGTTATTATCGATACTCCAGCTGCTTGCTTCTGGAAAATTTCTGGATATTGTCGGGGCAAAACACAAAACTAAAAAGAGAAATGAATATATTTTAACTATTCAAGATTTATTTTCTAAATTTTGTATTGCAGAAACATTACCTAACACATTAGCTACAACAATTTAACTGCTTTTGTCAAAAGATTTATTTGTTATTTTGGTCCGCCAAAAATTATCCTTACAGACCAAGGTCGTAACTTTTTAAGTGCTATTTTAAAATGCGTAGCAAAAAGATTCGGTATTAAATAATTGAAAACTACAGCTTATTATCCACAATCAAACGGTTCATTAGAACGATCACATCACACATTAAACGAATACCTTAAACACTACTCATCTATTGATGAAGAGTGGGACGAATGGATTGAGTTAGCAACATTTTCATACAATACAAGTTATCATAAAGGAATTGAAAATACACCTTATGCTATCGTCTTTGGACAACAGTCTAGATTACCTTCTAGCGGACCAATAAAAGAATGTGAGCAATTACCTACAATGCACGGTTATTTAATTGATTTAATCACAAGATTACATGGAATAAGACTATTAGCTCATTTAAATTTAGTTGACGCTAAACACAAATCTAAAAAATATTATGATAAACATTGTAATCCACAAAATTTAAAAGTAGGTCGATATGTATTTTTACAGTGGACCAAATCCAGGTAAAACAAAAGATCATTACTCTGGACCACACAAAATTTTTGAAATTTTGAGTAAAGGAAACGTAAAAATTCAAACAGAAAAAAGAATTCGAATAGTTCACATGAATCGATTGAGATATTCATTTATAAATCCAGAAATCACACCAATTGAAAAAACGCGTAAACAAAAGAAAAATAGCGATGAAGAAAATTCTAATAAATTTATGTTTACAGATGATTTTCAATATCACTTTTGTGATTTATTTTATTTTATTATGGTCAACATCAGCGAATGGAATTATTGGGTATGATTGCCGAAAATATTTATCAAATTCAACAACAATTTCAATTTCAGAGGTGGGAGATTGTGACATTCATCCTAAAGAAAAAAATACAACAGAACCGTTTATTCAATTATTACAATTAAAAGAATGTTCGTTAACAATAGTAATTCAATGTAAAATCGAAGTAGATCGAAATATTTATCAATGCGGGGCTTATTCTCATATTCCAGTTGTACACAGCGGGCGTATGGAATATATTGAAGAAATTTCGAAAGAAAGATGTTTAGATATTCATAAATCGGGATCATATAGATTCGGTCCATTATTTATAACCGATTTAAAAATTAATAGCACAACTACGTGTGGTGCAACACTCGCAGGGTCAGTCGGTAATGATGGAACGTGTAAAAAAGGAAGTTATTCAGATTTTTATGGAAGTTGGAGCGATATTGTCGGTCAAGGGGTTTTAAAAATTACAATACAAGAATATTTCGCGGAAGTTAAATATGAAAATGATAAAATTTATTTAATAAAATCGGGTTTAAAATGTACTTTATCTGATTTATCTTGTTTGGATTTAGAGGGAGGTTATACTTTTTGGGACTATTATCCATCACATAAATGTGATTTTCAAAATTTCGGGGTTTTATACATGGGTAAAGTAAATAAAACATCTGAGAAAAATTCAGATAAACATGAAATTATTTCTTCCTTAGAATCAAACGGAATAACATTTGCATTAACTACCACTAATGTCGAAATTATTTGTGGCTATAAAATAATCAGAACTGAACATACAAAATTATTTATCTTTGAAACATCAACGAATGATTTAATGTTGAATAATAAAATATCAATAGAAAATTTAGATCTATTTGCGTATATTAATTATCAGTTTGTATATGTAGAAAAATTCATACAAAAACAAATTAAACAATTATATTATGATGTATTAATTCATCGTTGTATGCTACAACGTTATACTTTAAAAAATTTGTTATCAATTGCGTCAAGTAAACCAGACGAGTTTGCTAATAATTATATGAAAGAACCAGGATATATGGCTATAATGTCAGGTGAATCGATAAATGTTGTAAAGTGCATACCTGTTGAAGTATCAGTTCAGCAACGAAGTGAGTGTTATAACGAATTACCGGTGAAAAGAGCAAATGACAGTTCCTTTTACTCAAAAAACACGAATTTTACTAAGAAAAGGTACTCAGATGGATTGCATTCCACTTTTTCCACCTTTAGTTTCAATAGATGGATCATTGTACAAATTTACACCTAAACCAGTTGAAGTTTTACCACCAAATAAAATCCAACCATTAACTAAACCAACATGGAAATATACTTCTCCAAAATTTTTAGCTACAAGTAGAATTTATTCTGAACAAGATCTCGACAAATTAAGACATAGAATTATGTCTCCGGCAGAAATACCAGCAATTTTGAGCAATATCGCTGGAGGAATTACAAACTATTTTGTAATGCCTGGTGTTACGTTCTGGCTTCAATTAAATTTAAATAAAAATTTTTAGAAATTTTTTTTTTCGAAGTCTCGAATTATTTATTCGCCGCAGTGGGCGAATAAACGGTTCGATACTTCTTATAATCATAATTAATTAATAAATTAATAAATCGTTACTTTGTTGGCGATATTATTTTTATTCACCGCCAACAATGTAACGGAAATCTCTTGCGATAAGAGAGTCGCCGTGGCTCGCGGATAATCTAAACAGATGACGATGCATGAGACTCGGGCCACGACGATTCTCTCATAGGAAACCTGAGATGCAACGTTAACATTTTAAAAATGTATAATACCAAGGAGTGACAGAATCAAGTCAGTCGATTAAAGTCAGTCGTTAACAGTTAGTCGTTTACAAGCAGTTGATCACAAGATCTGGTAGAGCCCAGAACTCTACACAAACCTGCTGGCTTGATCCTGTCACTCGGACTTGAAGCAAAATATATATCCGTATTTTATTTAAATACGCACTCCTTATTTAAACTGTGGGCGCCGCTACGGGCAGCCCAAAAATCACATACCTCGTATTGGGCGCCGCTACTGGCAGCCCAATACTCTCACCTGTTCCGGGCGCCGATACTGGCAGCCTGAACGCCTCCTTTCCAAACCCGAAATTCGTGCTTCGAGGCCGATGACGCAGGAGGTCAGGATGTGCGGTACAGCTCTGTCGCGGGATTCGAGGTGTTATCGCGGACCTCACCGAAGGTCATCCGAGAGTTGGGTCGGAGGAAGTTTTTGTTGAGCTTTCGAGCTCATGTATTGTTGAGCTTTCGAGCTCGTGTGTTGTTGAGCCGTCGAGCTCGTGTGTTGTTGGGCTTTCATGCTCTTGTGTCGTTGAGCCTTCGAGCTCTGGTGGTTTGATCGACGAATTAAAATTGCTTTCCTCTACGAAGGAACCGAGTCTTCGGGGCTCGTCTTGTTTGTGTCCGAAGGAGGCATCAAAGGAATTACTAGGGGCGAGCTATAGGGCCCATAATCGTCATCATGGTAAGTCACTAACTTTTTTTTGCATAAAATAAAAGAAGGTCAACAGCTGACGCACCTGGGGTCTATCGACACCCTAACGACGTCAACCTGGTTAAATTAAAAATATTCTGTCGGATTAATAGATAAGCCAGAATGTAACACCTGGAGTTTGGAAATTTGCTTTTCGTTACTATTTTCGTGTTTCGCTTTGTCTAATTCGTGGTCGGTTTTCAATTTTGCTGATTTAGCAAGGCCACGGTTATTTTTATAATTCTTTTTCGTTATGGAGTAGGAAAAGATAATATTTGAACATTACGTTTTATCAGGTTGTTCTTACGGCTGGTAGATGTTTGTTACAGTTAAGGGGTAAGTTGGTCAAACAAAAAAAATATATTTCTTTTCTTCATTAAAACCCATTTTCAATTAAAAATGATGAATTTGATAATTCCTTATCTAAACTTTACTCCGTAATTTATGCACTGAAATCCGGTAATTTCAGGGTTCATCATTGGAAATGTGTTTTAACCACCAACATATCGGGATTGCTGATCCGGAGATGGATCTTTCACCGATTCTGCTGGAAGATATTTTAATCGAGATACAAGCTCGTTGGTACCGGGATTCGGACCCAATATTTCTGTCCGTTTCCAACCAGTATGAGATTGATTGGATGCATTCTATTGCACCACCTTTGACCCCGATGGATGGTCGTGTTCCTACTTTGTTAGAGGTAATTGAATTACAGACTTATTGATAAAAAATTCCTCTAGGGAAATTCTTTAATTCTTTTAAGTTATTGTTTTGATATTTTTAGTATGTCGTCACTAATTTACATTGGTACTTTACGGATGATGCTATCATTGAAGATAGTTATTTGATGGAGGTTTTAAGAGATATTCGCAACGTTCGAGGATGCAGGAACGGTCTAGCCTGTTAAATTCCAGTTTAAAAGATTCTTCTATTGCCTAGCTATTCAAATGGCGTTAATGTTTTAAATTCAAAAGAATAAATTTTGAGTGGATTTTAAAATGCATATTATTTATTTCAAAAGTGTTTAAGATTCAATATTTTCATTATTTTATTCTTAAGTTTACTTTTGTGTGATTTTAATAAACACTCTCACAGCTAGCGCGTCTTATTCACTGATGGTGCGTTTATGCGTTAAGTCGGGCATTCAGTCATCTGATTTGAAACTGGCACAATGTGCACGTCTTATGGTCAAAAGTATAACCTTGGGGATCCCATTTATTATTTTATAAGATCTTATTCCGAATTTATTCATATTCGAGGGATTTTTGCAAATGGGACCCCAGCATTCATACTTGTGAGTGCTATTATACGTGTGGTGTGCGCAATAATTTGTTACACGTAAGTTTTAGAGTGTGAAGCCAAATTTAATTGTGATTGTAGTGTTACTTAATCTGTTTGTTCGTCCAGTATTATTTAAGTCGGGGTTCTCTACCGGACTGTCCATCCCGGCTAAAGCGTGAGCTTTTCCTGGCATGGAGTAAACATCTTTGGAGGGAAAAGGACGAGGATTCGGATGATTGGATGAGAGATTGGAAATCTATTTCCTGGCTCTTTCGGAAAGGTGGAGAAGATGAGCCGAAAGAGGATGAATTGGACGAAGTGGGGGAAAATGGAGCAGTTCGGCCATCACCAGCTTTCGCTGAGTAACCAAAGTGATGTTACCACTTGCAAGTCAAGCTTAGCTGTCAGTTTTCTCCTTTTAATGAAGAGAAAATGAGCTCGAAGATCATGTGTTCCTTCTTTTAACCCGAAAATTCACCCATTCCTTTAAACAGATGTATACTATTTGGATAAGGTTAAATCTGCAAATGTATACATAGAGAAAACTTTGTTTCCCCTTCCGCTCTAGATTTTACGATTTTATTTTTATTATTACGGCGCAGTTATTAATTCGCCAGGTAAGTGTATTTAACTTATTGCGGAACACGTGACTAGATTGAGGTGAGTAACATTTTTGGAGTTAATTTTGGAAGAAATTTTCTTTCTATTTACTGCTTCCATTTTCTTGTTATAGGTGGTGGAAAGGGAGTATTTTAAGGAGGTTTTTATGGAGCTTTTTTTTTACGGAGTTTATTCTAAAAAGGAGAATTTGGCAGAGAATGATTACCTGTGAGAAAATTTTGTCAAGGCTGTGATAATATTTGTCAGCGGCTGTCATCTGCGTTCAGATTCGCGCATGCGCTGTGAAAGGTAAACGTTTAAATGATTTGCTTTAGTTTGAAAAGAGATTTCGCGGTTTTTAACAGGATTATAATTTACCAATTATCCTGATTCCTCAAACGTTCAGGTGATTTTAAATTTCTTTAATAGTTTAAATATAAGAATCTGTTAATAGATGTTCTTTCTTTTACCAAAATTTATCATATAAACTTAAGTCTAGTAAATGTTTATTAGTTAATTTTTCTGTTTCTCTTTTAAAAATAAAGTGGTGGTAAAATAGGAATCCCCTTCGAAGATACTATAGATATGGTTAAATGAATACCAAAGTTTGTAAATGTTTTCCAAAATGGCCCCAAAAATTACTTCGGGGTCGGTTTTTTTTATTTAAATAATTGGAAGAGGATTGCTATTTTCACCACGCGAATTTTTGTTTGATTATACATTATTCTTATCTTGTTTAGGTTGATTATATTGGTGCGTTGAAGTCGGAGGGACGGAGACCTCTGGATGTACGAGTTGGAGTTGTTTCTCTATTTGCGGAGAATATGACACGAGTGGGAATTTGCGGGGTTTCCTGAAGTTCGATGACCTCTGGTTGGACCTTAATTTGGACGGGCTTCGGCTTGGAGTCAGAGGTACGTTTGGTTTCTATTAATGTCTTGTGAAGTACCTCGACTGGCTGCTTGTTTTTCTTGTAGGTAAAGCAACGCCTTTTGCTCGAACAAATACAACATTTGAAGACAACTGGAACGATGAGAATGAAACACAAGATGACGCGGGCGGACATATTTCCCGCCGTCATCGTTCGGTGTATCTCGTCTTCCTGATGATGAAGTGAGATTTCGGACATCCGGTTTTCTGTTTCTTCCAGCCCTGCTCCCCAGGGTTAGAACTTGTCGACTGTATTCAATGGGTCGATGTTCTTCTTGAAGAAAAATCCCGAGACCTTAGGCTCGGCCGTTAAATTTGACGATAAAGCTTCCAAAGTCAGGTCCAATCTCGGGAGAGTGATATTCAAATGAGTGATTTCTTCATCTATGCTATTAATCGTATACTTTCCAGTTTTGATTTCACACCTACCCCGGATGTGAATCATTCCTGTACCGTTGATGTAATAATCTTTTTCAACTAGGTCTAAGTATTTGAGGCTTGATTTCTCTTCTTTGCAAGTCGAGTACGCCCAGAAGTTTGGTTGGTTGAGTTTTATCCACGTGGTTTTACACTTGGGGATGATCCGGATGTTGCAGGATCTTGAGATGTTTTCTGTTGATTTCAAGAGCAATTCCATTTCGCAAACAACTTCTTCTGGAACTTCAGTAGATTGGAATGGAATATCGGGGCGACAAGACAGGTCGGCTCCGATATTTTGACAGGTGTTGATATATTCGGAGTCTGCTAAATAAAATCTTTGCAAGTTTGGGTCTGTAATCAGGAACATTTTCGATGGTAAGATCATCAGAGTTTGAATTTTCCCATTTAGATTTTCTGGTTTCGGCAACGGTCTCAGTTCGTATGAAAGCAGCGGAATTTTGTGGAACAGTGGCAAAGTTACTATAATAAGCAAGTAACCTTTTGCCCTTGCCACTCTTATTGTCGACACTGCTGACAACGTTGAGATGTCCATCCTGTCGATCGGCTGAGGTGGATTTAAATCAGGATGTTTCCTCATGATATCGACGGTTGCTTTGTAAAGTATCCTCGGTAATATGGCTTGTGGAGAGAGTCTACCGGCCTTGGCCTCTTCGATGATGGACTCAGCTTCCCTCAGGACTCGAAGGTGATTGTGGGCAATCTCCAGACGCTCATCTCCCATCATTAAAACCTTCGTCACATATACGAGTTTTTCCAGAGAGCTCAAAGTCGCGTTGATGAATGCGTGGGTGACGCCTGTGAGTTTATCCAGATTGGATTGCATTTGTGCCTCGCTCCGGAGAATAGAATTAATTTCACTCTTGACAATGTGTGTAGCGGTCTGCACTAGGTGCACCATTTCTGCGTTGTCTTAGTATAATTTGTTGATTTCTTTGTTGATATGTTCTTTATCTTCATAATCCATGGTTACAAACAGTTCTCGAGAAATTGTACCTATAAATCCGAACCATGGAGCTCGTTGGCTACGCTCAAGTGGCGGAGTTTTGAACTCTGTTTCCTTGAGAAGCTGTTCTAAGCGAATTTTAGCTTGGTTTATTGCGGTTTGCACTTCGGTTATCAGGTCGATTCTCAAGTAATGCATGCAGGACCCTGCATCGATAACCTTAGCGCAACCTACCATGGTTGAGTGTAGATGGTCCCACCCAAAGGGATACATATCTACCAACCCTTGGACATTAATGGAAGAAATGATGCACCAGTTGTCTTCTACTAGGTGAATCTTCTTTAATGGGTGGTAAAGTAACCCTGGATTGTCTGCCAGTGGCTGGATGGTCAATACGTCCTTGGATTGGCGGCTCTCGGCGATGATGATCAAGAATATTAGTAATCGTCTCATGGTGGCAAGAGTTTCTTGGATCTGAAACAGATAACTTTATAAAGGTTTAGCTTTATGGTCGACAGCAGGTTTGGCTTTGTTGGGGTTGACTAATTGTCGGTTCCCTTTGTCATTCAGGTAAATAAGACTCCCAAATTCGTTAATTTCGACAATTTCATAAGGCCCGGTGTAATAAACATCAAATTTATTTTTCCTCGGCTCTTTAAGAACATCAATGAAATCATCCACTTTAAAGGTTCTGGCATGTATGTGTCGATCATAACGAATTTTGAAATCTTGTTGTGCCTTATTGAGACAATCAGCAGCGATTTCTCTAACTTCTGACAATCTTCCCATAAGGTCAGCGAGATAATCAGAATAAGTTTCGATTCTGGAATAATCAGGAAATTGGGTTGGCAATCGAGTTCTTCGACCAAACATCAACTCAAATGGAGTGAATTTGGTAGAAGTGTGCACGTTTGTATTATAACTCAACGCAGCAAGACCCACATATCGATCCCAGTTCGGATACTTATCTGAAATTACTCTTAAGAAGTCTATCAGTGGTTGGTGGCTCCTTTCTAAGGATCCATTTGACTGGGGGTAATAACCCAAAGTCGTTAATCTTTGTATTTTTAAAGCTTTTGCAAGCTGTTGTATTATTTTCGAGGTAAATGACGTACCTTTGTCTGAGAGGATGACCCTCGGACACCCATAATAACACATATATCGATCAACAAGTGCTTCAGCCACTGTTGTCGATCGGATATCGGGTATTGGGATCGCGGTTACGGCTTTCGAAAAGTTATCCTGGATCGTCAGGATATGGCCATTTCCGCTGGTCATAGGAAGTGGTCCAGCGGTATCGATGGAAATTCTCTCAAAGGACTCGAAGGGAGTGTCGGTTATCATCATTGGTTGTTTAGTCTTAATTCGCGTGAAGTTGTTCTTCTGGCAAATTTCGCATTTTTGGATTAATCTGTAGATCTTTTCCTTCATGCCGGGCCAGTAGAATCTCTCGCGGATTCGCCAATAAGTTTTCACGACGCCCTTGTGACCTGCTATAGGGCTGCAGTGGTTTTCTTCGATGATTTTATCGCGTGATTCCTCAGCGGGAACTTCTATATTTCCTTCGCAAAGAGTTACCTCGATAAGACAATCGCTCAATTCTTGTATGAGATAAGGCTTTATGTTCAAATCGTCGAAGTCATCCACTGTTTCGCTATGCGAAACGTATAAATCTCATGTTTGAACATGGACGCTCTCAAGTTTCGTAGTCCTTCGATTAAATTCGTTAAGTCGATTTTTTTAAAATGATTTTTCTTGACGAAGACGGTAAAAATGGAGCTTTGACCCAATTTTGTGACAAGTACGTCACCCAATTTTGGTCTAGCCGCTTTCAGATCTTCCCGATTGATGAAAGTGACATCTCTCAACAGCCTTGAAACTGGTTTCATCATTTCACAATCCAGAGACAGAAAATGCACCATGTGATCTCTCACATACGTGATTCCCTCTCGACTGTCTTTGAATTTAATTTGATTTTTAGGCAGTTTCTGAAGTCTGTCAGATTCAGAGTCAGATGAAGAGGAAACTTTAGACGGTGAGTAGTTTTGACCACTCAAGTCTTCGGCTATGCCCGAATATGGAGGTCGAAGACCTGTGTCATTCACAGCCGGCTCATCCCCCAGTTGCTCGTCAACAACTTCCGGATATGTCAGATGGCGAGGATCAGATTCGTTTGCCTGCCCATTTCCGTCGTCTTGTTCTCGGTGTACCTCCACTTGAATCACCGTGGCTTCGTCATATTGTGTGGTCTCTGATTTGTCTGATTGAGAAGGGCTCTTTACCCTCCTCGTACGATCAGTTGTAGAATTTGTATTCGACGATCTAGGTTGCTGGCTTTCGTTCAGCAACGTTTTTTCATTACCGTTAGTTTTTGGAGAAACTTCCCCCATTCGCTTGAGAGTTTTTGGGTGTGTTACGAACCCGGCATCCTTCATCCCTTACGCATGTATATATATGTGGGTACACATATATATATATGGATAAAAATAAATATACACAATTAGGATAATATCTATATGATAAAATCGGATAAATATAAACCGAATGAACATTTAAATAATTGGAAAATAATTTATATATTTTAAATGGAATGAAATATATATTTGAAACTAAATAATGTTCAAATATATATTCCAAATCAAATTAAATATGTATATATTACTGACCAATATACGATTTATAGATTTAAACGTTAAATAATAAATATATATATATATATATATATATATATATATATATATATATATATAAAGTTCGAAATAATTAAAGCAATAGCAAATAAATAAACATTCATAAGAATAATTAAGTACACCATCTTGTACGAAAGAGAACATACGAATAGATAGAGAAATTACATATGAGTGGGCGCGAATACCGTGCTGTAACCTGAGTACCGGGCGGAGCAAAACAATAGAGCGAAGCCCAGATTTACTTAATGGAAACGCCCGCAGCAAGAGTAAACGACCAACTTACTCCTGCTGCTATCCTAATATCAAAAATCAAGAAGAGATCGTTCAGAGGGCTGTAATACCCCCAAATTTAATAGTAAATTTATCGGAACATCAAATATAATAATAATTTCAGTTTTACAAATTTTGACCTATGCATTTTGGAAAATATCTATAATTTTATTATTTATTAATGCAATAAATTAAACTGCCGATGGCAGTACTTTTTATTTTATTTAAACAAATAAAAATTGCTGATATGGTATATCAGATTTATTTAAATAAATAAAGATTCAGAGAAAACCTGGATCATCGGTAAAATTTTTGATGAATAAACAATAACTATGGGAGAGTGTTTCTGCGTCTTTTCTCATAGCCCCTACCATGGTAGACCATCTAAAATTACAAAGTAAAATAAAAGTTACTGCATCCGCTAATGAGAACCAGTCAGAAAAAATTCATCAGTCCACGATGTAAATCAGTTACCGTCGGGTGTAATCCCGTTCCCGTCGGGTGTGACTCCGTTTTGAAGTTTTTTTACAAAGTATTATTTTCGGGTGTGATCCCGCTTTGCGTCCAATCAAGGATTATCATTTATTCAATTTCAAGGATATTTCAAATTTGATCATTCATTCCATTTTCAAGGATATTTCAAATTAATCATTCATCAATTTTCAAGGATATTTCAAATTTGATCATTCATTCCATTTTCAAGGATATTTCAAAATTTATCATTCATTCAATCTCAAGGATATTTTACAAGGATATTTCAATTTCTACAACTACAAATTTCAATTAAAGAATCTCAGTAAATTTAAATTAAATTCATCCCCTGCGTTAAAATTAAAGGGTGCAGTGATTTTTATTTGTTTGTGAAGTGAAATTTATGGGCAATTAAAATAACAAACTAAAAATATTTCCGTAGAAATCTAATAAAATTCTGTGATTTAAAACATAATTGTGAAATTTGCGTTTGAACGTATATTCTCTTTCATCCAAGTTCCGACGGATAACAAATGGGAATTTCTAATCGAATGATGAGTATTTCCAAATAATGTTTTTTTTTGTTACTGTGAGACATTAAACAATATATATATATTTTATTTAAATAGAAATATTATTTAAACATTCTATTTGAATCACTTTATTCAATGAAAGTGATTTTCAAATAGTTTTCATTCAAGTTTAATCATAAAATGTACTTAAATAATTTATTTTTATCACTTTATGTAATGAAAGTGATTTTCAAATAAATTTTATTATGAATTTTGTTAAATTTAAATAATTAGTTTTAATTTGTGAACTTTAACTACATTACAAAAGTGTTATTTTACGAATTTGATTTTAATTTGTGAACTATGAAACTATAATAATTCGAATATTGATTTCAATATTAATTTAATTTGTGTTTTTCAACAATAATTTGAATATTAATTCAAATAAATTTTCAATTGTGAATATTAATACTTTACGAAATATAATGAATTCAAATAACAATGTCTAACACTAATGTTTTCGATAATAATTTAAATATTTACTCAAACAACAATTTAATTTGTGAATTCTAAGACAATAATAATTGAAATAATAATCTAAATAATAATTTAATCCGTCAAACACTAATGTTTTCAATAATAGTTTAAATATTTACTTAAACAACGATTTAAACTGTCAAAATATTGACACAAATACGAATTTAAATAAGAATTTTGAATTTAAAATAAAATAGTAATCCAAATAATATTAATTTGTTAATTTAGAATATTTATATATAATTCGTGAACAAGTTATATTAAATAACTGAAATATAAATTCAAATAGCAATTTCTTATGGATTTAAAGAATTTTAAATTTGTTAATTTTCATTTGGTGTTTAATAATTAAATGTGTGATTGAATAAACTTTAAAACCACGAAATAAAATCTATTATTATAAAATTTCACATCCATGTTTCCCCGTGAATCCCCCGAAACAAGTTATTCCATGAAATCTATAGATTTCTAAAAATCAAAATATAAACATAATAAATTACATAAAATTTTCACGGGGACATAACAGGTGCGCTATACTGGAAGATGCAGCTGGAAAATCTTCGGTATTTAAGGTTTGACAAGTAGAAGGTCTTGCTATGATGGTGGAATTTCTATTATCTGCTTCTACCTCGTCATTCCAATAGAAAGTTTTTAAATGGTCGTCTTTTTCTAGTCCTTTGTAATTCTTCTTTGCAGCTTTCAGAACCGTGTGCTTCCACATGGGCGTGGATGGACTTTTACCTGCAGTGAAATATTTTTCACGAATTTCACCGGCGCTCGGCGCTTGTGGAGTTGCTGGAGTTATTTCAATTCGGACTTCTGGTTCAGAGCAGCTGGCTTCGCTGGAGTCGTCATCTTCTTCAGTATTTACATTATCTCGAAGAAAATCTTCTTCTTCTTCTTCTTCCATTTCTTCGGATTCGTCTGAGTCTTCGTTTTCATCGTATTCGTGCGGAAGGTAATTCTGTTCCAGATATTCTCTGACTTCTTTGGCCACCTGAGGGCTGACTACTGGCAGTGGATTGTAGTAGTCGTCTGGACGAACAGAGCAATCCGCTTCTTTATCTGGGATGTTAACGGTTCGTTGTTCAAGAGCTCTGTTGAAACGTTCGAATGATTTCCTCAAATCTTCCCGCATTTGTTGTCGATTGATCGCCACGGGCAAGTTTTCATTCCCCTGGTCGCTGGAGCTTTTATCCTGTTCGTTCATCAGATATTCTTTCTTCATGAGTCGGACTGCTTCTTCTTCCTCCTCATCTGTTTCTTCAGAATTTTTTTCAGGCTCTGGTGCTGGATCTACTGGAACTTGAGGTCCTGATGATGGTCCTGGTTGATTTGCTTCGAATACGTCGTCTTCAAAACCCCCTGAAACGTCAGGTTCAGTGGTACTTATTTCACAATAATTTATCTTTTTCCGATTTGGGTTCAGTTCTGTAGCTCGTCTCATTCGTAAACAAGATGCAATTGTATCACGAGGTTGTGGAGCGCTGTTGACACGGGGTTTATTTTTACCTCCCGGTTTTCGACCTCGTTCTACTGCTGCTACTGCTTCGTCATCTGGACAAGAATTTTTCTTAAGCGGTAACATTACAGCTTCTTGGATGGGTGTTTCTTTCCAATTAATCTCTGCCGGAGATTTTATGCCGAACAAAAACAGAGAATTTATATTCACTTAATTTAGATCTCCATTTAATTTGGCGTTCTGTAACGGTTTGGCTATCCTTTAACCAGGACATACAAGGACTACTTGTATACAAGGTGAAGGGCTTACCGTAGAGGTAAGGCCAAAATTGTTGCACCGCATACAAGACCGCCAAACATTCTTTTTCGTTGTGTGTATATCTGGTTTCAGTTTCTTGCAAAACTCTAGATGTACATGAGACAATTTTCTCGACATTTGCATCTGGGTATTCGGGAGTTTGATCTTCGTTAGCGAGTTCCTGACTCAAAATACCCGAGATGTCAACATCAGACAAACTAGTCGCTAATATAAATGGTCGATTAAGATCGGGGTAAGCGAGGAATGAATTCTCGCACAATGCATTTTTTATGTCATTGAAAGCTTTTTGAGAATCAGCTGACCAGGCGAACGGTTTAGTTTTTCTGGTAAGGTCAGTGATCGGTTTCGCTCTTTCGGCGAAGTTTTCGATGAAACGTCGGTAGTAGTTTGCTAATCCCATAAATTTGCGCGCCTCCGTATGATTACGGGGGTGGGGTGCATTTTTAAGGGATGAAATTTTCTTTGGGTCGGGTTTCACGCCATCTTTAGTGATAATGTGACCCAAGTATTCCACCTCGGTGCAGAGAATTTACATTTCTCGGGCTGAAGAGTTTGTCACGTAACCATTCAAATTAATTAATAATTAATTAGAAATAAGTAATAGTATTTAAGTTTAAATTTGAATGGTTACGCGGGCATTTCGTTGCCACGCCGGTGAGACAGCGTTTGCTCGCGCATGCGCGCGGTATGACTGAGAGCACATGTGTGCATAAATTTTAATTTTTAATTTAAAAGTAATTATACTTATTATTTATTATTTATAAGGGAATATTTATGATTTTGCGTTATTCAGGAGACATAATGTGTGGTCACATTATGCCCCAATTATTATTTTTATTTTATTTCGATTTAATTGAGTATCCAGGTATTGAGGAGATGAAAATAGTGACCATAGAGGAGGGGAAAAATCGATATTTTCCCCTGCAATATCGATGGATAATATACAGTAATAAATAATTATTATTTAATTATATATATATTTTATAATTATCATTTTGGTATAAATGCATACTAAATATATGTATTTAAATTATTTTGTATCATTCAGGTGGGGTAAAAATGTCTTTATAATTTATTTAATTAATTTAAAGGCCCGGGGCTAGGTAACAATGATAATTAAGGGCAATTGTTGCGTTACGTGGGTGGCCAACAAGTGGCCGGCCCATTAAGTACTCAGAAAGGTACGGAGAGTACAACTGAGTAGACGCTGTCTTACGTTGTCAATACGTTTTTGAGTGATTAATTAATTTTGGCTGTAATTTGTGGTCACGTTTGGAATGTTTGTTTATATCAATTCACCGGGTGATTGAGTTCCGGAACGAGGTGCTGATTAATTTGGGAGATAATCGAGTAAGTACTCTTGTATTCCCCTTTAATGCATTGTTACCTGTAACCTCCCCGGGGATTGTTGGAATTCGCGAGTCGAATAATTCGACGGATTTTATGTTTAAATACCCCTGAATGATACATTTTCATTTATAAAAGAATTAAGGGTGATAAAATAATTATATTTTGTTTAATTTATGATTTAATATTGGAAATTGCGCGTTTGCGGTAATTCGATATATCGATTTATCGAAAGTTACCTATATCTATACATATAGCTATAGCTATAGACCGGCTAAGGAAAAATTCCTGAGCCGCCGACGTAATCATTCAGAAGAAAAATTCCTGAGCCAATAATAATAATTAAAAGTCGAGTTATTATTATTATTTATATTATAATTTATTACAGTTATTATTATTATTTAATTAATTAACCCCGAATTATTATCTATATTTTTCTTTTTGGGTACCCTAGTGGTCCAGCAATTTATATTATATTTTTGCTTATTTAATAATTATTGATAGAGGAATAATTATTTATTTAAACTAATTTATGTGATGATTTTCTGGGAATTTATATTGAGAGTGAGTGTGCACCGTATCTTTCTCCCCCTATAAAGTGTAAAGGGGTAACCCAAGGTTTGAGGTGTCGATAAATTTTTATTTATATTAATTAATCTTGAAGGATTGCTATTTAATTAAGTGAATTATTGGTATTTATTTATGTTTTATTATTAATTTAAATATTGTATTTAAATTTAGAATTTCTTTGCATTGTATAGATTCAGCCCCCAGGGGTTTATTAACGTGTATAATGTGTATTGAGTGAAATATTGTATCAAAATTTCTTAGTAATTTATTTATAAATAATTGGATCCAACAATTCTCGGGGAAATACTTTATATTTATTTTCCTGGGTCTTTTCCTGCTATATTTAATTTCATTTATTATTTAAATATTTTCAACTGTGCATATTATTTTCTTTTCTTGATTATTTCTTTTTTTTTATTATTTCTTTCGATTAAATCCGCCTTGTTACTGGCTACTCGCTCGGACTTATCCTCGCAAATTTCCCCCTGATAAAAATTTTTGTCCGTTTTTGAGAAACGGTCTGGCGCCTACGTGCACTAACCCAGCCTGAGGAGCTGGTCCAGGCACACCTTATTTATTTGTGATTTATAATTTATTAAACTTATTACTTATTTACAAGCTAAAGTTTAATTGAAGTAAAATTTATCGATATTTTATTTTCCGGGCTTTTGAATTTATAATTTTTTTTGATTTACACGTGGGTGACCGCATACGGTACTGGGATAATTCGCGACTCCGTTGCGAAATTTAAACTAGTATTTGTTATAAGTTAGCCCAGCCTCTCGAAGGTGGTTGAAAAGTCTTTGCACTCGTACGTCATGCTCTTCGAGTGAAAATGCGTAACTTACAAAATCATCCAGGTAAATGAATAATTCAGTTTTTTTCAAACCACTCAAAGTGGAGTCCATCATGCGTTGGAAAATTGCCGGAGCGCACTCAACCCCAAAAGGCATACAGCAATATTCCCAATGACCATCAGGGGTGGAAAACGCAGTTTTCTCAGCATTCCTGGGATCCATTGGTACTTGATGGAAACCGCTTGCAAGATCAAACACGCTGAAATATTTCGCTCCACCGAGTTGATCTAGAATTTCGATTATGAGTGGTAAGGGTTAAGCATCCCCGATGGTTATCTTATTCAAAATCGATATCCATTCTCCATTTTTTATTACCTTGTGTCAGATTTCTTAGGGACGATCCACAAGGGCGAGTCATACGGAGATTTTGATTTACGTATAATTCCTTGTTTAAGCAAATTATCGACTTGTTTCTTGATTTCCTTGCGATGTTCTTGAGGGAAACGGTATTGTTTGATTCGGACTGGCGTATCACTCGTGGTTTCGATTTTACAAGTGAACTTTTTGGAACGTCCCAAACGATCACCCGGAAGGTGAAATATGTCATGATTTTTCTGTATAAGTCTGAATATATTTGTTTCCTTTTCGTACGACTGAAGTGGTCAGTGGGAATTTTGTCAAAGATTAAGTGGACACGTTCTTGCTTAGAAAGTGAGTGCGTTTCGGGTGGAGCTTCAGCAGTATCGGAATATTCGTCGGATGAATCGATGTGATCGAATTCGAATTCTTCAAGCATTTGAGGTTCGATCTCGATTTTCGTTGGGTCAGATGTTGTGTTGATCACCATACACATCGCCTGGCCATCATCCACAGAAACAACGGCTTCACCCATTAAGAGTCCCTCCTTAAGAGGAATCTTACGGAGATAGCCTTGTCTGATTTTTGGATTCAAGACAGGTACAGAGGCAGACATTCGCATACGGGGTGGAATGACATATGAACGAGATGGCTTTACCCCTAGGCTGAAGTATAGAGGTCGAGAAGGTCGCAAGAATAAATGCAGAGATTGGTGATGATATAAGATTTCTGCTTGCTCTTTTCTCAAGAAGTTGTTTCCCAATATGCCAACGCCATTGAAGGGTAAATTACCTTCACAAACATGAAATCGAATTTTAGATCCCAAAACTTTCAGTTCGACAGTGCCGACCGTTTCCATGGGATGCCCATTCAAACCTCGGAGTAGCATAGTGTCGCCACGATCTACTCTAATTTCGCGTTTAAGGGCAGAAGAATTTATCAGACATACACCCCCGCCCTGTATCCACGAGGAAACATTGTAGTTCTCCATGAAGAGAATTACATGAATCGAATATTTTTGGACCTGTCCCCAGGGACAGGATATACCCTTCGTCAAGGTCGTCTTCCGTTGTAAAAGGAATAGGACGGGTAGGTCGATTTTTGAGGACCAGCGTATTCCAATAAAAGGAAATGCCAGCTCGTTCTTTGATGAAAAATTCATTTCCAAGGATACCCGGATAATCTCCTGGTGATCTAGGTACAACCTGGAAACAAGCATCTACTTCAAAGACCTCGAGCGTCACAGTTCCAATGATTGGCATACTGCTGGTCGCTATGCCGCCCACTTTACTTCCGTTTTCGGGGTAAAAGATGGTATCATCCCCCAGAGCGTCAACACAAAGGAGGTTCAGGTCAGAACCTGTATCCAATAAGACTTCACAACCACCCTGGAAGAGGTCTGGAGATTTCATCCAGACTCTCGGACCTTTACCGATTACTAGTGTGAGGGTTTCGAGCGATGAAGGATTTTTAATTCCTTCACAGTTTGAGGCCTCTGCTGGGCACTCATAGATCAGCGAGGCATACTCGCGGGGCATACTCGCAGTCGCCTCGGCCTGTCGAGCGCCCATCAAGTTTAAATAATCGTCGTTGTTTTTCTTAGGGGCGGATTTATTCAAGTCGCGGTGAGGGCAGAACGGACAGTCGCAACATGGATTGTCTAATTTCAGATGTTCCAGTATTTTAGTGTCTATGTCAGCAGAGTCAAACGTCACAGTCTTTTGTCTGGCCGGAAAATGCTCTTCTGTACGTGAACGTGACGGGCTTTTCTTGTATAATTTTTCAGTTCTGATTATTTACGAAAAAAAGAGAGTAAGTATAAAACGATTAAAAATTTATTTTTATAAAAAAAAATAATAATAATGATAATAAGCAAACTAATAAAACCATATAATATAAGGAAAATTATAAAACTACACAAAAAGTAAGTATAAAAATAAAACTCAATTATGAAAAAATATATGTATTCTTTATTCTCAAAATAATTTCTTTATAAAAAAAAAGAATTTAAAAAAAAAAAAAAATAGACATGAATATGAAATATAGGTAAAAAAAATTACTGAAAAAGAATAATCAAATAATTAATAATAATCACAAAAATGATAAAATAACATATTTACATTTTAATTATGAATGTTAACGATAATTAATATATACATACAAATATATGAATAAGAAAATATATATATATTTTTGAATTTTGTCATATATTGAAATATATGACAAATGACTAACATTGGGGGTGTGACGTCACGACGTCGTATTTTTGCTGTCAATCAATTTATTAAAAATTGTTCATGCTATGCCATCTGGCTATGCATAAATTAATTAATTAGCAAATAACTTCCAGCCATTATTACGGCTAATGATTTTCAAATTTGAATTTGTATTCAAATTATTTTTATTATGAAATATTGTTGGTAATAATTATAAATAAATAAATATGAAAATGAAAATATTAAAGTAAAAATAAAAAAATAAATGTTTATAAATTTGAATATAAATTCAAATTATTGTATTGAATAAATATTGTACAACAGTGTCGACCCAACCGTCAAGGTGTACAGACGTGTTTGGTACGAATTACAGTCAGCGTGTTAGTGCAGTACAGTGCAGTGCAGTGCACAATTTACGGTGATTACTTTTTGCTTATTGAGTGATCCAAGTAGGTGAACAATTATCTCCACCTGGAAAGATCTCCTACGCGAGATCTACACGGCCATCATGGCTTACCCACAGACCCCAGCGACCCAAGAATCCCAAAGTTACGCAAAATCCATCCAAACCGACTGCTTCCCAAAGAAAGACCAAGCCATTATCATTTACGTCATCGACAACACTAAACTGAAGGACTACACCCAAGCACTAGCCAGAGTGATCCATCCGACCCACATCAGATTCATCTCTAGAATTTCAAATAACAGAGTCTGTGCCTATCTCGCAACAAAAGCTCAGGCCGACGAATTAGTGGATAAATTAATCCAAATTCATGGCCAGTCCCTGCCTATTAGACCGCTAGTTACCAGAAAAAAGACGATTATATTATCGAATGTGTGTCCTGTGATCCCCCACTCAGTACTCGAAGACAAGCTTAAAGAATTAAATATTAATACTGTGTCAACAATGTCATTCCTACGTGCGGGATTAAATGAAACCGGATTTACACATATAATGAGCTTCCGTAAACAGCTGTACGTTCCTCCGGTCCACGGCAAAATTCCTGAGTCGATTAACGTTACTTATGACGATACAACATACTGGATATACTTGTCAATGGATACTATGTCGTGCTTTCTTTGCAGAAAAGAAGGACACATAGCAAAGAATTGTACTGAACAACCTCAAGACAGCGCCCTACCCAAGCCCAACTTACTCCTCAACGCCAATACAACCTCTCCTTCAGCATTCCCAGCTATCCCTCCCCCTGTTAAGCTAATTGCTCCGCAAAAAAACGTCCACTCTCCGTCTCAAGCTCTGAAGCACCCCAGGTACAGTAAAGTGGGACTCAAAAAGACATGATCACCAAAATGCAAACTGAAACAATATCCTCAGACACCAACTCGTACAGTTTTAGTTACATTAATTTCTTACAATTAAGAAGTTTGGAAAAAATTTTTTTTTCACTTTATTTTTAAAATCTTGATTTTTTTCTCCGCCTTCTGGCCGCACTCCCCTTACTTCTCACCGCTTAGAACGGTGACCACAGGTCGCGTTCTAAAAAAAAAAAAGAAAAATTTATATATAGTTTTTTTTGAGGAAGGGAAGGATTTAAATGAAATTTTGTTTTTGGTTTTTCTGAATCACTCTAATAGAAAATTTCCATCTGGAACTACGTGCTGTAACCCCGGTAATTACGCCTAGTCATAAACGTGTTCGAGATATTTTTAACTTCCCGCTAAGAAAATTGTAAATTTTCAAAAATTCGGGAAGTTATTGGTTTCGGTCCGATTTACGAAAATCGAATTTTCATCAGATGTCGACGTTTTGAGGTCCTAGGAAGCTATTCTGACTAATTTCAAGATGATGTCCGAGTGTACGTACGTATGTAAATACCTGTATCTTTTGAACGGATGAACCGATTTTGAACTTTAAGGTGTCATCCGACGCGGCTTGTCAATACCTTAAAGCTAAAAGAAAATTGAGCTCGATTGGTAGAGCTCGTTCAGAGATATTCAAAAAAAAAGTTTTTTCAAAAATGTTTTTTTTGGATAACTTTTAATCTGCTCGATGGATTGATTCCAAAATGGACTGGACTTTAGAGCTTTATAAGCCGCGTCGAACGCCACCTCAACCATCAAAATCGCTTCATTCGTTCAAGAGAAACCGTTGTCGAAAGAATTAAAAAAAAATTTTTTTTTAGTTTTTTTGAAATATCTCAAAATCGACTCAATAAATCAATTTCAAAATTTGATCAGCTTTAGAACTTGATACAACGCGTCGATTGCCACCTCAACCATCTCAATTGGTTAATTCGTTTGAGAGATATCGTTGGAGAAAAAATGGTAAAAAACGTTTTTTTTCGAAAACAACAGCATACAAACGTATTTTCGAGCTCAAAAATGTATTCACAATAATGTTTTCGAGGTTCTTGAGCTCGAAAACAGCGGGAAGTTTTGGGGCTGGCCCACAGGGTCAACTGACAGACCGATTTTTTTTTTTCTTTTCGGAATTTTTTTATTAACAGTGTTTTCCGCACTGCAGTAATTCACATACTGGCGTTTTTCTGGAAAAAAAAAAAGAAATGACACCGGACGGTGTCATTTGATCTAAGATCATATTCCCCGGTATGGAATCAGCAGAATTAATTAATAAACCGTGCATCGCTAGGTGTCGGTGCAATGCAGATTTAGATAAATGCAACACGCAGAAAGCAATGCAGGGCCCTAGTTTACTTCCCAAATTATATCATGAAGTAACAATGTCATTTTATCGTGGTTAAATACTCAGAGATTTACTTGAAAACATACAGGTGTGGGTAGACTTATATTTCTATAAATATTTTTACATAATCTTGATATTCAATAATTAATCACGGGTAAACAAATACCTTTTTATCTTTTAAACTTAAGTCATATGGGTAGGGATATAATTAAATTTATATATATATATATTAGGGTGTCCCAAAATAAAAAAATATTTTTTTTTTTAACGTCTTATGGGCTCAAAAGTTACTTCATGTTATAAAAAGAATCCTCACAAAATTTCAGCCAGATATCTTTAAAATTGAGCTATCACAAAGGGGGGTCCCCTTTCCCATTTAAAACACACGCAAAAATTTTTCATTTTAGTTTTTCGTTATAAAGACTATGAAAAAATTTTTTTTTCCAGTTTTGCCTAGTATGATTTTGTAGGAAATTAAATTCTCTACAAAAAAGTGCTGATGCATTATGTATGTCAAACGAACTGGGAAAAAGTTACGGGGCTTCGAAAATCAACAAAAATTTAGTTTAATTAGTGTCCAATTTTTTTTTATTATTTTTTATTTTTATTGCATCAAAAAATTTTTTTTCAAATTTTAACCCCTACGCTCTTGTAGGAAATTTAATTTCCTTCAAAAAGTATCTGGTATAATATATACGTCAAATGAATGAGAAAAAAGTTACAGGGCTTTCTATGTCAACGAAAAGTTTAAAAAATATTAATTTTTTGAACTAAAATGTCAACGGAAAGTGAACTTCATTTTTCGTTGACATAGAAAGCCCTGTAACTTTTTTCTTATTCATTTGACGTATATATGATACCAAATACTTTTTGAAGGAAATTAAATTTCCTACAAGAGCGTAGGGGTTAGAATTTGAAAAAAAATTTTTTGATGCAATAAAAATAAAAAATAATAAAAAAAAATTGGACACTAATTAAACTAAATTTTTGTTGATTTTCGAAGCCCCGTAACTTTTTCCCAGTTCGTTTGACATACATAATGCATCAGCACTTTTTTGTAGAGAATTTAATTTCCTACAAAATCATACTAGGCCAAACCGGGAAAAAAAATTTTTTCATAGTCTTTATAACGAAAAACTAAAATGAAAAATTTTTGCGTGTGTTTTAAATGGGAAAGGGGACCCCCCTTTGTGATAGCTCAATTTTAAAGATATCTGGCTGAAATTTTGTGAGGATTCTTTTTATAATATGAAGTAACTTTTGAGCCCATAAGACGTTAAAAAAAAAAATATTTTTTTATTTTGGGACACCCTAATATATATATATCATTTAAAATTTTTTTGTAAGCGTTATCGCGACCTTTTGAGAAAGAGGGGACATTTTGTTAAGGAAAGTAAGAGAGTTTTGCAACCCTCTTACTTTCCGGGGGATATGTTATGTCCAATAAATTTTTTTTATTTAATTTATTTTATTTCATAAATTAATTTATGAAACTCCTCTTTACAAAAGCACGCGAAAGCGCAGCGTCAGTTCTACCATCACTTATGCGTATAAAAGAAGCGCGACGATTGTTGCAATAACGTTTGACAAATAAATAAAAACTTGTCGTCGTTTTCCACCGATGACAACAATTTAATTACTCCCATCAAACGTCAACCAAAGTTTTTAAATAGCCTGAGCAATATGGCTCAGGGCCTTAGTTGACTATCAGATCTTGTGATCTTGAGCCCTACGGACCGCGAATAACGAAACCGCGAAAATTTTGTGAATCTTATTGCAGGAAACCGCGTTTGCGTCGAAAAGCTAATAAGACAAATTTTACCTTTTTTAATAAGAACCCTATTGCAGGAATCCGCGTTTGCGTCGAAAAGTCAGTAAGATTCTTAAACTATAATTCTATTGAATTCAGTCATTGCAGGAATCTGCGTGTGCGTTGAAAAATCAATAACTGAATTCAAATTATCTATTAAAAATTCTTAAACACCTATTGAAAATTCGGTTCGATTGTATAGTGATACAAAATAAAAATAAATTGTAATCCAATCTCGAGTCGATTCAGTTCTGCGCATAATAGCCCTCGGGCCCAACAAAGACGCATAATACGATAAAATTGTATTCCTAAAATTCGTCGGAGATGAATCTATGTAAGTATTTTTTATTTTTTAATTGAAATTGATGATTAGATTAGATTTAGATATGATTAATTTTCATTTGTACCATGTGATATAAATATTTTACTTGTTATTTCATAATATGTAATTATTATATATATTAATTATAATTTATGTATTTTGATTTTTTTTTTTAAAGTGAGATTCGCAGATTCGTCGATTCAATCGAAGGTTTAAAACACGTGGCCACAAAAACTAATCCTCGTACGGCATTATATTAAATTACCGTCAATAATGGAAGCAAGTCACGCGTCCGTGTTCTCTTTTGGACAAACATTGCTAAAAAATTTTCCTCGTTGATTCATTATCGTTGCGTATGTATTTGTGATTTTTTAAACATTAATATACACTTATCCAAAGAATTAAAGGAACAAGAAAATTTTATAAATTTTTTAGTGATTTTTGGAAGGCTGTATTTTCGTGAGAAATGATCGTATCAAAAAAATTGAAGCTTGCAATCTCTAGTTCGCAGATCTTCCAGCAAAATATTTTTTTGAGCCACGGTTTTTGCGAAATCATAAGAAAAAGGTCGAGACAAAATTTTTCTTAATTTTTTAGTTTTGTTTTTTTAGGTCTACGGGGCCGGGAAAAATTTTTTTTCAAAAAAACGAATTCATGTCTCGTTTAGGAAATTTATTCAGCTACAATTTGCTTTTTTTTGTTTCTCTGTACGACAATTTGCTGCTGAGATATCAGCCTTCAAATGAAAAAGGATCCTTTTGTCTTTGATTATTGATATCTCAGCAAGTAATGGTCACACAGTATTTTAAAGGGCAGTTTAATAAACTTGAATAAATTCTCTACAAGCTCCATTTTCGATTCTTTCAAAAAAAATTTTTTTTCATCCTTGATATCCATTTGAAAAACCCACAAAAAATGGCCATTTTCTGGTTTTTTAGTCAACTCATCGCTACTCTGCAATTATTGATAAAAAAAATAATGTTGCCAGGTAATTTTACAGCTTATTGTACCCCCAAAAACCCTGGAAATTTTCAGATTGATCCATTGAACCGTTTGTCCAGACCGATTGCTCAAAGTTTTACAAAACGATTAAAGGAACAAGTTTTGTTCCTTAATTTGTGTAATCATTACCAAAATGAAAAAATTAATTTTTTTTTTTATTTTCTTTCATTTTTGCGTTAGTTATTCAGTACATTAAGGTAAAGAGGAAAAAAAAAACTTTTCCAAAAAACGAGACCAAACAAGAATTTTTTTACATTTCTTTTTTTTTACGTTTTATTCGTGGGGTTATTTTTTTTCGTTTTTCGGAAATAAATTTCTTTTTTTTTCCTCTTTACCTTAATGTTGTTACGTTCTGGCTTTAATTAAATTTAAATAAAAATTTTTAGAAATTTTTTTTTTTGAAGTCTCGAATTATTTATTCGCTGCAGTGGGTGAATAGACGGTTCGACACTTCTTAGAATCATGATTAAATAATAAATTAATAAATCGATACTTTGTTAATGACGATGCATGAGACCCGGGCCACGACGATTCTCTCATAGGGAACCTGAGATGCAACGTTAACAGTTTTGATAATGTATTATACCAAGGAGCGACAGAATCAAGTCAGTCGATCACAAGATCTAGTAGAGCTAAGAACTCTATACAAATCCGCTGGCTTGATCCTGTCACTCGGACTTTAAGGCAAAATACATATATCTATTCGTTTTTCTTCAAAATACATTTTCCTTTTGAACTTTGGGCGCTGCCACTGGCAGCCCAATATTAATACACACCTCATACTGGGCGCCGTCCCCGGGAGCCTAATATTCTCACCTGCTTTGGGCGCCGACACTGGCAGCCCAAGCACTTCCTTCCTGACTTCCAAAATTCAGGCCGAGAAGCCGAAGGGCAGGTAAAAAGGCCCAACTACGTCGGGTCCTTGGTACGATCCATGAGGATCTCGGTCGTTCAGTTCACCAACGCCGCCGCCTAGAAATTGTTGCCGAGGAAGTTCTTCTCGATCCAGTGACGTTGGTTATTCCAAATTCGGGTATTGCGTTAAGTGAGGTTCGTGAGTTGTCGAGCTCTTGTGTTGTTGAGCTGTCCTCTTCCTATCCAGAGGAGGATTCACGGGCGAACCCAGTCTTCTGGACTGGTATCAGTGAGGGTTGGCAGTTGGATCCAATGGACGTTCCATCCGTCCATTCACCCAGCGGGAGCATCCCTTTCCACGACCCTCGTTACGGGTACTATTCAGAGGCCTATTTCAAGGCCACCGACCGAGACGAGTACGCACCAGCGGAGGCGAAGAAATTACGAAAAAAAGGGATTATTTGGGCCGACCTATGGGGCCCATAATCTCCACCATGGTAAGTCATAAAACTTTTTGCATAAAATAAAAGAAGGTCAACAGCTGACGCACCTGGGGTCTATCGACACCCTAACGACGTCAACCTGGTAAATTTAAAAATATTCTGTCTCATATGTTGAGAAGCCAGAATGTAACAATGTACTGAATAACTAACGCAAAAATGAAAGAAAATAAAAAAAAATTAATTTTTTCATTTTGGTAATGATTACACAAATTAAGGAACAAAACTTGTTCCTTTAATCGTTTTGTAAAACTCTGAGCTATCGGTCTGGACAAACGGTTCAATGGATCAATCTGAAAATTTCCAGGGTTTTTGGGGGAACATTAAGCTGTCAAATCACCTGGCAACATTAACCTTTTCATCAATATCTGCAAAGTAGCGATGAGTTGACTAAAAAACCAGAAAATGGCCATTTTTTGCGGGTTTTTCAAATGGATATCAAGGATGAAAAAAAATTTTTTTTTGAAAAAATCGAAAATGGAGCTTGTAGAGAATTTATTCAAGTTTATTAAACTGCCCTTTAAAATACTGTGTGACCATTACTTGCTGAGATATCAATAATCAAAGACAAAAGGATCCTTTTTCATTTGAAGGCTGATATCTCAGCAGCAAATTGTCGTACAGAGAAACAAAAACAGCAAATTGTAGCTGAATAAATTTCCTAAACGAGACATAAATTCGTTTTTTTGAAAAAATTTTTCCTCGCCCCGTAGACCTAAAAAACAAAACCAAAAAATTTAGAAAAATTTTGTCTCGACCTTTTTCTTATGATTCCGCAAAAACCGTGGCTCAAAAAAATATTTTGCTGGAAGATCTTTGAACTAGAGATTTCAAGCTTCAATTTGCTTTTCTAATTTTTTTGATACGATCATTTCTCACGAAAATACAGTCTTCCAGAAATCACTGAAAAATTTATAAAATTTTCTTGTTCCTTTAATTTTTTGGATAAGTGTAGAAATCGTAGATTTTGTTTAACAATCGTATTTTTTAATATTTTTATAGTTTATCACCATCACTGGTGCTAAAACACAACCTAACACGTATGTAAGCCCGTCCGATACCTTATCTCCGCTTCAATGAGTGATTTTATCATCAACGGATGTTGTTATCAGCTCAAATAATTCCAAATATGAGACTGATTACACGACAGGCGCTGTGCAATTAATGGCTATGAAAGATTTGGAAAATGTTAATGCTGTCGTTGGTGAATTTGTTAATTTAAAATTTATGGAATGCAGACATAATATGTTTTACATTAATATTTTTATTTTGCAGACGTCAAGGGATACCTTAAGCAGGAATTTCGACAAACATCATCTTATGGTGGCAGTTACGCTGCAGGGGTATTGGTCAACGAAAAAGTAAGGCTACCCTTACGTGTTATTGCATTCAACGTTTCAGACTTCGTAAAATTCCCTAAGGGATGTTGTTTAAAGTTCGTGGTAAAGCTATCACGCCTGCTGGTTAGTTTTCATTATTTTTTTTTTCATATTGTATAGCACAAATCGTTATATTTAGAAGTGACCTTGTTATCTATGTCTACAGCGGACATCATAATTTATATCATTGATCTTTTTCTGATTTGTAGACGGGCCCACTCAAATGCGGGTCGATTCCTTTGAGGACATTACTCATGACAAGGACACCGTTCCATTAACGCCGGATGAGCTCAGAACTTCTGGTATTCTATCTCCCAAGCAGAAATATGAAAGCAGTTCGTCGAAAAATGTAAACAAGCGACTCGCCGAGTAATTACTTGAGGTAAGTAATACGTTTGAGTATTATCTATGGGGAAGATAGATAATACTGATCTCATTTGCAGTCTGGTTCTTAAAATAAGGTTAACACTGTGTTTCTCAAGGTTAATTTTTAATATAACTTATTTTTTTAACTAATAATTACCTATTTTAAAAAGATTGCTTTCTACACGATGAAAAATTTCTACTAAATTTTACTATGGGTGCATCGTAACGCCGGACTATAAGAAAACTGGTACAAAATTTACAAGTGTCCCATAGTAAACGTATGCGCAGACTACATGATTGTGGCCTATGCACATACGTTTACTATGGGGCGCTTGTGAATTTTGTACCAGTTTTCTTATAGTCCGGCGTTATGATGCACATATAGTAAAATTTAGCAGAAATTTTTGACCGTGTAATCATCAATTAAGATTTTCAGTCTAAATTAAAATTAGTTACTGAATTCACATGATTATTATTTATGTTTTTAATTTATCGTTTAAAGTTTACATCAAGTATGTGAATTTATTTATTTTTTTTTATCTTAAATTTTTTATTTTCTCATTTTGTTGTCTATGAATAATTTACTATTAAAAATATCATTTATCGTATAAAGTGACTTTTAAAAAATACTATAAATGCTAATTGATATCTTATAATAATTGTGACTGTCAAAGTTGGTAGCATGATTTGTAATTATTAACTTTTCTCGGTTGAAAATATTATTATTGAAGTCTTGGTTTTCGCATAAAGGTTTAAATATTATTCATAGACAATATGCAAGTTTATTTACATAATTTGATTATAATTATTTTATTTTGTATTTTGGTTAAAAATCGATGATGCAATTTAATCACGAACAAAAAACTTGAAAGTACGTAGTAATTGAAATCGCACTTGGTTCTTATTTCAGTGACTAAAAATTTAACTTTGTTTAAAAAAAGTGTTCTTATTGTTTTTTTTTTAATGATAAATTATTTGATTATAATATGATAATTCAACAATTTAAAAATTCATATGCATATTTTGCAAGTTATTAAGTATTATTAAGTTAACTTGTGATAATAAATGTAGAGTAACTATATACATATGAATTTAATTGGCTGATATCAATATTATCTGTTGATTTAATAACTAATCGGTATTAATAATTATTACTCATTCAACAAATATTAATGAGACTTATAAAATGAAGATGTGTGACAATAAATGTTAGATTATACTCACTATGTTTAGAACGTAATTGGTAAATAGGTCAATAGTGATAAGAGTTATTATTAATTAACAAAAAATTATAAGCTGGTATTGTGCAACGGAAATAATTTAACGGGTTTGTTCATTATTTTACTGATTAATATCTTAGAGCTAAGTGTTTATTAATCATAAAATAAATTATAAACTGCCTTATTATGCGATACTTGATTTAACCAAAAAGTACTTAATTAAGTTAACATATAATAAGTCAAATTATTGATTGTATTTCGAATATTGTTCTTAAATAATAATAAATATGTTGACATTTTAATAAAAATAATAAATATTGGTGCTGATATATATTATGATTCCTTCAAGCTTAAATTTTTTACTTTTATAGCTTTTATCCCAAAATCTAAGTATGTCAATTTTTTAACAGCCCGGGAAAATTAATTTGTTACTATCAGGTTAATGATAGCTACATCCATGATCATCATTACCTGTTATACCTAAAATTAGCCCCCTACGCTCTCATGCTATCTCTCATAGAGTGCTATAACTCGAGTTTATGGCATTTCATACTAAATATTTCTGACGTCTATAAATAAGAAATAACAAATCCAAATATTAATCAGGAGACACGGTAGTGTCTCGCGCCAAGTACACGTTCAGACACATGTATATGTGTGAAGTGTCATGGCGCGAGCCTACCGTGTATCTATACCGTAGACATAGTCGTTTTTGGCTCTTCTTAGCTCTCATTTTTAAAAACTTTTTTAAAATAATAAATTTTCAGAAAATTCCTTCTCTATTCGAAAGATAATTGATTGTTCGTCTTAAAATTATAAAACTTTATTCATTTTAGTTATGAGAACTAATCTAAATAATGAAATTAGGCCAGCATATATTATAGCACCCCCAATTGAGACACTTTTATAAATTTTTTCACGCAAAAAGGGCACTGCCAGAGAATAAAAAGTTGTAAGAAATGCCATGATTTAGTAAAACATTGAAATTTTTTATAGCAATGGTTCATTTTTGCGCCATCAGCAGTGCTTCAGTCTGTATTTTTTACTAAAGTTTCATTGAGTTATATAGAAATTCTGATATAAAATTCAAACAATCCGTACTTAAATTATCGATATCATATCAGGAGATGACGATCAATAGAATGTAAGAACGTTTTAGATTTCAATGATACAAATAAATCCTTGTTAATGTCTAAGATGAACTTTTTTTTATTCACTTCGTATTCAAAGTTTACTTGTATTTTGTAAATGTTTCCTGATTTTATATACATATATAGATATATACCTATACCACAGAAATACCTATTTGTGGGTTGCTAAAAATTTTTTTTTATTTTCTTAAGTTCTATCTAGTTATATCCGCTAGGTGGTATCAAAATCGTATAATATTTAGCGCGATGACAGATACAGATGCTCCAATAGTTACTGTAGCTTGACATTGACGGTAATTTGATGTTGAAATCGCCTGAAATTTTCTGCCTGAATTTGCCGACAGTTTGACAACAAAAAGTGGAAAGAAAAATTTGCGGTTAATTTTTTCTCAATTTAAAGGTTAATTTTTACTACAAAAAAAAAATCTGTAATGTTCGTTCTTACCATTTCAGAAGGTAAGCATATTTATACATAAAATTATCTACAACTTGAGGATAAAAAAATACTTAACAATTTTTCAAGTCAAATTAACAATAAATTGACATAAAATTTGCCTGAAAATTGACGACAACTTTTTTCTAGTCAACTTTTGAAGTGAATTTGCATTCTAATTCGGGCAGTAAATTTACATCCAATTCAGTAGCAAGTTGCATATGAATTATCGTCAAATATGGAAAAGTCCGAAGTTGTCGGAAATTTGACGAAAAATTCAACGAAACTTTTGTAAGTAAATTTTTGCTAAAGCAAACTGTGCTATTAGGGTGTTGTGATTGGCTGTCTTTGACCGAACCTCCCTAATAGCACAGTTTGCTTTAGCAAAAATTTCCTTGAATTTTTCTTCAAATATCCGTCAACTTCGGACTAATCTGTTTTTGACGACGATTTGCATACAACTTGCTGAACAATTAGACGTCAATTTACCACCCGAATTAAAATGCAAATACACTTCAAAGAATTGTAGACAATTTTATGTATAAATTTGCTTACCTTCTAAAATGATAGAAACAAACAGAACTGACTTTTTTTTATCGTAAAAATTTACCTTCAAATTGAGGAAAAATTAACCGCAAATTTTTCTTTCTAACTTTTGCTGTCAAATTGTTGACAAATTCAGGCATCGAATTTCAGGCAATTGTAATATCAAATTACTGGTAATTTGAAGCTAAAGTGGCTATTAGGGTATGCACAAGGATATACATATACATATATATATTCTAATAGCCACTTTAGCTTGGGACCTTGAAGGTGTAACCTCATGCTGACGCTTGACGCTGGTTATGAGCGTCAAATTGGGTCACGTGGTTAATTTAGGCCGTGCTGCCACCTGGAAAAAATTTAGTAGCGTCAAATTGTAAAAAGCTAAACTCAAATTAGCTTTTTATTTTAAGGATTAAGCGAAATTTAGAATCTATATAATCGAACTCGAAGGTAATCGATATTGAATAAGTTAAGAATCTTGTTATTGTTTATTTTAAAAATAAATTTTGATTTAAACATTAGATTAAAGTTGTTTGCTTTCTTTTATAAAAATGGCACTATTTGAAGACTACCAAGATGTAGAAGCGTTGGAAGATGTAAGGGTTATATTACATATATAAAATCGAATGGACAATAATAACAGAAATATGTTTACATTTTTCTGTGTAAGACAATAAACTCAAAATATTTATTGTTTTTATTTTTAGGAAATATCACTAGTTTATGTTTGTGGTATATGTGAGGAGATTTGCAACAGTTATTTAGATCATAATTGTTTAAAAAAATATATAAATCATCATATCGATGAGAATCATTATTGCTATCCTTTACTAGGTTAGTAACATCAATTTTTTAAATTATTAAATAAATAAATAGTATTGCAACTAACAAAATTCATCGTTTTGATGTATTTAATTTAAAGAGGATGGTGTTACAATAATTCGGCGTGCTTTATTGGAAAATGGGCGTGAGGCAATAATTAAGGAGAAAATTTATTCAGTGAATAAAGAAAACAACAAAACCTCTGGCAATGTAAGTATTTTAAAGCTAATTTAAGTATGATGTTTTAGTATTCGACTTGCATAATAATCCCTATTAACAATGTTAATTTTAGTTTCCGATTCCTAATTCCAAAAATAAGAAGGTAAAAACAAAAGCGCAATTTTCTGTATCGCTAAATAAACGATTAAATGACACTGAAGTCGAGTTGTTAATAAATGAGGTGCAAAAAAGAATCCCTCTGTGGAACCATCACGTTCCCCTCCAAGAAATAAACCGAGAAGTTGTTTCAAATTTATGGAAAGAGGTTTCAATGGCATTGAAAGGTTAAAAAATAATCTAATTTTTATTGCTTTCCTTTTTTTTTATCTCACATTCACTTTACGTACTGCAAACTAATTTTGACAGGTAAGCTTAATGCTGAAGAATGTAAAAAGAAGTTTAAATATATTTGGGATACTCACCGTAAAATAATTCAAAATGAAAGCAAACCAAGTGGTTCATCAAGGGTCGATTTTACTGATGAATGGAATTATTACAGATGTTGTGAATTCCTACGAAATACTTGCTTAATTCGCCCGTATGTATGATCATAAATGTTAAATGACATGATATTATGTCGATAGAACCTTTTAATTACAAGTAAATATAAATTAAATACTAAATCGTAATTTTCAATTGCAGAACTAGAACAAACGTAGATCAACATGCTAGCGCTGGTTTTAATAACGAAGGAAGCTTTAATAATGATGATTCATCGAATGCTATGGACGACAATTTTGACGAAAGTACTGACCAGGATAATAGTAAATATGTTTTTTTCGAAATTACAAGTCACTAAGAAAATATTAAATAAAATTTCCTAAATTTTTTAGAATCTGCCAATAAAAAAGGAAAAAAACGTCAGGAAATTGCGGATTCTGTAAGTGCAATCAATCGTATCGCTGATATTATGAGTAAAGATGAAACACCAGTCACTCTACCGGAACCGCCAAAATTGGATCAAGTTGGTGGATTTTTGATCGGTATCGGCTATCAGTTACGACAGCTACCAGATGATGTCCAAGTGCAAACCATTATTGAAATTTTACAGCTGATACAAGAAAAAATTACCTATATGTACAAAATTAGTGAAACAAATAATTTACATAAGTATAAGCGTTAAAATATTAAAAAAGTTTTTTATTAATATTAAGCATTACATTTTTATGAAAGTTTAATATAAAAAATATATTTATCGATCAGTAATTGTTTTTTTCATCTATTTTTTTACTGCATCCTCTTTCAATTTTGAAAAATAATAATTACAAATTTAACCGTTTACAATATATTTAAAATTTAAATACAAGCCGATTTTAATAAATTATTGACCGTATTAAAAAAAAATGTTTACAATTTATACTTTACGATTATATTGCCAGGGAACAGCCCCTTCGGCATTAAAGTATTCACAAAATTCATCTCGAACAGTCACTGCAGATCTGCTACTGAAATTATTGCCATAAGCTGTTGTGTCTTCGAGAACAGAATCGTTAACTTCATGCCTCAAATCTCTAGAAATGATACCATCAGGGCGTTCTTGATCAATTACTAAGTTAGGTGGGTTGTAAACATCATCTTTGTCATGCTTGCGAAGCCAATTATGCAAACATATGATTTCTTGAATCATATCGATTGTATTCTCAACTGTAGCATCAATTGGTTTTTTTAGAATCCTCCATAAACTCACTATGATCCCGAATGAATTTTCAATAGTTCTGCGTGCTCGACTGAGACGATAATTATATATACTTATTTCTTTATTCAAACCACTTCTACCAGGATATGGTCGAAGTAAATAGTTTGTCAATTGAAATGCCTCGTCTCCCACAAGAACATATGGTAGAGGTATTCCATCTACAGTTAGCAAGTCTGGTTTTGGTATGTTCATGTCACTATTCTCAAACTTTTGACCCATTGCTGAGCTCCAGAAAATCCCTCCATCACTTCTTCTACCATAAGCACCAATGTCAACGAGAGTAAACAAATAATTAGCATCACAAACTGCCATCAATACAATGCTGTGACTATTTTTATAATTATAATATGAAGAGCCTGCATTATCAGGACACTGCAATAATAATAATAATAATAATAATAATAATAATAATAATAATAATAATAATAATCCACGTACCCGTGGATACTCAGTGGGCCCACCAACTGATCGGAAATATTCGATCACCCACTTACTCTACATGGATGATCTGAAGGTATATGCTCCTGATGAAGACCACCTTCAGACAGCCTTGAATATCGTAGGGGAGTATACACGGGATGTCGGCATGGCTTTTGGGTTGAACAAGTGCGCGGTCGTTAATCTGGTGAGGGGTAAGTGCTCTGATTTGCGCGAAGATATCGAGTTAGTAGATGGGAGCGTCATTGACCATCTTGACGCCGGAGAGTCGTACAAATATCTAGGGATTGACGGGAGTCCTATGCAGGATGTCTCGAAAATCAAAACGACTCTCTGCAGCGACTATGGACGGAGACTCCGGAAAATCTGGTCATCAGAACTTTCCGGAAAAAACAAAGTCTCTGCAACAAACATGCTTGCTGTCCCAGTACTACTCTACTCTTTCGGTGTCCTAAAAGGGACCCGAAAAGAGCTTAGAGATCTCGATATCAAGACACGCAAAGTCATGAACATCAATCGGAGCATGCACCCTAAGTCCTCAGTCACCAGGTTATACCTTTCCCGGCACATCGGAGGGAGAGGTCTACAGAGCTTGGAGTGTCTACATGATCGTTTGGTTCTGGGTTTAACATACGAAGTTGTCAATTTCACAGCAGATGAGAACGACTTCCTTATGCAGATTGTTCATAGTCATGAGAATCTGCAGAAGGGAGCGTTCTTATATAAGGCAGCAAGGTACGCGGCAAAATCCCTCGGTCTCGGAAGAGTAAACCCTCTTATTGAACTCCCTAAGGAGGAATTTAAGAGTGTCGTCAGGAATGCTGAGCAGCAAAAACTGCTCAGTACACACATGGACAAGTCCATACACAGCGTGTTCTTCAAACACGTGCGTGACCATGGCTTGTCCACCCAGCTGACGTTTTCCTTCCTTAAGTCAGCTGGCCTGATGTCCGAGACCGAAGGATATATTTTTGCCTGCCAAGATGGTGTAATCAATACCCTCGAATACCGTGCGAAAGTACTCCAGATGCAGCTACCCGACACATCGTGTAGGGTGTGTAAGCAACATCCTGAGACGCTTATGCATCTCTTGTCAGCATGTCCTGTGCTGGCAAGAAGTGCATACATCCAGCGTCATAATGCTGCTCTGCGAGTACTTTACTACCACCTTAGACATACGCACGGTATCGATAAAACACCAGTGCTGCCTTATCTGCCAGGAGATATTCCGCAAGTTGTTGAGAACGACCGTTGCCGCATTTATTGGAACGTGCCATTCGCAACAACGCGGAAAATAGATCACAACAAACCTGATATTGTGCTCTTCGATAAAACCACTCGTGACATTTATGTCATTGAGTTCTCAGCACCTGCTGAGTATAATATAACGGTTAAAGAAGAGCACAAACGCGAGATATATCAGGATCTCCTGTTTGAAATTGGCAAACTTTACCCCGGCTACCGTGTCAAACTTGTCGTCCTCATTGTTGGCGTCCTTGGAGGGATGAAACAGTCTTTTGTATCTGCATTGGCTAGAATACCAACTTGTTCAGCGCAAGTTGAGCTTCTGGCATCGAGGATGCAAAAGGCTGTTATTCTCGGGTCCCTCCGTCTCCTAAGGCAACGAAACTTGGCCTGCTGCGCATGCTGATCATCTTGTTGATGAAGCATCGCAGCAGTAACGATTTGGCGCTCAGGTGAGGACCTCGGTAGAGTCGGACTACCGGGGATAACCCCCTGAGCATTTAACTTAAAAAAAGAAATAATAATAATAATAATAATAATAATAATAATAATAATAATAATAATAATAATAATAATAATAATAATAATAATAATAATAATAATAATAATAATAATAATAATAATAATAATAATAATAATAATAATAATAATAATAATAATAATAATAATAATAATAATAATAATAATAATAATAATAATAATAATAATAATAATAATAATAATAATAATAATAATAATAATAATAATAATAATAATAATAATAATAATAATAATAATAATAATAATAATAATAATAATAATAATAATAATAATAATAATAATAATAATAATAATAATAATAATAATAATAATAATAATAATAATAATAATAATAATAATAATAATAATAATAATAATAATAATAATAATAATAATAATAATAATAATAATAATAATAATAATAATAATAATAATAATAATAATAATAATAATAATAATAATAATAATAATAATAATAATAATAATAATAATAATAATAATAATAATAATAATAATAATAATAATAATAATAATAATAATAATAATAATAATAATAATAATAATAATAATAATAATAATAATAATAATAATAATAATAATAATAATAATAATAATAATAATAATAATAATAATAATAATAATAATAATAATAATAATAATAATAATAATAATAATAATAATAATAATAATAATAATAATAATAATAATAATAATAATAATAATAATAATAATAATAATAATAATAATAATAATAATAATAATAATAATAATAATAATAATAATAATAATAATAATAATAATAATAATAATAATAATAATAATAATAATAATAATAATAATAATAATAATAATAATAATAATAATAATAATAATAATAATAATAATAATAATAATAATATAATAATAATAATAATAATAATAATAATAATAATAATAATAATAATAATAATATAATAATAATAATAATAATAATAATAATCATAATAATAATAATAATAATAATAATAATAATAATAATAATAATAATAATAATAATAATAATAATAATAATAATAATAATATAATAATAATAATAATAATAATAATAATAATAATAATAATAATAATAATAATAATAATAATAATAATAATAATAATCATAATCATAATAATAATAATAATAATAATCATAATCATAATAATAATAATAATAATCATAATAATAATAATAATAATAATCATAATCATAATAATAATAATAATAATAATAATAATAATAATAATAATAATCATAATCATAATAATAATAATAATAATAATAATAATAATAATAATAATAATAATAATAATAATAATAATAATAATAATAATAATCATAATCATAATCATAATCATAATAATAATAATAATAATAATAATAATAATAATAATAATCATAATCATAATCATAATCATAATCATAATCATAATCATAATAATAATAATAATAATAATAATAATAATAATAATAATCATAATAATAATAATAATAATAATAATAATAATAATAATCATAATAATAATAATAATAATAATAATAATAATAATAATCATAATCATAATCATAATCATAATAATAATAATAATAATAATAATAATCATAATCATAATCATAATCATAATAATAATAATAATGATAATGGTTTAACATAATTCAGATATACACATGAAGCTGATTCATTTATATGAAATCAAATATACCTGTATGTGTATATGTTTCCCATCGATAGCTCCAATGCAATGTGGAAATTGCCATTGCTTTTCGAATTCATCAGCAATTTTCAGCCAATGAGATTTAGTCAAAGGATACGGTAATACTTTTTCTTTGAGACAACTCCATAGAGCTTGACAAGTTTCGACAATTATATTTGCTGTTGTTGTTAACCCAACTAAATACCGATACGACATCGTTGACATTGAGTCACCAGTTGCTAGAAATCTAGAAATTAATTGTTATTATGGTACAATTATGACTACGCTAAATAAATTATCAACTATTTTTAAAAATTCTTTCATTCTTCAGCTGGAGCTGAAATATGCTCTCTTACAACTTTTTGTTTTGATATTTTCGGGCCAACTAAACATAGAAGCGCTTCAAATTTGACCTGTCATTCGGATGTAATTTTCAATTTTTTCAGAATACAAAGAAAGAGTTGGGAATATGGCCTCAAAAAAACCATAGTCTCACCTTAATTTGAATAAAGGATGAATCCAAAATTTTTTTTGTGTATATTTTTTCTACATTCATGTATAACTAGTTCATTGCATAACAAAGCACTAATAAATCTTTTGCTCCTGATTTTTTTTTTATTTCAGCTTCACGAATTATTTTTTGACACTGATAAATTCACAATTGATAATCATATTCACCTGCCATTGAAATTTTGATAAGTCACTTAAATTTGATGTAATTATTTCATTAATATTTAACATTTATTGTTGTCATAAGTTATTTATTTACTATTACCATGTGTTTTTATAAAAATTAGGTTAAGGACTATCTTCGAGGTATATCTCGAGATATCGACTTTCAATGTTCATACATTTTTTCGCCGCTGATTTTTTTAATTTGACGCTGGCGTTTGATGCTGGACGTGTTTTTATTCATTTTAGCTAGGTGGAGCTATAGTTTGACGCTGAAAGCTAGCGTCAAGCGTCATCATGAGGTTACAACTTGACAGTTATTTGACAATTGAAATTACCGAGATTTGCTGCCCAAATACGCCGACAATTTGAAAGCAAAAGTTGGAAAAATCAACTTAATGTGATTGTCTGACGGTAACACTTGTAGTCAAGTGGAATACAGGTTACAGACAATTTACTGTCATTTTAACCGTAACTTTGCTCTCCAACATTTTCCTTTAAGTTGGCTTCAGGCAACTTCTTAATATGGCAGGCAACTTCTTAATATGGCAGTGGCTTGGAGTTCACTTGCAGTTATGATGGCTATCAGGGTACTTCCCTAATAACCACTTTAGCTTGAAATTGACAGTAATTTGACATTGAAATTTCCTGAATTTGCTGACATTTTGACAGCAAAAATTGGAAAGAAAAATTTGCGGTTAATTTTTCCTCAATTTAAAGGTTAATTTTTAATACAAAAAAAAGTCTGTAATGTTCGTTCTTAATCAGGTTATGATATTTCCCTATCTAAAAATTCCCTTAGAATCCACTCAACTGCGACAAAAACCGCATAGAATCCTATAGACTGTATTGGTTTCTATGCAGTTTTTGTCGCAGTTGAGTGGATTCTATGGGAATTTTTGGATAGGGTTAGCAGTACGAAATTACTACAATTGTTGCCAAACAATTTTATTGTTTCTACAAGATAATACTATAAACAATATAGGCTCACTTGTCTTAAATTATAAATCGATTTCTAATAGTGTATATCAAAATCATTAACAATCAACATGACAAAACAAGACAAATCCTATCAAAAACAGATTCTCTGTATAAAATCGCGCCAAGTACACGTTTAAAATTTTTTACAATTAAGAAAAGATTCTTTTTACAAAAAAAATGAATCAAATCGAAAAAATACCAAGTACCTAATATAATTCGGAATCATGAAAAACATTTTCATAGAATTGAAAAGAAAATTGAAAAAAAAAAATTTCAATGTACTTGGTGTGCCTATAAACTGGAAAAAAAAAAAGAAAATCTAATTTTATTAGAAAATAATTTATATGCGAAATCAATTCTCGAAATTAATTTTGCTTGAATAAATTTAGTAATGCACACCAAGTGCATTGAAATTTTTTTTTTTTCAATTTTCTTTTCAATTCTATGAAAATGTTTTTCATGATTCCGAATTATATTAGGTACTTGGTATTTTTTCGATTTGATTTATTTTTTTTGTAAAAAGAATCTTTTCTTAATTGTAAAAAATTTTAAACGTGTACTTGGCGCGATTTTATACAGAGAATCTGTTTTTGGTAGGATAACAATATTTGCTATTTCTGAGAAAATAATTATACTAAACGTAACGTCTTTTTATTGACCAGGATTTTAGATATCATAAAGATGTTCTTATAATTATTAGTGATTTAAAAAATTTTAATTAAAGCAATAGAAATATTAAAAATAATTATGCTTGAATTTATCAGATATACATACATACATGTATATTAGGGTGTGCCAAAAAAAATCGATAATTTTTTTTTTTGACTCTCCCACGAAAAATTTGTTTGTCAGCCCTAAAAAAAAATTCAGTTAAAATTTCAGCCCTTAATTTCAATTTTAAGAGGTCCATCATCGATCTCAAAGTTTTCCCATTTAAAAAACATGGGAAAACTATTTTTTTACATTATTTATGGCTGCAAACTGTGAAGATTTTTTTTTTTGACATTATTGATCAGTGAACCTTCTTAAGCAATAAATTGTCTACAAATAAGTCCGAAGAATCAAATCTGTGCACTCAATATTTCGTCTATTAATGACGTTAGAATATGCGAATTTCACGAAAATTCGTTATTTTTACATCTGGAAACTAAACTGTTGGTTGTAGAAAAAAAAATTAAATAGTAATTTTGTAGTACATTTGATTCTCTACAAAATTGCCATTAAGAGCTTTTTTGTATGATGAACAGATCAACAGTTATGAGCTCTCGAAGTCTTATTATTTAAATTATTTACTTATAACAATTAAAATATTGACTATAAAAAAAAAAATTGAATGGTAATTTTGTAGTACATTTGATTCTCTACAAAATTGTCTTTATGATTTCATCTGTATGATGAACAGTTCAATAGTTACGAACTCTTAAAGTCTCAATATTTGAATTATTTACTTATAACAATTAAAGTATTGAGTATAGAGACAACAGTTATTTGAAAATTCGGTAAAAAATCCCATACACTACGAATATACGCGGAAATTTAATCTTCCAAAAAAACAGCGTCGATTCCCGCCTCAACCATCTCAATCGGTCAATTTGTTCGAGAGATATCGTTAGAGGAAAAATGGTAAAAAACTATTATTTCGGAAAGAACGGCATCCAAAAGTATTTTCGAGCTCGAAGAGTTCACGACATAGTTTTCGAGCTTAAGGAGCTCGAAAACAGCAAGAAGTTTTAGGGCTGGCCCGCAGGGTTAACCAATAGACAGATTTTTTTTAATTAAAACAAAAAAAAATTTATTTGTTTAGATTTTTGTAATCAAGGAATAGAAAAAGTAAATAAACAATCAACTATTAATGATATGACGGACTTGTTACGAGTTTTTTCATATATTTAAAATAGTGCTAAAGAATCTTGATTCAAATTATTCTCAACAGATAATAGGTTAAACCGATAATTTAAATAAATCTATAATTGAGACTTTTGGAGCTCAAATTTATCGAGCTGTGGAAGATTAAATTTCCGCGTATATTCGTAGTGTATGGGATTTTTTACCGAATTTTCAAATAATTGTTGTCTCTATACTCAATACTTTAATTGTTATAAGTAAATAATTCAAATATTGAGACTTTAAGAGTTCGTAACTATTGAACTGTTCATCATACAGATGAAATCATAAAGACAATTTTGTAGAGAATCAAATGTACTACAAAATTACCATTCAATTTTTTTTTTTATAGTCAATATTTTAATTGTTATAAGTAAATAATTTAAATAATAAGACTTCGAGAGCTCATAACTGTTGATCTGTTCATCATACAAAAAAGCTCTTAATGGCAAATTTGTAGAGAATCAAATGTACTACAAAATTACTATTTAATTTTTTTTTCTACAACCAACAGTTTAGTTTCCAGATGTAAAAATAACGAATTTTCGTGAAATTCGCATATTCTAACGTCATTAATAGACGAAATATTGAGTGCACAGATTTGATTCTTTGGACTTATTTGTAGACAATTTATTGCTTAAGAAGGTTCACTGATCAATAATGTCAAAAAAAAAAATCTTCACAGTTTGCAGCCATAAATAATGTAAAAAAATAGTTTTCCCATGTTTTTTAAATGGGAAAACTTTGAGATCGATGATGGACCTCTTAAAATTGAAATTAAGGGCTGAAATTTTAACTGAATTTTTTTTTAGGGCTGACAAACAAATTTTTCGTGGGAGAGTCAAAAAAAAAAATTATCGATTTTTTTTGGCACACCCTAATGTATATATATATACAGAATACATTATTGAAAATTTAATTACCATCTTTAAAGTTCAATAATAATTTAAAATAATAGTAAATTGCCGCCTAATGCATTAATAGCGACATCTGTGATATTGTCTGATAAAACGTATGACGAAATTGTTGATTATTATTTAGTCGGGATGGGCAATATTGAAAAAAAAAAATATCGTTAGAAAACATCGATAGTTGAGAAAAAAACATCGATAGTTGAAATATCGCCCATCCCTATTATTTACCCTCGCAGATTTGAATCACGGTGGAAACACGGTGGGTTTGTTCCATTTTACCACTGTGATTACGCGGTGTATCCACCGTGATTACACGGTGGCTTGACCACCGTGTATACACGGTGTTTCCACTGTGATTACGCGGTGGATACACCGTGGAAACACGGTGGTGAAATAGCACAAGGCCACCGTGGAATTACGCTGGATACACCGCGTAATCACAGTGGATACACTGTGTATACCTGGTGGTGAAAAGGAACAAACCCACCGTGTAACCACAGTGGATCCACGATGTTTACACTTTCACGTTGTACCCACCGTGATTCAAATCTGCGAGGGTATTTATAATATTCTACGAGTTTATCGTTCTTATCTGTAAACAGTGCAATTGTAATAACGATTAACTCTCAAGTACATCGTATTAAACATCGATATAGTAAATTAGAAATACATGTAGTTACTATATCAACTGATTAATATAAAAATAATAACATAAATGAGTGAATTATACATCATGTATTGACATGCATAGTTTATAGGTTAAACTTGGTAATCGCAACATTTATATTAATTAATTGTCAGAATTAATAATATTTACATTTAACGATTAAATTAAATAATCGTCTGTGTATTTTATATTGTTACATCACAAACGCAGAAAAATTACGAGATATTACATCATGTAAGAAATTATATTAAACATCACACGGTATGTATTCAAAATATTTTTTCAATCCACTTTGAACAAAATACAATTATATTTAATTAGTTATGAGAAGAAAAGAAAATTTAGATTTTATTTTTATTAGATAGTTGAGACGCCTGATCTCAACACCTACTTTCCCTTCCTAAGGGACATGTCAACACATAATTCGTGATATCACAGTGGTCCTGCTTATTTTATTTTTATTATTTAACTTTACTATACAATAACTTTTTAAGTATATTTTCTTAATAATGTTCTCAATTGATTATCGAAAGGGTCGAATGACGTTTGATTTTTTCAATAACTGAGTCTAATAATTACTTTACATAATTTATTTTTTCATTGTTGGATTGATATTGCATTTGATCCTAATTATTATTACGCTCATTGAATATTTTATTAACAAGTTTAAATGAACTCAAACCTTTATTTTTTGTTTTTCAGGTGGCCTTCAAACAATTCAATAAAGTGAACAACTATAAATTATTAAATAAAATTGAAAACATAAATTTGACTTGAACTTATGTAACGATTGAACTGACATCTAACTAAACTTGAATTTATCTGAAAATTGAACATTTATTGAAAATTATAACAATAGCTAAAACTTTTATTAAAGTATTAAAAAAACAACAACTACAATATAAAAAATAACTTACGATTTATCAATTTAAATAAATTATTCAATTTGAAATATTACCTTCCTCAATCCGAATAAACTAATACAATTATATAACACAAGCTTAAACTTATCTGAATATTAAACTTATATTTGAAGTTATAATAATAACTAAAACTTTTATCAAAATATTAAAAAAACAACTACAATATAAAAAATAACTCACGATTAGTCTATCTGAATACATTACTCAACTTGAAATATGTATTCTTAAAATAATATAATAATATTGAAAAAAATAAAAAATTACTGATTAAAATAATTTAACTCACTCAAACAAATAAGTTAGTCATACGAATATAAATACAAAATAAGTTCATAATAAAATAATCAAGATTGATTGTATTCAATTGTAACTTAATCATTAAAATAAATATTAATTTTAAAAGAACTAACGTTATTTGTACTTATATTTTTGATTACAAGTAAGCTTTTTTCCATGTAATAAAATAAAAATACACAATAAATTATACAAAATATTAATTTATTAACTGAAAACTAAAAACTAATTATCTCTTATTACTAGCAATTTGCTTATGTGCAAATATGGGACGGCGTAAAATTATACGAACTGCTGCAGAAGAAGAACACATTAAACGAATGCGACGTGAAAAAGAAAAGGAAAGACAACGTCAACGACGAATTATCAAAGCAAATAAACCACCTAATCATTTCTCTCCAATAAGATTACCTTCAGACGATTTCAACGCATGTTATATTGTAAATAATAATTCGGAAAATGTTACTATAACCCCTCTGGGCAATGCTAACTCTTCTTTGGATTCCGCTTCATATGATATTGTGAACAATATTGTAACTATTCCCTCTTCGTCAAGTAATATATCTTCTTCCACGTATTCAGAGAATGAAAATTCGATTACCGATCATTCACGATTAGAGTCATTTATACCCGAAGCAACTTCCATATTTACATCTAACAAACAACAGAATTTGAGATCCGATCATGATTATTGCTTTACTGCATATGACAGTTTTCCTCCATCAATCCCTACAACATTTTCAATATCAGCAGAATCAGAACATCAATATTCTGAAGATAATTGTCATTCTTCGTCTTTGTATGAATCGAGAACATTTGAAAATTTTCATTCTGATCATAATTATAGTAGATCAAACGAAGAATTGCATTCGGAAGCTTTTATCAATGATAATAATAATCGAAATCCGAATCAGCCATTGAGTCAAGTGAATGAAATTAACTTAACACTAACAAATAAGGACAATGAAATTCGAGAGCATTATATTGGTGATATGATCGTTAAATGTCATCACTGTAATGCAAAACATTTTGTTGCTGAAAAAGTTTCTAACAAATACTATTCTTTTAATGATTGTTGCCGCCATGGTGAAGTAGAATTAAATCAAACAGACCCTCCAGCATTATTAAAATCATTATTTTCAGGAACCCACGAAAAATCACAAAATTTTTTTGATCGTATTAGAAATTTTAGTAGTTCATTCTCTTTTGCTTCTTTCAATGCTAACTTAACAGATCTTTCTGCTCAAAGACGTGGGCCTTATTGTTTCAAGGTTCAAGGACAGATATATTATCAAGTAAATACTTCATTATATCCGTTGCCAAATGAATCTCCCAGCTACGGACAATTGTTTTTTGTAGATTCTTCTGAAGCAGCAGAATATAGATCCGAAAGAAATTTAAGTTGCGATGTTGATCTTTTGAACGAAATTTACTTGACATACGTCAACATAATGTTTTTGCAAAGTCGTATGAAATGATGAAAAACGTGTTAAAAGATAATTCTACAGTTGATTCAGAGGGTAATACAATTGAACCAGAATTAAACTTACTCTTTACATTAAAACCTGAAATGGATGCAAGGCGGTATAATTTGTGATGGTGGAGTGGAGTGACCCAGTGAAACAAAACAGAGGACACCTGTGATTTCTCTAAAACTAGTGCTACTACACTAGTTACTATGATTGTTACTTAAAACTATTATATTATTGCTATTTTTTTTTACACCTATTGACTTAATACTACTTATCTACTAATTATTATTCTTACATCTACTGGACTATCGTTTATGCTTTAAAAACTAGGACTAAAATTCTAAATATTATGTTCCTTTGTTTAAACAAATTAATTACTACTGTACTTATACTACTCTATTTATCTATTGACTTAAATTATGGTTCTATTTCATATGACTTATACTTTTGTATATAATATTCTTTTCATTTTCTTACTTTATTATAAACAGTATTATTTTACTTTAACAATGAGTTATTATTATTATTTATACTTATATGGCTGTGTTTTTAAAATCTAAGTCGAATGAATATACCGAGATATAAAATTATATGAATGTAAGGTATAAGTATGTGGATGCGCGGCCGAGCGAAAATTATTCCAAGTCCTGAGCACCAAACTCAAAGGAAATAAAATAAAAACGCTTATATAGATTTCAAATGAATCGTTTAAAAGTTTTAAGAGATTGAAAGAATTATAAAATGAACAGAAATACGAGAAGTATTGGTGAAGTTAAAATAAACTTTAATATTTTAATCATTCATTCTTTCATTTTCTATCCGTCCGCGCGGATTATCGTCGCTCGCACGGCTAAGTTCTCGGGACTTAGTGTTTGCTTAACGAATTCTTTTCTTTAAATTCAATTTTATCTTTGATAAAATTAATTTTACTCGATTTCCTTTGACTTATTAACTCGGGACTTAAAAAATATTTCACAACAGTAGACTCTCGATATCAACACCAGAGGGCGAAGGAATTTATTCCCGTCCACAGTTACGGCGGATAGTTATTATGATAAAACCGCGCATTTAAGCCCGGAAAGGTAACCTAGTTCTCCAGAGACGTTGTCTGAGAAGACCATTCACGGACAACTAATCGGAAACTCTCGTACCAGGCGTCCGACCGGACCAGGTAAGTGCAGTTTTTCATTCTCATGGAGGGTTGAGGGACTCCACCCTGAGGCCTTCTGCCGAGGGGTGGTGGGTATTTGGGAACCGAGTAGGTGAGGGTCTGTTGGAGACCATCCACTTACCCTCATGGGATGGGACTTCGTGTAGGGCCGACGGGGTAGTCGACCAGACTCCCCTGAAGCAACCGGGAATGGGGGTAGACCGCGATTTTAGACCGCGAATCTGTTAGGTATGTGTGTGTGTGTGTGTATATATTTTGTGTGACCGCGTAGAATTATTAATAACCAGCGGCATTTTTGTTATTAAACCGCGTTAAAAGTATGGATATTATTTTATTGTAAAGGTAGTAGAACTGAGCATCGGAGCTCATGTAAAAAAGGTTTTGTTTACTTTCTTATTTAAATAAAGTTTGATTATTTGTTTATTTGTAAAACTGCGTATAAATTAAAGACCCCTTTTGAACCCTGGACTCCGGCGAGTTAAACCAAGCAAGAAGGGGTAACTGTTTATAATTGTTTAACAAATTACTTATTCATCTAAGTTCTGATTTTCCGATATTTAAAATGATCTGTTCGTAATTAATTTGGGTTATATTTAATGTTTGAATTAATAATTTAATTTAAACCGGGTTATTTTTACTCGTTACAAATTTCCAAAGAGTAAATGAAGTTGCTGCAGTTTTTTTAACGACTGCTGATGGTGAAATTCCCGAATCACATGTGACAATTCAAAATAAAGCAACTAAATCTTTACAATGTTTAAGTACCATGAATCCTAATACTGACCCCTGGATTTATCCTCTTTTGTATCCTTATGGTGAACAAGCTTGGCATGCTTCTATATCATATAAAAATAAAACTAATCGAAGAGTTACCCGCGCTGATTATTATAAATATCATTTAGCAATCAGAGATAACTTCAATGTTTTTCTAATGGGGCGTCGTTTATCAAAACAGTGGGTAGTTGATAGTTACGTTAAAATTGAAAAAGACACATTAAATTATTGTAAATTTTATCAAAAAAAATTGCGAGCTGAATCATATCAAGGTTTAATTGATCACTTGCAATCGCGAAGTTCTAATAACAATTCAAGTTCTAACATCGGTAAAATTATTGTGTTACCATCAAGTTTTACGGGTTCTCCACGAAATATGATGCAACATTATCAAGATGCAATGTCAATTGTTCGTAAATTCGGCAAACCTGACTTATTTGTTACTATGACATGTAATCCAAAATGGCGAGAAATTACAGAAAACTTATTACCAGGATAAAGTGCTTCGGGCAGACCCGATTTAGTTGCTCGTGTATTTAATATAAAAAAAGATGCTTTAATTAATATGATCGTAAAACAGTCTATTTTTGGTTCAGTCATTGCATACAATTGGGTAGTAGAATTCCAAAAACGTGGTTTACCTCATTTACATATATTAATCACATTAATGAAAAGTAGTAAAATAAAAACTTGTGAACAAGTTGATAAATCAATTTCTGCAGAAATTCCAAATTCTGCAAATAATCCAAACCCATTCGATATTGTAACAAAGAATATGCTTCATGGCCCTTGTGGAGATTGGTGTCTTATTGACGGAAAATGTTCAAAAAAATTTCCTAAATGCTTCCGAAATGAAACAGCCATGGATGATAATGGATATCCTTATTATCGCCGTAAAGATGAAGGAATAACATTTACGCGAAATGATAATGTATTTGATAATCGATATGTTGTACCGTACAATTCGACCTTATTACAAACTTTCAGTTGTCATATTAACGTAGATATTGTATCTTCAATTAGAGCAGTTAAATATTTATATAAGTATGTTTACAAAGGTCATGACAAAGCAGCAATAACGATAAATGGGACGTTATCGAATACTAGAATAGAAACAGAGTCGAATGAACAATGTGCTTCTCACAGTGTAAATGATAATAATGTAAATGACTATGACGAAATTCGTAATTTTGTTGATGCTCGCTATGTTGGCCCTGTAGAAGCTGTTTGGCGAATTTTATCAAAAAATTTACAAGATAAAAGTCGTTCAATAACCCGTTTACCAGTACATTTACCTAATCAGCATAGTATTACTATTAATGACGATTGTGACGATGTTGAACTTCAAAATGCCTTACAGAAACAATCAATGTTATTGGACTACTTCAAATTAAATGAGCGTGATCCTAATGCTCGGCAGTACACTTATAGTGACATTCCACTTCATTACGTTTTTAAAAAAGATAGTAATACAAAAATCTCAAATTGGGTTCCACGTAAGAAACAATTCAACGTTATAGGTCGAATGTATTCAATAAGCCCTGCTCAAGTTGAATTATTTCATCTCAGGCTATTGTTAATTCATATTAAAGGTACTACCACACTGTTAAAAATTTCCATAGTAATTTTACTAAAATTGTGTAGGAAGTTTTTACGCACCACATTTTCGAAATTATGGAACACAGTCTTGTAAATTTACTATACAATTTATCACAACTCAATTTTAAACTATTACAAATCATCTGTCGCAAAAGTACTAATCATTTACTAGACTTATGTTTAGTAATATTGCTGTACATTATTTGTAATTTCACTAAGCCAAATGTTTCAAATAATTTTAGTAATTTTACAAAAATTTATTGTAATTATACTAGACAATTTATACCAATTTAGTTTAGAAAAATTACAAACTATTTGTTGCCGTATTACTAGCATTTAGTAAAAAATGGATTAGTAATCTTACAGTACAATAATTGGAGTTTTAGCAAACAAATCATATTAAATATTTTTAGTAATTGTACAACAACGTATTGAATTTTTACTACTCAACTTACATCAAGTCAATTTGAAAAAAATACAAACCGCTCGTTGCAATATTACTATGCATCGGGATATAACTTGCATAGCTTTATTTCAATATCAGACTGAAATTTTACTGAAAAAATTTGTTAAATCAATGAATGCTACAACAGCGTATTTTAGTGTTCAATATAAAATATTTATTGATTATTAATTTATTAATTATTTAACTAACAATTGAACATATGTCATTAATTATAACAGGGTTATCAATAATTTATATTATGAAAATACTAACTTAATGCAAACACAAATTTTAAACTTTCTTTGAAAAATAACTAAAATTAAAATTGTTTAAGATAATAAATACTTAAAATTTTTTTTAAAGTTAGGTTTAAAGTCGATAATATTTTTTTTCATGATAATCATAAATATTAAATCATAAGAATTTTAAGTATTTTATTTATTGGTCTCAGTATTATTTAATTGGTCTCAGTATTATTTAATTGGTCTCATCGGTCGTATCATTCGTGTCCACATAAATTCCAAGTTCTTCGACCATTAAAGTTACTTTGGGATGGATGTTTGTGGCTTTTCGTTTACCACCGCGTTTCGTTCCTTTTGGAGGGCAAATTTTTAAGAACAACCTGAAAAAAAAAAAATTGAAAAACTTCATTTTTAAAATAAATTTGAGGAATAAGTACTTTATGATTTAATGTTATTTATAGTTTATGGGGAAAATCGAATGTGTCAGTCATAATTTAGTACTTTTATCATTAAAGCTCCGAATTATTTAGCTTGCAATTGCACACCTCCATCAATTTAGAATATTGACAATAGTTAATGTAAATTTTTACGTTTGAAATTAGAATAAAATTTTGATTTCGCGATTAAAAATATTTTTCTAAACCAAAAATACAAATATAAATTTTAAAGATATTTGTCTTTTTTTTTCAAAATAATTAAAATGTATACAATTTTTTAGTACTCACCGTTGGATTGCTTCCAACGTCCCTTCAATATCCTTCGGATACACAAAACCAAAAACGTAGTAACTTAGAAAAGTTGTTAATATTCCATCGAGGAATGAATCAACGTGAATAATAATTTTTTTCTCAATTACTACCTTATAAGTATTTCCCAAAGTGAACAAATGTGGTCCTACAGGAATAAAAAAATATAGTTAAAATAGTTATAAAAGCGTACAAATTATAGAGTTATGCGTCAACGAATCATAATTTACGTCATTTTAGCAGTTCAAGTAGCAAAAAATGAGACTATTTATACAAAATTAAAAACTTTTCAACTAAATAAAATTATCATATTTTGCAAGAGTAATAAATGAATAATTTTTCAAAAATGAATACTTTCACAGTTGATGTTTCCGAAATATTTTGAATATCTATTTTATTCAAATTTAATTTTGTCATTTTCAAGTGAAAAAAATTTACTAAAGGAATTGAAAAATAAAATTTATTCATTTAAATAATAAATATTGAATATCAATGTTTTAAAGTCATAAAAATAAATATAATTTATAGTTAACCGATATAAAAAAATTTTATTTACCTTTTATAATCAACACTGGGTTAGCCACAGGCACATAATCAACCAATTTATCGTCATCTACATCCTCCTATGGATAAAATTTAAAAAATTAGAAAATATTCGAATTATGCTTATTTTGTATTCAAAGTTATAACTATTATATTATCGACTTACATCAATGAAGATATAAAGATATTCTTCTTTTTCTTTCATGAATCTAATAATGAATCCAATTATAATATTTAGATAAGGTTCATCATTTTTGACTACATCGCAATGAGCCTTGGCGCTCTTTAAAATTCCACGAGCATATCGTTCATCTCCAACGGGGTTGGTACTTTTCTTTTTATTTTTTTTATCTTTAATTTCTCGATAAATTTCAGTATTTTTTGACCAACAGTTTATCGGTTTCGCCAATGTATCAATAGATTTCTTCCAAATTTGATAAGTATCTTTACCTAATAGTAAATCTGCATGCTTAATTACAACTTTATGATGATTAAAATGTGGCCATTGATCAAAAAATGTTGTTAAATCTTTAGTTTTGTGAATTTGTCTTCTTTGTAAAAAATAAGTTTCACTTATAAGTTTTAAATCATCATTACTTATATCATTCGAAGATTCGTAATGCTCGATAAGTTGTAAACTCTTTTTTTCTTGAGTATCTAGAGTTTCAGATGACGGTAAACTGGGCAAGTATGATACACATCCATACTCATCTTGAGCCTTAGGTTTTTCTGTAGATTCATCATCGGAGTCATCTAAACTGAAAGATACTTTAGACGTGCTCGTAGATTGTCCCTTTTCATAATTGACACCATAATATATTGTTTGCCTGAGAGCTTCCATGGCACCATCAACATTTTTATCTCCAATTTTAGAAGAAAATGATTTTGGATATGTATTTATGATCTGTTTACTGATGTTTTCGGCAGTTTTACGAGACGTATTTTTCAAATTATAAATCATGTATGCACTTACGATGTGGACCCGCGATTTTCGTTCTTTAGGTTCTAAAGTTTTGCCACTTTTTAAAGCAGATTGTACGTTAATCGAAAATTTTTTAAAAATTTCAGTCAAGTTATCACTTTGACACAACAACGATGACGATGAATTCGATGAAGTAGTGGCTTTTTCTGCTGAATGTAGTTGTAAGCTTTGTGAACGTGATTCATTGCCTGTAAAAATAAAATTATTTAATTATATCCACATATTTCTGGATTTGGATGAATTTAATGAATACAGTTTATTTTTAAAACTAATCATTACTAAAATTAGAATTGATGATCTCTTTGTGTTATCAATAAATAAATGACTAGATCTGAGTACTCGTAAGTAATTGATCTGAAAACACAACTGAGTTAAGCAAAAACTTAATTATTTTGGCTGTAACTTTCATAAAAAAAAAAAAATAACTAACCTAAGGAGAATAAAATTTTTTAGTTTTATGATTTTTTCAAAATTTTTTTATCGTTATTAATATTATAGAAACAACAAGTATAAATTTTTATTTTAAGTGTAATTTGAATTTATTATATATAAAACATGTTAATTATTGAATATATAAATGAATGCGGAATCGTATTAGTAAACTATAAGCCCGAGACAATCAATTTCTATTTAAAAACTCAAATTAACAACATACTTTAATTAGAATCCTAAACATTGTTATGAAAATCTTTTGTAATACATTGTTTAGTTCTTACCAGTTGGTGGACCAGAAATAATCATTTGTAAAGCGTTGTTGTTCCATGGGATTCCATCTGGCACTAATGTGAGTATGAGTTGCCCTTCAGTCGTGTTTGCTAAGTCCATCAATATCTCGTCTTCATCAATATCAGTAAAATCTTCGATATAAATCTATATAAATAAAAAAATGCTAATATTAGTAAAGAACAAAAAAATTGCAATTTTTACGGGAATGTTTTACAATAAGTTGTGATTAAAAAACATCTTTAATTACGTAAAAACATAACTACTTATAAGTAGTATAAAAGTAGTATAAATATATATATTATACATGTATATTAGTTTTAAATTATTTATTATAAGTAAAAGATATACAATAAAATCAAGGATGAACATAGCGAGATTTAGTAACAGTGAATTTGATAGAAGAAAATTGAATGACTTTGCTAAGAAAAAAAATCTGAAGTAAATGGAATCTACATTACCTTATATTTTTCGTTTGTAAGTTGTAATTTATTTTTTGCAGCCGATATAAGCTCATCCATTGAAGCAGCTTTGATTATTTTTCGTTCTTGCGGCTTATCATGACGACAGACTTTGAATAGTGCCGCCATAACTTGGTCTCTATTGTATTGTACAATAAAATTATTTAGTTTTGAATGTTTAAATCATATTTACACTATCTAATATTTTTAAATTTTATCAAATCAATTTTTTTCTAAATTTTCTTTTATATTTTAATATTAATAACTAAGTTTCATATTTTAGCTGATAAACAATTTGAATGAAAACTACTCCAATATTTATTATCAATTCTAAAATGTCCAAAAGAATTATGAATTATATTGTAGAAATGCAGAGAAAAATAATTGAAAGAACAATGTTTTTTATCTGATAAATATTAATTCAAGATAATTTATATTCTTATAAGCCATGCTCGACTAATCCAAATTTAGGTTTTACGCAAGTGAAGAAATTTAAACGATAAATATGTAATTTTTCAAAACTGGCTAGTTGGTTGAATGTCAAGCATTTGTAGCCCAAAATTTTTCCCAATTTATACGCGCCTAAATACGGTACAAATTCGGTTGCTAAAACCTCTAATAAAAAGTTAATTTCAATATCATTATATAGTATTAAACAAATTTTTCCAACAACTACTTTATATTGATACCCTTCTTTTGACACGAATAACCCATCCCCACAACGATAAGAAATACCATTTTTTAATATCTCATTACACTGCATAGTCTCTTGATGCAAATGCATGGTTGACAGAACTTGTTGGATATTTTCATTATATAAGCTTGAGTTAAATTTTTCGGTTTTTTTTATTTCAGTTTCAGAGCTCATTTCTCCATCCGCACGGACGAAACATTGATATGATTCGTGTTTAACACTAATAGATTTCGTGATGTTGATAAAGTTCAGCGAAGACCTTGTCGAGCTTTTCATGAAACAATGCTTGCTCTCACAGCGTAATGTCCATGTTTTCATTAAAGGTCCAAAATGAATAATAAGTTCTGGATAGTGCATCAAATAGTGATGTTTTGGGCGAAGTGGCAGTGTAAATAATGTTTTACGTAAATAAATATAATCATGAATAATTATTTGTAAATAGAAAATACAATTTTCATGTATCGCAGGAGCACAAATAATTTCAACTATTTCTGAGAGTAGTAAAATGCATTTCCAAGTCTCATCATCAATATCATAAATTTTATCATGAATCAATAGCGGCAGTAGTCGAAGAAATTACCATAATTGACAAGCAGCTCCTGAAATTCTTTTAGAGCTTGGTGAAACAGCACATAATTTATTACGTTGATCCTCTGTAGAGTATTTAAAAGATTCTATTCTTTTATTCAATAATTTATACGAAAACCAATTTTTTTTCACCAGATCATCAAGAAATAATTTGAGATCATATGCAATAACACCTTCAAAAACGTCGTGACCTAAACAAGGAGGCAAGCCAGGAAGACAAACATGATAAAATTCTAATTTATTAAAAGCAGAATTACGTTTGATTCCTTCAATTAATAGTGGTTTTTTATGCGATTTTTTAATTATTTTTGAATTAAATTTCATACGGCACTGAAGACGTGTGATAGTTTTGTTGAACGTTTTAATCGTTCTTCTCGGATAAGTTTTAAAAATTTTATTACCAGAATCGAATGATTTTTTCTGGATCAAACAATACCGACAAAAATATGGAGTTCTGCTAAAATTCTCTACAAAACCTCCTAATGCATGGCTGCCTAAATTATCTCCGGTTATAAATACCAATGATCCTTTGATGAATTGACCTGGAGAATATTCAACGCCGATGGTTTCAATTTCCTTTAAATCTGCAACAATTTTTCCGAAAACTAGAGCATGATCGGAAAATTTTTCTTTACACAATGCTACCAGATAAATCGAATTTACGTGGGATCTAATATTATCTGGAAAATTTCCAATAGTCAAATAAACTGCAAGAATTTTATATTTTGATTTAGCCGAGCCTAATGGATTGACTGTTTCGAAGGCATCTTGATATAAAATTAGCTTTAGACTACCTGGATTCTGTTTGAAAAACATATTCTCTTTAAATACAGTGCCATCAGTAAAATCTCTTAAAATTCTAGTATTGTTTTCCGAGAGATTAAATTGTAATTTACTTGTCAGAGATTTATTATAAAATAAATTTTTTAAGGTTTCTTTCAATGGAATGTAATGCCAAAAACGTTTCTTGCCGTTTACAGAAGGTAATGGAATTTGTACGGGATCTACATACGGAAAATGTTTTTCAAAAAATTTTCGGCGCTTGAAACTAGTCCCCAATGAATCATGAATATTATTGAATAGACTACTTTTTAAACAAGAATCAATCACATCATTTATAGTCTCAATTGGTAAATTTTTTCTTAAATTATTTTTGATTATCTCTTGATTTTTGTCGCTCATTTCACATATTTGAGAAGCAATAAACTGAACTGTTGAGGCCGGTAATAAAAATTTAAATTCAAGTTTTAAAAAGAAATGAGCTAAATTTGTCAAGAAAACATTTTCTGTATTATTTTGTTCATAATTTGAAAAATTTTCGTTCGAAAAATATTCTTCAGCAACCAAATTATTATTAATATTATTATCATAAGAATCGGTTACACAGATACTATCGTCTTCACAATCATTAGAAGAAGGTAATTGAGATGCGAGTTTTCCTTTTTTATGATATTTTGTAAGATGTGATGAGAATGAATTGATTTTATTATAAGTCTTCTCACAGTTTGAATAACAACATCTTATTGTGGTGCCATCATTAATGTGCATTTTTAAATGTTTTATCATTTGTTGTAGATTATCGTACTTTTGGGTACAGAATTCCACTGTACAACAAATTTCCTCGGATAAGAGTATATTATCAATAATATCGGAATGCACGTCTTTGAATATTTTGTTATTATGGAAGCGATGTACATGGCTTTGCGAAGATGTTAAAACGTTATAAACTTTATCACAATGATCGAATCCGCAAGGAAATTTATTATTTAGGCTCGAATGTTCTTTAAGATGTCGAAGATAACAATTAAAATGTGGATGACAGAAACTACAAAATTGACAATAAAACATTTTTCTCTGTACCTTGTATCAAAACCAATCTTTGATTAAATTACAATAGAATTGACTTCTAGAATTGCAATAAATATTGACTACTAAAGATATGTGATTACATAGTTCTTTACTTTTTTACTAAGCTTGATAAAAAGACAGTAAATTTCAAATATAACACTAAAAAATTGTTTTTACTCAAATGAATGAATTAAACAAACAAACAAAACTAATACAATACAAATATTAACCGATACTTTTATAATCTGTAAAATATAACAATTAAAAAAATATTAGAACGAAAATATTATTTTCGCTCAAACGATTTATATAGTGAATTATTTTTCATTTTCCAGAGATACAATGAGCTTGAATATATATAGATCAAAAAAATTTGTTTAACATAGAATGATTTAAAATTTAATATCGTCACTTAGATTTAATGGAATAGCTACAACTTTTATTAAACTGGAATGAATAATTTTTTTTTCAACTTATTTGTATAAAAAATTCTCTACTTATGAAATAAAATATTGATAAAAAAGTAAAATAGAAGATATGCAACAGATTTTAAATCAAAGAAATATAATTTTTCTTTTCAACGTTTCGATATAAATAAATTCTCTAGTTATAAAATAAAATATCGATGAAAAAGTAAAACAAAAGATATGCAAAAAATTTTGAAACTAGGAAAAATATTTTTTTTTTGACTTCTCAAGGTAAGAAATTCTCTAGTTATAAAATAAAATATTCATAAAAAATTGAATAAAAGATATGCAAAAAATTTTCAAACTGGGAAAAATCATTTTTCTTTTCATCTTTTTGGTATACATAAATTCTTTAGTTAAAAAAAAAATTTTGATAATAAAGTAAAACAGACGATATATCAAAAATTTTCAAACGCGGGGAAATTAACTTTTCTATTTAGCTTCTTGATATAAATAAATTCTCTAGTTATAAACTAAAATACTGATAAAAAATTAAACTAGAAGATATGCAAAAAATTATTTTTCTGTTTAACCTTTTAATATAAATAAATTATCTAGTTATAGAAGAAATTATTGATAACAAAGTGAAATCGAAGAATGCAAACAAACGATAATTATCCTCATTACTATTTTATGTAATTTAATTGTCTTAAACAACATCACCTGAGATCATGATTGAAAATAATGACCTCGAAAAAAAAATAACCGATCTATTATTTTATCAAAAAATTAGAACTATAAATTGTGAATAACTTACTTGACTTCAGCTATCAATAAAATAATTCGTTGTATCTAGTTTGTCTTTTTCACTGTAATATTTTGTACACGTAAATTTCACAATTGATACATAGCACTACAACATTGATAATAAGACGTCACACGTATGAACTGCACTTGCTTTCTGCCGAATTCAAATGAAACTCAATAGCTTCGATTTCGTTTGACAGAGAGGATGCCGTGCGTGAGCATTTGTTTTTAAGGTTAACTCTTTGTCCCGAAGTGGCGCGCTTTGTTGAACTTTGAGTATACTACACAATAACGTGGCCAGCACGTGGTACGTTGTAAGTGCTTAGCCTTAAAGACAGTAACCTGATACTATTGTTGTTGTGAGATATAATACCTTCTCACTAGCACAAGGAAACTTTTTCAGTTCTTAAGCAAATATACACGTATATTCATTATTAATGATGAAAATTGTATTAAATATAATAATTTCTCAACAGTCTTAGCTTATTGTAACAGAAGAATTTTTTCAACTTTTATTATTGTAAATAATTGATAGTAATTATTTTTTTCCGGTTTGTTTTCTGTAACCGAAATTTTGGTTTCATTTTTATTTTTTTTTGTTTGCTTTTTATGCTTCTAGAGCTAAAATTTTTATTTTCACTATTGACATTCATAAAATAGAATTCTATTTAAACATTTCTTAATATTATACCTGAACAAATGATGAGATTAATTTATTCTTTTCAAGTTCATGGCATACTTCTTCAAAAAACAATTAAAGTATTTGCTTACATTTTGTAACCGTAAGACGGTTAGGAATAAAAAAAAATTGAAAAATTCATATCTTTATATTGATGAAGTCTATTTCTAAATGAACTATTCGAATTTTCGACAAAATTATGAAACTCGTTGCTTTTATTTATTAAAAAATTTTTTATTTCCTTACATCGTCGTATAAAAATTTTTATATTAATCAACTATTTTTTTACAACTTCATTTAGAAAATAATGCTTATTCAGCAATGTGTTCTCTTGAAAATTCGTCTGATAAAAAAAAAGGTTCATTATTTTTTAACAAGCTTAAAAATTATAAATAACTTTAATGTAAATTATAAGAGTATTTCGTATTTTTTTACAAGCCAGACAATGCCATAGTTTAAGAGAGAAACAAATACAGTCGAGTCGCATTATGAGAGCGCTCGATGTGAGTCCGTAGATAGGAGTTTTCCATACTCACTCTGCACTTCTCCACACCTCTAATCACCCTCTGCACTGGACTCATAACGAGAATCGACTGTAGTCTTATAACGAGGTTCGGCTGCACTGATAAAAAATTTATCTTGAACCAAGAACACCATTCTGAAGAAAATGAAATTCTTGAGTCAAAAAGAAAAATTCTTAAACCAAGAAAATTTTCTTGAACCAAGAATTAAATCTTGACTCAAAAATTTTTCCTCTTGGCTCAAGAAATTCTTTTTCTTCAAAATGGTGTTCTTGGCTCAAGATTCTTCCTCTTAAGCCAAGTTAAATTTTTTATCAGTGTGTAGATATATATATATACACATTATTCCACTACACAAGGCGCATAGATCTGAATAATGCTTAACGGTGCGGGCGCTACAAAGCATCGCACAAAGATGAGACTAAGAATATAAAATAAACATGATTTTTTTTACATTACGACAAAAATTTTATAAAAAAGTTTAACTTTGAAAATATCAATTTTAATACTGAAATAAAAATTTTTTAAACTCGTACAAAGATTCTGTAATTATAGAGATACGCATTTTTTTATTTTTGGTGGTTTTTTGGCTACTTAAATTACGCCAAGGTAACAACTTTTCGGATTAAATTATATTATTACATAAAAAAATAGATCTTGTAAGAATTATAAAGTATAATTTTTAAAGATTATATAAAAAATATGTGAGACCATATTTCTTTAAATTTTACTTTCTATTAAGCATCACGTCATAGTATGAAGCTGTCATAGTACAGTTGATGTTTTCTTTTCTCTCGTGTAAACATAAACAAATGCTATAAAGATATCTGAGTCACGCGAGCGTAAATATCAGCGACAATTTAACACACTTAAAGTGGACTTACCGAAACTAATTTGGATGATATCTATATAGATCACCGGAAAATTATCAATCCCATTATATTTGTCTATTACGTCGAAAAGAATCAATTTCGAAAAAAACTGATAATTTTTTTATTTGGGTACCGGTTTCTTTGATAATTTGTAAAGAGAAAATAAGAAAACAAAAATTCGTTATTTCATATTCAGAAACAACATATATATTAAAACATTTTAATAAAAAAAAAAATTTTTGTTATAATCTATACTTCATACTTGCAATTCAAGTATAAATGTTTGCTACTAATTTTACTTAGAACTGCATTCAAATTAAATTTTAAATCTGCATAAGTCACAATTTTATAAAAATGCAAAATAAATATACCAAGTTTTATACTTGAAACTACACAGCAGAATTAGAAAATTACATAAAAGTATATGATTGTAAGAGACACTTGTGAAAATATAAACAAACGTCTAAAGTAATTAAAGTTTTACAATTTTTCAATCAATTTTTGCAATTTGGATTACGTATTTCAGTTAGTCATTTTTTTGATAACTGTAGTAAGATTAGACTACAAATAGGTATGGAAATTTTACAAAATTTTAGACTTGAAATTACAAACAAAAATTATAAAAATACATATCGCTCATGACTTGAAAGAAATTTTGTAAAAATGCAAACAGAATTTTCAAAAAAAAAGTAATGATTTGTAAATTTCCTGTAATTGTAACTGCAAGTTTCGGTTAGTAATTTTACTATTAATCTTGGTAAAATCAAAATCCGAATATGTGTAGAAATTTTGCAAAGTTTTAGACTTGAGATTACAAATAAGAATTGTAAAAATACATAGCGCTCATGACTTGAAAGAAATTTTGTAAAAATGCAAACAGAATTTTCAAACAAAAAGTAATGATTTGTAAATTTCCTGTAATTGTAACTGCAAGTTTCGATTAGTAATTTTACTATTAATCTTGGTAAAATCAAAATCCGAATATGTGTAGAAATTTTACAAAGTTTTAGACTTGAGATTACAAATAAGAATTGTAAAAATACATAGCGCTCATGACTTGAATGAATTTTTGTAAAAATGCAAACAGAATTTGAAAAAATAAATAATGATTTGTAAATTTCCAATCACTTTTTGTGATTGTAATTGCAAATTTCGGTTAGTAATTTTACTATTAATCTTGGTAAAATCAAAATCCGAATATGTGTAGGAATTTTACAAAGTTTTAGACTTGAGATTACAAATAAGAATTGTAAAAATACATAGCGCTCATGACTTGAATGAATTTTTGTAAAAATGCAAACAGAATTTGAAAAAATAAATAATGATTTGTAAATTTCCAATCACTTTTTGTGATTGTAATTGCAAATTTTGGTTAGTAATTTTACAGATAATTGTGGTAAAATTAAATTCCGAATATGTATGGAAATTTTACAAAACTTTAGATTTAATTCTACAACTTTGAATGGTAAAATTACAACAAGTTTCTGACAAATACAAAAAATTTGTAAAATTGCAACCTGCTTAGTACTCTTGTTATTACAAATTGCAATATTACTACGAATGGGTTTGAAAATTCCAATACAATACGAGAGTTTGTAATTTTACAAAGCAACTGCTTAGTAAAAAAGTAGTAAATTTACAAAAATTTTTAACAGTGTAGTTTCGAAAATCTTAGAACAGTAAATGGAGTCCCTTATGATACTTTTACAACTGCATGTCTAGCAGCCGGACTTATTGAAGATGATCAAGAATGGAGAAGAACGTTATCAGACGTAGTCATATGGATGATGCCACGACAATTGCGTTGTTTATTTGTTCGTATATTAATTCACTGTCAACCTCTTCGACCAAATGAATTATGGAATGAGTTTAAAGAATCTATGTCAGAAAATTATAGTAGAAATTCAGGGATAGAAGGAGAACACAGAGCATACGTATACATTAATTCTATGCTCAATCGTGAAGGTTACAGTCTTGCAGCATTTCCCGACATGCCACAGATTAGTGAAATCGATATGGAAATGATTAATCAAGAATTATTACAAAGTCTTCCACAAGGTAATTCACAATCATATTATGATAAACTTAACGTTCAACAAAAAGAAGTAGTCGATTATGTAATGACATTAATTAATGATGAAACATTGGAAAGATCTTCAAATTGTATTTACATTGACGGTCCTGGAGGTTCTGGAAAAACTTTTATTTATAAAACGTTTGGTTTACCTGTACCAATGTTCTCAGATTCATCTTCAAATATGAAGCCAAATTCTAAACAAGGGCAATATTTAAAAGAAACAAATGTTTTTATTTGGGATGAAGCGCCAACGGCACCTAGGTATGCGTTAGAAATAATAGACCGAACTTTACAACATATTATGAATAACAATATTCCTTTTGGTGGAAAATTAATGATTTTAGGTGGTGATTTCCGACAATTACTCCCAGTTCAGCCTAATGCAACTAAAAGTGAAACAATTAATCTCTCTATAAAATTTAGTTCTTTATGGAAAAAATTTCGTATATTTTCATTAACTCAAAATATGCGAGCATTACCGGAAAAGATTGAGTTCCTAAAGTTTTTGTTAAATATTGGTGACGGAACTTTTAACAACGTAAATGATGAAATATATCTTCCTGATATGTGTTTTACATCAAATGACGATAATATGGTAGAAAATGTGTACGGTAGAATAATCAGAGGTAAACGTTATGATGAACTTTCTACAGTAGTTATTTTATCGGCCAGGAATATAGACGTTGATGTCATTAATAAAGAAGTAATTGAACTTTTAGATTTATCAACCGAAAAAGTATATCCAGCTATTGACAGTACTGAAAATTGTGATGATGGAAACATGGATGAGACCATTTTACCTGAATATTTGAATAATTTAAATCCTCCTAATTTTCCGCCGTATGAACTTCAATTACGTAAGTATTTAATAGTAATATAAATAAGGAATTTGAATTTAAGTGAAGGTCTTTGTAATGGTACAAGATTAATTATTTTAGAGTTAGGGAATAATATTATAAAGTGCAAAATTTTATCAGGTGACAAATCTGGCGATATTGTTTTTATCAATAGAGTAACGTTGTATTGCGATAATACATATCCATTTACATTTAAAAGACGGCAATTCCCCATAAGAGTGGCATTCTGTATGACTATAAACAAAGCACAGGGTCAAACATTTGAAAAAATTGGAGTTTACCTCACGAAACATATTTTTAATCATGGTCAACTGTACGTTGCTATTTCACGAGTTAGGTGTTGTTCAACTTTACAGGTGTATTTTAGTCATGAAAAGCAGGATAAGATCGTTAAGAACATTGTTTATATAGAAATTTTTTCATAAATTTTAGTACTATAGTAAAAAATTTTATCTTTAAATAGATCTAAATTATATTTTTTCAAAATTAAGGTAGTTATACAGCAGACGTTTGCGTGAATGTAATAAAATTTCGAGTCGCACCACACAAGCATTCATAGCTTATTATGACCCATTAAATCCTAGGAAAATACTAGGAATTATAAATTCTTTATTCTTATTGGTTCCTATAATCAGCATTGAAAAGCTGTACTATCCTCGATACTGAATTTATGTTAAGTATTTACGCGAGGAAAACGTATTTTCTTAAATAACCAATTGATAGATTTTATTCTCTGAAGGTCCACTAATCTGGAGACTTGTCAACTTCGTCAGCAGTGGCTACTAATACAAAGTAGAATTATATTATACAGGTTGAACCTATATATTAGTCATAGTACAATTTTAAATTGCTAAATAAATATCTAAGCGTAAAGCTGAATTATTTTGTTTTAATATCAAAATTACAAAAATTCTCAACACAGTAATATTTAATTTATATCATTACATTAATCACATTAATGAAGTTAGAATACACGTTATGAAAAAAATTAATGGAAAGCAAAATGAACAAACAAAAAACTAAGTTATTATTATTAAAAAAATAAAGAATATGCTAATCAGTTAACATAAATCATTAAATGACATTATCACATAAAATTAAAGTACGTTTGTTACATCCAATTTTTAATTAATTAAGTGGTATTAAAATGCAGTTAACGAAACAGTTGTTCTTAACTTAAAAAACATAAGAAATGTTGAACATATTATTTATAAATTTTCAAAATCTAAATTTTTCAAATATTTATATTATTTGATTTGATCTTAATTATTATATATAGATTTATTATTAGTATAATTATTTTGGAAAAACTACACGTAATCCGTGAAAAAAAGGCGCAACACGATTGCAAGCGTCCGTGTTGGTCTATCTTCGAATGATAAAACATGCAATTTATGAGAAAACAGTACAACAAAATCGTAGTCGTACGTGTTCTAATTCCGAATAAACACACACATAATTCATGAAAAAAAGTCACAACATGATTGCGAGCCTGTAAAAAAACTATTATAAATAATCATATATAAATATATATAACTCAATCATATATAATTATATATGAAAATTATTCAAATATATTCACATATAATTATATGTACCTTTATATTAAATTATATATAGCGATATATAATCATACATAACTATATATGATTAAAATTCAATTGTGAATGAGAAAAATTTATGTGAAAGTAAAATCAAAATTTCTGACAAACTGAAGCTACGAATTATCCTACGAAGGATTTTATTATAATTTTATTTATTTATGAAAAACTGCATATAATCCGTGAAAAAAGGGCGCAACACGATTGCAAGCGTTGGTGTTGGTCTATTTTCGGATACACATATAATCCGTGAAAAATGGGCACTACACTATTGCAAGCGTACGTGTTGGTCTATCTTCGAATGATAAAACTTACAATTTATGAGAAAACAGTACAACAAAATCGTAATCGTACGTGTTTTAATTCCAAATAAACACACACATAATCAATAAAAAAAGAACACAACATAATTGCAAGCCTGAAAAATTTTTTTTATAAATAATCATATATAAATATAGACAACTCAATCACATGTAATTATATATGAAAATTATGTAAATATATTCACATATGATTATATGTATATTTATATTGAATTATATTTAGCCATATATAATCAAATAAAACTATATGTATATGATTAAAACTCAATTGTAAATGAGAAAAATTTATTTAAAAGTAAAATCGAAATTTCTCACAATCTGAAGCTACAGATTATCCTACGAAGGATATTTCTAATTTAGAAACATATTCGATCACTAACTATAAAAATCCTGGATTACGCTGGGATTGATTCAATGCCCTTCGGTTTATATATTCGTACGTTACCAAATCGCCTGTATTATGTGAATAAATAGGACGTTCTTACTTACCGTATTTTGTCGGGTACATATATTTTAATTGAATTTTATGAAAATCCACGAAGTTTCATTAAACTTTTCATAAATTTATAAAATTTTATCAAATTTTATGGAATTTTTTGAGATTTGATGAATTTTATTATTAAGACTTACGTATAATACCATAAAATTCAAAAAATGTTTATAAATTATACCACAAAATTTTATAAAATCCTATAAAATTTCATAAAATGTATCTCTAGCTTTAAGATATAACTTCTCCATAGTTTATGAAATTAAAGAATATTAACAAAATTGTATCTATATAAGTTACCGTTTAATCCTAAAAATTCATTTCAGATTGATATGTACTTTCTGGAAAATGATAATGATCATTAATATTCATATTATTAGAATATCTCGGAAATTATTCGTACAGAATTCGATTCATTATTAAGTTGTTTCATATAATATGACGGAACAAAAAAGTTTAACTCCTCACAGATATCCTTAAATATTACTATCATTATTCGTATCAAACTTCACATCAAATTTTATGTAAAATCATGTATGAATATACATGATTACCCATAAGATGATATATGAACATTTCTTTATTAATTGATGCAATTTCAAGTTATCTTTTCTAATATGAAAACAAAAAAAAAGTAGTGGTCTCCTTACAGACCTGATTTTATTTATAATCATATATGATCATGTGTCAGCAATCATAATAATATATAAATATATATAATAATATATAATCACCCTAATTGAAGATATTAATTATAAAGTATTGAAAAGCAGTCGCTTCGAGCAAACTGTATATCTCTGTATATAAACAGAACAATTAATGCTATTGAAAAAAAATTCAAATTTTATCATATAAAATCTTCTCAATCAATACACTGTAAAAAATCACCGGGGTAAGTCCAAGCGGTGTAGGTGTTAAAATTATCGGTGTTAAATTTCCCCCCGAAAGCGGTGTGAAAATAACGCCGCCACCGGTGTAAATATTCTGTACCGGTGTTAAAATAACGCCGCCACAGGTGTAAATATTCTAGACCGGTGTTAAAATAACGCCGCCGCTGGTGTAGATATTCTTTACCGGTGTTAAAATATTTTACCTTGTGAATATTTTCATTTACTCGATCACTATACTTGTTAATAAATGATATTTTTTATTAATTTTCCTAAAGAACTGACATTTTTTGTGTTTTATAATCCTTGAAGTTAATACTCAATTTACCCCGCTTTTACACCGGTTACCCCGCTTTAACACCGGTATTTTTAACACCGGTGTATTACTCCTCCTACACCGGTGTAATTTCATTTTTACACCGGGCGGAGTTAAAACGCGTCCATTTTTAACACCGCTTTTTTTACAGTGTATGCTTATATTATTATTCATAACTATATATGAATTTACTATGTATAATTATATATTAATATTTATGATTAAGTATCAAAAATTTTTTTCGGGAACGTACGTGTTGGTTTATTTTTGGATAAACTTACACATAAACCATGAAAAAATAGCACAATTTGATTGCAAGCTTTCGTGTTGGTCTATTTTCAAAAAAATATACACATAAAAATTATATTTAATAAATTTTTAATTTTTTAAAATCTTGGATTGACGATATCTCGCAAACTGATCAATATATAAAAAAATCTTACTCTTACTTTTCGATTCCATATTCAAAATCTATAAAATGGAGTACAGAAACGTGAATAAAAATTTTTGTATTGGAAGGAGTATTGAAATCTTGAGCACTAAGCGAGGTATCGAAAAAATCCGTTCTTACTTTTTGTTTTGACTTGGCGAGATTTATAAAAACTCGCCTTTAATTTCTAGCGTCGTAAGAATCGCAACGTTGCTCCTACTATTATTTAATAATACTTTTATCAATAACTTTTCGAAGTATCTATCATGTTGGTATGCATCAAATAGGATAATGCAAAGGGAGGATTTATTTATGTGTGAGTGATAACAAAGATCATTTACACCCGCGCGCTTGCGCGCGGATATCATTTCTAGTGTCTTTATAATGAATACAGTTTTACCTCTTAACCCTTTCTTTTTAGGTAGATTTTTTTAAAAATCTAACTATTGTATTTGTCCTCATGGTCGATTTTTCAAGGAATTTCGTCATAAACTATCATAATTACTTGAGTAGAGTTCAAAAATACCATCCGTTAAAAAATTTATATATGTATGTATTGAGACAATGTGAATTGTCATCTTCTCCCTCAGCCTTGCGGTTCCCATTTTTCCCCGTCTCGTTGCCGTCTGAAACCACCTAAAGCTAGTCATAGTGCCATGGTCACATGACTAGTTATCACCTAAACGCATGACCGTGAGGGGAAGTGGGGAGCGAGCCCAAAAACTCAGCCCTAAGACCCTACGGTGATTGAACTTGACTTCGATCCTGGTTCCGTTAACGTTTAGGCGTTCCTATTATTATTTAATATTAATTGTTATACTTGCGATATCTACGTATTTTATATTTTGTAAAACGCATATTTTCCTGGCAATTAACTTGCAACATAGTATCTTTTGTATTGTTTACTAGTTATTAATTATAATATTAAATTTAAGTACATTGAAAGTATTATACGTTACCGGCGACATATTCGCGGTAATAAAATTAAATTAAATACTAAAATCAGTGTACGATAAGGATTTATTCCACGTGGCCACTACTGCGTATCCTGCGTTCCAGCCAGGACCACTAATATTGTATTCTGCGTGAACCGTTATTGTAAGTAATTGAATCTATTATAATTGGCAATAAAATTGCACATTGTCCTAATAAATTCCCTATTTTATTCATCACCTTATTCTATCCTTCTTTCAAAATACTGGTGAGATTATTTAATACGATAAAATAATTATTAATTAAGTTAGAAATAATAAGTAAGTCAGCTGTAAGAAAGCAGCATAGAAATTATCAGCCGTGAGGTAAGTTGATGAGGTTTTTTTATTACGTTGCCGAGTTTGAATAAGTGCGGGTCTTTGCTTTGCAAGAACCCCAGCCCACTGCTCTGTCCAAGTAAAATAAAATTTGTTAGAGGCCAGCCTAAGCCAGGGTTCAACCCGCGAATTCTGGTGGCTGCTGGTAAAAATCGTGAAGAAGAAAAGCGATTTGTCTCAGTATATATATATATTAGGGTGGTCGTTAAAAATTAAATTTTCTCAGGCGCCCGATAAAAAGCTTCTCTTAAGTGAAAAAATACGGAGGGAATTTGGTTTTTTCGGTTTAAGTAAAAAGAACACGTGCCTCAGGACGATCGAAGTTCTTTTTTCGATACAATCGCGGTTTTTTTAAAATATCTCATGAAATATGCAGAATAAAGGAAAAAGTCATAACAACAATTTTGTAGGAAATTAAATTCTTGACAAAAAAGGTCATGTTAATTTTTTTAATAAAACGTGTATTTATGAAGATATTTTAAAAAAACTTTTTTTAGATCTGATGAATTGAGCGTTTTAAGGATTACAAATTTCGAAAATAACATTTTTCTAAGTATATAGAAACTGTAACAAGCATTAATGATTGATATGTTACGAGTTACAAAGTTGTCTATATTTAAGAAAAAACGTTATTTTTAACATTCGTTATCCTTAAAATGCCCAATTGATAAGATCTAGAAAAGTTTTTTTAAAATATCTTCATAAATACACATTTTATAAAAAAAATGAACAAGACCTTTTTTGTCAAAAATTCAATTTCCTACAAAATTGTTATTATGACTTTTTCCTTTAATCTGCATATTTCATGAGATATTTACAAAAAACCGCGATTGTATCGAGAAATGAACTTTGATCGTCCTGAGGCACGTGTTCTTTTTACTTAAAACGAAAAAACCAAATTCCCCCCGTATTCTTTCACTTAAAAGAAGCTTTTTATGGGGCGCCTGAGAAAATTTAATTTTTAACGACCACCCTAATATATATATATATATATATATATATATATATATATATATATATATATATATATATATATATATATATATATATATATAGTTATGTAATATAACGGACTTTTGAGGACACGATTGCGTCTACAATTCTTATCCGATCTTAATGAAATGTTCTACACTTATTTTATGTGTAATTACCACGGTTAAGTTCGAAGATGGGCTGAATCAGTCAATTAGTTTAGAAGTTATGGCTGTTTGAAATTTTAACGATTTTTCGAAAAAATCAGTTTTTAATCACTTTTAAAGTCCATATAACTTTAAAACTAAAACTCATAGATCATTTCTGTAAAAAGTAATTTAAAGCTTGACTAACAAGCTTTAATTTATGACCTTAAACTTTACATTTTGACCATTTCTTCCAATAATTTGATAGCCTTGAAAATTTTAATGGAATAAAAAAATGTTGAAAATATGGTTTTCAATCCACATAACTTATGCTTGTCCCATTATAATCCGGTTTCGTCAGTTGTATTTTATTGTGCACAAAATAACCTGTAAATTTCACTGCTATTTTATATTTTAAAAGTATTTCTTTTATTATTTATGATGTATCGAATGTACCTCTAATCCCTATGATTATCACTGGTCTTGTTATTACGATAGCACCCACAGTTCTAATCGGATCTTAATGAAATTTTTTACACTTATTCTATAGGCGATTACCTTGATCAAGTTCAAAGATGCCCTGAATCGTTCGAATAGTTTTGAAATTATGGCTGTTTGAAATTTTCATGATTTTTCGTAAAAATCAGTTTTTAATCACTGCTAAAGCTTATGTAACTTCAAAACTAACATTCATAGACAATTTCCGTAAAAAGTATCTGAAAGCTTGTCTAATAATCTTTAATTTATGACCTTAAGCTTTATGTTTTGACTATTTCTTCCAATAATTTGATAGCCTTGAAATTTTTAATGAGATCTAAAAATGTTGGGAATATGGTTTCTTATTCCACATAACTTAAGCATTTACTATTATAATTAAATTTCGTCAGTTGTATTTATTGTGAAGAAGTTAACCTGTAAAATTCACAGCTATTTTATATTTTAAAAGGATTTCCTTTATCACTTATGTTGTTTCAAACGTACCTGTACGTCCTATAATTATAACTGGTCTTGCCATCGTAATAGCAATTACAATTATGATCATATTAAGTAAATTTTCTATATACTTTGTTTACGTGAAGGTTAGTTTGGTACATTGACTATATAATATTTTGTCAAATCAACTATCTGAAGTTCTCTCTCGGAAATAGTCGTTGTCTTTTTTTTTACCCTCTCTCTTAGAAATCAAGCCTAATTTCATATCATGACTATACACTAACATGAATCACAAGATATGTATGTATGAAACTTTTTATATAGATTAATTGGAAAATCTACCTTCCATTTCGGCTGCCGAATGGCCTTTTTTTTAATTTTTACCCGTTTATGACTAAGTATCCGCCCTGATTAAAAAAAATGATTAAAAATGATTTCACACGTTAAATGTCCATAAGAGACAGGATTAGAAATGATTTGAAGGATTAAAAAGTATTTAAAATGATTAAAAAACAAATCATTTTAAATACTTTTTAATCATTTTATTTAATCAGGGCGGTAGTATCTAAGAACTTCCTTAGATAATATAATCATAGACTAATATGATTATCCTAGTGTTAACCTGATTACATCTTATCCTAGCCTATAGTACCTGCCTATAGAAGACGGTAACCCCGTAGAGGTGCATAACTGCTGTATCCTCTTCCTACGACACCTGCTCGTAGAAGCGCGTACCTGCCGCGATATTATCCTACCATACCTGCTTGTAGAAGCGCGTACCTGCCGCGACATTTTCCTGCAATACCTGCTTGCAGAAGCGTGTACCTGCCGCGACATTCACCTACAATACCTGCTTATAGTTGTTTCCGACAATTGTGATACTAGACTCACAATTGTCTTAGCTTGTAAGTACATCTTTATCTGCACTAGTGAATCCACAACTCTCAGGTAAGTATAATAATACTATAATTATAGCTTCTCCAACTCCCAGTGCATATTCTTCAATTAAATTATACTCATGTGGCTTGTCATGCAAATACCTAAAATCCATATTTATTATATACCATCTGTATATAATCTGGCCCCACGAATCCCGATCCTTTATATGTGATTTAGTAACATATATAAATATCAAGGTCAAACGGTCGTCTGGTCCCTACGAACCGGGTAATACAGGGTCAATTACCAAATAAATAGCAACAATGCTAAAAAGGACACGGGCCCATTTAATTTAAATGGGTAACGGACGGTTGATTCATCCCTCCTATAGGGGTTGGACCTCAACTTCGTTTCAATATATATTGTAACGGGTTTTTCACCACCGGGAATCTACCGGAGTGAAGTCCAAATACACTTACGATTTTTGGCAACCTTGTTCAAAATTATTAGTTGAGCGCCAGGTGATTTTAATATCACCAAATAAACAATTATCGAAATCGGCTCAGGGTGGCGGATCGAGGAAAGGTCAGGCACTTAAGATTACGATAAATAATCAATCAGAATTAACACAAAATAGTTAGTCGTATATTAAACAGAAAGTAATTGATCGGTATCACAAATTAAGTATCGGTTACAAAAAAATATAAATGCCGTTGTCGGCTTGACTCGATATAAACAATATTATCAAAAAAAAAAACGTAGTTGATCGAAAACACAATTAGTTCATTGCTCGGAGAAACACAGTCGATTTACGAAATTAAAATAATATAATTTTATTGTCCGGAGACACACATACAGCGGAAGTATTAAAGAAATACTTGACGAGTGACGTCAGAGTAGTCTTACACGGCGAGGTGACAAGACTGCTGTTGCGAATGAGACACGGATAAGCCGTAGTTCTCAGAATTGCTCGAAGAAATAAAATAAAATATGAAATAATATTTTATTTCGGTAACGTGTTAAATTACACGATCAAATAATTATTACGCGTAATTAATTATTTAATTTATTATTAGTACGTACGCACTGCACTTATTTATTAATTATTGCACTCGTACACTTTGTTCAGATTCGCGCCGATGCTTCGGCTTGTTCACTTGTTCACGAACTCAGTTATTGTCGGTCGCACTTAATTGTCGCGAATTATTGTTCGTTGATCAAACTCGGATTGATCTTAAATGTCGTACATCGAATTGTTCAAACGTCGGAATCGAATTCTGTTTATTTGGTCGGGTCGAATTGTTCACATAAAAAAACGTGGCCGTTCAGTACGGCGTCTATCCCGGATCTTTCGTGACAATCCATGCGTCGGATCGCTTGCACGGTCGAAGTCGAAATTTTTGCTCATAGGTGTCACCAGATTGGCTCACCGGATAACTATTTATTTTATTTAAATAATTTTAAACCTCGGGTCGATGTCGAATTTTTTCTCATGTTACAATATATACATTAGGGTGTTTCATTTTAGAGCAACATTTTTTTTTATCAAGTCCCACCTGAAAATCTTGTAGTCGGTGGAAAAACAAAAATTTTGAGCCGCATGGCAGCTCTTAATTCCGATTTTAACCCGTTGCTAATCCATTTTTTATTTTTCCCATTTAAATAACATTGAAAAATAATTTTTTATAACTTTTTCCTTCCGCTCACCGTATTAAAATTTTTTTCTTGCATTTTGACGTATGGGCTATTGTAGAGGACTAAATTTGTTACAAAAAAAGTCCTTTAAGTCGAGTCCGTAACTCGATTAGATTTCTACACAAATCGCTTCTTAGATTAAAATTTCGTAAAAATAACCCTTAATCTCATCTAGCACCCAAATTATTGATGATAGATAAAAAAAGTAAACAACAATTTTGTAGAAAAATTTTAAGCCCTACAATTTTTTCAATCAAACGATCTGTCGTAACTCTCAAAGTTTAGTAACTACAGCCTCTTAAAATATAAAATCGAGGAAAAATTTAGTTTTTACGTTTCCAAAAACTAATTTAATCGATCTACGTGAAAAAGTCGAACCCAGAATTTGTATGTCATCGGATTTACGAAAATCTGACGGCAGTAAAATTTTTTTAACCAGTAAATCTACAGATAGTACTGGTTTAGTAGGTCTCATATATTAAAGAAACTTTTGTTAAACTATCCAAGTAACTTGATTATTTATGTAAGGTCTCAAATTCATGCACAACTAATGTAGAATCAGTATTTATATGACAATTTTTCGGTTCGACTTTTTCACGGAGATCTATTAAATTAGTTTTTGGAGACATAAAAACTAAATTATTCCGTGATTTTATATTTTAAGAGGCTCTAGTAACTAAACTTTGAGAGTTAGGATAAATTGTTCAATCACAAATTTGTAAGGCATAAAATTCCTTATCTACAAAATCGTTTCTTACATTTTTTATCCATTATCAATAATTTGGCCGTTAGATGAGATTTAGTGTTATTTTTACGAAATTTTAATCCAAGAAGCAATTTGTGTAGAAATCTGATCGAGTTACGGACTCGACTCAGAGGACCTTTTTGTAGTAAATTTAGTCCTCTACAAAAGCCCATAAGTCAAAATACAAAAAAAAATTTTTAATTCGGTGAGCGGAAGGAAAAAGTTATATAAAATTATTTTTCAATGTTATCTAAATGGGAAAAATAAAAAATGGATTAGCAACGGGTTAAAATCGGAATTAAGAGCTGCCACGAGGCTCAAAATTTTTGTTTTTTTCCACTGACTACAAGATTTTCAGGTGGGACTTAATAAAAAAAAACTTTGCTCTAAAATGAAGCACCCTAATATACATACATATATAAATTTTTTAATGAATGGTATTTTCGAACCCTACTCAACTAATTATCATAGGTCGTGACATAATTCCTTGAAAAATCGACCATGAGGACAAATACAATAGTTCGATTTTAGAAAAATCTACCTAAAAATTTGATTTTAACAACTCCATGTATGGATTCTTGAATATTTTAGAACCGAAACAAGCACGAGCTTACACTTTAAAATCGCTCAGTATCATCTTAAAAAGAGACACGCGTTATTGAATTTGACTGATTTCAATATTGATATAAATTCCGACTCCGAAGATTATTGGAAAGAAATCGTTAATATAAAAAAAGCTAATGGTGAACTAATGTTTAAGAATCTAAAAAAACATATACTTTCTACTAGTTTTGTCATTTTAAAATGTATACGTTGAGAGAATTTTCAGTGACATTGAAAATGCATCAACTGATCACAGAAATAACTAATCAACTGATACATTAAAGTCTATTTTAATTACTAAAAACTTGTTATCCAAAGATAGTGATATTATTAACTTTGAACCAAATAAAGAAATGTTAAATACTAATATTTGGGATGAAAAGACGTTTAAATATTAGTATATTTATGTATGTTACGTTATGACTTTTATAAAAATTTTAAATGTTACATTTATAAAAATGTTGCTGTATACATTATAGAATTTTTAAATGAAACAAAGAATTTCATTTAATAATTAATTATTTTGTTCATTTTATACTGTCAATACTGTATATCGTATACCGTTTTTTAATTCGTGACGGAGACGCGAACACATTCGGTAAACCGTATGTGGTCACCCACGTGTTATGAATAATAGATAATAATAATAATAAATGACTCAAAATAATAAGTAATAATAAATACAATAATAGTGTGCCTGAACCAGCTCCTCAGGCTGGGTTAGTGCACGAGGGTGCCAGCCCGTTTTTACAAAACGAACAAAAATACTAACAAATCAGGGGAGAGATCACGGGACCAAATTTCGAGCGAGAATGTATGCACCAAACAGAAATATAACCAAATAAATATAATAAATAAAAAATAGTAAGGAACGATTATTACTAAAATATATCCAGGAAATAAACAAACAAATGTTGGCTATCGCTGGAATCCTTTTATATTATTCAATTTAAATATATTTATAAATATAAATCTAATAATATATTACAATACTAAAAATCATTTACTAATCATTAATTCTTCATAATAAATTTCAACAAATTATAATATGCATATTACAGTCAAATAATAATAATCAAAACCAAATTAATTAAATTATCCACTAGGGGATAAAATTACAAATTACAAATTTTACTTATTACCCCGATAAAAAAAGATTTTGTCTAAACATATATGATTATATATGTTCGTATATATGATCATATATGATTATATATAATCATATATGAAGTTATATATAATCATGCATGATTATATATGGGGTCATATATAATTATATATAATTATATATGACCCCATACATAATTAGATCTGATCATACCTGGCTGTTATAAGCCTATATATAAGTCTATATAAATCGGTTTAATCGTCAATAGTAGAGATTTACATAAATTAATTATGCCAAATATAATTCGATACTTTTCAATTTTAAATATAGTGATAGTGAACTTTTAGCTATTGATTCGATTGACAACCCATAAGTTTAATTCTTTGATCCGAAAAGTATCTATAGTATAGTCTGAAAATAATTTTCTTTAGTTTTGATGAGATTATTTCTTATCAATTGTGACAAGTTGAGGATTTGTCTATGCTTTTTGAGGAGTCTAAACTCTTCCCTCTATCACACTCAAGTCGACGAACACTACTAACTTTATTGCACTTGTGCATTAAATGTAAAATTTGTCCACGTTCTTCTCTAAAACAAATAAACATTATTGAAAAATGAAAACTTTGATTGATAGATTATAGAGTAGGTCGCTTCGTTTCCGGCGAAAATATTTTTTTTCGTTGCTCATCAAGGAAAATATTGTTTTTTATACTGAAACAAAATTCCTGGCAAGTTTGAGCTCTTAATTCCAATCCTAAGTACTTTCCATTTGATTTTGAAGATTCCGCATTTAAAATACACGTAAATTAAATTTTTTTTTTAACTTTCTAATACTCAGCTGCATTTTATGATATTGACGCGGTTTTGGTCGCAAATCGTAGGGTATCTGGTGTTTTTCAAAAGTGCCCATAAATATTTAGCTGTAATTCCAGCTGTTTCACTTGTGTCCGTTGCAGAACTTTCTCCTATGAAATTTACCTTCATTGGCTTGCAGAACGTAAACCAATGAAAAAACATCAAAAATGTTAAAGAAAATTTCATAGGAAATTTTATTCCCTTCAAAACAAGTCCTATGAGTCAAGTGGCTAAAGTCTATAATTTCCGAGTTATAGTAATTTTAATAATTTGAAAAATAAAATATAAAAAAAAAATTACAATCAAGTTTTGTTTAAGAGAAAAGCTTGGACAAAAATTACTATGGACCCTTCTCAATAGGAAAGATTGTTAAAGGATAAAAAACTGTTCTATACCATTTAAATTTTTTATTAAAAGATGTTATTCTTTCAGTATCTCAGCGTCAAAAAATGATGCGCTGTGTGTGGACTGCAAAGGAAAAAGCTGCGGTAATCAATGAGTTTGGTGAGCTCACTCGATTAAAACAAGTACCTTCACTAAAAGCCTGTCAACAAGCAATAGACAATAATCACGATTTGAAAAAAAGAACATCCATTAAGCTCCGGCTTTATATTGATAACGAGCGTCAAAAGGAAACGCGGCGTAAGGCTTATGCAGCTGCGAAGAATGACACTCAATAATTGTTTTTTTTTAAATCTTATAGAGCTTTATATACTTATTAAAATCACTCTATCATGAGTGGGAATCTCGATATTCTCGTCATTTATTAGTGTTATAAATTAGAGACATTCTGTTTGTTAGCTATAAAAAGAAACGATTTTGACTTATAAAATAGTCAATGTGTATTTAATCATAAGAAATGAATCTTTAACCTTCTATGTAACTCTAGTTTTTGATTCAAAAAAATTTATCAATGCTATTTAAAAAAAAAATGCATATTTTAAAGCAATTGACGTGCATTGAAGATAACATTTTTTATTTTGTTTGAAATAAGTTTATGATTTTGTTGTAATTTTCAAAGTATATTTACGTTTACCGTTATTTCTTATGGAATCGAATAAGCAGTGCTGCAAAATACTGCAGCGAATAACTTCATTTTTTCAATTGATTGCTCAACACAATAAGTTTTGATCATTATTAGTGAGCATTTCAAAATAAAAAATTGTTAGTTACGGTATTTTAATCGTATACAGTAATACAGTTAAATTTTATTTTTGTTTTAATTTATCTAATTTTCTTTATTTTCTGTTATAATTTTAAAAAAGGCCATTCGGCAGCCGAAATGGAAGGTAGATTTTCCAATTAATCTATTGAGACAATGTGAATTGTCATCTTCTCCCTCAGCCTTGCGGTTCCCATTTTTCCCCGTCTCGTTGCCATCTGAAACCACCTGAAGCTAGTCATAGTGCCATGGTCACATGACTAGTTATCACCTCAACGCATGACCGTGAGGGGAAGTGGGGAGCGAGCCCAAAAACTCGGCCCTAAGACCCTACGGTGATTGAACTTGACTTCGATCCTGGTTCCGTTAACGTTTAGACGTTCCTATTATTATTTAATATTAATTGTTATACTTGCGATACCTACGTATTTTATATTTGGTAAAACGCATATTTTCCTGGCAATTAACTTGCAACATAGTATCTTTTGTATTGTTTACTAGTTATTAATTATAATATTAAATTTAAGTACATTGAAAGTATTATACGTTACCGGCGACATATTCGCGGTAATAAAATTGAATTAAATACTAAAATCAGTGTACGATAAGGATTTATTCCACGCGGCCACTACTGTGTATCCTGCGTTCCAGCCAGGACCACTAATATTGTATTCTGCGTGAACCGTTATTGTAAGTAATTGAATCTATTATAATTGGCAATAAAATTGCACATTGTCGTAATAAATTCCCTATTTTATTCATCACCTTATTCTATCCTTCTTTTAAAATACTGGTGAGATTATTTAATACGATAAAATAATTATTAATTAAGTTAGAAATAATAAGTAAGTCAGCTGTAAGAAAGCAGCATAGAAATTATCAGCCGTGAGGTAAGTTGATGAGGTTTTTTTTATTACGTTGCCGAGTTTGAATAAGTGCGGGTCTTTGCTTTGCAAGAACCCCAGCCCACTGCTCTGTCCAAGTAAAATCAAATTTGTTAGAGGCCAGCCTAAGCCAGGGTTCAACCCGCGAATTCTGGTGGCTGCTGGTAAAAATCGCGAAGACGAAAAGCGATTTGTCTCACTATATAAAAAGTTTCATACATACATATCTTGTGATACATGTTAGTGTATAGTCATGATATGAAATTAGGCTCGTTTTCTAAGAGTTAGAGTAAAAAAAGACAACGACTATTTTCGATAGAGAACTTCAGATAGTTGGTTTGACAAAACATTATATAGGTAATGTACTAAACTAACCTTCACGTAAACAAAGTATAGAAATTTTAATTAGTATGAGATCATAATTGTAATTACTATTACGATGGCAAGATCAGTTATAATTATAGGACGTACAGGTACGATTGAAACAGCATAAATAATAAAAAAAATACTTTTAAAATATAAAATAGCAGTGAAATTTACAGGTTATTTTGTTCACACTATAATACAACTGACAAAATTGTATTATAATGGGAAATGCATAAGTTATGTGAAATGAAAACCATATTTTCAACATTTTTTGATTCCATTAAAATTTTCAAGGCTATCAAATGATTTGAAGAAATGGTCAAAACATCAAGTTTAAGGTCATAAATGAAAGCTTATTAGACAAGCTTTCAAATACTTTTTACGGAAATCATCTATGAGTTTTAGTTTTAAAGTTATATGAACTTGAAAGTGGATAAAATGTTTTTTTTTTTTTTTAAATCGTGGGAATTTGAAACAGCCATATCTTCTAAACTAATCAAACGATTTAGCCCATCTCCAAACTTAACCGTGGTAATCGCTCATAGAATAAGTGTAAAAAAATTCATTAGCACCCGATAAGGATTCTAGGCGCAATCGTGTTCTCAAAACTTGGTTCTATTACATATATATATATATATATATATACATACATATATAAATTTTTCAACGAATGGTATTTTCGAACTCTACTCAACTAACTATGATAGGTTGTGACAAAATTCCTTGAAAAATCGACCATGAGGACAAATACAATACCTAGATTTTTAAAAAAATCTACCTAAAAAATGATCAATGACTTATATTTTGCATATTTACTTGCATATTCTTGAAAAAAAAGTGCATAACAAATTATATTGATTATATTCAGTTATAACATATTAAGTATTTATGTTAAATTATATTAATATTAATAATATATTCACATTTATTGTAACTTGCTTTTATTGAATTAAATAAATAATGAATAAAAAAATTGTTTATCTTATTCTATTTATCTTCACCTGTGATCTAATTTTTGAGAAAAAAACTTGTCATATGACATAGTTAACTATTATTTCATACAATTTTAATGATTTGATATGAAGGATTAAAGTTTCTTGAAAACATACTTTTTTATCAATCGTTAATCAATTTTATATTTCAAATGGGTCCAAAAATAGTTGTCTGGAAGGACCATCAAATCTGAATTGCGATGGTTTTTTGATTGTTATGATAATGAACCCAATAATTCGATCACTATTCATGTAGATAAATGAGCTAAATTACTGATTAATTGAGGAATAGAGACGTTTATAACAAAGACGTGTTATAGTTCTGTAAAAATAAAGCTAAAGTTTTTCAAGTAAGCTATATATTCTTTTCTTTTTTGAAATTTAATTAACAAGCAGTAAGACACCGTTTACATTCGACTACTGATGGCTTTAGGTGTAATGACTATTTATAAATTGACCATTTATTTTTTCTTAAGAACACACAATCATAAGTTTCAGCTAGATAAAAGAAAGCGCTTTTTAGAATTTAAGCCATTAATATTAAGTACTTCCTGATTGCGATTTTCGTTTCCCATTAAAATAACATGGAAAAAAAAAAATTTTTAAGTTTGGCATTTTATACCTCGGTAATTTATTGTAGAAATAAGCTTAAGATAGTTTTTTATTGAAAATTTAACGCTCTACGAATAAGATCTCTTATGATTTGTTGATAATTTCAGCTGTTCAAAAGTTGTTTGAGCTTGAAGTCAAATCTATGGTAAATTTTAAGATCATTTTATTTTTCCAAAGTAACTATCAGACTTATCATAAGAAGTCATAGAATATTTTCTGCAGTCAAATTTAATTCGCTATTAATTATTTCAAATAACGATTTTTCAAATTCTGCATAATGCGCTAGTTATTTCCATTTTAAAGTCAAGCTCGTAAAATCGATCAGAATATCACTTTTTTAAGAGTTTGATATTAAATTGGAAATAACTAGAAAGCAATTCGGGATTTGAAAAAATTTTATCCGAAACAATTTGTAGGGAATAAAATTTTCTACAGAAGAGATTCATGATTTTTTGTGGTAAGTCGGATAGTTTCACTGAAAAAGTAAACAGATCTAAAAATTTACTATAAATTTGTCTTCCATCTCTAACAACGTTTGAACAGATACAAAAGGTCTACAGATTTTTCGTTTTCAAGCTCAAAAAACTTTTAGACTGACATAACTTAAAAATACACTAATGCAAAAAATTAAAGGAGCAGAAAAATTTTATAAATTTTTTAGTGATTTTTGGAAGACTGTAACTTAGTGAAAAATAATCGTATCGAGATTTTAAAAAAAGCATTTTATAGCTTAAAATCTCTAGTTATGGTGGATTTTTTTCAAAATTTTTTAAAAGCTCCGGTTATTGCGCAAACATGAGAAATACCGCGAGACAAAAAATTTCTAAATTTTTTTTTTTTTTCCAAAGAGCCCACGGACTGCGGAAAAATTTTCCAACTAAACGAATGTATAGCTCGTTTTGCAAATTTATTCAGCTTCAATTTGTTTTTTTTTTAACCTCGTAAGACGATTTGTCACAGAGATATCAGCCTTCAAACAGAAAATGATCCTTTTGGCTTTGATCTTCGATATTTCAGGTACCAATGATTGCACAGAAAGTTGAAGGAAGGCGTTGAAAACTTGAATAAATTCCCTACAAGACCCTGTCATCATTTTTTGAAAAAAAAAATATTTTTTATTTTTAACATCCATTAGAAGTAAGTACAAAAAAATGACTTTTTTTGGTTTTTTAGTAAATCAACCGCTACTCTGCAAATATCGATAAAAAAAAATGTTGCCAGGGACTTTTTTAGCTTAATGCACTCTCTAGACCCCTGTAAATTTTTAAATTGATCTATCGAACCGTTTTTTGGGAATCATCGATCAAAGTTTAGCTAAACAATTAAAGGAGCAAGTTTTGTTCCTTTAATTGTGTAATCATAATCAAAATGAAAAAATTACTTTTTTTGGACTTTTCTCAAATTTTTGCGTTGGTGACTCAGCAAATGCAAAGAAATGACAAAATAATTAAAAAACTTCCAAAAAATAGCAAAAAAAATGGAAGAAAAAAAAATTGAAACTTTTTTTTTGTGTCCTAAATTTTTGTGCAATCATTGGTACCTGAAATATCGAAGATCAAAGCCAAAAGGATCATTTTCTGTTTGAAGGCTGATATCTCTGTGACAAATCGTCTTACGAGGTTAAAAAAAAAACAAATTGAAGCTGAATAAATTTGCGAAACGAGCTATACATTCGTTTAGTTGGAAAATTTTTCCGCAGTCCGTGGGCTCTTTGGAAAAAAAAAAAAAATTTAGAAATTTTTTGTCTCGCGGTATTTCTCATGTTTGCGCAATAACCGGAGCTTTTAAAAAATTTTGAAAAAAATCCACCATAACTAGAGATTTTAAGCTATAAAATGCTTTTTTTAAAATCTTGATGCGATTATTTTTCACTAAGTTACAGTCTTCCAAAAATCACTAAAAAATTTATAAAATTTTTCTGCTCCTTTAATTTTTTGCATTAGTGTAGATAAAAATCTGTGAAAAATGTTATTACTTCGTTTTGATGATCACACAATTTAAGAAACAAAACTTGTTCCTTTCATTGTTCTGTTAAAGTTTGAGCAATCGGTTCGGACAAACGGTTAATGGATCGATTTGAAAATTCACAGAGCTTCTGGGGGTACATTAAGCTGTCAAATCAATGGCTAACATTAGCCTTTCCGTCAATATTTGTAAAGAATCGGTCAATTGACTAAAAACCCATAAAAAGTCAACTTTTCTAACGTTTTTCAAATCGATATCATGAATGAAAAAATTTTTGTTCTTTCAAAATTATAAATGAGGCTCATAGAAAATTCATACAAGTTTCCAAAACTGCCCTTACAATTACTCTGCGACCATTAGTTTTTGAGTTATCAATAATTAAAGACAAAACAATCCTTTTTCAATTGAAGGCTGATATCTCAGCAGCAATATATCGTAAAAAAAAAGTAAGTTAAAGCGAGACAAATTTCCCAACCAAGTCATAAATTAGTTTTCTGGGAAAAAAAATTTCTTGGCCCTGTAGACAAGGGCGCTTCGTTTAAAACGACGTTATTTTTTATTAGCTGACAGAGGAAAATTTTGTTATTTATGTTAAGAAAATAATTCCCGAAAAATTTCACTTCTTAATTTAATTTTAAGTGCTTTCTCTCGAGCATCAAATGTTCTCCATTCAAAAAGCCTGTAAATTAAATAATTTTTTTTTTAAATTACTATAACTAAGCCCAATTTTAATCTATCGATTTGAAACCAATTTTTATTTGTAGAGTATTTTTGGCTTTTTAAAAGTGTATAGAACGATCTTGCTCGAACTTGATCTATGTCAATTGTATCATCTCCGAAAGTAAATTTTTTACCTAATGAATCGATTTGGATGGTTAAAGCGGCAATAGAAAGAGATTGTTGGCTATCGACTTTCCTGAAAATTTCAGATCATTTCATCAAGTAGACTTGGAAATATTGGCGAACTACGAAAAAAAATTTTTTTTTTTAGTTTTTTATTGATTTCCTAGAAACGCTGTTGAACGATCGACTTCAAAATCTGATCAGCTCTAGAACTTGACAAGCCTCGTCGAATACAACCTCAACCATCTAAATCGGTTAATGTGTTCGAGAGGTATCATGGGACGAAGAAATAGTCAAAAACAGTTATTTGCGAATAGTTTTGAAATAACTCAACCAAACAATTCCAAAATCCGATCAGCCATAGAACTCCATGAAACACATCGATTGCCGCCTCAACCATCAAAATCAATTAATTCGTTTGCAAGATATCGTGGGAGAAAGAAATGCTAGAAATAATTTTTTTTTAAATGGCATTCAAAAGTATAGTCGAGCTCGATGAGCTCGAAAACGTATTCACAACAAATTTTTTGAGCTCCTCGAGCCCAAAAACAGTAGAAAGTTCTAGGCCTGGCCCGCAGGGTTAATCGATAGACATATTTTTTTCAGAACGGTATTCAGAGTATTGAGCTGTCTCCAAGCTATACGAAATATAGAGAAAATGTCCCTAAACTATGCAATATATCAAAAAAATATCCCCTAACTATGTGATATAGCCACGATAATGTGTACAAATACGTCGTAAAATATTTTAAAGTCAGGTCCCCAAACTATGCGTTGAGCTCAACGCATACTTTAGGGACATGTCCCCAAACTATGCGTTTAAGCAATTTTGATTGACGGTCTTCAGAGTAATAAGCTGTCCTCGAGGGATATCGTACATAGGGAAAATGTCCTCAAACTATGCAATATATCGGAAAAATGTCCCCAAACTATGCTTTACAGTCATTTTTTTGGACGGTCTTAAAATTATTAAATTGTCCTCAAGCTATGCGATTTATCGAAAAAATGTCCCATACTATGCGCTAGATCCTTTCTTTTTGGATCGGTCTTCGGAGTATAAAGTTGTCCTCAAACTATGCGATATAGCCACGATAATCTGTATTAATACTTCATAGAATATTTTAAAGTCAGGTCCCCAAACTATGCGATATATCGGGAAAATGTCCCCAAAGTATGCGTTGAAGTCTTTTTTTCAAAACGGTTTTTAGAGTATTAAACTGTCACCGAACTATACGATATATAGGAGGAATGTCCCCAAACTATGCAATATATCGAAAAAATGTACCTGAACTATGCGATATATCGAGAAAAAGTCCCCAAACTATGTATTAAAGCCATTTGTTTGGACGGTCTTAAAATTGTTAAATTGCCCTCAAACTATGCGATATATCGAAAAAATGTCCCCATAGAATGCGTTAGATCCTTCCTTTTTGGATCGGTCTTCAGAGTATATAGTCGTCTTCAAACTATACGATATATAAAAAAAATGTCCTCAAACTATGCGATATAGCCACGATAATGTGTATTTATACTTAATAGAATATATTCAAGTCATGTCCCCAAACTATGCGTTGCACAATTTGATACTTTGAGGACCGACCCCAAAGTATCAAAATGTCCCCAAACTATGCGATATATCGGAAAAATGTCCCCAAAGTATGCGTTATGCATACATAGTTATGTATGTATTTATATATAAATATATATATATTATAACGCAAAAATTACACGCTAATCTTTGCGCTACAACTTCGTTCTCTGTCCTTAGCCTCCGGTCTCAACACAAATAGGGCGCCAGGTAATTTTTATCACTGGAATCACCAAACCAGTAAATTACGAAAATTTTAATAATTTTTGATCTGTGGAATTATTTCATAAACCACGCATAAGTAAGGTGGATAATTTTTGATCTGTGGAATTATCACCAAAACCACGCATAAAATAAAATTCAAAACTAAAACTAAAATGTTCAAAACTTAATAGCAAAACAAGACAGAGACTGGAGCACTAAAAACAGAGTTACGGTGTGCCGTGGTGTCGCTCAGTGTGTAGGTTTATGGAGAGAGGGAGTGGTCCGGGTTAAATCATCCCAAACTCGTGTAAATTATTAACTGATTTGCAATTTTTATTTAACAATGAACAAAACAAATATAAGGACATAATACAAATAATCTTACTCTCTGTAACAAAATACTGAATCCGAAAAATACAACAATTCGGTAACTCCGGACGGCAACTTGGCATCTAAATGATGCGCGTCAAAACCTTATAACTAAATTAATTAAAAATAATTAATTAAAATAAATTAAATAACTGGAGCCAGCCGATACTCGAATAGTATTCGGTAAACGGGATCGATGATTTTAAATTCATTATTCTAGATATTTCCTTTAACACAATCGTACGACTACGTACCTGGATCTCATTTTTGAAGTTAATTAGGCAATAATTAACTTACTGACTAACATATTCCTTATAATTATTTTATAAAAATAATATTAACATTAGATCGCGAACCTGACTCAAAACTGGAACTACTTTCTCATACTTTTCACAGATCTTATATCTTTTCTTTAACTAAAATCGTAGCATAATACCTCAAGATTCTAACTCAAACTCGATTAATTATTTATAATAATTATCTCATACCTGATTACTGATGAATAAAATATCAAGTAACGCCTCACACTGTTTAAAACAATACTTCTGTAACGATAACTCCAACCTGTAGCTTTCTGAAGCATCACTCCTGAACACGTCTGCTCACTTCGAGCGACCAGAGTCGAATCCCCTACTGTACTCCCCAAACCAAAAACATCATCGCCATTTATACCGACTCTCTATACTTTACTCCATAACTTCAACTCGATATTGAGTATGGATATCCCAATGTGTGCGCTCTCCTGGACTTGGCTTCGGTGAGATCGCAGATTAAAATTCTTAAATTTAAGTGACTAACGGTTACCCTCAGCAGCACACTGATCAAAGCTGTCCACTGAGGCCTACCAACAAAACCCAAAACTCCAAAAATGACCAGAAATAGCGACTTCCATAGCGATAGTGGTCACTGAATCATCGCTGAGTCCTGCCAATCATAATAACAAAAACCTGATCTTATATTCCTAATCCATAGTCCTTATTTTGGAGCGCTAGCATTTCATCTAGACCTCTGCACTCCACATGGAAGTCTCATAGGGTCAGGCAAGCATCCTGACTTCAGATACAACCGGGTGACAATTACTTGAGCCCCATTCCACGGTTGCTCCGACTTTTCCACATACTCAATAAATCAAAAACTGTAAATTCCAAAACTCAAACTTTATCTTTTACCATACTCTAATCTCAACCCATATCCCATAATAAATTTCTCATATAAATTTTATGTAGCCAAACGTTACTCCATATTTTATCCTTAAACTATATCTCGATCACCAAAAAAAACTATATAAAAATTGTAATTTACTGTAGCTAAATTCTAAATCTAGAGTTACCATGCTCGGTTATGCCCCAAAATCAGTTGGTGCTTGTGACGTCAACTCAATCCAAGCTTCGTCCAAAAAAAATAACGTCACAATATATATATATATATACAATATAACGCGCCGTTCTCCAACGATAGCGTCCGCAATTCTATACCGATCTTAATGAAACTGAGTATACTTATTCTATAGACGATAACCTTGGATAAGTTCGAAGATGAGCCAATCCGGCCAATAAGTTTAGAAGTTATGGTCAATTGAAATTTTGTAAAATTTTCAAAAAAAATTTGTTTGCCGCTTTAACTAGATGTAACTTCTAAACGGAAAAAGATAGCTTATTTTTGTTTGTTCTATGTGGAAGCTCGTTCGATTGCCTACAATTTTGACTATACAGCTCATTGATTTGACCATTTTTTCTAATAGATCAATGGTTTTGAACATTTACAAAATATTATAAAAGCTAATTTTATGCAGGTTTTCACTTTGATTATAGCCACAAATTCAAACCGATCACCTTGAAACTTAGTATACGTATTTTATGCGCGACTACCATGTTTGAGTTTGAAAATGAGCTCAATCGGTCGATTAGTTTAGAAGTTATAGCATTTCAAAATTTTCAAAATGTCAAAAATTCATATTTTCACTTATTCTTCCTTCAATATCTTTTGAATGTGATAACTTATCGATTTTATATCAAATTCATCTGAAAGCTCTTCAAATAAGCTTTAATTTTCATGCCTATACATATGCCTAGACCACTGAAATTACTTATTTTACCATTTATTTAATGAAATTTTGCTATTCCATTAGTTCTCATACTTCCTAGTACATTCATGGAGCTACTTAAATTCATATTATCGCAGTGTGACACTTATAAAATCCAAACATCTCAATTCAGTGGGTATATACAATTTTGTTTTATCGACAGTGTATAAATGATATGATATATCAATAACAAGATTAACATTAGTTATGATGATAATATTCTCCATATCTACTCGTCGTTTGATATTCTAATAGGCTTTTTATTTCAAATATTAGTACTAATTTCAAGTATGACCCTTTGATATATCACAATCAAATTTTAATCTTAGAATATTTTATTAGTAGATTTTATTGAAAGCAAATTATCGCCTTTGTCCTTATGGTAGAATTTTCGAGCATTAAAACCATAATCTATCATAATTTTTCGAATAGGGTCCGGAATACCATTGGTCCGATAGTTTGAATATATGCATAGGTATCTTTAAATAACGTCAAATCAAAACATATAGTGCATTATCATGAAAAATTCTTCTGAAGCTCATTTAGTTAGCTTTAATTTTTGGCATTATACTTATAATTTTTTTGTTTTATCATCTCGAGAATTTTCAAGAAAATGTTATAAAATTTTTATTTCATTATCAACTTTTATTTGAACAGTGAATCAACAATAATTTAACTAATTAATATAAACACTGTTGAACTGTAGTGATCGATTAAATAAAAATATTCACAAAGTTGAATATTTTTAACACCGAAAAATTTTTTGACACCGGTAAGGAATATTTGCACGGGCAGCGATGATATTCTAACACCGTTTTTGGTGTTGAAATTTAACACCGAAAATTTTAACGTCTACACCAACTGGACTTAGCCCGGTTTTTTTACAGTGTATATTAAATTTGTTTTAAGAAAAACGACTATTTTTTTAACTTTCCGCTATTAAAATTGAAATTTTCAAAACAAAAGGGAAGTTATATGTTTCTGTACGATTTTCGAACATCGAATTTCCAACAGATCTTGACGGTTTGTGTTTCTAGAAAGCTATTCTGACTAATTACAAGTCGAAGTCCGAGTGTACGTATGTGTGTACGTTAGACGGTGACAGGAAAAAAATTTTTTTTTGTTTTAACTAAAGATACTTCAAAAGTTGTTTGAATAAACAAAAATCCTCCTAAAATTTCAGCCCTGTATCTCAAAAATTGAACTGGTGCGGGAGGGAGGGGTTCCCCTTTCTTATTTAAAATACTTTGAAAAACTTTTTTTTTTCCATTTTGTAACTATGTCAAAAAAATGTTTTTCAGATTTTTGAATTCAGAGATTTTCTAGAATTCCGTTGTTTGCAAAAACGATTTCTTTTGTCATACGATAAAAGTTGATAGAAAAAAAGTTATGGGAGTTGAAACTTATTAAGGGTAAAAAGTCGAATTTTTAGGATACAAAAGTTTTTTTGTTTTATATTCGTTAACTAGCAGGTTTTTTTTAATCATTTTACAATCAAAGTTCTTATAGGGAATTGATTAATCTCTGAAAATAGTCCTTCAAGTCGTTTTAATAGAGCTCATAAAAAGAAATTTACAAAGCTCTAAAGTTAAGAAAAATTTAATTATTTATAAAAAATTTTCTAGTTTTATATTATTTTGAAGAATAAAAGAAAAAATTTTCTTTTTCCTATCTTACACATTTAACTTTTTTCCCCTTATTACAGTAACTTTTGAGATGTATTAAGTTACAAAAAAGAAAAAATTTCTGACACAGTCTGGTGTACGGACGTATGTATGTAATTATTCTATAAATTTTGAACAGATGAACCAATTTGGCTTTTCGAGGTGGTGTTCGAAGCGGATAATTACTCTCAACAAATATTGAGAAATTGAGCATAACATATCAAGTTACCCAAAAAAAAACATTTGTTAAAAATTTTATTTTTGAAATATCTCCGAACGTACCGATTGTGCTTAATTTCTTAAAAGATGTTAGAATTAATGATTCGCTTCAAACGCCACCTAAAAAAGACGAGTCAATCAATTCTTTCAAGAGTTATATAATATTTGCGTACAGACATACGTACATACGTGTTGAGACAAACGATTCGATTCTTTATTAAATTCCCTATAAATTGATATACTAATTTGATGCCGTAAGATAGATGGTGGTGATGTTAGGGTCATTCAAGTCATAAAGTACCAGGTCGGGTATTTTATGTACCGTTAACGAATCAAGCTTTTGAGAGCTTGGGTTTGAACCCAACTCTCAAGATCCCGTGTTTAGGCAATAAATTCAATTCTTTATTACATTTTCAAAAAATTTTTACATTGTCACAAAAAATTGACAATTTTCCAAAATAAAAAAAGTTATTTGTGTCGTCCGATTTTCAAAAACCGAGCTTTCAGCAGATCTCGACGATTTGAGGTCCTAGGAAACTATTCTGTCTGATTTCAGGGTGATGTGTGAATATATGTATTAGGGTGTCCGTTATTTACCAAATTAGATTTTTTTACTTAGGTATGATATAAATCATATATTTGTGATCCAAAAATAATAAAAAAAAAATAAAAAAGTTTATTCTAATGCTGATTAACCCTGCCTGAGTAATGATGCATTCTCATTTTAGTACAATGTGAAAAATTTAATTACTTGCTTAAAAATAAGTGCTCGGTAATGACTAATATATATTTTTGTAGGAAATTTACCGTTCTTCAAAAAAGATCGCTTGTGTTTTTTTCGTGAATCCATCTGTTTAAGAGATTTGAAGGTCGAAGTTTGATTTGCTTAAAAAAATTTGCTTTTTTGATTGATATTTCTAGGTGCTAGAGAGTTATAAAATTTCGAACAAAAACGGAAATTTTTTTTAACAAATCAAACTTTGACCTTCAATATCTCTTAAAAAGTTGGATTCACGAAAACAACATAAGAAATCTTTTTTGAAGAGCAGTAAATTTCCTACAAAAATATGTATTAGTCATTACTGTGCACGAATTTTGAAGCAAGTAATTAAATTTTTCTCATTGTACTGAAATGAGAATGTATCATTATTTAGGCAGGGTTAAACGGCATTAGAATAAACTTTTTTATTTTATTTTATCATTTTTGGATCACAAATATATGATTTATATCATACCCAAGTAAAAAAATCAAATTTAGTACATAACGGACACCCTTATATGTATGTATAAATGGACGTACGTACGTATGTAGGTATACTATAACTTTGAAACGGATCAACCGATTTAGATCGTCAGGGTAGCATTTGAAGCGGTTTGTTTATTTGTACAATCGGATCATTTTGTCAAAAGGTATCGTTGTGGAATAAAACTCAAAAAAGTTTGTTTTCTTTCGAATCGAGTCAAAATCGTTCAACGTAACGTCAACACAAACATTCAGTTTTGCTCCTGTTGTAGATTTGTGGTATTGCAAGATATACTTACGGCGGTATTAGAGTATCACTCAGGATATGTTTACATATTAAGCTTAGATGAATTGGGCACAAAAATGTAAGCTTTATGAATATGATTATAGATGATTGTTGCGTAAATTTCAAATGTTCGCGCCAGAACACTTGACAACTCTACGCTCTACTATACCAGAGGTGCTGCTATCGACGCGCCCTCTGATACTCGGAATTCCAACTCAATAGCCAGCTACGCGGCAACTGGCATTATTCTACAACACATGGCATAGAACACCACGTGCTACCAGTATTATAATTCTAATCACATCGTGCTAATTATCGTGCTTCGTTAATTAATTCAATTTGATTACCACTCGCAAACTCATCAGGTATTATTATTCATCTATATTTTTTATTTACATTCTCAATTCAATTTATAAAATCTGTGATCATTTTTGTGTTGACCACGTGTCAAAATAACCTGCCGGCTCTATATATATATATATATATATATATATATATATACATATACTCGCAATCACGTGACTTTGCAGCCACAAATAATTATTCTTAATTACATTTACTTTCATTACTCATCGATTAATTATTTACTTGGACATGATGTCAACTGGTGTGACTGATGTCATCATTCAGTTATCCAGTAATCTTAATCTCAAAAATCAATATCAAATTTTATTTGTGACTGCAAAGTAATTATTATACGTTCAGACTCGGCTCGTTACGCTTCTTATATTTTTTCTTTTCTTACTCGTACTCTGTGTCGCGAATTAAAATTAATTGTGACTAAAATGTATACTCGAACTATTGATGATAGTTGTAAATCATTAATTGTTAATAATTTATTCTTTATTGCGCTCTTTTGTGTAAATTAATTCACGTGTATGGTGCCGTGTAAATTTATAAACTCGTATTCATTAAACTCAACAAACTTGATCTTCAACTACGCTCTATATGTATATAATATAATGTTCATGTGTACGGTGCCATGCAATTTATATTAACTTAATTCAACTCAAATGCACTCGAATAATGTTTAAGAAGTGCTCCGATATAAACTCGTGATCGACTCTTGTACTCTTGCTATTATCTGTGATTTATTTTTATTAAATATGGACAATACATTGAAAAGTGAATTTTTATTTCTTTCACCATCCCGATCCAGCAAACTAAATATTTAATGTAGTTTTAAGTTAATATTTTACAATGATGATATATTCACACAAATGGAATTTTTTCCGCGTACAAGTAAAATGATTTTTATGTCCCTTCATATATGTTCATATATGCCCAAATATGATCTTATATGGACTAAATATCGGTTGAAAATGCTAAATCTTATTTAATTTATGATCATCCATGACCACATATGATCTGCTGTAATTGGTATTCTAATTATGATAATTATAACAGATCAGAGTATTTTGGAATGCTCGAGGAATCAGCGTTGAAGACATATGCATAAATTATTAAGATGGGAGTGGGGTATATATTTTTCACGGGCTCATAAGACTTGCCTGATATACCCACCACACCGTTTTGGTGGGGTCTTCCTATCGGCACATTTAAAAATATCCACTACTTGGTCATGGAGATGGTTCCGACAAATGGGAGTGGGGTATATATTTTTCACGGGCTCATACGACTTGCCTGATATACCCACCACACCGTTTTGGTGAGGTCTTCCTATCGGCACATTTAAAAATATCCACAACTTGGTCATGGAGATGGTTCTGACAAATGGGAGTGGGGTCGATGCTTTCAATGAGTCAAATATATCAATTACTATAGTTTTAATTCATATTTTACTAAAATCTGAGGTTTAAAATAGTAATATTTTAAAAATCTATTTTCGTTCAATGAACGTTCGAAACTTCAGATACATTACAAATCTATAATCTTGTTAACTTATTAATATTATTACTTATAACAATTTGGAGCTTGTTTTCTTCAACCGTACAATAACTAATTTAAAACAAAAAAATTAATTTAGTAATTTTAAATTTTTCCCGCTCACAGCAGCCATTCTAATTTATGCCTCCCGTTTCCCTTCTTCCCCCTCACCAATCATTCATAAATCGATAAAGATCTTTTTCACTCTAAAAATATAGGCTATGGAGGCTGATTTTACCTTTTTAAAAAGATAATTTGAACCTAAACTGGGCAAAAGCGGACAAAGTTACCAAGTTTAGGTTCAAATTACCGTTTTGATGTACGGATCATCATAATCTAAAAAGGTAATTTGAGCCTCCTAGACCTCGTGTAGGATTTGGAGGCTCAAATCACCTTTATAATTTTGAATCGGACTAGCAGGGATGTAACAGTCGTTTGTGTCTGGACTGGCTAGAATACCAACTTGTTCAGCGCAAGTTGAGTTTCTGGCATCGCGGATGCAAAAGGCTGTTATTCTCGGGTCCCTCCGTTTACTTCGGCGACGAAACTTGACCTGCTGCGCATGCTAATCATCTTGTTGATGAAGCATCGCAGAAGTAACGATATGGCGCTCAGGTGAGGCCCTCGGTAGAGTCGGACTACCGGGGATAACCCCCTGAGCATTTGACAAAAAAAGAAATAATAATAATAATTTTATGTGATTTTACTGAAACGACCAGGGTTTTTTTATTTTTTGTTAAAGGAATCACGGCTTTACTGGTCTTGTTTATTGACTTGTTAGATTAGATTCATCGTATTAATAAATACATGTGGACTAATATTATTAGTACGCACTGTAATAAAAAACATTTATCGAATAAAATCAAAGTCTTGAATTTAATATGTTTTAAAAAGCGGTTTCGCTCCGAATATACTTGCTGGGCTCATCAGTAAAGTTGATGCAAGTATATTCTACTTTAGACCATATGAATGATGTTAATTTGGAAGAAAATAAAATGAAAAATTAAAAAAAATTATTTGGAAAAAAATGGAATGAAACATTGAAAAATATCATATTTCGTTTGACGAAGAATTTTTTTTATGATGATGTTAAAGCAAGAATTCCAAATTTGCTGTCATATTTTGGAAAAATTCTATATGATTTATATAGCCTAGTATTATTTTTTAATTTTTCATTTTATTTTTTTCCAAATTAACATCATTCATACGGCCTAAAGTAGAATATACTTGCATCAACTTTACTGATGAGTCTAGCAAGTATATTTGGGGCGAAACCGTTTTTTAAAACATATTAAATTCGAGACTTTAATTTTATTCGATAAATGTATTTTATTACAGTGCGTACTAATAATATTAGTCGACATGTATTTGTTAATACGATGGATCTAATCTAACAAGTCAATAAACAAGACCAGTAAAGCCGTGATTCCTTTAACACAAAAAAAAAAAAAATAACAATAATAATAATAATAATAAAAAAAAAATTATATCATTATTATCATTAAAATTGTATCTTCATATGTCATAGAATATGACTTCATAATTCCTTAAGCGAAATCGAAGTCATATAATATAATCGACATCATGGAAGATTCCCAAATCCAAACTAGGAAGGCAATTTCCCATGATAGGTGGACCTTCAAACTCCTCCGTCCATCTTACGGTTTTAAATAAATTATATTATTATTATCATTAAAATTGTTTCTTCATATGTCATAGAATATGACTTCATAATTCCTTAAGCGAAATCGAAGTCATATAATATAATCGACATCATGGAAAACCACGAGCTATCGACTCGGATTCAAGGGGATTCTACTCTACTCACCATCAATCAAGCTGTCTATGATGCTGCTTCCTCACTCTTACCTCCGGCAAGAAATAATACTTCTTCTCCTGAGGCTAAGATGAGAGGTCGCATTGGGCAGCTTTCACTGAAGATTGACGATCTCCGGAAACATGTCTCCCGCATTCAGTGTGTTATTGAGTACGTAAATGCTCGTAAAGCGTTTACGCCTAAAGTCCGCCGTATTGCGGCTGGACTACGATATCAACATCACACACTGAATAAGGAGAATCTTCTTAACATCAAAGAAGGTTCTCTCAACAGGTTGCGGGCTCTGGTGACTGCTAAAAAGTCACTAGAGAAAAAGCTGACGCGGCTTACCGATAACTCTTCGTTTCGGTTAAGTCCTTCACGCTTTCTGACACCTAAGACATCTGTTTCTGGCGATCCCCCATCTATCGAGCGAGTAGAAGCTTTCTGGTCCAAGTTGTATGGTGATCAACCAGACGTGAATCGTGACACTCCAGCTCTCAACGACTTCGAGGCATTTTGTCGGCGCCACCGAAACGACAATGCTGATGAAGAGAGCCCTGAAGTCAGCGTGGAAGAAGTTCGTTTGGCTCTGAATAATGGTAAGAACTGGGCTACTCCGGGTCCGGATGGCATTAACTTGTTTTGGTGGAAGAAACTTACTTCTACCCGCAGCCATCTGGCCCGGATATTTACAGCGTTTATCAGAGGCAACGAACCTATTCCGTGCTGGCTTGTAGAAGAGCGAACCGTGCTCATCCCTAAGAAGGGTGACTTGTCCGACCCAAAGAACTACAGGCTTATCACCTGTTTGAATGCGGTTTATAAGATTTTCACCAAAATCTTGAACAATCGCATTTTACAGGAGATAGATCCTGTATGGCAGCAGATATACGAACAGCGTGGCAGTAACAGAGGCCTGTCAGGTTGTAAAGAGAATCTGTTAGTAGATCGTTGCGTCATTCAAGACGCGGTCTACTATCAGCGCAACCTGTCAATAGCCTGGATTGACTACCGTAAGGCATTTGATTCAAGATCTCATGAGCTCATTCTCTTTTTGCTAAAATGCCTTGGGGTCAATCGTGATACAGTGGGATGCATACAGCGTACGATGCAACTTTGGCGAACACGGTTCCACATATCATGTGGCATCGACAAACGTGTGACCGAAGTTGTACAGTACAAGCGAGGTGTCTTCCAGGGAGATTCCCTAAGCCCTCTGCTGTTTTGCATCTCACTGCTGCCGATATCTGTTGCGCTACGCCGTACCCGTGGATACTCAGTGGGCCCACCAACTGATCGGAAATATTCGATCACCCACTTACTCTACATGGATGATCTGAAGGTATATGCTCCTGATGAGGAACACCTTCAGACAGCCTTAAATATCGTAGGGGAGTATACACGGGATGTCGGCATGGCTTTTGGGTTGGACAAGTGCGCGGTCGTTAATCTGGTGAAGGGTAAGTGCTCTGATCTGCGCGAAGATATCGAGTTAGTCGATGGGAGCGTCATTGACCATCTTGACGCCGGAGAGTCGTACAAATATCTAGGGATTGACGGGAGTCCTATGCAGGATGTCTCGAAAATCAAAACGACTCTCTGCAGCGAGTATGGACGGAGACTCCGGAAAATCTGGTCATCAGAACTTTCCGGAAAAAACAAAGTCTCTGCAACAAACATGCTTGCTGTCCCAGTACTACTCTACTCTTTCGGTGTCCTAAAATGGACCCGAAAAGAGCTTAGAGATTTCGATACAAGACACGCAAGGTCATGAACATCAATCGGAGCATGCACCCTAAGTCCTCAGTCACCAGATTATACCTTTCCCGGCACATCGGAGGGAGAGGTCTACAGAACTTGGAGTGTCTACATGATCGTTTGGTTTTGGGTTTAACATACGAAGTTGTCAATTTCACAGCAGATGAGAACGACTTCCTTATGCAGATTGTTCATAGTCATGAGAATCTGCAGAAGGGAGCATTCTTATATAAGGCAGCAAGGTACGCGGCAAAATCCCTCGGTCTCGGAAGAGTAAACCCTCTTATTGAACTCCCTAAGGAGGAATTTAAGAGTGTCGTCAGGAATGCTGAGCAGCAAAAACTGCTCAGTACACACATGGACAATTCCATGCACAGCGTGTTCTTTAAACACGTGCGTGATCATGGCTTGTCTACATGGAGGGATGAAACAGTCTTTTGTATCTGCATTGGCTAGAATACCAACTTGTTCAGCACAAGTTGAGCTTCTGGCATCGAGGATGCAAAAGGCTGTTATTCTCGGGTCCCTCCGTCTCCTAAGGCAACGAAACTTGGCCTGCTGCGCATGCTGATCATCTTGTTGATGAAACATCGCAGCAGTAACGATTTGGCGCTCAGGTGAGGCCCTCGGTAGAGTTGGACTACCGGGGATAACCCCCTGAGCATTTAACCTAAAAAGAAATAATAATAATAATAATAATAATAATACTAATAATAATAATAGTCGCGGCTCAACATTCGATGCGGTTCCTCCTCGGAACATTAAGTTTGAGGCGGAGGTCCATGCCGACGTGGAAATAAATAAAAATTTAGAAAATAAATCGGGCGAAAAATTTGATAAAAATAAAATGAAAATAATCACGACATCAAACCCATCATTTGTTTTTAGACCGATTGACTTAATTAAACCAGACACATTTGATGCTTTTGTGTCTGCTGATAGATAGCTAAAACATTTTGAAATCGTTCCAAATCACAACGGATGGACAGAACAAATTAAAGCGTCATACTTAGGAGCTTTATTGAGAGAAAAAGCTCAAACAATTTTAGAAAAATTATCGTCAGATAAATTAAAAAATTACGAAAAAATTAAAGAAATTTTGATATCGTGATTCGGAGAAAGAAAATTTTTTTATGTTTATTTAAATGAATTGCAAAATACAAAACAAAAATTTAACGAATCTCTTGACAGCTTTGCTAAAACAATAGAGAAACTTTCTCGCCTCGCGTATCCCAATTTAACAGATGATATGATTGAACGTCAATCTTCTCAACAATTTATTAGTGGGTTATCAGATAAAAAATTACGATATTCTTTAAGATTCAAAAAAATTTTTACATTAAATAAAGCTTTAGAAAGAGCTTTAGAATTGGAATCAATTTCAAAATTAATTGACAGTGAGGAAAGAAATAAAATTCACCCAAATAATAACTTCAAACAATTAGATAATTATAAACCTAACCTCAAAAGAAAATTCGAATTGAATAATAATAATTATAATCCTAGCTTTAACCGTACTCCCACTCCTATATGTTGGAACTGCGGAAAGACAGGTCATTTAAAATCAGACTGTAAAAATCCCCAAAATTTTAATCGAAATTCCTAACAAATTTTTCAGCAAAATAAAAGACCAAGATACAACCAAAATAATAAAAAAAGGCCATTCGGCAGCCGAAATGTTAGTGTATAGTCATTATATGGAATTAGGCTCATTTTTTAAGAGTGAGGGTAAAAAAAGACAACGACTATTTTCGATAGAGGACTTCAGATAGTTGATTTGACAAAATATTATATAGGTAACCTACCAAACTAACCTTCACGTAAAAACAGAATAGAAAATTTAATTAGTATGAGATCATAATTGTAATTGCTATTACGATGGCAAGATCAGATATAATTATAGGACAACAGGTACGATTGAAACATCATAAATATTAACAGAAATACTTTTAAAATATAAAATAGCTGTGAAATTTGCGAGTTATTTCGTTCACAATAAAATACAACTGACAAAATTGCATTATAATGGAAAATACATAAGTTATGTGGAATGAAAACCATATTTTCAACATTTTTTGATTTCATTAAAACTTTCAAGGCTATCAAATTATTCCAAAAAATGGTCAAAATATAAAGTTTAAGACCATAAATTGAAGCTTATTAGTCAAGTTTTTAAATACTTTTTACAGAAATTATCTATGAGTTTTACTTTTAAAGTTATATGAACTCTAAAAGTGAATAAAAATTGATTTTTTCGAAAAATCGTGAAAATTTTAAACAGCCATAACTTCAAAACTATTTGAACGATTCAGCTTATCTTTAAACTTGATCAAGATAATTGCCTATAGAATACGTGTGAAAAACTTCATTAAGATCCGATAAGAACTGTAGGTGCTATCGTAATGACAAGACCATTGATAATCATAGGGAGTAGAGGTACATTTGATACATCATAGGTCATAAAAGAAATACTTTTAAAATATAAAATAGCAGTGAAATTTACAGGTTATTTTGTGCACAATAAAATACGACTGGCAAAACTAGATTATAATGGGACAAGCGTAAGTTATGTGGAATAGTAGTTGAGCTGGGGGAGTTCACCCCCCCGATAAAACAGATTGTGGGTTCTAGTCCGTACTAAGTTACCGACCGAGGGTAACCTGCCTGCAGTCGGTAAGGTTACCGACCGAGGGTAACCTACCTGCCGTCGGTACGGTTATCGGCAGTCAGTATGGTTATCGGCAGTCAGTATGGTTATCGGCAGTCGGTATGGATATCGGCAGTCGATGAGTTCTGTTTTATCGTCTGTATGGATATTGACAATCGGTTAGGTAGTTTTAGCTGTTGGTCAGATCCATTTTACCGACTAAAACACGCTTTTGAGGTTATTTTAGGATGTTTTGAAGTCATGTACGATGGTGATTGTGTAAAAAAGTAACACACACACATCTTTTACAAACTAGATTGGGTCATAGGCTGCCTACCAGATTAAAGGTGGTTGAGTAATTCGCATCACCTCCAGAGCTGGCACTAGCTGCCTACCATCTACAGGTTGTGTTAGTGTGTCCACTTAAAAGTGTAGTCATTTCAAGTTTTATGTATTGAAACTGAGGTATGGACAAGTACATGCGAGAAGCATGCGAAGAGTATGCCATCTATCGGTTTAATTACCCCCCCCATTTTTTTACTGGATGACGTCATCGATTGCGTCATCCAACAGGTTTGAGCTTGTTTCCAAGCTGTAGTGGGGGTAGACGGATAATTTCCGAGCACTTGAGCTCTTAGCCCTCAGTCTACGCTGAAACATTCAAGTGAACAGTCTGTAAAAGAAGTTACTTAAAAGTTTTTATAATATTTATTGTGTGCATATTTTTATAATCACGTAAGTCATTATCTCATTTCACCTGTAAAATTTAGATAAATATTTGATTTTTCATCAATGAATTAATTATCTTATTAATTAACTAATTAATTAAATATTTGCTATAGGATGGATTTGAAGAAAATTAATGAAATTAGTAATTTAGAAAATATTTTGCCAACCAGAAAGTTTCAAGAATTGGAAGTTGGCAAAATGTACAAAATTACTGAATTAAAAAAAATTCCAACACAATATGGACTCCGAGTCGTTGCTGCTCTCGATAATCAATTTATAGTTTACTTCCCTACGAGGACGAACAACCAATTAATTGCTGATGAAGAGACATTAAAAAATCTCACCAACACTGTTGAAGAAGAGCATCTCTATCGGCGATTTCACGGAAGCAAATACTGTAAATTTGAATTTGTTCTTTTATCAACTTGAAATGTATTTTTTCATTACATAACAAAAATAAAAAAATTGTAAAATTTAGTTATCCTTGTACCAAATATTTAATTGCCTTGTCATCGTAATTCCATGTTTTTTAGTTAAATTTAAATAATACAATTAAAAAATAAATAAAATGTAAGACTGCGCATGCGTCGTCTGAAGTATGATGACATGTCAACGCTGTCCACGAGGTGGTAGCAGGTTTTATATTTGCGGGAATTTTAAAGAAGGCCGCTCGCGCACACTCTGTGCGGCGCGCGGTATTTACGGCTATTTCAACCGTGAGGGATAAGTTGGACAGGAGGGGCAAAGAAATATGTGTTGAGTATTCTTTTTCTTATTGATATAATTAGTTTAAAAAAAAAAAATGACAACTCTTTTATGCAAATATTGTTTTTATTTTTCAAGAGTATTTGCATCAATTTATATAAAATATATTATAAGTGTGTGTGTGTGTGTGTGTGTGTATTTAGTAATAATTATAATAATGATGATGATAATAATAATAATTACATTAATTATAAAACATGATGATAGAAATAATAATTATAATTATAAAAAATGATGATTATAAAAATGATCATAATTATCGTAATTATAAAAAAATGATGATAATAATTATAAAAAAAAAAAAAAAAATGATGATAACAAAAATTATAAAAAATGATGATAATGATAATTATAAAAAATGATGATAATAATTATAAAAAAAAAAAAAAAAAATGATGATAATACTAATTATACAAAGTGATGATAATAATAATAATTATAAAAAAAAATGATCATAATAATTATAAAAAAATGATAATAATTTTAATCTTCATTGTCGGATGGTGAATCTTCACCATCTGAATGGAACAATCCTAAAGCTGGTGACGGTGGAGGTGATGCTGGTGGTGGTGGTGATGGCGACGGTGGTGGTGGTGGTGATGCATCGTCATCATCATCATTGAGATCCGACAGCAGCAACGTCGATGCCAGCGATGGTGTTGGCGAGCCTGCTCGTCGTTGCTGCTGCCGAAACCTATCATGGCAACAACAACGATCTTCACATCCTTTTGAATCCAACGAGCATCTGTGATGGCTCTGATTCTTCGCTGTTGTTGTTGTTGTTGTTGTTGTTGTTGTTGCTGTTGCTGTTGCTGTTGATGCTCTTGTTGTTGTTGTTGCTGTTGCTGTTGATGCTCTTGTTGTTGTTGTTGCTGTTGCTGTTGATGCTCTTGTTGTTGTTGTTGTTGTTGTTGTTGTTGTTGTTGTTGATGCAAAAAATTATTAATGTTAGCCCCAATTTGCTGTTGATGATGAACGATGTCATCACCAATCCAACCAAAAATATATTCTACGGCTGTCTCCAATAGTATTCTTAACTCCCGGTTCGAATTGGGCACTTGGAGTACCCACTCTTGAGGGAGTCATCTGCAATTAATTCTAGCGTTGAGTCGCCCATCACTACTATCGGTCCGTTCGTTATCGGTTCACCACCACTCAAGATGCGAACCAATTGCTCGCGAATGTCACCAGCCAAAAGATAGATATCTTCCCCGTAATTGAGGAATACTCTTAATGGTATTACCATCAGGTAGTGAATTCTTTGTTCAATATAGTTTAATTGGATATTGATTTCTCGATCCATTTTTCCTGCAATTAAAAAAAACTAGATAATTTTTTTTATCATGTACATATTTTATCTAAGTATTTAATTTTTTATTCATTTAATTACTCATGCAAAAAAAAACTTATAAAGTACACATTTAATAATAAAAAATTTTCAGAAATTGATTTTCCTCATAATTATTTGGATTTTTACACATAATTAATTATGCCGAAAAAAAAATTTTTAAGAACAGATTAGAAAAGAAGAAATTTATTTTAGCATAATTAATTATTAATATAATAAAAATTAAAAAAAAAAAAAATTGATTTTCCTTCTAATTATTTGTTTTAATAAAAAATAACGAGCAAATTAATTTTTTTTCAAAAACTTATTTTGTTCAGTCAAGACCCAATTCGCTACCACCTGAGAACGCCGAGCCTCACCAATAGGTCGGCAGCACTTTCGCTAATTCAAACTTACGCGCGAGATCTCAACCAATAGGAAAATTCCATCATTTGAATTATTAGTTCCAACTTTGAATAAAAGAGTTGCGACATGAAACGCACTCATTGGCTTAAGATCTCAACGAGCTACGTGGATTTATCCTATTGGCTGAAATCTCGTTAGCGTCGTTGTCTAATTTTCTCATTGGTCGACCGCTCTGACGTCACAAGGAAACCGTTGTAGGCTTTCTTTTACGACATTTTCTTAATTATATTCACAACGTGCTTTTGAAGAGTTCACATCGCGTACTATAACCGCTTCGCTATTAATAAAAGTTTTCTTGTGCTTTTTGAGTAAATCTCCGCTCAACTACTCTCAATAATTAGCTAGTATATCAAGGCTACTAATTATTGAGTCTAGATTAAATTGTTGCTCGCGTTTTATTAAGTATAAATTACTTATCGCGCAATTAACCGCTGCCGACCACGTGTCGAGTTTATACGCGTGTTCGTTATACAGTCGCATTCGCTCTTGTGCATATTTTAGTGTTGAATTCGCTTATATTAATTAATTCTCATAATAAATAACTGTAATTAGTGTAAATAAATAGATAATTTATTTTTCCTAAAGAAAGTGTATAATTTTTGATTGCTAAAAATTACCATCACCTGCACCAGATCCAATTAGTTATCCTCTCAACAAACATATTTGATGGTAATTAATTTTCCTTATCCTTATTATGGATTTTTCTGAAAAAAATTGTATTTGAAAACAGGAAAATTAATTACCAATCGAATAAGTTTTTAAAAAAAATTAATTTTTAAAACAGTTGATGAAATATGTCAAAATTAATTTTTTAATACTTATTTTAAAACACTTGATGAAAGATGTCAAAATTAATTTTTTAAAATAAGTATAAAAAAAATTAATTTGCTTGTTATTTTTTTATTGAAACAAATAATTATGAGGAAAATCAATTTTTAATAACAGATTAAAAAATTTATTGCAGCATAATTAATATAATAGAAATTAAAAAAAAAAATTAATTTTTAAACACTTGATGAAATATGTCAAAATTAATTTTGTTAAACTTATTTGATTGGTAATTAATTTGTTCAGAAAAATCTATAATAAGGATAAGGAAAATTAATAATTAAATAATTCATGAATAAGTTTTTGATATCCAACTAATTATTTAAGAGAAAAAAATTTATTTATGTATAGACATAATCAAATTTTTTTAAAACATATCAGAAAAAAACTTATTTATCATGTGTTTAATTATTAATTATTTTGAAAAAAAATATGTTTAATTATTAATTATTTCGAAAAAAATATGTTTTAAATTGTTGTTTAAAATAGTTGTTAATTACTTACAGTTATTAATTCTTATTGATTGCAATCGATTTCCACTTAATGCGCACTTAGCACCCCTTTTGTCTGTGGTGACAGGTTCTTACAAGAAACTACCCCACCACCACTTATCTAAAATCTTATATGTAAGACAAAAAAAAATTAAAGGGCCAATCAGAAAAAAAAATTGATTTTTCTTGGCCAATCGCAGAAATTTACATATCTTTTATTGTTGGTCACTATGAGCACGTGGGTAACAAAGCCACGCTGGTTTGTTTACATTTTCAAAGCAATTGATTTAAACGATGTCTTACAAAAATAATATAAAAATATCAATTAATATCATGGTGTATGATCGTAATCATCATTTTTTTATTCACAAATTAATTAAAAATGAGTAAATTTTATCGTAGAAAAAAATTTGCGCGCGTAAGTTTAGACGATTAGAATACCGCCATCTATGAGTAAAAAATGTAACCAACATTGTATTCGAATTATCGGCTATAAAATCCCAGCCGTTTGAAATTCATCGATATTTATTGAAATACATCGATATTCATTTAAATAAATTAAAATATAAATTATAATTACCTGTTTTTTAAAAGATAAAACTGTAACGGGTATAATTGGGTTTTAATTATAAATATATAACACAGAGTAATTAATTAAATGTTTACTGTCAGAGAAACACGTCAAGTCAGTTTTGTATGTCACCAGAAATTCAGAAGTTAGACGAAACAGAACATTAGTGATTAAAAGTATGATCGAGTTAATCAACACAAGAAGTAATTGTTAATTACTAACATTTGACTGTATAAATTATCCAACTACCCCTTTTTGCTTGGTTTAGCTCGCCGGAGTCCAGGGTTCAAAAGGGGTTTTGTTTAATTTATAGATAATGTTAATTAATCAATCAACAAAACTTTACTTAACTAAAATAAAGAAACTTTTTTCCAAAAGAAAGAAAACACAAATTTAGACAGAATAAGAGACTAGGATTTATTATTAAATAATTACAATGGCTTCCAGCCCTTTTCTACTACCTCTTACAATAATTAATATTGATTATTAAACGCGGTTTTAATATTATATAATTACGGCTTTGTTGTTTATTTAACAATTTATTCGCGGTCTATTGTTTATTTAACAATTTATACACGGCTTACACTGTATACACGGTTTACACGGTTTACACGGTCACACACATACTCAAAAGTTTCGCGGTCTACCACGCGGTACTACCCCTCCCGGGTGCTTCAGGGGAGTCTGGTCGACTACCCCGTCGGCCCTACACGAAGTCCCGTCCCAGAGGGTAAGCGGATGGTCTCCGTCTAACCCCCACCTACGCGGCTAGTTTCACCTACCGTACCTCAGCAGAAGGCCTTAGTACGGGGACACCAAATCTCCACGAGAATACAAATTTCGCTTACCTTGATCCAGTCGGACGTGGGGTAGGCAAAGTTCCAATTGTTGTCCAGGGAATGGCCTTCCTCTAGATAACGTCTCGGGAGACTAAGTTGCCTAGTACGGGCTCATATGCGCGGTTTTATCATTATATCTACCTTTTGTAGAGGTGAACGGGAATAAATTCCCTCGCCCTCTGTTGTTGACATCGAGAGTATATTGTTTGTGAAATTTTTCTAAGTCCCGAGTTAAAAAGTCAAAGGAAATCGAGAGAAATTATTTTTATCGTATGTAAAATTGAATTTAAAAGAAAAAAATTCGTTTAAGATGTTAAGTAAATACTAAGTCCCGAGAATTTAGCCGTGCGAGCGACGATAATCCGTGCGGACGGATAGAAAATGAAAGAATGAACGATTGAAATATTAGAGTTTATTTTAAATTTCACTAATATTTCTTCTATTTCAGTTCATTTTATAATTCTTTCAATCTCTTGAATCTTTTAAACGATTCATTTGAAATCTATATAAGCGTTTTTATTTTATTTCCTTTGACTTTGGTGCTCAGGACTTAGAATAATTTTCGCTCGGCCGCGCATTCACATACTTATACAGTTCGTCCATATAATTTTATATCTCGCTATATTCATTCATCTTAAACTTAAAAAAAACACAGCCATATAAGTATAAATAATAATAACTCATTGTTAAAGGAAAATAATAATGTTTATAATAAGAGTAAGAAAAAAAAAAATATTATATACAAAAGTATAAGTCATATTAAATAGAACATAAGTAATAGTTTTTAAGTCAATAGGTAATAGAGTAGTAATAAGTACAATAGTAATTAATTGTTTAAACAAAAGAAAATAATATTTAGAATTTTAGTCCTAGTTTTTAAGCATACTAGTTTTAAGTATAAACGATAGTCCAGTAGAATAAGAATAATAATTAGTGAATAAGTAGTATTAAGTCATAAGTATAAGAAAAATAGTAATAATAAAGTAGTTTTTAAGTAACACTGATAGTAACTAGTGTAGTATCCCTTTTTCACAGCACTCTTAAAAAAAAATCACAGGTCACTCCACTCCGCCATCACAAAACACTAAAGTAATAATCAATGTATCTAATCATTAGTTGTGGTACAATCAAACTTCGTAAAAAATATACTCTGGTAGTCAGCAAGTTTGCATAAATGACTGAAAATGACCGTAAGTTGTCGTTAAATTGTCATCAATTTATTACACTCAGCATGGTTGCAACATTATGTTGATGACAACTTATCATCAATTAAAATAATAATTAATTATAAAATGTAAACAATTATTTTCTAGGTTATAAAAATGTAAACAATGATTTAATATCGTTTAAAAATAATAATTGTTAGAAAAAAAAGTTGAATTGCATCAAATTAAATTTTATTAATTATTTTCAAATAGCAATTTTCCAAAAATGCAAGTAATTATTTTTTTCAAGCGCGGGAAATTTAAAATCGATACATCTGATCGTTAATTGTGGCGGTAAATTCAATCAACTTGTTGTCATCAAAGTGTGACAACAAGTTATTTTAGTGGGTAGATGTCAACTTATCATCAGTTTTTGACTACCAGAATGCATGTAAATTATTTGATAATTCAATTAATAAGTAATTATAAAAAGTTAAACTATTTTCTAGGTCATAAAAAATGTAAACAATTACTTAATATCTTTAAAAATAAAAAGAAAAGGGGGAAAAAATAGAGAAAAAAATAGAATAACATCAAGTTCAATTTTATTAATTTCTTAAAAATCCGATTTTTTAAAATTATTACATTTTCCAGAGCACACAAGTAATTATTGTTGTTCAATTTACAGTAATATTCACAAAAATTATTGTTCAATAATTTTATATTTTTCAACGCGGGAACTTTAAAATCATCTAAATCAATTACAATTTTTTCACATCCAATTAATTCTTGGATCCATAATTTTTTTTCAAAACCTTTTACATAAATATATTTGTAATTATGAGTCACATGTTCAATTGTTTCTTTTAGCTTTAAATATGACGTTTTTCCAGCATCCCAGGTAATTCCATGATGATTATATGTTACCCAAGTATTTAAGCGTTGACACTGATTTGATAATGATGTCCAATCACAAGGTGATTTGAATAACGTACATGAAATTTCTTCAACACCATCAATTTTATGCTGGACCGTAATTGAAGCAAGCTCTTTTACAATAAACTGATTATTTGAGCCTTTAAACCCTTGCACATCTATTATCATCTCCATTTTGATAGCTCGTATCTCGACAACAGACAATGAATTACTGAATAATTAAAAATCCAACACAGCTATTTGTTATCATCCCCCACCACACAATTTTTTAATCAATAATATTTTAATTCCATTGGTTAATTTTAAAACTGCGCAGTAGAAAGTTCCAGAAAATTTATTTTTAGACTGATGACGTATTCATGTGCAGGAATAAACTTGTTTTCTTTGTTCGATTCTGAAACTGCGTAGTAGAAAGTTCCAGAAGATCTATTTTTAGACTGATGACTCATGCTCGTGCAGGAAAAAACTTGTTTTCTTTGTTTGATTATCAAACTGCGTAGTAGGTGACGTCATACCATTTGTCGCGCCATCTAGCGTTTTAGGTTATGTTGACACGTTATTCTAGGGGATTTCACTACTTTTTGCTTGGTTATGTTGGTACTTTTTGGGGCGACATCTATTTTTACTGCGTCATTTATGACGTCACAGGTTGTTCTAGAACTTTCTACTGCGCAGTTGATGAGTCGCGCCCCACCTATAAAAGCAACGCGCGATAGCATACTCCACAAAAAAGAAGTACGAGTCTCTGAACGAAGTACGAATCTCTGCTCAAATATTCTCTGACGTTTACTGTGTTAAAGTTCTCTGTGAAGTTCTCTACGGTTTTTTAAATAATTTTTTTTACAAAAAATTATAAACAATTTTTAGTTTAAGTGAAGTGCATAGACATTATTTTTTAGTGCAACTGACACTTATTAGTTTTTAATTTTTTGTGCAACTGACACTTATTAGTTTTAATTTTTTGTGCAACTGACACTTATTAGTTTTAATTTTTTGTGCAACTGACACTTATTAGTTTTTAGTTTTTGTGCAACTGACACATTTTTTTATTTATTTGTAAACTATTGATAAAAACATTATTTAAAATGGCGCGATTAGTTGATGCACATCACGGTTTAGTGAATTCTGTTGCACAATCGTACAACGATTTGCACTTAGAGTCAGTGAATGAAGAACATTGTCAGAGGTGCTATCAGGTGTGTGTTGAGACAATTGAATACTTTAAGACTATTTTGGCAGATCCACAATCAAGTGTTCAAATTAAGAGAAGCGTTCAAGCCAGTATTGTGCTTTTGTGCTGGTATGGCGATCAATTTGCTCAACTCAGCGGCCTGGCTGCAGGTGGTGATTTGAGAATGCGTCATCGACTCATCAAGTGGCAAGATCTCGATAACGCTTTCGCCAATAATATTCGAACTGGATGTGTCACAAATCTCTCTCACACCGATTTGAGAGAATTTTTAAACGATTCACAAGACTTGGTGTTCGAGAAAATCCAAGAAATGTTGGGAGATGTTGCTGGGGTGAAAATCAACGTCGAACTTGTATGTAAATTTAGAAATGAAATAATTAATGACGTCGTTGATGAAACTAAATCTTTCAACACTACAAGTCGTGAAATTACACCCACAACATCTCTCGCTGATTGGTATGCTGACCATGTGTACGAGAACTTATTAAAAAAGGTTGAAGAGTTCAATCAAAAGGACTCGGGGTGGAGATTACTTGAGATCCATAGTTTGGTTATCACCATGTCCAGATATGTACCTCTACAAGCTGGAGCATCGACTTTCGTCAGACTACTCAGAGACATCCAACGTAAACGCGCAGTCTTGAACATCGAGAACCACGACGAGTACTGCTTCCTCTGGTGTGTTGTGGCAGCAACACACGAAGCTCACACTGGACATCCGGAGAGGACAACATCGTACCCTCATTACAGCAGCGTACTTCAGTATGAAGGTATTGATTTTCCAATTACCCCGAAAGATATTCCAAAATTTGAAACGTTAAATAATTTGTCAATTAATGTATACGGGATTAAGTCAGAATTTAACGGCTTCGGGAATGAAAAAAGTACAATTATACCGTTATATTTAAGTAAAAATTCTAAGTCTGATGTAAAAAAAATTCATCTTTTAATGGTGCAGGCGAACGCTAATGTGAATATGTCTAATGAGAATGATTATAAAAATTATAAGCCTGTTTATCATTTTGCCTTAATTAAAAATCTATCGCGATTAGTAAAAAATCAAATTTCTAAGGCACATTGTAAATTGTATTTCTGTGATCGATGTTTAAGTCACTTTAAAACAGAAACATCTATCAATAATCACAATGATGACTGTTTCAAATTAAATAAAGTCCGTATGAAATTTCCCACTAATGAAAACAAAATATTAAAATTTAAAAACTATCGTAATAAAGACTCGGCACCGTTTGTTGTCTACGCGGACTTAGAGTGTACACTAGAGCCTCAGGGGGATGATGATATTCAAAATCACGTTCCACACAGCATTGCATTTTATCGTCACTGTAATTATGACAATAATTTATCAAAATTTGAAATTAATCGATCATCTGATTGCGTAAAGTGGTTTGTAAATAAACTTGAAAATTTTGCTATTGAAGTTGAGCAGTATTTAAAGAATCCTGTACCTATGAAACCACTTGACAAACAGCAACAAAAGAGTCATGATCGGTCAACTGTTTGTCATATTTGCGAAAAAACAATAGCCTCTGATAAAGAGAAGTGCTATGATCATTGCCATTTTACGGGTAACTATCGCGGACCTGCACACATCTCATGCAATTTAAATTACCCAAAATCTCATGTAATACCGGTAGTTTTTCACAATTTATCTGGGTATGATTCACATTTTTTAATTAAATCATTAGCAACTGTTTTTGAAGGTAAAGTCACATTATTGCCAATTAATAAAGAGCGATATATCTCATTTACAAAATCTATTGATGATATATCTGTGTCTTTACGTTTTATAGATTCATTTAGATTCATGGCATCAAGTTTAGAAAAATTGGCATCTTATCTTGATGATGACAATAAAAAAATTACAAGACTTCATTACCCAGATCCGGAAAAATTCCAATTAGTTACTCGCAAGGGTGTATGAATACATTACAAACATTGATAAGCTTAATGACAAACAGTTGCCCGATCAAAACTCATTTTTTTCAAAATTATCTAATAATGGTATATCTAACGATAATTATACATTTGCTCAACATGTCTGGAATAAATTTAATATCAGTACATTGGGTGAGTACTCTGATCTGTATCTGAAGACGGATGTACTACTCTTGGCTGATGTATTTGAAAATTTCAGACATAGTTGTTTAAATAACTATAACTTAGATCCGCTGCACTACTATACAGCACCCGGATTAGCTTTCGATGCAATGCTGAAATACACCAATGTGGAACTTGAACTGTTGACTGACCCCGAAAGGGTACTTTTCATTGAGAAAGGTATACGAGGTGGAGTGTCTCAGTGTACTAATAGGCATGCGAAGGCCAACAATCGGTACATGGGTGATGAATTTGATGTAAATAAACCCGAGTCATACTTGATGTATTTTGACGTCAATAATTTGTATGGTGCAGCGATGAGTATGCCACTACCTAAAGGCTCATTTGAGTGGGTTGATGGAAATGATTTCAATAATGTAGATAAATTTTTAAATGCCAATGGCACTGTAGGATATATTTTAGAAGTAGACTTGCACTATCCTCAGGAGCTACATGAGCTACACAAAGATTTACCATTGTGTCCTGAGCACTTTTTACCACCAGGTAGCAAGTCTACTAAATTATGTACCACTCTGTTTGATAAAAATAGATATATTATTCACTGTGAAAATTTAAAACAATGTTTAGATTTAGGTATGAAATTAAAAAAAATTCATCGTATACTTAAATTTGAGCAATCGCCATGGCTAAAGACATACATCGACAAGAATACAGACTGTAGGAAGGCTGCCCAAAATGAGCTTGAGAAGAATTTCTTCGAACTCATGAATAACGCAGTCTTCGGTAAGACTATGGAGAATGTTAGGAAACACAAAGATGTTCAATTGGTTACTAGATGGTCTGGTCGATATGGTGCATCAGACCTCATTTGTAAGCCTAACTTCCATAGTCTTACCATCTTTGACAAAGATATGGTTATAGTGGAAATGAAAACAACCCAGGTATATTTTGATAAACCCATTTACACTGGGTTCGCGATTTTAGATTTATCAAAAATATTTATCTACGATTTCCACTATAACTATGTCAAACAGAACTTGACAAATCAACAATCTAAGTTGATGTATACGGACACTGACAGTTTAATTTACCACTTTACCGTACCAGACATCTACGAAATTATGAAACGTGATATTTCAAAATTCGATACCTCGGACTACCCCCCTCAAAACTCGTACAATATGCCGCTAGCAAACAAAAAGGTCCCAGGTCTGATGAAAGATGAGAATAATGGGAAAATTATGACTCATTTCAACGGACTTCGGGCCAAGCTATACGCTAATAAAATTTTAAATGACGATGAAACCAAAAAACGAGCAAAGAGAATCCGAGGTCCTACGTTGCGAACTATCACGTTTGATGATTTCGATAGATGTCTTCAAGATCATATTAACTTGACGAAAAAACAGTACTTAATTAAAAGTTCTAAACATGACGTGACGACAGTAGCACAGTACAAAATTGCCTTAAGCTGGACAGATGACAAACGACAACTTTTGGACAACTCGACTGACACTTTACCATGGGGATTTAAATCAAATGATGACGATAAAAATGATGATAACGATGAAAATGTAATAGCAATTAAAAAAAGAAAACTTTTGTAAAAAAAAAAAATAAATCTTATCGATGTAAAAAAAATTAGTTTTTTTAAGTATACAAAAAAAGTATGTAAAAATTAGTTTTAAGGATATGTGTGTGTGTGTGTGTGTGTGTGTGTGTGTGTGTGTGTGTGTGTGTGTGTGTGTGTGTGTGTGTGTGTTTAAATAAATAAATAAAACATTTATATACAAATGAAAAAATTGTTTTTATTTTATAGATATAAGTGTATTTTTAAAAGTTTATTTACAGATCAGATTTTTCAATCCAGCTGTTGTGGGAGCTATCGAAGCCGAGCCACTTTACGTACAATTTATTTCCGCGTTTTTTTATAATTTTCACCACTAGATATACATCTGGATATTTGACTTTGCTGAGTTCTTCTGCATAAAATCCACCTTCAATTGGCTTATCCTGATAGTCTACGAGCTTATACGTTGTTGGATTTGTTTTCTGCACTGTCTTAATTGTAAAAATTTCAGTTGTCCAGTTGGGTGTGTAACCTTTTTCAAACACATGTTTGTACTTGCTGATTCGAACTTTGTCTCCGACTTTGAATTTATTTTTTCGCGCTTGTTGCTGAGCTTGAAGAGGTTTGTATATTTTTTCCAGCAGTTCTTTTTCATTAGCAGCAGTTACATCAGCAGGTTTCATTTTAATTGTCCGATGTTTGGTATTATTGTAAGTATCCAATAAGTCTTCTAATATATCAATCCATTTATAGGTACTACATGCAGAGAATTCACGCCACATTTTATTTTTTAGTGTCCTGTTAAATCGTTCACATATGGATGCCTTCAAGTTGCTGAATGTCGAGTACATGTTGATGTTTTTACGTTGCATAAGTTCTTGAAATTCTTTATTATAAAATTCTTTGCCTTGGTCAACGTGCAGATTTTTTGGAACACGTCCTAGTTGAAATATAGATTTCATAGCACTGGTGACATCACTGCCACTTTTACTCTTAATCGGTACAGCCCAAGCATACTTTGAAAAAATATCTATGACAGTTAGCAGATATTTGTTTCCTTTGTTTACTGTTGCATAAGGAATCATTTCAACTAAGTCAGCTTGCCAAGTTTCATCAAGTGCTCGTATGTCAACATGACGACGTTGATAATTCCTGCGTGCTTGTCTGTGCAGCTCATACGCTATTACTGATTTCTTGTCCTCCATTGTCGACAAAAATTTTAGCTTCCAATTCTTTTATTCGTTGTGTATTTCTACTGATTAAGTCTTTTTGTGACTTCATACGTTTTATTTTAACTTTTAGTTCTTGATTTTCTTTTTTTAATAGCGTTACAGCTGAGTCGAGTGTTACCACTTGAGAGTGTAAGTATGAAATGATCTCTGACTGATCATTCCTCATACTATCATACATTAGAGACAACTCGCGATGTACAAGATCACGTGTAAATTTTACAGTTGCTGCATCGCTATCTTCAGCAGGTTTGCCAACATGATACAGTCTCTTTTTCTCAACATCGTACTGCCGATCAACAGTTACTTGAAATCCTCGTCCAGGTGGTCCTGGTGGTCCACTGATTACAGCACCAGTTGGTAGTGAACGTCCAAATATATCGATACTCATTTTTTTGCTCTTTTCACTTCAACAGTTAGCAAGTAAGTGGCATAAATTTGACACAGCAGATGCTAATAAATAATTCCCGCTCCTCGTAGCTCTTCTATAATTGATATGATTTCATTGGTGTGACTTGGATTTCCAGCTGCTTGAGATGCCATGAGTAACCGCAGACGGTCAACTAGTTCATTTGGATCATCCCAGTAGACATAATCCATACGTGATTTTTTCTTTTTCGCAATCATAAAATCAGGTAATCCTTTACCTTTTGATAAGTTTGCATTTTTATCGAGAAAATCGGCAATATAATTATTATACTTGATTGTCGTGTCTTCATAAAAACTACCATCTGGTTTATAATTTTTTCTATGAGTATTTGTCATTTTAATAATTTCGAGATATTTATTTTTATCATTCTGCGTGACTTTTGAATCATCTGGCGATTTTTTAAATAATAATTCCAATAAACCAGGAGTCACAGAGTAATTTTTATTTTTTATATTAATCTCATTATCGTCAAAAGTTATTTCAGAATCACCAATATAAAAATCATTAAAACGTCGACGAATACCATATCTCATGTCAATATCTTTACTTCTTCTATACACTTTAGCTAAATATGATTTTATTTCGCCACTCACTGGCTTAGTGGGGGTACTCGATGCAGCAGGAAATACTTGTGTTCCTTCCAGAGTCCCACTTCTATCTTCAGAGATAATACTATCGTAATTACTGGCATCATCAAACTCTGTATCATTATTCACCGTTGAATTATCATCTTTAAATTCTTCTTTGACTTCTTGCTCGATTTCTTGTTTGATTTTATGCTTAGACGACTCGACTAGACTCTGCAGAGGTGTAACAATAGGCTTAAACATTTCACCCATTGCCTTTTCAGCTGTGTCTTTACCCAACTTGAGCATTCTGTACTTCCGTCGGATAGCATCACTAGCCTGAGATATCCGATGTAAGACATCTCTCTGCTTTGAAAGCTCCTCGGTCTTCATGTTGATGGGTTAAAGTTCACTTCATCTCTGATGACTATTTATCAAGTACAACTTAATTTATACTAATAAAACAGTCAAATCCTTTTCTATATCTGCCACTATTTAGTTCACTGTCTTTGTCAATCACGACAAAACCATATTTACCATCGACATCATTCCAACATGCTGAACACAAGTCTTTGAATAAATTGTATGACATGTCAGTATTTACATGATCATCATACACATGCTTCAAGTTCATTTCATCTTGTCGAAAGAGAACTATAAAATTTGCATTGTCACGTATCTAATGCTTAGGAATACGTGTATAAGTCTGACAGAGATAAAAACTGTCAACATCCTTATGTCGACCCATACAAAAGTATGCTCTGATATGATCTTGTTTTTCACAAGCGACATCATCAAATATCATTAATGAGTTTGGTTTTGCATCTTCAGGTTTCAGTACTTCTTCGTGCCCGTTGAATGTAAAAAATTCAATACCTTCTATTGGTTTAAGTAGTGATTCTAAAAATTTATATTTCGGTTGGTTCAGAGATTTTGAGTAGAGATAAATATTATCAAATCTCAAGCCATTGAGGTGTATGATGAGTGAGAGCAGAGCATTTGTTTTTCCACAATTTGATGGACCACAAAATATAGCGCGTACACTGTTCGGCAATAAAGCGCCGTGTCTCTTAACTTTTTTCACTTCGGTACCTTGAACAATTTGATCAAAATTTATTACTGGTAACTTGGCTGCTTGACTTTTAAACTCCATGTTGTCTGTTTGCGATCACAACAACAACTCACTCAGCGAGCTATAAGTACCAGGTTTTATATCATTTTAAGTCAGTCATGATGCTGCTACTATGGAGAGCACATGTGTAAAGACCAGTGGTCGAGGTTTTATAAACAGTCTAATTAATAAGCTACCAGTTGAACTACACATACCTGGATACCAGTACTGTGGACCAGGTACAAAGCTAGCCAAAAGATTAGCTCGTGGTGATCCCGGAATTAATCCTCTGGACGTTACGTGTAGAGAACACGATATCGCATACTCGTATGATCGTGAAAATTTGGCGGCACGTCACGAGGCTGATCAAATACTTGCTGAGAAGGCGTGGCAACGTTATCAAGCAAAAGACGCTGGTATTGGTGAAAAAGCTGCTGCGTGGAGTGTAAATAAAATCATGAAGATGAAAAAAAGATTCGGAATGGGTTTGAAGAAGAGAACAGCTGGCAAGAAAAAGCCTACTAAGAAAAAAACTGGCAAGAGAAAGACTAACAAGAGGAAAACTAGCAAGAAAAAGACTAGTGTAAAGAAACAAGTAGCACTAAGACAAGTTGTCACAGCTGCAAAAAATTCTATGACTCCTGGAGGTGATCCAATTAAAACAGCGTTGAAAGGAGCTCGTCAGGCTGTTAAAAAATCTGGTGGGAAAAAAAATATTCAGCTACCACGAATTCTACCAGTTCCATCTAAAGTTGGTGGTGTACTACCATTTTTAATACCACTTTTTGCTGGCCTGAGTGCAACAGGAGCTTTTGCTGGGGGTGCTGCTGGTATAGCGAAAGCTGTAAATGATGCAAGTGCTGCTAAAAATCGATTGGAAGAGAGCAAACGTCATAATTTGAAAATGGAGCAAATATCCATGGGTAAAGGTTTATACTTGAGGCCTTACAGACGTGGTATGGGTTTATATTTGAGACCATATCCAGTAGGCCGAGGATACAAGTCAAAAAACAAGTAGAGCTACCGCATCGACCACTTACAAACATCGACATACTGAAATACGCTAAAGCTCTAAAAATTCCAAACTTTCGCGGTGTTTTTATGAGAAATGATTTACCTAAAACTGGTCCGAGAAAAAACGAATCAGCTATTATAAATCTTGATGATAAATTTGGACCTGGTACTCATTGGGTTGCATACAAGAAAAATAATGATAAAGTTATTTATTTTGACAGTTTTGGTAATTTACAACCACCGCAAGATCTTATGGAGTATCTCGATGTTGGTAGCGTGAAATATAATCACAGAAGATATCAGGATTTTGATACAATTATATGCGGACACTTATGTCTCAAATTTCTCACTGGACAACTATAAATTGAAGTGACTTTGTGTAGAGCACATCAGTCATGGCTGACTCATTCACATTAACGTTAACGGGATCTACATCCGTGTTGGAGGCCAACTACTTCCCTCCAATTGAATTATCACCAAATAAAAATTATGTCCTGGGACTTGTAGAGTTATTAACATTTAATTCAATACCCAATATTGATGTGGGTGCTAATAAATTCTACGTCTCTTATCCTGTGAATAAAAATAATGATGATGATAATAGCATCAATGAGAAAAAGAAAATAGTCAAGAAAAAAAGAGCTAAAAGAAATGCGGCAATAATTACAAAGTATGATGATAGTATCTCAGTGCCGGAAAATAATAATATAAATGACTCAGTGAGTGAAAATGATATAGAAGCTGAAAAATATGAAACTGTTGAAGAAAAAGTCTTGACAATACCAACAGGAAGTTACGAAATCACTGACATTGAAAAATACATTCAAAAGAAATTACGAAGACTCAGCATCAGCATCAGAGCTAATAACAATGAATTGAGAAGTGAAATTAAATGTGATCAATTTGTAAATTTTACACCCCAAAATTCTATTGATCAGCTATTGGGATTTACAAATCAGAAGCTTGCACCACATAAAACTCACTCATCAGATTTACCAGTAAAGATATTAAAACTCAATGCTCTGAGAGTTGAGTGCAACATCACATCAGGTGCTTACATAAATGAACGCAAAGTTCACACTATTCATGAATTTTTCCCGAGTGTACCATCTGGATATAAGATTGTTGAATTGCCATCACACATCATTTATCTACCGATCGCCATACAAGCAATACATAATCTCAGACTGAGAATTGTAGATCAAGACGGAAAACTGGCTAATTTCAGAGGTGAGACGATAACGATAAGACTACATATAAAGTCTATAAAATAATGGGTATCGTGTATGAGACAAAAAGTGGTGCTGGCTATAAAAAGATAGCAGCATGGTCGAGCAACATCAGTCGCCGAGTACCTCACAAGGTGTTAACACATCAGAACGCTCAGTTTCTACAGAGCCTAGGACTAAAATTACGTGGAAAATTAAGAAAATAAAAATTTATTTTTGGTGTTTGACGTGTACACGACCATGGCGGCGGCGGCGGAAATCTTAAATATTCAACGACAAATAATTTTTGATGAGTCAATTGCGCACTATGAAGCGCATGCTCATCTACCGTATGCTTCATCAACATTCAACAACAGCGATGAAATAAGAATTGCAGTTCAACATCAAGATTTGTGTCTACTTCCGAGTAAAAGTACATTACATGTATACGGGAAAGTCACCAAGTCTGATGGAACAGCTGTAAGTGTAACTACTCACATGGTCAACATGACAGTTTGTCATATGTTTGAAGAAATACGCTACGAACTCAATGGTGTTGAGATTGATCGTAGCAAAAATGTTGGCATCACAAGTCTCATGAAAGGATACACATCACTGAGTCCTGCTCAACAAAATACACTAGAAAATTCGGGTTGGATTATGGATGAAGCTGTCAATAAATTACACAATGATAATGGCTACTTTGATGTATCTATACCACTGAGTCTTTTGCTTGGATTTGCTGAAGATTACCATAAAGTTGTCATCAATGCAAAGCATGAATTAATTTTAATAAGATCAAATTCTGATTTGAATGCATACATTGTGGCCACACCTGCTGCTGGAGCTCATGCTGAAGCAGTTAAAATTACGCTGCAAAAAATCGAGTGGATTGTAACATATGTAACTATGGCTGATAAACAAAAAATTGAAGCTTTGAATTATATTACAAGTGATCCAGCTATCTCAATCAGTTTCCGTGCTTGGGAGATGTACGAATATCCTCTATTACCAAATACTTCGAAGCACATTTGGGCAGTAAAAACTTCTACGCAGCTCGAGAAACCACGTTTTGTAATACTTGGATTTCAAACAGCAAGAAAAAATGACGCTACTAGAAATGCCAGCGTATTTGATCATTGCAACATCAGAGATATAAAATTATTTTTAAACTCTCAGAGTTATCCTTATGGGAATTTAAACCTCAACATTGCAAATAATCAATATGCTCTGTTGTATGACATGTATATAAATTTCCAAATTTCTTACTACAACAAAGAACCTGAACCACTGCTAACGAAGAAGAAATTTTTGGAACAAGCACCGCTGTACGTTATCGATTGCTCGAAACAAAACGAATCGATAAAATCTGGACCAGTGGACATTCGTCTGGAATTTGAATCCGCAAATCAATTCCCTGCACAGACATCAGCTTACTGCCTCATAATACATGATCGTATAGTCGAGTATAATCCTATACGCAACATCATACGAAAACTAATATGAAGACTGTTAAATTTGATCCAATGCCAGCTATACATCACATGTATGTATGGAGATTTGCACACGAGCAAGCAAGAAGAGGCGAATGGGAACAAGCAGCAAGAGATCGAGAACGATTTAAACGGAGAATTAATAAATTAAATATCATTATTGAACCTGTATTAATTAATAAACTTACATTTACAAATGAATAAACTTTTTTTATATTGATATGTAGTGTTTTTTATTACTTATAACCTAAAATATACGTTTAAGTCTTAGATAACCTTAAATACATAATAAACTATAGATATTTTTCTTAACCTAAAATATACATTTTAGTCTTACATGAACTATAGTCTTTTCTTTCTTAACCTAAAACTATACATTTTAATCGTACTTAACCTCAAATACATAATAAATTATAGATATTTTTCTTAACCTAAAAATACACTACAGTTAGAGCAATCTTTTCTAAATGGATATGCAAAGCTATCAGGGATATCATCGTTGAATATATAATGATCCCGACACCTTTGATAGCCAATCAATTCTTCATTATTTTTTAATTCTTCTGGTAGTTTGTGCCAAGCGAAATCGATTTGCTGGATAGCATTTTCCAGGATGAATGTATCATTAAGACATGCGATATCTCGATCATCCATACACAGTAAATTCTGCAATTGATTGAAGATCTGAACCGATTTTTCATAGGTTGGTTGAAATCCATAAAAATGCCAGAACCATCTCTTGAACTCTTGGACATTTTAAAATGCACATGAAGTATCCAGTTTCTTCAAGTGATAAGCATAATATGGACATTGATATTTCAAGAAATCATTCTTGACATAAAACGAGAAAAATCTCATTTTTTCAAAATCTATAATCGGTACGGCAGTGTCAATTAGATCTTCAAGCCATCTCTTCTTCTGTTCACCTTGTACGTAAAAGCAACGGGTATGTTTGACCATAATATCAAGCACTTCTTTCAATAGTTCATATGGTAGCAAACCAGCTATCCATGATATTGAATGTTGATATCCACAGTGATCAACACTTTTCTGCATTACAGCGACATCAACTTGGTCCAACGGTGGTTCAAACAACCAATGTTCACATCGTGCAAGTCCATATGTACAAACTTCATCAGAAATATCTGTAGCACACAGTTCTTTTACTACAAATTTGCCATCAGGCATCTCGAAACCCACGAAATCAATGATTAGTTCCATGATGATGATGATGATGATGATGATGATGATTGTTAGCGTTAAACAATAGCTTGGTTAACATAAACGTAGTTTTATGGCAAGCCTGTTCGTATTCGTGATGATCTTTGAAACTCAACAATAACCTCTTCCAATGCTTCACTTGCAAATCAATTTCTATTTTTTGTTTAGCCAATTTATTTAATTTTTCTCTATTACGATCGATGTCATTAGCGTTGTCGTCGTCATATACATCCTCGAACTCTATCTGCGCATCGTGCATGCATACATCCGTACACACATGGGGTCTGGAAAAGAAATTTGTTTAATTAATTATTATATAATTAAACGACTATAAAGCAGGTTATTATTATTAAAAAAAATGATTACTACATACTTTGACGAACGACTCATCATGATTATTTATTTGCTGTACGCTTTTCTAGTTTCACCAACTTTTCAGTAGTTTTTATTAATCTTCTAGACAAAATCCTCCTGTCGTGGCAGCTTATACACGATGCTTCTAATCGAACACTGTGGATTATTTCCGTGTTTTTCGCGAACGCAATTATACCGTCAATAAATTTACCGATAGACTCAGGAGGAGGCACGTCACCAAAAAACCCTTCAATAAGATCTTCAAAACTTTCCGCAAACGGGTAATTATTGCGAAGAAAAATCTTTTCACTTTCACTTAATTCAGCCATAAATATAAAAACGCACAGGAGCGAACTGTTCACTTCAACTCTTCTCAGCGTAGACTGACTGGATGCGAGCTCGTGAGCTCAGCGCTCAGACCAGTATCTCCCACCCCAAACTATAAAAAACAAGTTCAAACTTGTCGAATGACGTCACAAACAAGTGTAAACCTGTCGGATGACGTCACAAACAAAGAAAAACAAGTCCAAGTCTGTTAGATGACGCAATACTCAAGAAAAGAGTGGGGGAACTAAACCAATAGATGGCGTGCACTTCGCAAGCTTCTCGCATGTACCCTTACACACCCCTGTTTCAATATATAAAACCAGATAGAGATGTAGATGGACCTCGTGATGACGCTCAAGGCTGATAGACTGGAAATCGTCAGCCTTGAGCGCCATCACGAAGTCTATTTTGTTTCAAAATTTCCCCGCTCAGAACAGACGTTAAGCGACATCTAGTCAAAAAATGAGCTAAATTTAACCGGCAGAGCTATATTACGAGCTCAAAATGGCTGCTGTGAGCTAAAAAAGTACCTAAAAAATATCCTCAAAAGCATGTTTCTGTCGGTAAAATGGATCTTACCGACTGCCAAAACAAGCTGATCGACTGCCAATATCGATACAATCGGCCAAACAGAGCTTACCGACTGCCAATGCGAGTTTTCTGATTGCCAAATCAGAGATTACCGACTGCCAAATAATTGTTTACCGACCGCCAATCCGAGCACTGTCGATAAAACAGGACTTACCGACCGCCGGTACACCGACCGCCGGCAGGTTACCCTCCGTCGGTAACTTAGTACGGACTAGAACCCACAATCTGTTTTATCGGGGGGGGGGTGAACTCCCCCAGCTCAACTACTTGGAATGAAGCCCATATTTTCAACATTTTTTGATTCCATTAAAATTTTCAAGGCCATCAAATTATGGGAAGAAATGGCCGAAATATAAAGTTTAAGGTCATAAATTGAAGCTCATTAGATAAGCTTTCAGATACTTTTTACGAAAATTGTCTATGAGTATTAGTTTTAAAATTATATGAACATGAATGTGGAAAAAAATTGATTTTTTCGACAAATCATGGATATTTCAAAAAGCCATAACTAATCAACTCTTTTTGCCCATCTTCGAGCTTAACCGTGATAATTACCCATAGAATAAGTGTGAAAAATTTCATTAAGATCTGATAAGAATTGTAGGCGTAATCGTGTCCTCAAAACTGCGTTATATCTCATATATATATTGTTCAGTCACGAGCTTAATCATTTTGAAAGCTTCGTGTACTTTCGCTACGTACGGGAGCAGCCGAACTCGCTACTGACTTGAATGTCAGAATAGTGCCGGGTCACTCGCTATCTGGGCCCGACACCTGCAATTTCTTGCTCATGACCGTGTCAAAATGGCATGAGAACCCGCTACCAGCCGGCGAATCAGAGAAATTGGCGGCTAACTACTTCCTGTTGGCGCGCTTTTAAGCCAATGGGAAAATTCGTTACTGCAGCCATGCTGCCACGTCACCACCGAGCAGCCACGAAGGAAGAAGACGACGTCTCTATTTCCAATCTACATCGATCAGTACGAATACAACTATCCAACTAACCGCTTCGCTCAATATATCACTAGTGTGATATAAGTTTGAACCGCTCCACTAAATCTCCGCTTAACTATTCTCAATAATTAGCTAGTATATTAAGGCTACTAATTATTGAGTATATATTGAATTGTTGCTCGCGTCTTATTAATTATAAATTAACTATCGCGTCATTAACCGCTACCGACCACGTGTCGAATTTATACGCGTATTCTTTTACAATTGCATTCGCTATCGCGTATCTTGTAGTTGCATTCGCTATTAAGTATTTTTCTTACAGTTATTCAGTGTACATATTGTTAAATAAAGATCTATTCTATTATCTGTAATTTTTGTGTTAATTGTTAGTTATTGAATTAACCACACCTACACCAGAATCCCACAGAGCATTCGCTCATTTTACATATATATATATATATACATACATATATAAATTTTTTAACGGATGGTATTTTCGAACCCTACTCAACTAATTATGATAGGTTGTGACGAAATTCCTTGAAAAATCGACCATGAGGACAAATACAATAGTCAGATTTTAAAAAAATCTACCTAGTAACCAAAATCAGGGAAACTAAAGGGGGTTGATTCGACGGGGGACGAATCAACCTATTCTATTAAAAAAATAAAATTAGACAATTTGGAACCTGATTTTGATTGAATATTGCATGGGACTATTAACAATATTCCTTGTAAAATGAATATTGATACTGCGGCTGATATTACCATCGCTAATGTTAATTTATTTAGTAATCTAAAAAATAACAATTATAAACCTCATAAAATTTATACGGCATTTAGTGAAGAATTTCCATATATATTTATTCATAAAAGTCAAATTAAAATTTCGAATTTCTCCATCGATTTAGATATTGTTTTTGCGTAAATTAAAGAGGATTGTTTACTGGGTAAAGACTTTCTAAAAAAATCAAAATCAATAGAAAATTTCAATAAACTTTTAAATGAAAAATTTGACAATAACAAAAAGATCTATGTCAATCAATTAAAAACTGAAACGAATTTATTATTTCCAGCATTTTCAAAAGAAGTTTACGATTTATCAATCAAAAATTTAAAAGATTTACAAAAAGAAAAATTTAATAAAATATCAAAGTATCTTTGCAAAAAAATAGTCTATAGTTTAAGTGAGCTTAGAATTGATAATAATAAAAAAATAAAATATTCTGCTAAGAAGTTAATCAGTGCCCCTGACTCTATTTTTTTATTCAACGAATCAAAATAAATAAAATTAAAAATGTAACTCTCCTCTTGATTGAATGGACCTTCAATGGGAATGGGATCAGGTACGAGATGGGAACAGGAACTCCTTCCTCTCCTCCTTGAAGGACTAGGAATGGACTCCTTCACTCCTTCCCCAATGAAATTGGAAATATTATCTGCACATAATAAACAAACACAACGAGTATCTCCAACATTTTATTAAATTTTATTTTTAAACATATTTCATCATTACATTCTATTATTTATCAGTTGTTAATTATAAACTTTTAGTGTGATCAATTCAATAATTTTCGATCTTAAATGCTCAATGTTCTACCGCTCGGTCCATTCAGCTCATATGCCGATGTGTTATCTATAGCTAACATATCAATGATTACTGAATAATACACGTTGCAACGAATTTCAATTTTTCCCCCTAAAAGTTCCTCGGAAACTCTCCAGGGTATCCACCTATCTTCCAGAAGTCGTGCACTACTTAAGAGAAATGTTGACTATGTCAACTCCGGATGGATCTTAAAGCTCCAGTCAGGATACTGTTGACCAATGATAAGTCCTAAGAATTCAAACTTTTGATTTGAGCTGAGCTCACTTAAACCAAAAGAAATATCCAGTCTCTCATCAAAGGCCCAAGAATCCCGGGAACCCCTTACAACGACTAATCGTTCAGGGTCCTCAGACGGACTTCCCTCAGCTAATAACCGAACTCAGAACATTCCAGCCCTTATAGAATCCCGGGAATCCCTCGAACAACGTTACCACTGAGATCGTTCAGAGCCCTCAGTCAGACTTCTTTTAGAATCTCGGGAACTCTTCAACAACGTCTACAGTGTGGTTATTCAGGGTCCACTGTCAGACTTCTCCTATGGACTATACCAGTCTTTAGCAGTCGTTCAGACATCTTCAATTCTATCAGTTTGCAAGATATCCTAGACTTACTAATTGACTACAGGACCCCGGGTACCCTTTACAAAACGTCTACACTGAGATTGTTCAGGGCCCCAGCCGAACTTCTCTTTTATTTTTCTTATTGATCACAGTACGGTGCAAGACGGTTTACATGCATAATTTTATATTTTCCTTTGGAAATTTTTCTGATTCTATAAACTACGTTATTTTGCCTATTTTCAATTTCACAAGGACCCTCCCAATCGCATTGAAGTTTTGGAGATTTTCCCTTGACTCTATGGGGGAAATAGAGCCAAACTAATTCTTTTCTCTTAAAAGTTAATATATTCATTTTTAAATCAAAATTTGATTTCGCTTTGTTTGACTTAATTTCAAATTTATTTCTTGTAATATTGTGAATAGAATTCATTTTCTCTGTCAATTGACTCACGAAATCAGACAGTGACTCAGATTCCCCCGAATTCCCCAGGCTTATCGGAGAACCTCGAAGAAGATCTAAAGGAATCCTGAGTTCACGTCCCATCATGAGCATTGCAGGAGAAAATTCTGTAGTTTCATGTTTAGAAGAGCGATAAGCTAAGAGGAAAAGTGGTAACCATTTATCACAATCTTTTGGATTTTTCGAGATAAATTCTGAGATATATATACACTAATGCCAAAAATTAAAGGAGCAGAAAAATTTTATAAATTTTTTAGTGATTTTTGGAAGGTTGTAACTTGGTGAAAAATGATCGTATTGAGATTGTAAAAAAAGCATTTTTTAGCTTGAAATCTCTAGTTTTGGTGCATTTTTTTTTAAATTTTTTAAAAGCTTCGGTTATTGCTCAAACATGAGAAATACCGCGAGACAAAAAATTTCAAAATTTTTTTTTTTCGAAGAGCTCACGGACCGCGAAAAAATTCTTTCAACTAAACGAATGCATAGTTCGTTTAGCAAATTTATTCAGCTTCAATTTGGTTTTTTTTAACCTTGTAGGACGATTTGTCGCAGAGATATCAGCCTTCAAACAGAAAATGATCCTTTTGGCTTTGATCATCGATATTTCAGGTATCGATGATCGCACAGAAAGTTGAAGTGTGGCGGTAAAAACTTGAATAAATTCCCCATAAGACCCTGTCATCATTTTTTGAAAAGAAAATTTTTTTTATTTTTTACATCCATCAGAAGAAAGTACAAAAAAATGACTTTTTTTGGTTTTTTAGTAAATCAACCGCTACTCTGCAAATATCGATAGAAAAAATAATGTTGCCAGGGACTTTTTAGCTTAATGTACCCCCAAGACCCCTGTAAATTTTTAAATTGATCTATCGAACCGTTTTTTGGGAATAATCGATTAAAGTTTAGCTAAACAATTGAAGGAACAAGTTTTGTTCCTTTAATTGTTTAGCTAAACTTTGATCGATTATTCCCCAAAATCGGTTCGATATATCAATTTAAAAGTTTACAGGAGTCTTGGGGGTACATTAAGCTAAAAAAGTCCCTGGCAACATTATTTTTTTTATCGATATTTGCAGAGTAGCGGTTGATTTACTAAAAAACCAGAAAAATTCGTTTTTTTGTACTTTCTTCTGATGGATGTCAAAAATAAAAAAAAATTTTTTTTCAAAAAATGATGACAGGGTCTTATGGGGAATTTATTCAAGTTTTTACCGCCGCCCTTCAACTTTCTGTGCGATCATCGATACCTGAAATATCGATGATCAAAGCCAAAAGGATCATTTTCTGTTTGAAGGCTGATATCTCTGCGACAAATCGTCCTAAGAGGTTAAAAAAAAACCAAATTGAAGCTGAATAAATTTGCTAAACGAACTATGCATTCGTTTAGTTGAAAGAATTTTTTCGCGGTCCGTGAGCTCTTCGGAAAAAAAAAAAATTTTGAAATTTTTTGTCTCGCGGTATTTCTCATGTTTGAGCAATAACCGGAGCTTTTAAAAAATTTTTTATAAAATGCACTAAAACTAGAGATTTCAAGCTAAGAAATGCTTTTATTTAAATCTCAATACGATCATTTTTCACCAAGTTATAACCTTCCAAAAATCACTAAAAAATTTATAAAATTTTTCTGCTTCTTTAGTTTTTTGCATTAGTGTATATAGTACCTGAACGAAATAAAAAAAGCAACTGTGAATTGCCGCATTCAGAACGCATTCCCTAAGTGCTTTGATTGTCGCTTTTTCGTAGTCGGTCGTAAAGTGAATTTTTTTCTCCTTCAATCCCGGTACATTGCTTGTCAACCAATTAAATATGGCTTTGTAAGTACTTGTCAATTCATTTTCGGTTAATACTATTGCACCAGCAGTAAACTGTAAAAAGACAAAATTTTTATAAGGATAACTAAATAAAATAATATTTAACTAAAAAAAAATTTAATCACCTGATTTTTATACTTAAAATTAATGGAGTCAATTTGGTTGGCCAATAATTTGAAAATCATCTTCTTCTAGATTTTCAATGACATCAATAGAAGACGCAGGGAAGTTAAAGTGGATCCTTCCAGGGCAGAAATAGGTTTTTCGTCGTGAGCACCTGAATATATAGTCGCTATGAAAATCACGGGCATATTAATACTCATTGAAATAATAAATATGAGTTTTTTTTTTTTCTCGGTATGACCCTCATTCCCGGGTTGTCTAATCTCCGTAAAGGAGAGCGGACAACAAGGTTGAGGGCCGACCGGGCGCGTCCCCAGGTGGCGGATAGGGGGACGGCCAAGGTGAGAAGTGACGGCTCACGATGACCTCCAGCGGGAGGGATATTGTGGGCTAGCCACGACTACTTTGGTTAACATGTGCTACAGGAAACCCGGCAGGTGTAAAAACCAGCCTAGGGGGACCAAGGCCATGTCGCGGACCAACTTCCCAAGCCAAGGTGTAAGCGATCGTGCTGAGGGCTGAATGGCACAGGGGTACTGTGTCGCTAACGATGCACCTTGGGGCACCAGGTGCAACCCCATTGTATTTATGCACCTTCCGCCGTGCAATCAGGCTCTGCCGGCGGTGACCGTTTACTTCCTTGACTACTCGTGGGACCAAAATGGAAACAACAAACAAAAACATAAATATAAACTCTGGATTGGAGGCTTCGAAAGAGGACTCCGATCTTCTAAATGTCCACATGGACGCAGTGGAGGGCACGGGAGGCTCAGCTAACGCCGGGACTCCTGGAACTCCAGCGGGTGGAGGTAAGAGGAAGAACCTCAGTGGAGCCGCGAAAAAAAGGGCCCGGAAAGCCAAATTGGCCGCACGGGAACAATTTTCGGGGCAAAACAGCGGGGACGCCTCTTCCCCCATCAACGTAACCTCGGTGGAGGATGGCTCTACAGGAACTGGTAGCTCCAAAAGGCCCAGACCTGAGGACCAAACCCCACCAGAGGTGAAAAAAGTGACCAAACGCGGCAAGGTGACCTACAAGCCGACTGGTTTCGGCGACGCAGTCAGGGCGGACAGAAAGGTAGCTATTGTGCCTTCTGGGTACCCTGACGCGTTGCTGAGCCAGGAGACGGGTGATCTGATCACACAGGCGTTAGTCAAGGCGCTGGACGCTGTCCCTACAGGACAGCCCGTCCCGTGCTTTGACGGATGCCGGTGGGATCAAGGAGCTCTGTGGGTTACCTGCGCCGATGTCAAGGCCAAACAGTGGTTGCTGGGGACTGTTCCGGCTATTAAGGCTGGGGGGGGACTCGTTCTCCAAGCTCTGGAGAATGAAAAACTCCCCAGACTTAAGAAGCTGACGGCGGTCCTCAGTACCACTGAGGATAACAAGGTCATCCTGAACAGGCTGGCACGACAAAATCCTGGGCTCACCACTCAATTGTGGCGGGTCTGGGATCGTAGGGTGGTAGGTAAAACTGTCCACCTTGTTCTGGGTGTGGACCAGCGGTCGCTGGCGGCACTCTCGGGGTGCAACTACTCTCCCCACTTCGGTCTTGGTAAGGCCCGTTTTTACGAGGTCACATCCGGGAACGCAGCTGGGGCGAGTGGGGGTGCTTCGGGAGGGGCTGCTAGGAAGGCAGCGAAGACCACGTCCGGAGCAGTGCCTCCTGAAAAGGCAAAGACAAAGGTAGGGGAGCGGGGCCAGGAGACTGAAGCGGCTGGCGCTGCTCAGGAAACTGGCACTGCTCCCATACCTCCAAAGATTGTGATCGTTCCGCCCCCACCTCCTCCAGCTGAGGAACCGGCTGGGTCTCTCGGTGGTGGGGAGAGGGAGGGGGAACGTCACAATTCGCTTTGGACCTCGATAGTAGGGCCAATCATCAAGCCACCTCGCTTGATAATGAGTGGGACTTCCGATGGGGAAAAGACCATGCCTCCGGCAAGATCTGGATCCAGAGGAAGGCCCACAAAGGCGAAGGCGGTTGCCACAGAGGGCCTGTCAGAGACCAAGCAGGGTAAACAAGCTACCCTCGCTCAGGCCCTGGCGGGAACCCTCCAGTTGTCCGGCACACCGAAAGAGGTGACAGCCGAGACCAACAAGAAGGAAGAAGATGGGCACTAAACTGTCCCCTTCCTTCTTTAACCCACCAGCCCCCACCCCTCCCCCTCCTATTTCCTATTTCCCTCCCCATAATGAAAGCGATAAGACAACCAGTGCTGCAGATTCTGTAACTGCAGGACAGACTAGTTTTTCGCAAATAAACTTGCAACACTGCAAAGCGGCCTCTGCATTACTTAGTAGAGACCTGGCGGTGTTGCAGACAGATGTATCCCTAATCCAAGAACCTTGGGTATACAAGGGCCAAGTCTTAGGGATAGACAGAAGAAACGGCTGTTTGATCCATGGTGACGCGGAGCTGGGGCCCAGGGCCTGTATCTTTATCAATAAGAAACACACAGCGCTCAAGTTGCACCAGCTTTGCACCAGGGATCTAGCCGTTGCTTCCATGAAAATCTCCATAGAGGGGACTAGGACGGAGCTGATCGTCGGCTCTGCCTATTTTCCATATGAAGATGCCAATGTACCTACCAAGGAAGTCACTGACTTGGTAGAATACTGCAGGTCCAAAGGGCTACCACTCCTGATTGGCTGTGATGCAAATGCACACCATACGGTTTGGGGCAGCTCGGACATAAACGTAAGAGGCTCAACACTACTTGAGTACCTTTCCACCACCTGCCTAGAGATCCTTAATGTAGGATCCAGGCCCACTTTCGTTACCTCTCGGAGGCAGGAAGTGATTGATATCACGCTGGGCTCTAATAAGATTGCACAGTCTGTCACGAATTGGCGGGTGAGCGAAGAAGATTCGCTTTCTGATCACCGCCGAATTCACTTTGTGTTGGAAGGCAGCAGGAACGGCGGGACTGGGGGCACATATAGGAACCCTAAGGCCACGGACTGGCTCATCTATAAGAAAGAGCTAGTAAGTAGGCTGGAGGAACCTTGTGGGACCCTAAGAACGGCCGGTAGGATTGAGCAGGCGGTCGAGCACTTGCAAACGGCCATTGTTCAGTCCTATGAAATTGCATGTCCTTTGAAAACTAGGAAATGTAGCAAGCGGGTGACATGGTGGAATGCAGAGCTGAGCAGGCTCCGTTCCTGGTCCCGGAAGCTACTTAACAAAGCGTTAAAAACGAAATCAGACCAAAACTGGGCTAAGTATAAAACAGCCCAGATTCAATACAAAAAGTGTATTAAGGTCTCCAAAGCAGAGGCCTGGAGAAAGTTCTGTGGGGAGATTAAGGATTTACCATTGGTGGCCCGTCTCCGTAAGATCTTCACTTCGGGCCCTACAGTTAAGTTAGGTGGTCTGACTCTCCCGGATGGGAGGGCAACAGTAAACCACGGAGAAATACTTGCTCATCTCTTTGAAGTACACTTCCCTGGCTCGGAATTGACGGGACAGGAGGGAAATCAAAGAGAAGAGAGAAACCTCACAGTTACCAGACATGGTGACTGGAGGACTGCTGCAAGGGTGGTAACGCCCAGCAGAATTGAATGGGCAATTGGCAACTTTGAGAAGTACAAAAGCCCAGGGGTGGATGGGATTTTTCCGGCTCTCCTACAAGAGGGTGGAGAATCACTTCGCAAACACCTCCTACGCATATTTAGGGCCTGTTTGGCCCTAAGTTATGTGCCCAGAGCATGGCGTGAGGTCAGGGTAGTCTTTATACCAAAACCTGGTAAAAGTTGCTATGACCTGGCGAAATCCTTCAGGCCTATCAGTCTAACCTCCTTCCTTTTAAAAACCCTGGAAAGGATGGTAGACAGACACATAAGGGATGAAGCGTTGAGTCGAATACCAGTGCATCATTCACAGCATGCATACCAGGCTGGTAAATCTGTTGAAACGGCTCTACATGAAGTGGTTAGCTACGTCGAGAGAGCCTTTCAGCAGAGGGAATCAGTTCTGGGAGTATTCATTGACATAGAAGGGGCGTTTGACAATACACCCTTCGAAGCCATCTGCGAAGCAGCGGAACGCTTTGGGATAGAGGAATCTATCACAGAATGGGCCCACAATATGCTTCGCTCGAGAATAGTGACAACCGAACTTAGTGACACTAAGGTACGGGCCCGTGTTAGAAGAGGCTGTCCGCAAGGAGGCGTGACCTCTCCTCTCATGTGGCTATTAGTCATTAACGAGCTTCTAGTAAGGCTGGAGAAGCTAGGAGTACACGCAGTGGGCTACGCGGATGACGTTGCTTTGATGATCAGAGGCAGTAGCCCAGCAGAGATGAGATGGAGGATGCAAAGAGCACTCGATCTTGTACAGAACTGGTGCACCGACAGATCTCTGAAAGTTAACCCTAACAAGACAGAGATGGTGCTCTTTACCAGAAAGAGGAAGCATAAGTTAATTGCGCCCTCAATTTTCGACACTGAGCTGAAGTTTTCAACAGAGGTACGCTACCTTGGAGTAACTCTGGACAATAAGCTCACGTGGAGAAGCCATATAGGGAAACAAGCTCAAAAAGCCACTGCCACTTTTTGGGCCTGTAGAAGGATATTTGGCACAACATGGGGTCTAAAACCAAAACTAGTTAAGTGGATTTACACGGCTATTTTGATACCCCAATTAACCTTTGCCTCTGTCATTTGGTGGCCCGCAATACGAAGGGACGTCAACATCAAGGCATTAAATAAGGTCTACCGACTTGCTCTGCTAGGCATAACAGGAGCTTTTAAAACAACTCCCACCCTAGCTATGGGGGCACTCCTGAATGTAGTTCCTCCAAATATAACTGTAGAATCTCTGGCTGTGAAAACGGCTTTGAGACTGCATTTTGCTGGGTTGTGGTCGAAGGCTAGGACGGGACATGCGTCCATCCTACGGAACAGAGATCTCGAAGAGGTCCTGGCCCAAGGAGGGGACTATGGCTCTCGTAGCTACCACTTCCGACACAAATACAAAGTCCTCTTTCCAAACAGGCAGGAATGGGAAGGAGGGAGCAATGAAATCCTATCACCCCAAGGGCTAGTCTGGTTTACGGACGGGTCCAAAAGGGTGGAAGGAGCAGGTGCAGGAATTTATAGCGGTGGACCCAAAACTGAGATATCCCTCAGACTGGGACACACTGCCTCTATTTTTCAGGCAGAAGTATATGCGATCTGGGCCTGTGTAAAGCACATTCTAGAGCTTAATCACAGGAACAAACACATATACATATGCAGCGACAGCCGTGCAGCTCTCAAGTCACTCACATCGGTTGTGGTGACTTCAAGGCTTGTACGGGACTGCATTACACTCGCCGACAAGCTGGCGAGCGCCAACTATGTCAATCTCATTTGGGTACCGGGTCACAGCGGTATCAAAGGGAATGACATAGCAAATGAATTGGCAAGGACAGGGGCCTGCAAAACGGACCCTGAGCCAGTCTGTTCAATTCCGGTGCCTCTGTGCTTTATAAGAAGCCACTTGGCTCAATGGACCTGTGACAGGTTCTGGGACCTGTGGCTTGAAGCCGGAGGCATGCGACATACGAGGGCACTGATTGAAGGACCATCAAAGTTGCTTGGTACCAGTCTAGTAGAGCTCGATAGATCTAAATTAAGGATTATTGTCGGGCTCGTTACAGGACACTGGTTTACCGGGAGGCATCTGAAGCTCATGGGCATCACCGATGATTCGATATGCCCTAGATGCAATTCAGAGGATGAAACTCCCCTCCACCTGCTGAGCCAATGCAGAGCCTTAGAAGATGTAAGGAAAAACATCTTGGGGATCTGTGATGATACTCGGCCTAACTTATTAGAGGTTGGGATGGGAGGATTTCTGCGATTCTCGAAATCCATAAATCTGCCAACCCAACCTTAATTTCAACGAGAATTGACCGAGTGGGGCCGAGTACAATGGTTCAAAAGAACTGAGTGCTCGGCTCTACACAACACAAAAGGGTCAAAATCTCATTTCAATTCAATTCAATGACCCTCATTATTTTAACGTTAATTAAATACTAAGAAAAATAATTATTCTGTTTGCTAGGCATCAACTATGACTACCATAAGTAAGCATAAATAGCATTAATATTTGTAAACAAATTTAAAACAATTTCACATCATTATATATTAATTAAAATTTTTTTTTTTGTTTTTTTTTTTTTTTTTTTATAGAATTAACTTGGTTTTACTATGAAGCCAATGTAAGATGTTCGAAAATTCCATTTTCTATGTTAGTTGTAAATCATTTATAATTACTAAATAATTAGTTAATAATTATTTTTGATTAATTATAAAATATTTTCAAAAGAACTTGAAAAATTGAAATAAATAAATTATTTATAAAATTTAATTAAAAATTTAGATAAATAAAAGACTTGATTTAAAAATTTGATACCTCAATCTTATTTTGATTTATAAGCTTTAAAGTAAAAGTTATGTAGCAAAAGCTGAATCACGTTTTTTTTCAATATTCAAAAATTATTTTTTGTTCGATCATTTGATTTATTGTTTTACTATTAAAATAATAACTTTAAAATTTAATTTATACTTTTTTGAAGAATCAAGATCTTTCAAAGTTCGTAAGTAGATAAGACGTTAACTGTCATATGCTAACTACTAATGACGTTAGTAATACAGTACATTGAAATGTACAGAGATAAATATTTTTTTTTCTTTAAATAATTATCATTCATAAAATAAACAACAAATAACATTGAATAATCTTGTATATAAATAAATATATACTTCAAAAAATATATATTTCTAATAATTTAAATTTATTGGTTGTCTTACTTTATCACCAGAAAAAAAATTCAAAATAAATTTATCTTACCAAATGGAATAAAAAAATAGTTTCACAATATTTCTTCATTTTTGATAATTTCATGGAAATCTACTTGGTAATTTCTTTTCATTTTTAAACTCTGTAAAATGATTTTTTTATTTTCCTCAATACGAAAATTTGGACTATTAGCAACTATTTTCAAAGCTTCCATCGTTCCAAGACACTGAGCTGATTTTTCTTTATATTCATTTCTAACATTAAATTGTTTCCTCAATTCTTTCATTTTTTTTTAATTCTCTTCATCAAACTCTGATCATCAATTGCTGATTTTGTTTCCTGTAGTCTCTCTGATAATTTTAAGCAATCTGCAGTAGTTTCATATGAATGATTTGAAAAATCATCAAGGGAACATGGCAATGAATAAAAACCACCTAAATAACTAGTAAACAACTTTTTTAACTTCCCACTAAGAAAATCGACGATTTTCGAAAAATTGGGAAGTTATTGTTTTCACCCCGATTTTCGAAAGTTGAGTTTTCATCAGATGTCGACGTTTTGAGGTCCTAGGAAGCTATTCTGACTATTTTCAGAATGATGTCCGAGTGCATGTATGTATGTATGTATGTATGTATGTATGTATGTGTATGTATGTGTGTGTGTGTGCGTGTGTGTGTGTGTGTGTGTGTGTGTGTGTGTGTGTGTGTGTGCGTGTGTGTGTGTGTGTGTGTGTGTGTGTGTGTAAACTCTCTGTAACTTTTTAACTAATAAATCGATTTGGATGGTTGAGGTAGCAATCGAAAGAGCTTGTTGGCCCTCAACTTTCCTGAAAATTTCACATCATTTGATCAAGTAGACTCGAAAATATTGGCGAATTATGGAAAAAAAAATTTTTTTTTAGTTTTTTAGTGATTTCTCAGAAACGACTCGAACGATCGACTTTAAATTCTAATCAGCTCTAGAACATTATAATCCGCGTCGAATGCCACCCGAATTGACAAAAAACGGTTTTTTTCGATTATCTTTGAAGTGACTTATCCGATAAATTTCAAAATCTAGTCAGCTTTAGAACGCAATGAAATGCGCCGATTGCCACCTCAAACGTCAAAATTGGTTGATTAGTTCAGAAGATATCGGCGCTGAAAAGTTAAAAAAATAACATTTTATGTTATTTTTTCCAGATAAATCAAAATATAATGTGCTAAAATGTGTCTGACATCATACCAACTCTTTCTCAATATAGTCTCTTTCGATCATCAAATAATGTCATGTAACTTGTTCCTTGGTTTTAAACATATTGTCAGCAAAAAATTGAAAAAACCCAGTCTTCAATGTTTTTCTCGGATATTCCATATATTATTGCTCTGACCTAAGTCAAAACTCATTCAAATCTTGTTTTTGATCACTGACATTGATTTCTGCCTCAATACATGTACTTCAGAGAACATAATCGAAAATAAAAATTTAAAAGCCGCTTCTTCATTAATGATTTTTGATTCTCACTTTATAAACTCTAGCATAAAACATTACTTATTAGATCTTGAAAAGCTCATATAAAAATGATTACATGTAATAGCATTTCTGAGCTCGAAAATATATTCACATTGATGTTTTCAAGGTCCTTGAGCTCGAATACAGCGGGAAGTTTTGGGGCTGGCCCGCAGGGCCAATCGATGCCCAGATTTTTTTCTTTGCCTCAATCCTCTTATCACTTTGATAATTATCATTACCATCTTCTCCATCCATTGTCACACCATTACCACAGTTAGTAATATTTTCATTAATCAATCTAGACTCATTACTGATCAAAGTATTATTAATAATCACAGGACAATAATCAACACATTTAATTTTTTCGAGTAGTACCTTCTGTTCTTCTTTATTCCTAAAAATGTCAATTCAATTATGAAATTAATCATCATTATTATAATTATTATTATTTGGTGTATGAAATAATGATTATAATACTTTGATTTTTAATGGATAACTCCATATTATGTTTATAAAAATAATATTTCATTAGCCAATTAGTTAAAAATGTAAATAATGTAATGATTTATAATATTTGTTATTATAAAGTAAAGAAATAATTATAAAAAATACTTACATTTTAAAATATGCAACAAGCATATGTTATGTCCAAATAAATTTTTTTTTTATGTTAATAATTCTTTAAAATAATTATTCCTGAGCTCCTCTTTGAAAAGCGCGCGACAACGCAGCGTCAGCTTTTTCACCTTTTTATGCGGCGAAGAATAGTGGGAAGACACTTGCAATAAGTTTAACGAATGTTACGTCTGGCAAAATTTAGACGATTTTATTTTAATTTTATAATTTTTTAAATAAGTAAAACAGAATAATGAGAGTATACATTAAGTGCCTCGATGGTCAGTTTTAGAAATCGTTTTGGTGCGTCACAAAAGCTTTTAACGGCTTAAACCAAAACAAACAAATAAATAGGAATTTTTATCAGTTTTCGAATACTAGATAAGAGCTGAACACATTTTAAACTCATTAAAAAAAATGTTTTAACAAAACAAATGACTCATTTTTAATGTTTTAGCTAAAAATATTTCATAAAGATAATTCATAAAAAATTATTTCATAGTCCGATAAATAATAACATCTTATTATTTTTATAAATAATAAATAATGTTTAAAGGTTCTAGGTGAAAAATACCAGACCTAGTAAATAATATAATATTCTATAAATAATAATTAATAAATAATAGTAAATGGTTCTAAGTGAGAACACTAGACCTGGTAAATAATTTAGTAGGTTATTAATAATAATTAATAAATAATAGTAAAAGGTTCTAAGTGAGAACACTAGACCTGGTAAATAATATAATATTTTATAAATAATAATTAATAAATAATGCTCAAAGGTTCTAGGCAGCTTGCCAGGCCTGATAAATAATAGCCAATAATAAATAATAATTTAATAAATAAATAATAATTCATAATAGTAAAGATGATGTACATGAATATATGATGTACATGAGTATGTGTATGTATGCGTGTGTGTGTTTTGCTCACGTTTAAATGTGCTTGCGTGTGGGTGGACACATATACGCACACATCTGTACACATACTCATACGAGGGCATCCACTTGTAGTGGGAGTTCATACGACACTCTGGAAAATCTAAGAGTGAGGGTAAGGGCCCAGGAATTCGGACACTTAATTGGTCACGCTTTTTCCCCCAATTGAGGTCAACTGGAACGCCCCGAAAATCGACACCCGAAAAATTGGTCGTGTGAACTCTCTCTCTTGACCAGGATCTCCAAGTATGCGGATCGTAAATAAAACTTAGGTTCAGTGGCCGGGTTCCCCCGGGATCCTCCACGTAGAATGGACAAGTATATTTTTAATTAGAGTCAGTGAGCGTTATACTAAGTGTTCTCTAGTATATCCTTTTATTTAAATATTTTCGCAACGGTAAATACTGCAAGGTGAAAACCCAGGTATGTTAATAAATATTTAATATAAAATACCACAGATAAAATTTTGTAAGAGACTAAAAAATAGTCTGGTCACAAATTATTATATTTGAATTTATATGGGAATAATTAACTTTTGTAAGAGACTGAGAAATAGTCTGGTCACAAATTATTATATTTGAATTTATATGGGAATAATTAAATTTTGTAAGAGACTAAGAAATAGTCTGGTCACAAATTATTATACTTGAATTTATATGGAATAATTAAATTTTGTAAGAGACTTTAAGGAATAGTCTGGTCGCGAATTTTATAATTGAATTTATATTTTGATTAATTAATTTTATTTAAGTGTTGTTTTAACATTTAAATTTTGTGTTTAGAATTTATATTGGAATAATTAGTTTTTATTCGTTTTTAAATTGTATTTGAATAATTAATCTTTGCTACGTGCCGTTTATCATTTTTATTCGGTTTAATATTTGTATTTGAATAATTAATTTTATTAAGTGCTGTTTACACTTAATATTACGTTTAAAGTTGTAATTAAATAATTTTCAATAACTAAATTTTTGTAATAGTTATTTAGCAACCGATAGTATTTGTACGGTTTTACAATATATGTATTAAATTTAAACAGAGAATTCATCATTTAATTTAACCTTCACCAACAATATTATTAAGACAAAAACCTCTGGAGTTCCCGGTCTATAGGCTTCGGCTTGGGCCAAATACTCACAACTTAAATAATTACGTACCAAATTTTGGACGTAACACGAATAAATAATAAACTGTCGTCACTTTCCACCAATGACGATAATTAAAAATTCCCCATCTATTGTCAAAGCAAAGTTTATAAAAAGCCTGAGCACCATGGCTCAGGGCCTTCAGTTCATTTTTAACTTCTTGGTCCGCGTAAACGGCGTCGATAGCCCGTAATCTTATTGCAGAAATCTTCCGACGTGGCAATAAGTAATCGTCGCTGATTTAGGTATCCGGCTGATTAATTTCGTGTAGGATATTATTTTATCAGTTACGGTTTTCCAAATTCACTTTAAATAAATTGTAAATCGATCTAGGTATCCGGCTGATTAATTTCGTGTAGGATATTAATTTATTCATTTACAAAAATTCAAATCAATTATACCGTAAATCGATCTAGGTATCCGGCTGATTAAGTTCGTTTAGGATATTAATTTATTCATTTACGGTCATTATTAATAAATTAAATTGCCAATTGAGTTAGATACTCGGCTGATAGTCAACTATCGTGTAGAGTATAGTTCTTAATTGCAATTGAAAGATCTCGAAGATCTATCCGGTTCGAGTGAATTGTGACACAAATCACGTGAATTTGTGATCTCACTTTGTGCCGAGTTTCTGCGCATAAAACCCTTTTTTGGGTGTGAAAAAGGACGCATTTATAAATAAAAATCTGTTTAAAATATCCGATAAGATAAATAATCTTATAATACAAATTATATAAAAGTTGTGAAAAACTAGAGTGAACAAGTGACGTTCAGTTAAAACGTTGTAATTTAAAATACTTAATAAAAGATCAAGTTCATCACTCAAGCCGTTCGATTTTTATTCGAAAATAGTACATAAGATATCATCCTATCAATTCAGCCGCACCCATTCTACCAACCTTAAAGGAAGGCCGAGTGAGCTGTTTAGTTCTGGAGGGATAATAGCTGCCGCACTAGAAAAATTGACATCGAAAGGTAGGTGAAAGAATTATTTTTCTATCATCACAAAATACTTTTGGCTTAAACAAGAGCACCAGTCTCTTCGAAGACGTTTGGGTTCTTAATTTTCGAAAAGATCCACTATAAATAATAAATTATAGGAAGATAATTTCTTCCTCGTATTCTTTATTGTTGTCCGCACCCTCCAACCCACTTGTCCAAAATTACTATCGCTACCAAAGGGAGAAATCCCGGATAAATAATTAAAAATTAAGCGGCGGACATAACACATACAACATGTGCAAGTAAGAGGTTAAAATGTCAGGAGGAACAGTAACTTACTTGAGACTTTTGCGCTCTCACTTTGAAAGGTCAATATACCAACGGCGGGAAAATATTCAAATTTAAAAATTAAATAAATTTTTTGTTCCTTTTTTGAAAAAAAAAAAAAAAAAAAAAAAAAAAAACATTTTATTGTCACATACAAACGGAAGAAGATATTTAAATCAAGTCAATATATTGCACGCCTCGGAAGCGAAGCGGAGAGGTTGTGCTTTATAACCAACCTGTCAAGGTCACACGATTTCCACTCATTAAAGTGCATATATTTTTTTTCTATTACTCTTACACATTATGAAAAGCACATCAATATAAAACTGAAACACTAATAAATAATCCTGATACTTTTTTTAATTTGTCTAATATGTATTAATATAAAAAAAAGTTCATTAAAAAAAATTTATCGTGGACGTCCATTAGTCTGTGGTTCAAAAAAACGGCGTGGTACGGATATCTCGAGAACGACTTGACGAAACTACTTAATTTTTTTTTCAAAATTTTCAGAAATAAGCAAAGAAGGTTCCTTTCGAAAATCACTACTGTAGGCCTTCTCGTTTTTTTTAAAATAAATCATTACGGTTAAAACCGGCAATCTTACATGTGAACAAACACACACTGCCGCCATTTTTCATTAGGAATGTTCTCCTTATTGAGCGTGTTCAGCCAATGAAAGTTCTTAGTAGTCTGAGTAAGTTACTCAGCCTAAAAGAAATTTTGGTCTGTTTGTCTGAGTGCAGTGTGTTTTCGGCCTGGACACGCTGTTAGCTCTTACTATAGTTTAGGGAGTCATAACACATTATTTTCTTTCATTTTCAAGTTACTTAACTAATGCAAATTTTGCAGAAAGCATACATGCACAGATTTGCACTTTACTAATTATTATTGTTTACTTTAGTGGTTTACGCGGTTAAATGTATACTAAGTAAAATGGCGGCCAGAAAAAAGTTAGTTAGTATCTGTAAAGTGTCCAGACCGAAAACAGTTCAGTGCGCTGAGTAACTTACTCAGACTACTAAGAACTTTCATCGGCTGAACACGCTCATTTACCATGGAAATTTCTATGGGAAAAGAGCGGGATATTCAATTTTATTCGAAATTTAACTTTTAAAAAAAAACATAACATGAGCTTTCGAGGCGTGCACTTTTGGATTTTCCAAATTTTTTATTTTTTGTTATTTTATAATTTTTTTTTTTTATAAATAAATAAATAATATTTTTTAAAAGAATAACATACATTAAACTAACTTTTTCAATGAATAGATGCTTATGATTTCAATAAATTAGAAGTTAATAAATTACATTAGAATTAATCAAATCCTTCTTGATCTTTGCTCGATTTTCAAAAGTAAACCATGAATATTTGCCAATAAATCCATTTAGGAACTACTCCACCATTGTCGTATTGTTCTTTATATTTCTCAAATTTTAAGCAAAGCTTGTAAAACTGTACAACAACTGACGTAATAAATTTTGGCTTTTTAAAATGACGCTTATACGTTACGGTTCTAAAAAAGTAAAATAATATCATCATAACTGAAATTGAATAAATAATAATTATTACTATAATTAAATTAATTAATAACTCACGCAAATGTATACTCACTACAGTCTTCGCGTACATCCTCCCACTATGTCGTTTGAAATTCCTCTTCACAATATATAAATCTTGCTTTCAATAGTTTTAAATTATCTTCTTTTGTAACTGAAAAAGTAAATGAAAGTTGAAGTAATAACAAAAAATCACCTTACATTATTTATATAAATAAAAATTTACACTTACATGGATTCATTTTATTTTGTAATTTTTTAAAATATAAATTAACTGACTGACTCTTTCCTCAGCTGTGCTTTTGGGTGTATGTCAAAGTCCCGGGGCTTCGATATCCCGTGGCTGCAATGTCCCGGGGAAAATATGGCGTCAAAAAGAATTGTGATGGAGAGCCATCTATTGAGTCAAATAATAACTGAAAAATCTAAAAACTACTTCTCCACGAGGGTAATTATTTTTTTACTGTACTGATGGCGCAATAATCGGAAAAATATCATATATAGGACAAATATGTATCCCTTTGTAAAAATATAATTATATTGCGTAAAACGCTTGTTTCTAAAAAGTGCGAAGAAGATACTCAAAGCTATAATCACACCCTCAACCTAAATAAGAAGGTACAAGGGTAGTTAACCCTAAATCGCGGGTCCAAGTGGTTCCCTCCGTAGAATTGGTCTATAAATGGGTAGGCAACCTACCCTTGGCCTCAACAGAAGGGTTCAGGGGTAGTTAACCCTAAATCTTGGGTCCAAGTAGTTCTCTCCGTAGGATCGGTCTATAAATGGGTAGGCAACCTACCCACCGCCTATATAAAAGGGTTCAAGGGTAGTTAAGCCTAAATTGCGGGTCCAAGTGGTTCCCTCCGTAGGATTGGTCTATAAATGTGTAGCCAAGCTACCAGCCTAAGAAATGAGTACGAGCGTAGTTAACCTTAGAATATGTCCTTTTGGAGTTGATTTCCTGCAATATTTTAGCAATAATAGATACTTATGTATCAGGAACCTTTTGGGATGTGATCAAGTTTGTAGATTTTGAAACTTAAAAGCGGAACGGTTTTTTCTTACCCTACGGCAATATTCTTGGAGTAATTTTGTTTTAAAATATTAGTGATGGTAGGACCTCTTAAGTGTAAGGAACATTCGTATTAAAGTTTGTCTGTAGATCGCTTTGTCAAGAAACTGACGAATTTCAATTTATTAGTCGCCCGTTACTTGTCGTAGAGTTAATTGTCGGCAAAATGCTAATGATAGTCAGTTTTCGTGGGTGTAAAGAAATTTTGTCGCAAGGCTTTAAGTTTTACAATTATTAAACAGGAAAATTCTTACCGTTTATTTTGACACAGCGCTCATAGCAGTTATTAATTGGAAATATACCTTGGGGAATATTAAAAAACATGACCATGCGTAATCATCCGTGATTCAGTTATAGCCAAGCGTGATTCGAGCTTTATCATTCATGATAATGTTGTGCCTCACAAACCAATTGACGAAATTTTTTGCACGATAAATATTTTCGCAGAGAATCGAGAGCTCTACAATAAAAAGTCTCGTCATTTTTCAATAAATCCAACTGTTCAGAAGTTATTTCAGCATAAATTCAAATTCATACAAAATTTTGAGATCTTTTGACTTTTCTGGTGAAACGATCAATCTTATCGAAAAATGTCATGGAAACTTTTTTTTAGGTCAATTCATTTCTTACAAATCATTATGATTAAATTTTGTCGAAGTTCTGCATTGTTTTCTAGTTATTTTCATTCCAACGTTAGGCTCTCAAAATCAATTAGAAAACTATTTATTTAAGATCTTGTCATCGAAATTAAAATAAATCGAAAAACATGTGAGGTTTCGAAAAACTTTATGCATCATAATTTGTAAGGAATGATATTACCTACAAAAATGTTTCTATGATATTTTTTGATAGTTTCGTCGGAAAGTAAAAAAATTTCAAAATTCACTACAAATTTAACTTTAAGTTCAAATAACTTCTGAACAGTTGGATTTATTAAAAAAGAATAAGAGACTGTTTTTGTAGAGCCCTCAATTTTCTGTTCAAATATTCATCGTGCATAAAATTTTTGTTAATTGGTTTGTGAGCTAGAAAATTCTAAAAAAATTTTTTTCTCGTGTTATCCATATGCAATATAGAAAAATGGATTGAGGGAAACCTCGGCTTCGTCTCGGCCAACAATTACATGTGATCTGAGATATTTCTTACTTTACTTCCCTAGGTGTGTAATATACTATATTAAAAGCTCGGATTGGCACCTAAATTTTTATTTTCAGGTATACTTTCAATTTTTGAATACCAAAAAATGATTTGTTTTTTCTGAAACACCCTAATATATATATATATGTATATATATATATACGGGTCATTCCACCAAATAAAATTATTTTTACGGGGCGACCCTCGTCGATTTGGTTCTAACTTTGTGGAGTCGTTCTATATATTAAAAAAAAAATTCTCTGAAAATTTGAGCCTTTTATATGCAGCTGTTTCAAAGTTATGATTTTTTTAATTTTTTAAAAATTTTTGTTTTCAACTTTTTCATTAATTTTTTTGAAGGGAAAATTTTTTTTTAAAAAATGAGCACATAACAGTTTTTCGTAGGAAAAATTCTCAGCTTTCCAATAAGAATATCCATTTTTTATTCTATGTTACAGAAGACCTTTTAAAATTCGATTAAAGACGTAAAAACGATTTTTATGACTGTGCGGCGCTTGATACATCTAATTTGATATTTTTTTCTGAAAGCTGAGACTTTTTCCCACAAAATATGTGATTTTCACGATGTGCATATTTTTTGTTTGAACAAAATCAATAATTATTAAAATGCAAGTCGTTGTGTTACGTCCCGGTGGTAATTGGGACAATGGGGGAAAGAGATTTTATATTTTAGGAATCTACAGATTCCCAGGAATAATCCCTGATCTTGAAAATAATTTAAAAATTTTATTTTTACTTACGTTGGTGGAAAAAGGGGACCGATTTTAAAAAGGGTACCTTTTCCTCTTGCTGTTATTCCAAAACTATCAGCTCCACGTGGTCGTCAGGAACTCCCTTGTACGGCTCCAACTGGGAAGGTCCGGTCAGGAATTTATCCGCGTAAAAGTGGAACCTTGGATCTGGGTCGCCGATGTAGACGAGAGGTATGGGCCTCTCGACCTCAGTGATCGGGAACAGTTTATATCGAAGTTTCTTGACCTTAAAGGTTTTTGAGAGTGAAGTGACACTCCTTACGAAGGACAAGTTAGGTCTGATTAGTGGTTGGTGGTAACGTTCACCAGAACACAACTTGTCATATTCCGAACAGGAGTCACACTCACAATATTTGGGTTTTAGATCAGAGCCCTTAGGCCGGCGTAATTTTGGCGCCATTGACTCTGTTCGAAAACATTTTATAACGATATTTTGTCTCGAAAGACGCTCTCAGAAGTAATTAAAAGAAGAAGATAAAGTAATCAGTCTGCTCCTGACTTCGTGACGCAGAATTCACTCACTGACTCGTAATACGAAACAAAGGAAAATAGTTAAATGTTCTACTTGATTTGAATGATTGTGATCCTTTATGTTTAGTGTCTTATAGGTAAGAGGGAGGTAATGGATTTACAGGAATTTTTGGATGTACTCAGCGAATCAACGAAATGATCATTGACCAACCCAGGTCGATCTCTTGTTGCTATCCATCATCATCGTGTATCCTTTTGGGAATTTTGGGATAGCTATTTTCTTTGGTAATAGGAATGGGTGGAAAACAAGGTTTGAGTATCGGGTACAGGTGGGTTGAGTGGGATTGATTTTACCTTGAAAGACAAAAAAAAAACAAATATGAACTGACAAGAAAACTTGATTTTGAGTGCAAACTTTGTTTTATAAAAATTTTAATCAGTAAGCAAATCTCTGAGTCTCGAGTAGGATTTCAAATATAATAGGTTTCCAATTATAATCTAATTGATATGTTTCTTAATCAAATAAAAGGGTAGAAACCTTTTCTTTTATTAAACTTTCAGAAAACATGTCAATAATCATAGGGAAAAGAAAATTATAATTTAAATATTACCAACTGATTACAATGAATTGAAAGCTCTCAAATAAAATTTGTGAACAGAGAAAATAACTTAAAATAAATTATATATTCTTGTCTAAATTGAATCCTTTGAGAGAAGCTCAAAATGTTAATGACCTCGAAAATAATATTATTAAAAGAAATTTTATTTAATATATTTTGGATAAATTTAAATGAAAAAAAAGAAAAAAAAAGAAAGTTTTATAAACAAATTTGAATTAAATTTAACTGCATTAAATTGGATAGAATTTAATGAACAACTTCAGTAAAACGAGAATTTTTATATTTGAAATTTTCTTGTAAGTTAACTGAATTATCAAAAAAAAACAAAATAGTGTTTCGTTGAGATAAAATAATGATTATGAAACTCCTTAATGTAAAACAAAATTTCTATAGGAAATGTTTATGTTTTAATACAATATTTCTCCAACGACGATTCTGAATTAAACAAATAACAATAATGATATTTTCTCTCAATCTAATAACCTCCGATTTTGTCCGTCGGATAACTCAACTAAGATGATTTAACTAGCGAAACCTCAAATTTTATTAGATCTTATTATTTAGAAATTAATGTTAATTCCTAAATGATTAAATTAATGGTTGTTGTCCGTGTGGAAGGTCTGTTTTAAAAATTGACATGCAAAGTCTGTTTATTAAATTTATTCATAAAAATTATTTAAAGTTTTAGAAGAAAAAGAAAAATAATTGTTTCACAAATGTTTCACAAATTCTGTGTTTTGTTATTATATAAAAGGGAAAGAGAGCATACTTTCGTAAACCAAATAAAATCGTTACCTGTTATTGTGGTAAAACTGAAAAGAAATTCTAAACTTTAAATTTCACACACTTGTTTTAGAATCACCAAATTTTTATAGATTTCTCTCGAGTAATATTTTAATTTATTTGTTTTAATTGCCCATATATTCACAACACAAGTAGTAAAAAAAAAAAAGAAAATCACTGCATGCTTTTAGCTTTTAACGAAGGGAAAAGAAAGGATTTTTAATTTTGATGTTAAGCGAACTTATTGAAAATTTTGACTGCAATTTGCTATATCCTTGAAACAATCCGTGGGACCTTGAAATCCGTAATTTGAAATCTCCCAATGAAAATTTGAAATCCTCGAAATACTCGTAAAAATTAACAATTGAACTCCTTGAAATAGTATTCGCAAAATAAAGATTGAAATCCTTGAAATATTAGTAAGATAAAAACTGAAATGAAGGCGGGATCACACCCGAAAACTGTACTCTGTAAGAAAAACTCAAAAGCTGGGTCGCACCCGGCAGTAACGAAGTGTAAAAACGAACTAATTAAATTAGCGGCTGCAGTGACTTTCTTTCTACCTTGTAATCTTAGATGGCCCCCCCATGGTAGGGGCTATGAGAAAAGACGCAGAAACGCTCTCCCATAGTTATTGTTTAATCATCAAAAACTTTATCAATGATCCGGCTCTTCCGGCGTTACCAGGAATCTTTATTTATTTAAATAAATACGATATGCTTTATAAGCAATCATATTTATTTAAACAAATCTGAGATGCTGTCGTCATCTGATAAATTTATTAATGAATAAATTATTTAAAGTTATAGATAATTTTTAAATATTTCCAACCCAAAATATAATAAATACTAGGTAATAATCAAATTTACTATCTTGGTAAATTTACTTTCAAATTTGAGGGTTTTACAGCCCTCTGAACTGTCTTTTCTTGGTTTTTTAGTATTAGGATAGCAGCAAGAGTAAGTTGGTCGCTTACTCTGGCTGCGGGCGTTTCTTTTCATTATTCTTGGGCCTTGCTCTTATTGTTTTACTCCGCCCGGTACTCAGGTTACCGTATGGTATTCCTAACGCCCACTCATGTTTTGTTTCGCCTTCTCGTATGCTCTCTTTCGTACAAAGATGGTGTATTTAGGAATTGTTATTATAAGTATTATAATTAATTAAATTATGTTTGTGCATCCTGCATTTTAAATGTTTTGTGTATGTATGTCATACATGCGGTATCTCTATATTATAAAAAAAAGTATATTTATAAATTTAATTGTATAATGAAGAGAAAAGAAAATATTTGTATGTTTTCTGTCATACATGCAAATTTTAGTGTATGTCGTACATGCACATATTGTTTTCTTAAATTTTATATGTATGTTCATATCAATAATTAATTTTGGAACTAATTTTTATATATTTTTGTTGCATTTATACCTACACATATATTTCTATAAGTACATATACATAATATTGTATATGTACGCATATGTACATATGTCATCAGTATATGTACAGATATAAATGTTTGTTTTAACCTTATTTATTTATTGGTAGGAAATTCCTATAGACCTGGTTATCTTCTTAATATATATTTTTATGTATGTCGTAGTTATTTATGTTTGAATGTTATTATGCATTTTCTTAATAATAATAAAAGTTATGTATAAATATATATATATATATATATATATATCCATACATATATATAGTTATTAACTTAAACTTACGTTTTTCTCTGAGATATAAGTTTTGTGAAAGTATCGTACGGGGATGGTCCGTATGAGTTGTTCATGCTGGGCATTTCCCAGAATAATAATAATAATTTTGGTGGGTTTATTTGAAAAAGGTGTTGAAGGGTGACGAGGACGTAACAGTTGATTTTATAGTTTTAACAAACTGTAATAATTCATTGTGTGGCAAGAGATGAAACAAAACGATGTCAGACAAAAGTAAAGTAGGCTGCCCGAGCCGTAGGAAAAAGCTGACAGTAACTGCAATCTGAAGTTGTGTTTCATCTAGTGTTACACACTATTTTTTTCATGATTACCTGCATTGAAAATTATTATCAGTGTCAGCAGCTAGTTAGAATCAAGTTATATGAAGACCAATGGTGTGATCAACCATTAGTGTACGCCTAACTTATGATTTGCAATTTATAACTAAACAGAAACCATAAATACTATTTATTATGTACACAAATTCTTATAAAACTTGATTACAAAGTCAGAACTGTCATTAACGCAGATGACATCAATAGTCTGAAATCACTATTGAACAAAACACAAGAATCAAAGTTCAAATTACTAATTCCTAGACTTGAACCATTGATGCTGGTATCATGAAGAATCGTTTTATAATTTTTATTTTTAGAGCTTTACTGCAGATACGTACCCGAAAACATATCCTCACACCGCGAAATTTATACATCCGGATATTCAAAATTTTACCAGCGTTGATTTCACTGTTATCACCAACCCTTATTAAAAGAAACGACTTAAAACGATTGGAAAAAAAATTTTAAATACTTTTTAATGCTTTTGAATACTTTTAATACTTTTGAATCACCCTTTTTATGGGCATTTAACATTACAAATCGTTTCGAATCGTTTCGTTTAATTAGGAAATGATGACTTTTTCTAAAAATAAATGTTTTAGACGTACGATACTTGGAGTCAAAAACGGTGAAGGAAACACAAGCAGTGCACCCTATCTCACCTATTGTTGATAGCTTAAGATATATATGTGTTAAAAATGTATCAACATCCTCAAAACAAATAAGAATTAACGTTTTTTAATCGTAGAGAGTTTATATTTTATTTAATTTTGTTCAAACAAAAAATATGCACATCGTGAAAATCACATATTTTGTGGGAAAAAGTCTTAGCTTTCAGAAAAAAATATCAAATTAGATGTATCAAGCGCCGCACAGTCATAAAAATCGTTTTTTCGTCTTTAATCGAATTTTAAAAGGTCTTCTGTAACATAGAATAAAAAATGGATATTCTTATTGGAAAGCTGAGAATTTTTCCTACGAAAAACTGTTATGTGCTCATTTTTTAAAAAAAAATCTTCCCTTCAAAAAAATTAATGAAAAAGTTAAAAACAAAAATTTTTAAAAAATTAAAAAAATCATAACTTTGAAACAGCTGCATATAAAAGACTCAAATTTTCAGAGAATTTTTTTTTTAATATATAGAACGACTCTACAAAGTTAGAACCAAATCGACGAGGGTCGCCCCGTAAAAATAATTTTATTTGGTGGAATGACCCATACATACATAATTAAAAATATGAAGGTTTTCACGCCAATGAAGCGTGATAAGGTCTAATCTTGTAAAGACTTATACATAACTGATGTATATGAGTTCATATCAGTCATGTTAGATCAGATCAGAATTTTTTGTTAAATTTAATAAGATCCCGCGTACAATGTTTTTATAACATTATGTTAAATTTTTTTGCAAAATTATATAAAACTGTGTGATAATTTTGACAATGTTATAAAATTTTATTAAATTTCATTTAATTATTACTTTCTTTACTCAGATCTTGCATTGTTAAATTTAATAAGATTTTTGAAAATTTTATAAAAACAACTTTTCACGGGTAATTATTATATCAATCGACCTTTTAGCTATTTATAATTCTATTTATTTCCAATTAGTTTGTATTTAGAGCACGTGATTCACTAACACGAAGGCAAGAAATTTAATGTGACAAATTAACCATATTGGATGTCATCCAATTAACTGTAATGTAATAAACATTTTTGGATGCAATAGGACGTCGATTTAATATTAATTTAAGTGTGTTTTTAACTAAATGAAAAAATTATGGCAGTTGTTATGTACAAAATATATTATTTACATAAGGAACAAATAAGACGTCATAACATAATAATAATATTAATAATAATAATTAACGTTACGGTTTTATGAAAAACTTGACAACTGTCAACTTTATAATTATAGCACTATTAAATGCTCAGAAAATTACATTCTTGTAACTGTACGTATTAATATGTTCAAACACGTGATTAACAATAATCGAATGATAATGATAATAATAGTCTAGTAATATTAATAATAGTGATAATAATATATCACAACATAAAACTGCGTTGATAAACTAAAAGTACTTGATGGACGTTATTTTGAAATGCTACTCAGCGGATATTGACACATTATTATGTAAATAATTTTCTGATTCAATTTTTAATTTTAGTAGTACTATTTAATATGTTCGATCACCTTTAGGTTTTGATAGAGGAATAGGTGGTTTTATTGAATTTTTAAAGTTATCATCAATTGACATCAACATTAATTTAACATCTAATCTACCACTAATAATAGATTTAATAATGGCATTAGTGGTATAAAAATCTGGGCTTATTCGTGTTGATAGACTACACGGAAAGAAAATTATGGAAACGGTTCCCATAATTCTATAAAATTTTTTTCCTATAGCAACATATGAACTATGACCATAAAGTATGGGAGCAGTTCCTATAATTATAGGAATGTTTCCCATAATCATGGGAACAGTTTCTATAATTATGGGATTGCTACCCATAACATTAGAGGAGTGGTTCCTACACGGAAAAAATCCTGTCGCTGCAACAGGATTTTATCCTGTTGCTCCCACAGGACCGCGTCCTATTGCAGCACCTATTTTTTTCCGTGTATAATTATAGGAATTTCCTATAATTTGAAGACATTGTTCCTATAATATTATGGAAATCATTCCTATTCTATATAGGAATGAACCCTATATTTGATAGGAATTATTCCCATAAATTATAGCAACCATTTTCATAACATTATAAGAATGGTTCATATAATAGTACGGAAACTATTCCTATAATATTATAGTAATGGTTCCTATAATGTTATTGGAATAGTTCCTATAATAGTATGAGATCTATTCCCATAATGCATAACAAAAGTTCCCATAATTTTCTTTTCGTGTATACTAGTCAGTTTCGTCCATTATCATGGGCAAAAGCGGACTAAGATCTTTTCCGGAAACTGTGTTGTTGGTGTTACCAACAGAGCTACGATTTATTTTTTGTTGATCATGATAATCTGTTGAATCTGTTTAATTATCCTGTGAATCAAGAATGTATTTTTGTAGCTGTAGAAACCAGCAACTGCTGACTCGTCGTTCTTTCTCGGCTCGAGATTACAGCGGACGTGATACTTTCAGTTGTTTACGAAATTTTATTAGCAGTGATGATGAAGTACTTGATTATGACATTGAAAATATGACCGGAGTTGACTGAGTTGGAATTTTTGGAATCGTATATCATTGACTTGTTGATAAATCTTATTTTACTAAACTAACTGAGTCACTTTTGCGTGCACTTCATTTTTTCAATTTCCATACATTTCCATTCTCGTTTTTATTTTTAACAATTTTTAATTTCATCATTTCATTTACTTGTACAATCGTGGGTTTATTCTTTTTATTTTTATTTTTTTTCTTCTTCAATGAACTTTTTTAAATTTTATTTCCAACTTCTTCATTTTCTTTATTTTTATCATCTTCCATCTCTTTAAACATAAATTAAAAATTTTCAATAACATTGATTCATCACCATCTCTAGTAGCATCATCAAGGAAGTCTCACGAAAATTTGTACCGTCAGTTTTTAACATATCTGTATCATCAGTCTTGGACAAGTATGGGGCAAGATAGTTCCGTAAGATACATTAAATAAATCTGTAGTCATATTTGCTTCAGACAAGATACGTGCTCAAAATGCATTAGCTTTGACTCACTGCAGAATTGCTTAACATACCTGGAAATATTTAGCTTTTTCGCTAGTTCGCAAGCCACCTTTTAGTATAGCAAATTCAGTAGTGCTTACTTAATGTTGCATATAATTTCATTGAGTAATAATTCTATTAATTTGTAGCATTTTAAATTTAAATGAGGACCACTGGATTTGCTATGGGTATGACATTTGAGCTTGGAATGACTTAGAGATAAAGAAACCTGATTTTTAAAACAATTATGCAGTAACTCTGACCTAAGATTATTATACACGGAGAAAAATGTTCGCTCGAAACCTACCAATTTTTATTATGTTGTCGACCAAACTTGAAACAAGAATGGAAGCATCCAAAAAATTACTATGCTCTTATAAAAAATTATTATGCCGCATCACAATTATTATAATGTATAGAAGTAACTGTTATTAAATCTTATCGATAAGTGTCTCACGCGTCGTAAATATTATGATACAGCATAATAATTTTTCGCATGAGCATAATAATTTTTGGATGCTTCCCTTCCTGTTTCAAGTTTTGTCGACAGCACACGGAAAGATTAGAACCCGACTGATTACTGTTCTGCACCCGACTCAGTAAGGTGCTGGAAAGAAATGCCGGATTGTGGTGCAGCACTACACTGAATACTGTGCGGGACCTGACTGAATGATGTGCGCACACGACTCAGTCAGGTCCCGCACAGTAATCAATGTGGTGCTGCACCACAATCCAGCATTTTTTTCTGAGTCGGGTGCAGAACAGTAGCCAGTCGGGTTCCAATCTTTCCGTGCATAATAAAAATTGGTAGGTTTCGAGCCAAAATTTTTCTCAGTGTGTAGTTTGTATATTGTGAAACGATGTTGAGGTCCACCCCTCTAGTAGGGATGAATCAACCGTCCGTTACCCATTTAAATTAAATGGGCCCGTGTCCCTTTTAGCTAGGAAGCTAATTATCTGGTAACTGATCCTGGTGTTACCCGGTTCGTAAGGACCAGACGACCGGTTGGCTATAAATTTATATATGCAAAAGGTATATAAAGGATCGGGAGTCGTGGGGCTCGTAATAGGGTATTAATATACCAGAAAGAAAGATAGTAGACTACAGGTGTTTGCAAAATAAGCCAAACTAGTGAGAAGCACAAGAATTACAAAGGTATAATAATAGTGTTATTATACTTACCTGTGAGATGTTGGTTCACTGGTATCGATGGTTGAGAGCAATAAATAATTAAGACAATTGTGAGCTCTGTATCACAATTGTCTGGTATAGCTACAAGCAGGTATTGTAGATGAGTATCGCGGCAGGTACGCGCTTCTGTAAGCAGGTATTACAGGGTAAATCGCGGCAGGTACGCGCTTCCACAAGCAGGTATTGTGGGATGAGGTCGTGGCAGGTACACGCTTCTACGAGCAGGTATCGTAGGGAAATATCGTGGCAGGTACACGCTTTTACAAGCAGGTATTGTAGGAAAATGTCGTGGCAGGTACACGCTTCTACGAGCAGGTATCGTAGGAAAAGGATGTAGCAGGTATACATCTTTACGGGGTTACCGTCTTCTATAGGCAGGTACTATAGGCTAGGATGAGGATACAGCAGGTATGCACCTCTACGGGGTTGCCGTCTTCTATAGGCAGGTACTATAGGCTAGGATGAGGATACAGCAGGTATGCACCTCTACGGGGTTGCCGTCTTCTACAGGAAGGTATGTAGGCTAGGAAGTGTAGCAGGTATACACGAGAATAATCATTGCAGTTAATGATTATTCGATTAATTAAAAAGTATACTTAAATACTACTGAATACTCAGGCGTAGACAGGTAAAAGTTAAAAGAAAAGAGTTAAAAAGAAGAAACTTATTTATTATAAATTCATTATGAATTTAATGGTGAGAATACTAGTATAAATCTGAATAATTAGCGGCGCGCAGGCCTTCTTATAGATTCACGTCGATGCTCATGCGTCGACGTGATGCGCATCCCTTCCATTTAAAATTCAAATGGAGAGGGATTATTAAATAATAATAATAATTGAATACAGTTCAGCGGGTAAACCAGGTGAACGTGGTAACTCCCCTAGGTAACGGCCTATTATCATGGTGCGATAATGAGGATTTCATAAACCTCGTTACACCCCCGAGCCAGACTGGAAGTTACTCGGTGACTTTCAGTCGAAAGCGATTTAAAAAGTACCATGATGATAGGCGATTACGTACAATCAGTCTGTAAATAATAGCAAGATGAATTAGATAATTAATTATTATAAATTATTAATTAAAGATAGTTAACAATAATTAATTAGAATAATATTTGGTACTTAATACATTGTATATCAGGTAATATTTATAGGATTCATCAATATCCTTTTTAAACAAACTAAAAAATTGAAAATACAAAATAATAAACGAGTTACAATAAAGTGTTAATTAATATCAGGTAATCTCGGTATAAAAATATTTGATTATTAAATATTTTCTTATTCATAAATAATCTTATATGATTCTATATTATTTATATCTTTTTTAACATTTATAAATTCTGATATATGTATTATATATTTTTTTTTTTTTTTCTCTATATGTTATTAAATTTAACATCACATATATATTTATGTAGTATGATATATTTGATTATATAATATATTTTTTTTTCTTTTTGTTTTACGGTAATACCGATAGTGATATGAGTAGTGTTTCAAGTGGTAATAAAATGTAGGTCATTTCGCATTCTGAGGTATAAAAACAGGTATTTTGCAAAAGAAAACTTGAGTAATTAAATAAATAAAATAATAATATAAGAACTTTTTTTTTTTCAAAATTAGGGCTTCAGTAATCAAAAGAAAAATAAATAATAAAAGATTTTTTTTTTTTTTTTTTTTTAAATTTCGGGTGAAGCCCAGAAAATAAGGATCGTCAAAAAATAAAAATCAAAATAGAGTGAACTCTCTGAACGTTTTACCTCAGGTGCGAGACACTTAATTAGTTGTTGACGGTGTTGACTATGGTGGAAGAACATCAATGGCCCCTCTGTCGTCTCGGCTTAGGTTTACTCTGGTTCTGCAGGCTCTGCATTTCGGGTCGAAATATGGATGCTGGGTTTTACAGGTGAGGCAGAATTCCTTTATCAGCTCAAATCCGGCTGATGATGATGGTAAGTATGGACACGAGTTATTGTTGTGTCCCACTCTGAGACAGCTGGTGCAGTAGTCGTCTCCGAATTTGGCGTTGGAACATTCTTGATGTGAATGCCCCTTTCTTTTACAACGGAGACATCCGGTTGATCCAGGTACGGATGATAGTCTGGTCTCTGCGGTCTGAGTTCCCACAGTTCTTGTTGCAGGTGGTAATACCTCAACTTTTTGGCACAATGTTCGCCAGTAGGCTCTCCAGGTCTCCTCAGGTACAGTATCTCGCAGGTCGTATTGACTTTCGTGTACGGAGTCTCCAATCTTGATAGTTAACGGTACAATAAACGGTACCGTTGTAAAGTCAGGTGGTGTAGTGATCGTTGCAGATTTTGGTATCGGCTTTACGAATGATAAGTCGCTGATGTCAACCAATTTGCTATGAGGTTGATCGTATACAATTGTGCGACGATGATCTCTGGTTACGTGAAATTTATATATCAGGTTTGGTGTAGTCGGAATATTCGGACCCACAAATGCAGGTGCCTTGAACACAGGGTTGTTCCAGTATTGTCGTAGGCTGGCTTGACGTTGATTTTCTTCGGCCATTTTTTTTCAGGTTTTACAGCGATGACTCGTATTCGATGATAGCACAGGTACTTAAGTGTCTCGCCCTTGGGTGTTGTTCAGGTGGTCGTGTCTGTGAAAGTAAGAAACAAATTAATTACTCAAGTTTGGCGAGCAGATCTTCTAGGCACTTTTAAATCAGACAATTTATAGGTGCCAATGATTTTGTTATCGTTATCACAAATGATAGCCATGCTGGATGATATAAATTTGTTTATAAAAAATGGTCCCTTTCTGGGTGGAACGAGCTTACCAGCGATTCCTTCTGCTTTCCGACTCAGAGTTTTTGATTTTATGTATACTTCCGCGCCTACGGTTAAATTAGTTTCAGGTCGCGGAGATTTTCGCGTGGTGGTTTGCACATCTTGTGCTTTTAACATTTTTAATTCAACAAAATGTCGAATTTCATCTAACAAATTTTAAAGTCGCTCGCGCTCCACAGATTTATCAATTTCAGGTATTAATGATATGTCGCGATGCAGTTCGAGGTATCTAGGATCTCTGCCGAAATTGAGGAAGGCAGGACTGCAGGCGAGGGAGCTGTGAATTGAGGTGTTATAGGCGTATGTTAGCTCAGGTAGCCACTCATCCCATTTATTATGTTTATCAGTCAGGTAGGATCGGATCATTATTTTTAGATTTCGATTTATTCTCTCGATTGGATTGGATTGAGGAGAATACGGTGGAGTGAATTCATGTGTGGTCTGAGTTAAATTTAAAAATGAAGTTACATCTTTATTTGTGAATTCGGTGCCATTATCAGAGATAACAACACGGGCAGGTCCCCATCGTCTAAAAATGTCGCGTAAAAATTCTACGGCTTTTCTACCGGTTGGCTCAGGCGTTGCTCGGAGTTCTAGATAGCGAGTGTATACGTCACATAGTACAAATAGATGTGTTTTGCCGTGAGTTGAGCGCGGTAGTGGGCCGACTGTGTCGATCGATACACATTCCCAGGGTTCAGTGATAGGTCGATGACCTTCAGGAATGTTAGGAGGGTTGGTGTCAGGTTTATGCAGGAGGCAGGTTGTACACTTGTTGACAAAGTCACGTGTGTCTTTGTACATTCCTGGCCAGTAGTATTTTAGTGTTAGGTGTTCGTACGTCTTATTAATACCGAGATGTCCGGACGTATTTGTGTTATGTATTTCGGTCAATATGTCTTCCCGATTTTCTTCTGGTACAACGAGTTTCCAATTTTCTGGTGATTCTTGTAAATAATTAAACGGCGTTCGATGTCGATAAAAATATAATTTACCGTCGGTTATTTTCCATTGTGGGAATCGGTTTGGAAAATCAGTTACGTCTTGAATCTTTCGATTGTACCAGTCGTAGCTGATGGCTCGGTACAAAGTACGGTGTTGACAATTATCGATTTGTATTGTAGCGGCATCGTAAACTCGTGATAACGCGTCCGCGGCTTCGTTTTCGGTACCTTTGCGGTGAGTCATGGTAATTGGAAAACATAAAAGTTCCATGGCCCATCGCGCTAGTCGTCCGCGAGGATTTTTAATGTCTTTTAGCCAGGTTAGACTGGCATGGTCAGTTATTACCGTCACGGGATACCCCTCTAAATATCCCCTTAATTTTTTTAGAGCCCACACGACAGCAAGACATTCACGTTCTGTAGTTGTATAATTAGACTCGTGTTTGTTTAAAGGTCGCGATATTGCGGTGATTACATATTCGCGGTCTTCCCCTTGTTGGGTTAATAACGCGGCAATACCCGAGTCGCTTGCGTCGGTGTAAAGTAGGAACGGTAAAGTATAGTCAGGTACTGACAAGGTCGGAGCGTCAAGAAGAGCTTGTTTTAATTCTTCAAATGCAGTTTGTTCTGTCTCCGTCCATTGCCAGGGTATTTTGTCGCTGGTCAATTTATTTAACGGGTTTTGTGCCCGAGTAACGTCTTTTAAATGTCGACGGTACCAGTTTACCATCCCCAGAAATCTCCGTAGTTGTTTTCGGGTTGTTGGAGGTGGATATGTGCTGATCGCAGCAGTTTTTTCTGGGTCCGGTGAAACTCCTTCACGCGAAATAATGAACCCTAAGAATTTTATCGATTCTTGGCAAAAGTTACATTTTTCACGCTTTATATCTAGTCCGATTTGTCGAAAGGTGTCAAATAGTAGGCCGAGTATTATCAGGTGGATATCGAAAGTGGGTGTAACGATTATCCAATCATCCATGTATGATTGAATAAAGTTTTCCCAGTAGGCCGGTAGCGATTTTTGTTGCAAAAGACGTCGAAACGCCTTTTTGACCTCGTCCATTGCAGCTTGGTACGTCGCGGGGGCAGTTTTTAAACCTTGCGCCATTTTTACGAATTCGTAAAAACCTTTACCCTCGACTGCAAACGCTGTTAGGTGACGGTCTTCTTCGCGTATTAATATTTGATAATACGCGTTGCTACAATCGATAGTGGATCGGTATTCCCCCTCGCGTATAACTTCGAGAACGGTATCCATGCGAACCATGGGATACGCGACAAACTTAGTTACCGCGTTTAGCGGGCGAAAATCGATACACATTCGCCAATGTTCCGGCTTACTTCCGTCAAAGGGTGGAAGTCCTGGTAATGACTTTTTACGCACCATTACTGGTTGACAGCTCCATTCGCTGGTACTTGGTCGAATTACCCCGTCTGCCAGCATATTATCGACAATCATATGCATGGCCTGTCTCACTATAGGTGTTCTGCGGTAATTTTTAACACGAATGGGCTTTGTATCGGTTAATTCGATTTTATGTTCTACGACGGTGATAGTGCCGAGAGCTGCGTCTTTCATTTTGTCAAATTCACGATCAAGAAATTCATTTAATTGGTCATGCTCCGTGGTAATAGTTCGATAAATTAATCCCGGTAATTTGGTGGTGTGACTGTGATAAATGTCGTCAGTGTGTTTCCAAGTCCACGTATAGTCGGCGGTATTAATTTTTATGTGGTGTCTTATCATGAATTTTAATCCGATTATTATGTCGTCCGGCATGTCTTCGAAGATTTCGAACCAGTCCTCGGTGTCAATCGTATTAATGGTAAAATTCAAATAAACTTTCTCGGTACTACGTACGAGTGTATTGTCCGCGAGTATGAAGGTGGAATTATGTTTAGCGGTTTTGAATTTTAGAATGTTGTGAGGAATGAGAGTGACAATTTTTCGCGATATGAAATTTTTATTCGCGCCGGTATCGAATATAGCGATGAATGAACGCGTGGTGAAAGTGAAAGTGCAGTTTATTGATCGACTTACTGCGGGCGGCGGTGGAGTGATGAGAGGCAACTCCACAGGTGTGTCGGCGTGTTCTATATCGGTGGTGCTTGTAGATTTTTCAGAGGTGAGCTTATTTCGTGACATGATGTTTATACAGGTGAAGTTACAGCCTGAATCGTTGTTGATATTTGAATTAGACAGGCAACGGATCTGCGAGCAGAAGTTCCCGGTGCTGGCTTGACACCCCATGTCGTCGGTAGATTCTTCAGATGTATCTCGGTCGGTGTAGGAATCTGAACTGATGCTCCCGGATATAAATTTATTATCCTGGGATAGAGGTTGACCGATATTGTTACTCAGCGCATCAGTTACTATAGAGGTTGTTGTAATTGGTGGAAGAGGCGTTAAAAGTGGTGGGTATGCATCTGCCCCTTCTCGTATATCGAGCATACCACTTACTCGTTTTTTGAGTCGCATCCGCACTCTGTGACTAACACTCCCACCTTTCCGCATTTTATGCACAAATCAACCCTTGGATTGGTGCAGTCACGTATGGCATGTGAACCCTTCTCTCCACAATTTTTACATATATATGCCGGAGAGATGGGGGAGTTACTTTCCCCTCTAAGGTTCTCCTTGGGTGACCTGGATCTACGTGGTGTATTGCTGATCCGGTCCTTAAATTGTACTCTGCGTGGTGTTCTATTTTTCTCAGGTGGTGTGTAGTACTGAGATAATCGTCCAAGACTTTCATCTTGGGAGTCTGAGGTTTCAGATGATAATTCCTCTTGTATTCTTTGGTTGGGTTTCGCGAATTTCTTAGATTCAGCTGCTGCTTTGGCTCTCTGAGTGAGTCTTTGTAATGCTGTTCTTACTGCTGAATTTAATTGGGAGTACGTCTTGGTGTGTGGCGCTAGCGAGTCCAGTTGCGCCTGAATGTCGTAAGCTAGTCTAGCTCTTATTACTAGCACTTGGTCTTCTTCAGATGGTGCTTTGGCCATCTCTTGATATTTCATCATGGTTTCCTTGATGAATTCCCTTGGGTCTTCACGATGCTGTTGGTATGTGGTCATGATCTCCTGGCTTATGTCCAGGTCGGTTTTACCGAGTGTAAAATATTCGATGTATGATTTTGCGAAATCATCCCAGCGGTGCCACGTGTGCTGGTATTGTCTTACCCAATATCCCTCAGCTTGATACATGGCCGTTTTGGCAAGCGTGAGGTGTTCAGTCTCGGTTAGCCCCATCTCTCTCCCGAAGTCTGTTAATGCTCGTAGATATTCCCGGGCTTTCAGGTTTGAGCTGGGGTAGGTCAGTCCCCGTTGTCTTAATGTAGCTTCTGCAGCGGCTATATTTTTCGCAAAATTTCGCTGGTTGTTATACTCGGTTCCATGCGCTGATTGGTTGACGGTCATATGTGGGCAGTCATTTCGCGGTTGTTGGTGGTAGCTTGAGTTCGCGTTTGGCGCGATACCGCGAGGGGAGTTTGATAGTGGTGGTGGACCCGATGCGTGCGAAGTAGGTCGTGAATTACTCGCGGCAGCAATTTCTTGGATGATTTCGGCGGTAATGTCGGCAGGGTTGACGTGTACGTTAGGTTGTCTGTCTGAATTTATTTCTTCCAGGAGTCGAAGGTCTTCGAGTCCTAGATCTCCACGAGTGCGCGCTCTCTTTAGCATGTACGTGGTACATCGAGCGTATAGACCGACAGTTTGATTGGTCTCTCTTATGTGGTTACTTACTAAAGTCTGACTTTGTCGCATCTCGTCCATGTCTGTCTGTAATTGTCGTATTTGTCTTTGGGAGTCATGGTAGCCCCTTATGCATTCATCTATCTGTATGCTCATCTGTTGCATAATAGCGTCATTAGATAAGAATCGTCTATCAATTACCGTCGTCAAGTTGTTTAAGTCAAGAGGTGATGGTATTGATGATGATAGGGTTTGATGATCGCGTCCTTTTGGTGTTGTTTGCCCTTGGTCGCTCGCGATTATTTGTACATTCGCGTCGACCGGATTATGTACATTATGTATCTCATCATCAGTATTGTAGAGATCGTTAAGATCGCGGTTCATCTGGTTAGACGGGTTTTGTAGATGCCCCATATTTATGAAATAGGTCACGCGGTGTTCAGTCGACGATAAGTTATGATGTTTTTATTAGTATATTTTTCAATTTATGCTTTATCACGTAGTATTTTGTTATCAATACACCGGTTGAGTTTATTTATTTATTTAGTACAAATTCTGTCAAGCGTATTGTTCAGTTGTATTTATTATTCTAGTCACGTAGCGTTAAGTGGTATCGTCAATGGTAGGTACGAGTGTATTTTTTTCTTTCTCGCAGGGTTTTTATTGTTGTATGGTCTGGATTTTATTTCCCGTGTGTTGCTATCTAGATAATAGTCGAATGAAGTCGTTATTTATTTTATTTTCTTTTTTTTTATCAAATATTAAAAGAGATATGAAATTCGGCTACCATTTATGTAGTGATAGGTTGCATACTTACAGGTTAGACAGGTTATTTTATGATTGTGTGTATTGTTCAAATAATAATTTTTTTTGTAGATAAGTAATATTTAAATATTAGGTAAATGGTCCAGGTTATAAGATCTGTTAAATTAAATAAACAAATTATAAATGAATAAATGAAATAGTAGGTTAAACCCACGTGGTAAATAAAATAATTGTTACCTGATAATAATAAATTATAATCAGAAGGATTATGATAGTTAATTATTTTATATAATAATTAATAATGTTTAAATAATAATATTTAAATAATAATATTCAATAGAAACGTTTTCTTTTAATCGTTATGATAAATAGAACACAATTTGCAATATAGGTATATGCCGGTAGATACGTTAAGTGTGGTATAGTGTACGAAGTAATAGATATAGCTATAATATCGATTAGTTGCAGTTCGAGTTAGGATGGCGAAGGATAGTGTGAATACTTTTACTTTTATTGGATATAGGCGGACACAGGGGAAGCGGGAGTCGGTGATTGGCGCGCTAACTGTGGAGCATGCGCGCTCACGTCTATACGTTACTTTCGCTTTCGCTGGGGTCGCTATACTTTGAAGCGACTGTACTGTTGTTACTTGGTCGTATGTGTGTGTCCGAGAAAAGAATCACGTACGCTGAGCCGGGCTGCAGGAAGTATCGCTGTTACAAGGCTGCTCTGGTTATTGACTTCCGTTTCCGGAACAACGTTTCCTTTTTTGAGTCGGTTACAGGTTTCTTGTTATCTGCAAGATATCGAAAAATAGCACTTAATATGTTCACGATTTTTCTTTCAGGTTTTATATTTTATCTTTTTCTTTATTTTAATTATAAATGTCTTTGTAAATCTGATATTTATATTTTATTGTTAATAATTTTAATTTAAGAATTTTCCTTTCTATTTTATTATCTAATGTTCGTTTTTTTTTTTTTTTTTTTTTTTTTTTTTTTTTTTACTGAGTAACAAAATATTTATGATGCAGTTTTTATTTTTGTTATTATCCCTCAAAGTTTGTACAGGTACTTTGAGGTAGTTATTGGATAATATCAGATTTTATTTATTGTTAATATGTTTCAAAATGAAATATGTGAAATTAAGGTTTTTACTGGAGTAATTAAATATTGCTCCAGTCTTGTTTCTCGACTCTCCTTTTTCAAGGGATTATTTTTAGTCGGTCATCGTTATATCTGTTCAAATAGCCACCGAGCGGTTAGTTGAATAAATATAAAAAGAGATGCTAGATTATACACCATGGATCAATACAGGTGTTCCTGAGAGTTATCCCAGTTCACGAATTTAAATATATATTTAATTCGTACTTACGATTATAACAGCAAAAACCCGGTCACAAAAGTTTGTAAATGTTGTCAGTGAGTTGAAATACTATTGCTCAGGAGAGCTTGTTGCGATTATAGAGAATGAGTAAAATTATGAAAGACAGGTACTTCTGAATACGATATGTACTGTGTGGCGTCAGGTCAGAATATGAGGTGGTGGCAGCGACGCGCTTGATCTGTGATCGTGACGTCACGTCAGGTGAGAAGCGGGGGTTAATGTATAGTCTGTCAATTATAATTTGGCTAATGATTTAATATACTAATTATATTAAACGGTTCTCAACTACTTTTTTGACGTAATTCGCAGAATTTTACTTTTTATAGAATTTTAATTCAACATTTATTTTATTTTATTTATTATAAACTTTAGTGAGCGTTGCGTCAAGTATGTAAATTCGTGGTTTTTCAGAGATTGATTTTTTTTTTTTTTTTTTTTTTTAATTGATTAGTTACCTAGTCTCTGATACATGATAACTTATGATTTGATTTTAAATAATCAAAGATGATTTATATTTTTATAGATCATTATATGATCTGGACAGTTCTAATGACTGTACTAGAACCAGAGTTCCATTTTACCAGGTCTGATAGCCAGAGGGGCTTATGCAATTATTTAAATAATTTTAGAAGTTAACATTATTTTATATTGGATGCCAGAAGGGCTTAAGTTTTCAGATTCCTGGTAACTGTACGCATGCTTTGATCATGTGCACAGGTTTTCGGTATTTTTCCGACGAATCGGTTTTAATTCTTTATTTAAATAAATGATAATTAATTTAATGGTATTTTTATTTATGTGGTGAAGCCACAAGGTTAAAAATAGTTTTTATTAACCACCTTGAAGAGGTTTTATGGTGCATCTGTATAAACAATGTTTACTTATACAATGTTTAAATGACATAGCAATTTTCAGGATTATAGTCTGAAGCGGTGAAGCCGTAAACAGACAAGGTCGAACCATTTAATTAAGTAATATCTTATAGACAATCAAAGTTATTTATAGAATTGTTAAATGACTATTGGAAAATAAGATTATTACCAAAGTGGTATAATCTGGTAATTATTGAGTGTCGAGTTTTTCCAGGTTTTGAAAATAATATTTCGCGCGTGATACCGCGAGTCGGATCACGTGAGATATTGAAATGCGACGCCGAGAGTTCCAAGAACTGTATTTTTTAAAGCGTCTCATTTTTGAAATTTCTTTTAGATGATGTCATACATTCTTTCGTAGAATTTTGAGATTATTTATAATTTTATCATAATTTAATTATTGCTCAGAAGGAGCTGATTGTAAGATTTAATTTATTTAATAAATTATAAAGATTTTAATTTCTTTTGTTTTCAGGTAATTTTAATTAGAGGATTTTCATATTTTAATTAAATGATTTTAATATTATAATTAAAGGATTTTGATATAGAAAATTACTGCTGATACTAAATTTGTCAAATAAATTGTTTTCTTTTAAACAGAGTACGATAATGAATTTAGATAGTTAATAATGTTTTATGGTGCAAGTGATGCTTGCATAAAAGAGTAATTTATATAGGTAATTTATAGAGCAATAAATTATGTTTAACACTGGTTGGCCAGGTGATTTTACTGATTTTAAGGGTTTTTAAGTTTTGCGGTTGAAATGAAGCTAATGAATTTACGTTTTAAACTTTAATAATTTTTCCTGTAGTTTTAACAATAATATATAACTTTATGTAGGATTTTAGTATAATCTTTTGGCGTGGCTATGAGTTAGTCGTAAGTTAAATTGAATGAAGTTATTTTCAGATTTTTAATAATTTTAATGAATAGAGGTAATTACAGATATGCAAGTGAAGGTAATTAAATTGTATTTTAATAATTATTGTAGTCTTTTAGCCAACGTGGCCTCACGTTGGGTATCACTGAAACGTGAGTTGAATTGAAGCCAATGTGGGAGTAATGATTTTAATTTTGTAAAGTTAATGCAATTTTTTACTGTTTTAAATTTTCCTGTAATCTTTTGCCAACGTTGGCCCCACGTTGGGCGCCACTGAAACGATGTTGAGGTCCAACCCTCTAGTAGGGATGAATCAACCGTCCGTTACCCATTTAAATTAAATGGGCCCGTGTCCCTTTTAGCTAGGAAGCTAATTATCTGGTAACTGATCCTGGTGTTACCCGGTTCGTAAGGACCAGACGACCGGTTGGCTATAAATTTATATATGCAAAAGGCATATAAAGAATCGGGAGTCGTGGGGCTCGTAATAGGGTATTAATATACCAGAAAGAAAGATAGTAGACTACAGGTGTTTGCAAAATAAGCCAAACTAGTGAGAAGCACAAGAATTACAAAGGTATAATAATAGTGTTATTATACTTACCTGTGAGATGTTGGTTCACTGGTATCGATGGTTGAGAGCAATAAATAATTAAGACAATTGTGAGCTCTGTATCACAATTGTCTGGTATAGCTACAAGCAGGTATTGTAGATGAGTATCGCGGCAGGTACGCGCTTCTGTAAGCAGGTATTACAGGGTAAATCGCGGCAGGTACGCGCTTCCACAAGCAGGTATTGTGGGATGAGGTCGTGGCAGGTAAACGCTTCTACGAGCAGGTATCGTAGGGAAATATCGTGGCAGGTACACGCTTCTACAAGCAGGTATTGTAGGAAAATGTCGTGGCAGGTACACGCTTCTACGAGCAGGTATCGTAGGAAAAGGATGTAGCAGGTATACATCTTTACGGGGTTACCGTCTTCTATAGGCAGGTACTATAGGCTAGGATGAGGATACAGCAGGTATGCACCTCTACGGGGTTGCCGTCTTCTATAGGCAGGTACTATAGGCTAGGATGAGGATACAGCAGGTATGCACCTCTACGGGGTTGCCGTCTTCTACAGGATGGTATGTAGGCTAGGAAGTGTAGCAGGTATACACGAGAATAATCATTGCAGTTAATGATTATTCGATTAATTAAAAAGTATACTTAAATACTACTGAATACTCAGGCGTAGACAGGTAAAAGTTAAAAGAAAAGAGTTAAAAAGAAGAAACTTATTTATTATAAATTCATTATGAATTTAATGGTGAGAATACTAGTATAAATCTGAATAATTAGCGGCGCGCAGGCCTTCTTATAGATTCACGTCGATGCTCATGCGTCGACGTGATGCGCATCCCTTCCATTTAAAATTCAAATGGAGAGGGATTATTAAATAATAATAATAATTGAATACAGTTCAGCGGGTAAACCAGGTGAACGTGGTAACTACCCTAGGTAACGGCCTATTATCATGGTGCGATAATGAGGATTTCATAAACCTCGTTACAATTGATAAAGAATTACTGCTAGCTGTTTCTGCAGATTTCTGTAATTCTTTAAGAAGAATCATAAGCAGCACTTGAAGAAGTCTTTGGCAAGTATAAATATAACAAATCTCCCTGTTCAAGTTTTGTTTCTATCTTTCGTTTTAAACTTGTTGAAGGGCTTTTCCTTCAACTTGCTTAAAACAATGCTACTAGGGACATATAAGACGTTGAAAAATTTCAATCAGATTTAATCTTTCAAAAATTTATTGTTTTACGATTAAATCCAATGGAAATCTGAGGTTTCAACCAAAACATTCGATACGTTTTTTTTCTACGCATTAACAGCTTCTACACTTGCAGGAAGGTAAAATAAGAACCCATAATATTAAAATTAACAGGTGTCTCGTAGTGATTTTCTATTTCCTATTCAAATAACATGTGAAAAAAAATCTTAAGTTTATAATATTATACCTCGACAATGACTAATTGTACAAATAAGTTCAAAATATATTGAGACAATGGGAATTGTCAAATTCGTCCTCAGCCTTGCGGTTCCCAATTTTGCCCGTCTCGTTGCCGTCTGAAACTACACAAGTCATAGTGCCGTGGTCACATGACGAATTATCACGTCGACGCATGTCCGTCACGGGAAAAGTGGGGACAGTCCCGAGGCTACCCCTACGCCCAAAATTATCGGTCAATCACTTCGATCCTGGATCAATTAGCGTTCAGACGTCATTATTTAGTATCGATTATTAATCAGACAATTATACTTGCAATATTCACATACTTTGTATTCTGTAAACCTTATAGTTCTTTCTGGCAATTAACTTGCAAAGTAATACTTGTATTGTGTATTAGTTAGTAATGATAATTAAATTTAAGTATCTTGAAAACATTATACGTTACCGGCAACATATTCGCGGTAATAATATTAGAATCAAGAAATAAAGTCAGTGCATCAATTGGCGTGTTTCCACGTGGCCACTGATTGAACACCCAGCGTTCAAACCAGGACCATTATTGTACTTTGCGGAAACTTCACTGTAAGTAAATGAACTCTTGTCACGATTGGCAATAAATTTGCGTAATTCTAGAAAATTAATCCTTTACATTATTCATTGTCTTCTGTTCTATCCTTATCCTAAAATACTGGTAAGACTACAGAATAGTTTGATTTAATAATTATAAATTGAATTACAAATAGTAAGTTGACCATCAATAAGAATATCCTATAATTGTATAAGCCGTGAGGTAAGTTGATAAGTTTTAACATGCGTTGCCGAGTTTGAATAAGTGCGGGTCTTTGCTTTGCAAGAACCCCAGCTCACTAATCTGTCAAGTAAAATAAAATTTGTTAGAGGCCAGCCTAAACCAGGGTTCAACCCGTGAATTCTAGTGGCTGCTGGTAAAAATCGCAAGGACGAAAAGCGATTTGTCTCAATATGTTTTTAAGGGATTAAATCTTCTACAAAAAAAGTTTCTAGTAGTTTTTTTATAAATTCATCTGTTCGAAAGTTATTAAAGCTCGAAGTTAAATTTATAGTAAATTTCGAGATCATTTCACTTTTCCGGCAAAACTATCAAACTTATCACAAAATATCATAAGTTCTTTCTAGTAGACTATTTCACCCCCTACAAATTATCTCTAAGAAAATTATATCAAATTTTGCATAAGTTCCTACTTATTTCCATTTTTTTGTCTAGCTCTTGAAAAAATAGGGTTCTCAGCAATTTCAAGAGCTTGATATTAATGTTAATAAGTAAGAAGTTATGGAAAATTTCAAAAAACTTTATCTGAAATAATTTGTAGGGAATGAAATTGTCTACAAAAAGATCTTATGACATTTTGTTATAAATCTCATAGTTTCGCTGGAAAAGTAAAAAGATCTCAAAAATTAATCTAAATTTGGCTTCAAGCTCCATTAACTTCCCGCAAGTATAGAAGCTGTTATTGCGTTTAAAAAAAAGTTGCTCTAAAATGGCATACCCCAGTGCTTATTCTCACTTTTTTCAATATTTTGAGTACGTGTGGAAGCTACATTATTTTTTCCGAAAATTTTGCTGTAATAGCTATGCTCTTCCCCTTCATTAGAATCAAAATCATCAGTGTTGGCCTCTAATAATCGTTCTTCCTTACAATTTACACTTACTTCGTTGGCTACTACTACTATTTCATTAGGTTCTACCATATCGTCTGCTCCTCGGGGGAGAAACCCAACTCCTACCGAGCGCGTCCCCAGGTGGCGGATAGGGGAACGTCCTCACCGGTCGTCAGGCTGGCGGATAGGGGTGAAATAAAATAGCCCCCGCGGACCAAACGTGGTGTGAGGAGAAGCTAAACTCCTTTAAAAAAGAGAGACGAGCGTGATGTTTACGGTGTTGAAATTTTTATTATGATGGAACAGCCTATTGATAAAAATTCGTTTACGGGGCAGGGGGGAGATACCCCAGCCGCGGCAGCGTCAGGTGGGTTAGCAGCACCTGCGCGGTCGACTACATCAAGCGACTGCTCGACGCCCTTGGTGGACCACTTGGCCAAGGGAGCAGCTAACGTCGACACTTCAAGTGAAGGCCAGGTTACTACTCCTGGGACTTTGGCGACGGAGAGTCTCGCAATGCGAGATGCGGCGATTTCAAGGGAGGATTCTGGCCTCCAGGAATTGCAATATGTCCTAAAGGAGACCCTCAGGACGATTGTAAAGAAACGAACAGTGGCGAATGAGGTGACTGCGGGAGTCAAAGAAGCGTCGCTTATATTGACGCAGCTTTTGACACACCGCAAAACTTGGAAGGATGCACAAAGAAGGCTCGCTCTTAATGAAAGGAAGGATCGCGAGAACCTGATGAATGAAATTCAGCTGCTGGAAAAAATTATCAAGGAGACAACCCGACCGACTACTCCTCAGAAGAAGGAAACTTCTCAAGAGCAGAAAGAAGTCGAAAGTCCCCCAAAGGGACCGGAAGAATCTGTTTCTCGTGAAGCAAAGATTCTGATTGCAAAGGTTGTTGCGGGAGATAAAACCCCTCACGGCAATAAGGCTCTGATAGGAAAGCGCCCGTTGTCATCACCTGAAGAGGGGGAGAGGGTGCCGAAGAAGACAAAGGAAAACGGAGACCAAAAACCCAATGAGGACCCATTCACTCTAGTCGAAGGGAAGCGGAAGAGGAAGAAACGGAAGAAGAAGAAGGCTGCCGAAACAGCTAGCAGTGGAGCAAAGAGACCGGGACAAGAAGGGACATCTGATGGACCAACGACGGAACGGACCACAGCATCCAAGGAGGCCAAGCAGCGGAAGAGGCGACAACGGGTGGAGGCCGTTTTGATCACACCAGGTGAGTCAGGATCGTCTGGAGAAGTTTTGAGAGCACTGCGATCGAAGCTCTCTCCGGAGGATCTTACTACTATTGTAAGATCGATAAGGACAGCCAGGAAAGGCGGTCTTCTTATTGAGTTCGAGGGATCTGTTAAAGATCGCTCTGCTCTCGATAAGAAGATCACCGAGGTGGCTGGTGGAGTTGTTGCGGTGCGCCATCTCGTCCCAACCACTACAGTGGTTATCGACGGGCTGGACGCTGCAACAACAGTTGACGAGGTAAGGGCAACCTTACGTCAGAGCATCAATGAAGGTGCAGACGAGCTCAAAGTTAATATAACTAAACCCAATAAATGGGGAGCTGACCGTGCCTTCATTGAGGCAAGATGCGCGGTCGCCACTACTTTAGAGGCCTTGGGAAAGGTCAAAGTGGGCTGGTTGGTCTGCCGTATCCGCCGCTGGGAACGGCTCGATCGATGCTTTCGCTGCCATGATCTTGGTCATTCGAGCAAATCATGTAAGGCGGAGGTTGATCGGTCGAGTCTTTGCTGGCGTTGCGGCAAGGCGGACCACCAGGCCAAGGCCTGTCCCAATTCACCACGCTGCCACTTCTGTGCGGCAGTAGGAGACGGGCGATCTGTCGATCACGCAATCGGTTTAAGGCGTTGCACTTCTCATAAAAATAGGTAAGGTGCTGCAGGTGAATCCACAACGGTGCAGGACATCGCTGGATCTACTTCTGGCGCGGAGACAAGACTGCAGAATGGATATTGTTCTGGTTTCAGAGCAATACCATTCAGCGTCCGGACCAAATTGGTTCTGTGACCCTTCGGGGACAGCGGCAATTTGGATTCCGGACCTAGGGTCTGTTTCCGTGATAGACAGTGGATCCAGGGATGGTATTGTATGGGTAGTTACGCCTGCGATCACCTTCGTGTCGTGCTATTTTACTCCTAACGAGCCTATCGCTGACTTCCGAAAGAGGGTTAATGAACTCGAAAGAGTCGTTCACAATCTTGAGGGAAAAATCGTGATAGGTGGTGATTTCAATGCGAAATCCATGGATTGGGGGATGGAATGGACCGACACGCGCGGTACTGAGCTCTCGGACATGATGGCAGGTCTCGATCTTGTCATTGTGAATAAGGGAAACACTGCAACTTTCCGCAGGGTGGGCACACGTGGGTCAATAATTGACCTCACCTTTGCTACTCAACGGATAGCTGCGGCGATCTCGGACTGGGCTGTTTTGGAGGAGTTTACGGCTAGCGATCATCAATACATCTCGTATACGGTACATGATCTACGGGGAAACCCTGTGATTGTGTCCCAGCGATCAATGAAGCGGGTAGGTTGGAGGGTTTCGAGGCTGGATGGGGGTGCTTTACAAAAGGCAGTCTCAGACAGCCTTGAGGCCTTCCCTCCTATGTCTGCTGAGACGCGCGAAGATGTTGAGATGATTGTTGGCCGTATGATAAAGGCTATCGTCTTAGGCTGCGACACTGCGATGCCTCGACGTTCCGCGAGCTCATGCAGAAAACCAGCTTACTGGTGGACTGATGAGATCGCGCTGCTCAGGGCTGAGTATATGCGTCTTCGGAGGCAAGCACTCAGGATGCGAAAGCGTGATACTGGGCAGCAGGAGAACGAAGAGTATAAAGCGGCGAAGAAGCGACTGGTTGTGGCGATCAAGGAAAGCAAAGGGAGATGTTGACAGGCGGTCTGCGAAGAAGTAGATAATGATCTATGGGGCCTTGGCTACCAGATTGTTACTCGAAAATTCCTAGGTCGCAGTCCGGTATCACCTATGGAACCTAATGCGATGCAGGAAATAGTCAATGTCCTGTTTCCGGAGCGTGAGGATCGAGACAGTCCAGTCTGGACTATATCCGATGACGAGTATCCACCTTTCTCAGCAGCTGAACTGCGGGTGGTTGTAAAGAGTCTCAAAGGAGGAAAGGCTCCGGTCCCCGACGGTATCCCCGTTGAGGTTTATAAGGCCCTCCTCCCTCAGCACGAACAACTGCTTTTGAGTGCTTACAACTCCTGCATTTCGGTTGGAGTTTTTCCTGCACGATGGAAGCTGCAAAGGTTAGTCCTGTTGGACAAACGAAAAGGTCCGCCTTTTACTCCTTCGTCCTACAGGCCACTTTGCATGCTGGACGTAGCTGGAAAAATTCTCGAATCGTTAATTCGAAATCGACTGAGAATTGAAGTTGCGGATGCTGGTGGTCTAGCGGAAAACCAACATGGTTTTCGGCTGGGTCGCAGCACAATCGGTGCTATTTCGGAAGCGCTTTCATTTGCCAGAAGAGCCTGGACGGGAAACTATCGATCCCGTCCAGTATGCATTATGATGACATTCGATGTCAAAAATGCATTCAATTCGGCACGATGGCCGGATATAATGGAAGCGCTTCGAAAATTAGGTCTGTCCGAGTATCTCATTCGGATCATTGACGATTACTTACGTGATCGTTTTTTGATCTATGAGACTACTTTTGGCGAGATGATGAAGAAGCTAAGTGGAGGAGCGGCTCAGGGTTCTGTGTTAGGACCGGAACTCTGGATCATCCTTTACGACGCACTTCTACGTCTAGACCTACCGAGTGAGGTGATACTGGAGGGGTTTGCTGACGATGTGGCAGCACTAATCCTTGCGCGCTCTTACAAGAGTGCGCAAAGATTAGCAAGCCTGGTCGCGACCAAAGTGGACGCTTGGCTGAATGACCATGGTATGGCATTGGCTAAGGCGAAAACTGAGGTTATAGTACTCACAGCCCAGAGGTGGTTCCCGAGTCCTTTCCGTGCTCTCGTCGTGGATCAACACGTCGAGAGTAGAAGTTCTCTGAAATACCTCGGGGTGACGATCGATACGAAACTTACGTTTCGCGATCAGATTGTCGGTGCGGCTAATAAAGCGGCAACGTTGGTAGCAAACCTTTCTCGGTTGATGCCGAACGTCGGAGGATCGAGGAGCAGCCGTAGACTGCCTCTCATAAGTGTTTCAAACTCGATAATGCTTTACGGAGCAGAAATCTGGTGTGAGTCACTTGAAGTAGAATGCTATCGTCGACGACTGGCATCTGTTCAACGGAGAGGTGCACTGAGGATAGCTTGCGCTTACCGAACGGTTTCGGAAGCAGCCGTGATGGTCATCGCGGGTGTGATTCCAATCGACCTTTTAGGGTTCGAGAGGAGACGCATCTGGGATGCCCGTCGGGCTGGGGAAGAACCGTTGGAAAGAGTTAAGGCTCGAGAACGCGAGGAAACCCTGAGACTCTGGCAAGAGCGATGGGAATCTGCGGAAACGGGACGTTGGACATTCAAGCTCATTAAACGAGTCCGTGACTGGATTTCACGGAAAGAAGGAGAGGTGGATTACTACCTTTCCCAATTTCTGTCCGGTCACGGCCAGTTTAATGAGTACTTGTATCGCATGGGGATCCGAACCGATCCTTACTGCCAATACTGTCCGCAAGTTGTCGACTCTGCCGAGCACACTTTCTTTTTCTGTCAGCGTTGGTCTGAAATACGGCTGTGCTTTCAGGAGGAGAAGGAAGTGCCAAATGCCGCTGACCTGGTGATACCTTGAATGTTGGCGACGGCAGACAATTTCAACACAATGACAACATACGCCCGAAAGCTGATAACGGAGAAGAAAAAAGAAGAGATTGTGTAGAATTGAAGAAGATAAACAGCGACGGCGACAAGAAAAGGAAGACTAGCACTGCGAAGTAATGCTAACGCGGTCCCGCAGTGCTAGGTCTGAAGAAGGGAGGGATTGAGGTTTTTAGCCGGTAGGGCCCCCAAGGATACAGTTATTTGCTTAAAACATCATTTAAGTAAATACATCCTTGGGGGAGGAGCCCGGCACACGGAGAACAATAGGCATATGGAGAGCAGCTTTTCATATGAATACTGATTTCTACAGTGCGGTGACGCATTTTTCCCTCAATCTCCTTCCTAAAAAAAAAAAAAAAAAAAAAAAAAAAAAACTATATCGTCTGCTTGGGGGAGAAACCCAACTCCTACCGAGCGCGTCCCCGGGTGGCGGATAGGAGAACGTCCTCACCGGTCGTCAGGTCAGCAGATAGGGGTGAAATAAAATAGCCCCCGCGGACCAAACGTGGTGCGAGGAGAAGCTAAACTCCTCAAAAAACAGAGACGAGCGTGATGTGTAAGGCGAAAATTTTCTTTTCAAGTATGATGGAACAACAGAAGGAGAAAAGTTCGTTTACGGAGCAGAGGAGGGATACCTCAGCCACGGCTCCCTCAGGTGGGTTAGCAGCACCTGCGCGGTCGACATCCAGCGACTGCTCGACGCCCTTGGTTGACCACTTGGCCAAGGGGAAACGTATCGTCGATACGCCAAGTGAAGCCCCAGGGACGACTACTGGGAGCTGTGGGATGGAGTTTCTCACACTACGAGACGGAGCCATTTCTTGGGAAGATTCGGGACTGGAAGAACTCCAAGAAGTTCTTAAAGAGACCCTTAGGACGATTGTCACGAAGAAGACAGTGGCATCAGAGGTTACTGCTGGTGTAAAAGAAGCTGCGTTGATACTAACGGAGCTACTTGTACACCGCAAAACCTGGAAAGATGCCCAGAGAAAGCTTGCGGTGGTCGAAATGAAGGAGCGTAAGCGCCTTTCCGAGGAGTTAAAACTTTTCGAAGAACTTCGGAAGGTTGCGACTCAAGTAAATACTCCTCAGAAGAAGACAAAGAAGATAACTGCCAAGAATGGGAACGAACACTTCAGCCCACCTAAAGGACCTGAAGAGTCTTCCGTCGTTTCCTATTCCGAGGTAGTAGCCGGAGGCAACACACCCTGCGGCAAGGAGGCCCCGAAAGGGAATCGTCCCTTGTCATTGCCCGAGGAGGGAGACAGGGAAATGAAAAAGAAGAAGGACGCGGAGAGTGGAGATGAAAAGCCCGATGAAGAGCAATTCATCGTAGTAGAAAGACAGAAGAAGAAGAAGAAACGGAGTGTTACGTTCTGGCTTTAATTAAATTTAAATAAAAATTTTTAGAAATTTTTTTTTGAAGTCTCGAATTATTTATTCGCCACAGTGGGCGAATAAACGGTTCGACACTTCTTATAATCATAATTAATTAATAAATTAATAAATCGTTACTTTGGTGGCGATATTATTTTTATTCACCGCCAACATTGTAACGGAAATCTCTTGCGATAAGAGAGTCGCCGTGGCTCCCGGATAGTCTAAACAGATGATGATGCATGAGACCCGGGCCACGACGATTCTCTCATAGGAAACCTGAGATGCAACGTTAACAGTTTTTATAATGTATTATACCAAGGAGCGACAGAATCAAGTCAGTCGATCACAAGATCTAGTAGAGCTAAGAACTCTATACAAATCCGCTGGCTTGATCCTGTCACTCGGACTTTAAGGCAAAATATATATATATCTATTCGTATTTCTTCAAAATACATTTTCCTTTTTAACTTTGGGCACCGCCACTGGCAGCCCAATATTAATACACACCTCATACTGGGCGCCGTCCTCGGCAGCCTAATATTCTCACCTGCTTTGGGCGCCGACACTGGCAGCCCAAGCACTTCCTTCCTGACTTCCAAAATTCATGCCGAGAAGCCGAAGGGCAGGTAAAAAGGCCCAATTACGACGGGTTCTTCGTACGATCCATGAGGATCTCGGTCGTTCAGTTCACCAACACCGCCGCCTAGAAATTGTTGCCGAGGAAGTTCTTCTCGACCCAGTGACGTTGGTTATTCCAAATTCGGGTATCGCGTTAAGTGAGGTTCGTGAGTTGTCAAGCCCTTGTGTTGTTGAGCCGTCGAGCTCTTGTGTCGTAGAGCCATCGAGCTCTTGTGTTGTTGAGCTGTCGAGCTCTGGTGGTGTGGTCCAACAGCTGGAGTCGCTCGTCCTTACGGAGGAACCGAGCCTTCAAAGCTCTTCCTGTGCAGAGGAGGATTCACGGGCAAACCCAGTCTTCTGGACTGGTATCAGTGAGGGTTGGCAGTTGGATCCAGTGGACGTTCCATCCGTCCATCCACCCAGTGGGAGCATCCCTTTTCACGACCCTCGTTACGGGTACTACTCAGAGGCCTACTTCAAGGCCACCGGCCGAGACGCCTACGCACCAGCGGAGGCGAAGAAGTTACGCAAGAAAGGGATTATTTGGGCTGACTTATGGGGCCCATAATTTCCACCATGGTAAGTCATTGAACTTTTTGCATAAAATAAGAGAAGGTCAACAGCTGACGCACCTGGGGTCTATTGACACCCTAACGACGTCAACCAGGTCAAATTAAAAATATTCTGTATGATCAATAGATAAGCCAGAATGTAACAGGAGAAAAACAGAAAAGGCGGCAGTGGCAGGAATCAGTGAAGCAAGAGGACCGGGACAGGATGGGACATCTGATGGACTAACGACGGAACGGACCACAGCATCCAGGGAGGCCAAGCAGCGGAAGAGACGACAACGGGCGGAGGCCGTTCTGATCACACCAGGTGAGTCGAGATCGTCTGGGGAAGTTTTGAAAGCATTGCGATCGAAACTCTCTCCGGAAGATCTTACTACTATTGTAAGATCGATAAGGACAGCCAGGAAAGGCGGTCTTCTTATTGAGTTCGAGGGATCTGTTAAAGATCGCTCCGCTCTCGATAAGAAGATTGCCGTTGCGGTTGGTGGAGTGGTCGCGGTGCGCCATCTCGTTCCTACCACTACGGTGGTTATTGACGCGCCGGACGCTGCGACAACAGTTGATGAGGTAAGGGCAACCTTGCGTCGGAGCATTGGTGAAGGTGCGGACGAGCTCAAAGTTGATATAACTAAACCCAATAAATGGGGAGCAGTCCGTGCCTTCATTGAGGCAAGATGCGCCGTCGCCACTGCCTTAGAGACGTTGGAAAAGGTAAAAGTAGGCTGGTTGGTCTGTCGTATCCACCGCTGGGAACGGCTCGATCGATGCTTTCGCTGCCATGGTCTTGGTAATTCGGCCGGATCATGTAAGGTGGAAGTTGATCGGTCGGGCCTTTCCTGGCGTTGCGGCCAGGCGGACTACCAGCCGACTTTTATTTCCCCGGTATCGGCAACCAGTCTAAACGTACACGTAAATTATAACCTAAAAACTATATCCTTTAGAGATGAGAGACATGACCGGTGGTAGCGGCATGTCCTGGTGCGCTCAGTATGCTAGGTTGTGGAGAGAGAGTCGCGGTTCTTTCAATGCGAAAGAAGCCGATTATTTAAATAATAGAAAAGACATAAAGTAGCAAAACAAAACTAAAAAATGTACAACAAAGATGACGCGAGTGCGACGCGGAGGGTCCAAAAGACCCGCGGTCCAATACTCTCAGACTATCACGCAAATAAATACCTGGATACAACATCGGGAACCTCTCGACGGCGACGAATCACAAACTTAATCCACTGCTAGATAGACTACAAAATAAAATATAAATAAATAATGCGGTAATCTGCGATAATTAATTAATGCGACGGGCGGCTCCAAGAGCACCATACACAGGGCTACAGGCTCCAAAACGACGAAAAGTCTAGGATGGCGGTCGAGGTCCACCGTGGCGACTCTCCGACTAACTACCGCTTACTCTCCGACTGGGTCAACTCGTACACGAGCGACGCCAAGTCTCAACTTTTCTCCTCAACGGTAGTCACACAACTGTCCCACGATAATCTCCCACTCTAACTCACTCGCTCCATTCCTTTTCTTTTAATCTCACATTCTCGCTTCTCCATCCATTCTTACCTTCACAAGCATACAAGCCGTGGACTCACGGGCCTTTCCATAATGTCACTCCCCGTGATATCCGAAGTTAGCGAATTGTTGGCTTCCTCGAGCATCGCAAAAGAGGCCTGCCATCCCTCCAGTAAACGTACACGTACCCCAGCTAACTCCGGGTACCACCACGAAGGTGCGGCGACATCTCAGTCGCACCTCCGTGATCACCACGTCAACCCCGAGGGCTAAACCTGGGCCTAGTCGTCATCACTGGTCGGGAGGCATGTTATTTTGGCCACTATCTGCGACACAGCTAGACATCCCCCGTTAAATCTACGCTCCATCATACAGACACTCCAAAACATACCCCATACCGTTCACGTACTCTATCACAAACTTAACCAACCGTACACATTTATACCCCATATCCTCAACTCATTCTCTACTACACTCAACTCAACACACATACTCACGTTATCTCTCTCTAGCAGACAGACTCACACGTACTCCAACCTTCAACTCCACCCGCTCGGCAATGTAACGTCACAATATATATATATATATATATATATATATATATATATATTGTGAGTGGTTCACAATTATCTCTGCGCCAATATATATATATATATATATATTGTAACGGGTTTTTCACCACCGGGGATCTACCGGAGTGAAGTCCGAATACACTTACGATTATTGGCAACCTTGTTCAAAATTTATAGTTGGGCGCCAGGTGATTTTACTATCACCAAATAAACAATTATCAAAAATGTCGACTCAGGGTGGCGGATCGGGGAAAGGTCAGGCACTTAAGATTACGATAAATAATTGATCAGAATTAAACAAAAATAATTAATCGTATATTGAACACAGAATAATAAATTGATCGGTATCACAAATTAAGTATCGGTTACAAAAAAAAATAAATGCCGTTGTCGGCTTGACTCAATATAAACAAAACAAAATTGCTCGTAGTTGATCGGAAAACAAATCAGTTCATTGCTCAAAAAACATAGTCCGTTGACGAAATTAAAATAAAATAATTTTATTGTCCGGAGACACACACACAGCGGAAGTATTAAAGAAATACTTGACGAGTGACGTCAGAGTATTCTTACACGGCGAGGTGACAAGACTACTGTTGCGAATGAGACACGGATAATCCGTAATTCTCAGAATTGCTCGAACGAAATAAAATAAAATATAAAATAATATTTTATTTCGGTAACACGTTAAATCGCACGATCCCATAATTTTTACGCGTAACTAATTATTAATTTTTAATTATTACACGAACGCGGATCACTTGTTCACACTAAATTCACTAGAACACGTTGTTCAGTTTTCGGGCCGAGGCTTCGGCTTGTTCACTTGTTCACTTGTTCACGGAGTCGGTTAGTGTCGGTCGAAATTAATTGTCGTGATCAATTAATTTAACTAGTCGTTGATCAAAACTCGGATTGGTCGTTTTAGTCGTAAATCGCGTTGTTCAATCGTCGGGATCGAAATTGGTCGTAGTTGAATTGTTCAAAAAAAAATAAACGTGGCCGTTCAGTACGGCGTCTATCCCGGATCTCTCGTGACAATCAATGCGTTAGATCGTTTGTTCGGTCAAAGTCGGAATTTTTGATGCTAGAGGTCACTAAAATTTGCTCACCGGATAATTATTTATTATTTCAAATAATTTTCAAACCACGGGTCGATGTCGAATTTTCCTCATGTTACAATATATATATATATATATATATATATATATATATATATATATATATATATGTTGGCGCAGAGATAATTGTGAACCACTCATAAAATTTCTTAATATTAGTATATATAGCATAGTATAATGCTGTATATCAGCACAACAATAATATTTTTTTGAAATTTTTTTTGGTTTCGTATATACTTCATTTTTGGATTCAGACACATAACGATACTTGTCAGATCTGGCTTCACAATTCGCTAGTATCATTTACTTTATTGACCCATTAATACTTATGAGCCATGAATATTCTAAGAGATACTTATGAGCCACAAATATTCTAAAAGACACTTGTGAGCACACTTAGTAACAAAACGTTTGCGTTCATATCTGAAACACAAAGGCTTGTAAGAAATAAGAAATAATTTCGCGATTTTCATTGAAAAAATTCATTTTATAATTAGACTGATTATTCAGTTAGGAGTGATATAAAAGTGGCAAAAAAAAGTATTTTTAGCTAAAAGAATTTTAAAGCTGACGAAGTTTTGCTTTTGGAAGAGGAAATATTTATTGTCATCTATGCTCCTTTAGTTTCCACTTCTTATATCACATTATTTTTCAAAGTTTTAATTGTGTTGTTTAATAGTGAGTGTTGACATCTTTTTTTTTTAGACAATAAATTTTTCTTTACCATTACATTCGTATATTTATGATTCCTAACGATAATTGTCAACCATTCAACGATTTATGTTATTCCCTATTGAATAATCAGCTAATAAATTAATATGAAAACTTAATTAAGTCATATCAATTTGTATCATATATTTTATATTACAATAAATGACCAGGGGTTAGAATTACGATTTTTCAAATGGTCTCATAAGTTTCCTTTGATGTATATTATACTGATAGATGCATAATCAGACAGGTCGCTAGTGTCGAGCTGGCTGGTTGCGTTTATATCTGCTCTGCAGTTCTTATATTTTTCTACTATTCAATCATTAGTGATCTCTGTTAGCAATAAAAGTTTTAAGTGCAGTTTTATTTTTTGAATATTTTGAAATAATTGGTTCCTTTTTGCAGTGGTTAATTCACATCATATTTAATTTTATATTATCGCTCAGCGTGTTTTTTTGGTCATTAACTATATAATTAAATTGATTTGTCACTCAGTACTTTTAACTCGGCGACACTTACGCCACTTACTGCCTTTTAGTGAACTTATACTCCTATCTACCGACTGTCAAGTTATCCATCAAAATGACTAAATCTAAGTGTGCTCTTTATTATCTTGAGATCACCAAAGTATCTGACTCGGTAACAACTAGACTTAAGTGTGCTCATTCCTTCCACGCTGACTGCGTTGCTACAAGATACTCCATCGATACTACAGAGGCTGGAAATGTTGTCAGTCTGAAATGTCCATCATGTACCTTTGAAAATCGTGTGTCCAACCTGCTTGATAAAATTGATCAAAGATTGGGCAGTCTTGAAGGACTCAAGAGCACCATAGAAACTATGTCTGCTGATATTAAATCGCTCCAAGGAGACAATAAGAAAATCCGAGAAGATCTTAAGGTATGTCAAGCTACTTACAGTTCAATTGCTGAAGACGTTTGTATTGTTACAGATAGTGTTGATAAAGTTGTACATGAAATTGCTGTCCATGATTCTCGCCTTAAGGTGATCGAAAATAAAGTCACTGATACTTCGTCTATTGTAAATTCTTCTTCTAATCGTGCAACTATACTTCGTATGGCCTGTTTAAGTATTGCAAATCAACTTGTCGTCACGGGGGTCCCAAAAACGGATACTACAACTAATCCAAAAAAACTAGCTCAGGACTTTGTACCAGCTCTGTTTAATTGACTCAACGTGCGCTGGTGAAATTGTCCGTGCTCATCGGATGGGCCGCATGGTACCCAACTCTCAAGCCAATAATGTTAATGGTAGTAATAACCGAACAAGATCTCGTGCGATCCTGGTTGAGCTCACATCTCCACTTAAATGTAAACTCACGATTGAAGCTAAGAAGAAAGTACCGGATTTACAGGCTTCCTCAATAAATGCGTTGTTGCCATCGAGCAGAGTTTGTATCAACCGACGTATACCACCTGAACTATACCAACTACGCACGGAAGTCTGCAAAAAATTTCCTCAGATAGACTCAAAGCTAATTTGGATTAAAGGTAGAGCAGTCTTCATACGTAAAGATCAAAACTCTAAGCCGATTAAAATACTGCCCACGACAAATCTTTCTAATTTAAATTTATAACATTTCTCAGACATCAGTACTTCATCTAACAATACCTCAGAATCACAACACACTCAAAGATTTACTCCAAAGACTTGTCCTGCTACATCAATATCTGCTCCAATTATCAACATTTGCTGTCTTAACGCACAGTCGTTGGCATCAACTGCCCACATGGACGAATTTCGAGACTACTTCCACAGCAATGCCTATAATCTGATTGCAGTTACTGAATCGTGGCTAAATAACGCTATTTCTGATGCACAGATCGCAATGCCATCTTATACTGTGCTGCGTGTGGACCGTCGTGGAAAAGTTGGAGGAGGAGTCGCCTTATATTGTTACGATGTTGGCATCGTACGCCTCCGTTTGTCATCGGGACAGAACTGTCACATGACTAGTGCAGCAGTTCTGTCTATAAAAGAGCGCGTCAACGTGCTACCGGCGCTTTTTGTGTCTAGCTTTGCTCATCGCAATCGGTCTTTTGAGTCTAGCTCCTACACGATAGTAATCGACCTGTTCGCTGATTGTCGTTACTATTTATCAATTTTATTCTTAACTCATATTTGTTGGTAATTTGTCAAGGGTCCGTGATAATTAGTTCGATAAATTATCCTTTAGTTATTACATCATATTTGTTTGTAATAATTAATAGCTCAGATTTGTTGCTATACCGAAGGCGATTATTTGAATAAATTGGTAGAGAGCCCTGTACGTGTTAAGTACAGTAACTGTATTGGTAACCAGTGTGTGTGTGTGCGACGTGGCAATTAGTTTATTATTAGTTCAATAAATAATTAAACTAATACCTGAAACCAGTGTTGAGTGAATTCACCTGTGCTTTCCCTAAGTCCACATTAGACAATTAAGGGTCTTCTCAGTCCATACATTGGGAATCGGTACCAAGGTCCAAGGAGAAGATTTCCGAGGGTCAACCAACGCCAGTCCAAGGACATCAAGGACATATTCCATCTCCGAACACAATCTTAGGCTAAGTACTAGTATTAGTTTAGAATTGTAAGGCTAGTTCGGGTAAGTTAATTAAGAACTAACTTAAATATCAATAAGTCAGAGTTTCATAAAGAGCTAGCGGGGCAAACTTTGACCCACGAACTGCACCCTTCCACTAGTAAGTGCAGGAGAACGTACCCCAGCGTTACAATATGTTCGTGATGGTCTTTTAGCTCGTATACTAACGTCGTCGGAATCATTACCTAACACTGATGTTCCGGAATATTTATTAGCTGAGGTCTGGAGCCCGTCGCAGCCCAAACTACTTATTGCAATCGTCTACAGACCACCATCTGTGGGCGACATAGAAACGTTTGAAATTGAACTAGCAAAATATGTGAAAAAATACAAGTTCGTTTGCGTTATGGGTGACTTTAATACTAATTTACTACTAAACACTCAAGATTCTATTAACCTAAAAGAATATTTTACACTACAAGGGCTGGAAATTGTTTTGCTTGAACCAACACATCATACAAAATCTTCTCATACTTGGATCGACATTTGCGCTGTTAGCAACCTCTCGATGCTTTCTGCCTGGGGGCAGTCTTCTCAACCATTTCTTTCTGGACATGATCTTATCTATGCATCTATAAAATATCAAACGCTCTGCAGCAAGCCAAAATCTATCTTATATAGACCTATTAAAAATATATCTGCTGATGCAGTTGATAATTTCATCTCCAAATATGATACGGAGCTCTTCGAATCCCAGACTGACATTAATTCGAAGCTAGATGTCTTTAACGCACTTGTCAACGACTTACTTAATGCTGTTGCTCTGGAACGCGTCATCGTTTTCAACCGACCACCGGTTCCGTGGATGACTACTGAGCTTCGCACATTAAAAAAAGAAAGGGATGCTTGTTATCGTGCTTCAAAACGAAATTTTTCAAGCTATTTGTTTACAAGATATGTCAATCTACGACGCGAGTTCAAAAAGAAGCTATCAGATGAAAAAAATTCGTTCTTACAGTCTAAGTTCGATAAGTCTGGTAATACTAAAATCTTCTGGAGAGAATTTGACAACTTGGGGATAACTAGAAAAGGTTCTCAATCCGATCATGTGCCTGCAATGTCGCTTAGTGAGTTAAATAAGCACTTTGCAGCTGTTTCCTCAGGTGATCCATTACCTGCCTTCAATGAACTTATTCCTTCAGAATTTATTGCTACTACAGAAACGGATTTCAGCCTCCATGAAACAGATCGAAGTTGTGTTGAAAGTGCAATTAAACGTATATCGACTGACTCAAGAGGGCTTGATAACATACCTATATCAGTATATAAAGTGTTATTAACTGTATTATTGCCACTTGTTGTTGACATATTTAATTTTTCTATTCATAATGGTTTAGAAAGAATTGTTTATAACCAGCTCACAAAACATTTGTCAAATAATCATTTGCTCGATGGTAGGCAGACAGGGTTTAGAGAAGGTATGGGGACACAGACGGCTGCTCTGAGGCTTGCCGATGACATTAGATTTGGCATTGATGAGGACAAAATCACCCTTGCGGTTTTCTTTGACTTCACAAAAGCATTTGACACTGTAGATCATTCGTTACTAATGTCTAAGCTTATGGAGCTTGGTATCTCACTAGATTCTCTTAAGTGGTTCCATTCTTACCTTTACAATCGATCACAGTCAGTGATTGATAGAGAACCTGCGTGACCTTGGTTATTAAACACTAGCGTTCATGGTGGCGAAAATTAGTATTTTATATGTGAGATAATATGAATTTTGTCCTTGGTGATATATGACATAAATATAAAATCTCAAATAGGTATTAATGAAAAATTTACAAAAAAAATGTCAGATGTTATAATTATTAAAAGTGGTTTTCAAAAAATCAATATAAACGATTTACGGTTGTCATCTGAGAGAAAAGGTCAAAATTTGTGCGAAAGTAAACATGTGAAAAATGTTGAAGAGTGGAAATCTGAGCATAATAGTTTGATAAGAGCTAAAGTTATTGGTCAAACTAATATTAAGCAACATTTTGATGTTACGATTGACGTAAGTTATTACTTTATTATTTTCTCTATGGCTTATATATATCTAATAAAAAAATCAAACTAAATTAATTGAAATGTTTTAGATTGACATCAATTGAAATGTAGTTGACCGAATATGTACTTGCCCAGCTGGATTGGGTAAAAATTGTAAACACATTGCTGCTGTCATAAAATTCATAAATTTTGAAACAGCTGAATCTAAAACTAGTCAACGTTGTCAATGGAATATTCCTTCAGTATTGAAGGATATTGAAGAATATTCTAAAGGACGTAAAATTCGTGAATTAATTCCAAGAAAAGCATATGATAAAGAATATAAACCTATGGATTTATTTGATTTAAATTTTTTGTGTTCGTTAAGTGATATGTTGAAATCTATGAAGCTGACAGAGTCGACTAAAGTAGTTAATGGAATTATCAGAGAACTAATTAATTCTGCAGTTGATACTGCATGTGCCCAAAAGTGTTTGATTATATACCATTATTTTTATAGTAATCATAATACTTTAAAAATATATTATAGTGATGTATCATGGAAGAAAATTTTTCATGAAGTTTTTTGTATTAATAATTTAATTACTTTATTGGATAATTTAGCTTATATTTTTGCTAATACGCGAGGGCAATCAGAATGTAAAGAATGGTATAATGAACGTGCAATAAGAGTGTCAGCTAGTACAGCTCACGTAATTAAAACTCGCAAATCTAAATTTGATGAATTGGCTGATTCTATGATAGTAGAAAAAAAGATGAAAGGAAAAGGACTTAAAAATGTATTACATGGTCTTAATAATGAAAACAAAGCTCGAGAATTATATAAAAAAAAAACTGGGTATGTTGTAGAAGAATGTGGTCTTGTTATTCACTCTAGTCAACCATGGTTGCGTGCTAGTCCTGATGGAGTGGTTGTTGTAGATAGTATACCAATTAAAATTTTAGAAATAAAATGTCCTATTACTGTGCAAAATAAACCAACACTTAATAAAAAAGGACAACTAAAACATCCTTATTTAAACTTTACTGACAATAACACAGTGTATTTACAAAAATCTCATGCTTATTATACACAGTGTCAAATATTGATGTATTGTACTGGTCTTTATGAATGTGATTTTTTTATTTGTTTTCCAAATTCGGAATATATTTTAATTACGATACCACGTGATGGAAGTTTCTTATCACAATATATTCCAAAATTGGAAAATTTTTATGTCAATAATTATATTCAAAAGTTAATTTTGAAGTATGGTCTTTAAATATTTTATTTATTATAAAACAAGAGAAATTTTATAGCAGAGAAAAGTTTATTTTATTACATGATAAGTATAAATATTAATTTTATATGATACAAAATTTTAATGAGAAAAAAGCTTTAACTTCAATTAATGTATAATTATATGCAAATAAAAATTGGATCGAAAAAAAATAATTTTAATTCTTTTTTGCTTGTTTAAAAATCGGTTTTTGTAAGTTTGTTAAAACACAGCACATATGAACTATATCGTCAATGTATGGCAAAAGATCAATAGTGATTTTATTCAGGATGCTGTACACTTTGATTCGTGCAATACATCTTTCAACGTGGATTCTTACACTTGCAATATTATAAGTTTCCTCTATTTCTTCTTCAGTTAAATGACCATCGTGTAAAAACGGAGGTGTAACAATTATAGCATTAGGTACATCAAGAGATTTTTTGATGCCAGAAAAACCTTTATCTGCCATCACTTCATCACCTGGCTCTAGTAGTTTCAAAAAATTACTATCATTAGTTATGAAAGGATCACTAGATCTCCCACCGTAGCACTTGGATTTAAATGAGATCATTCCTGAAGGTGTTATTCCCAGTAAAAATTTTACTGTATATCCTGATGTTACGTCAAAATAACACATATTAAGAATTGTGCTCCTGTTTAGCCTTCGCCGAGCAAAATAACTGGGACGGAGCTATAAGGATGACTGTTTATTAAAAATAAAATTAAAAAAATAAATTTACTTACGGTTCATTGTCTAAGAGATAATTAAAATTATTAAAAATCGAGTTAAATAAAATTTAATTAATTTAGTAAAATAATAAAAGCAAAATTAAAACAACTTCCAAATTTATTTAAATCAAAACAATTATTTAAAAATTATTACAAACAAAATTAAAATTCAATTATCCAATTAAATGCGGTTTACAATTTTTAACGCTTTATAAAATGATTTAGCTCTCGATTTCACTTGTTATTCAATTTATTTAACAATCAATTTATTATTTAAATTTATTATTAATTATTTATTTCCCTCGCGGAATTGCCATAACGGTATTTCTACGGTATTTTCCGAGTATTTTTTGGGTATAAGTATTATTACGGTATACCCTAGGTATAAATGCGGTATGTTTGTGAAATTTTATTACCGTATTAATACCGTAAATATATTGTGTTGATACCAAATTTATATAGGGACTGTACCGTATTTATACTGTGTTTATACCGTATTTACGCTCTTGCTATACCGTATTTGTACAATGATTATACTCCATTAATATGGTTTTTATGCTGTACTTAAACGTCGGTTATACCGTATTTATACGGTTGCTATACCTCATTTAAACAGTGGTTACACGGTATTCATATAATGCTCGCACCGTATTTAAACGGTATTTATGCGGTATAAATATGGTGGTTATGCCGCATTTATACAGTGATTATGCCCTCTCACTCTTGCAGGCTGAAAAATACTTTTCATATCTTTCAGTTTTATTAACAAACAATCTTCAGATTCTATAACAGATACAATATGTTTTACTACTACTTGCATTCTTAAATGGCTCATCTCTTCACTATGTTCTGCTTTCAATTTTTCAATAAAAAAGTACAGCTGTAAAAATGAACTAGTTTATTTTTACTTTCACAAAAAAATTTTTTTCAAAAAAATTTCTCTCATTAACAAATAAAAACTCTTGAAACTAGTAAAAAATTTCAATTTAAACATAAAAATATGTTTACTTGAGGAAAAAAAATTTTGATTCAAGATTAAAATTTCAAGCTAATTATTTACTTGGTGCAAGAAAATTTTACTTTTCCGAATCGTTAAAACAAAATTTCTTGAATCAGGAATTGTTTTCTTGATTCGAGTTAACTGTTTTTTCTATGAAGTAATGGTTCGCAAGAACATCAGATAATTTTGAAATACATTAAGGATCAATATTAATAACTAGGATTATTTTATGATTGAAAATTTCATTCTTCAATTGAAACATGTCTAAACACTGCAGTGTTTATGTCGTATGGCTATTTTGACATAAAAGTCTTTTTTTAGCTCATAAAGTTCTTTATTTGTACATTATAAAAACCTTCACGCGTCTTTTAAATTTTAGTTTCTCTACACAGAAAATACAGTTAACTTGAACTAAGAAAAATATTCTTGATACAAGAAAATTTTTTTTAACGATTCGGAAAATAAAATTTTTTTTACATCAAATAAATAATTATTTTGAAATCTTTACTTTGAATCAAAATTTTTTTTCCTCAACTTAACATATTTTTATACTTTAGTCGAAAAATTTTTAATTGTTTTAAAAGTTTTTATTACTTAAAATAAGAGATATTTTATTGAAGAAAGCCGTGCCAGGTTATTGTAGCAATATTGCATTTTTTTGTTTGAAAAAAATAAAATTTCTTGGAATAATTACTATTTGTTTAACAAAAGAATTTTCGTATGCTCCAACCAAAAAAAAAAAAGTTACTCAAGCCGAGAGAAAAATTTCTTGGGAGAAAAGATATGTATGGAAGAGAGGGAAGTCACTGGTGCTAGGCAGCAGCAGCAAGGATAGTTCGGTGCGCGCCACTAGGTATCGCCTACGATTTGTAGTGTCCCTGGTAAGAAACTTATTTCAGAAGTCTTATATTCCGAAATTGTGACCATTCTGGCGTGGGTACTCCTCCGTTATTTGATAGAGTGATAAGTACCTTGTTTGATGGTAATATAGTACAACCTATATTACATAATGACAAAAATATTTATTATCAATGTTTCCATAAACAATTTATCTCTGAATTTGAACTTGAGCTTTAACAAAAATGTTTTAATCAAAAGTCTATAGAATCTCTACTATATGATTAAAAATATTCAAGTGACATAATACATTGTAAAGCAATATAAATAATTATATAGAGCCATTTATCATTAATAATTATATATAGTTTTTTTTACCATGTACTGGATAAATTCCGTATAAGCACCTCATTAAATCAGTAGAAATGTTGTGTGAACTCGGTAGAAATGCCGTATAAATTCAGTAGAAATGCCGTATTATTACGCTAACAATGTCATATTATTGCGGTAGAAATTTCGTATAAATATCATATACATGAAGTATTAATCTTATAGAAATGCCGTATTAATACATTAGAAGTACCGTAGTATTACGGTAGAAATAACGTATTAATACGGTAGAAATGCCGTATAAGCTTCGTATAAACGCAGTATAAGCTCTGTAGGAATACCGTAATTAAATTTCACAAACATACCGTATAAATACGGTAAAACTACTTGTTATCGACTACGTGTATGCTCTTTTAATACAGTGTTCAAACCGTATCATGAAAACCGCGAGGGTTAATTAAATTGTTACCTTGATTTATTTGATGATTATTATTATTATCAATAATTATTTATTTGATTTGTTATTTATTATTTCTCCTTCTCAACCCTCGATAATTGATGTAATTTTATCAATATTGAATTTTATTTATTAAATGAATTATATTCAAATAATTCAAATTAGATTTGATAATCGATGGAATGTTTATCAAAATTATTTATTAATTAAATGAATTACTACTTTTGAATAATTCAACAATCATTTTATAAAAACTTCTGAATTCTATTTTAATAATTCAGTTTTGATCAATTAAATCACCATTATTAATGATTTAATAAAATTAAGGACTTTGCCTTTAAATAATTAAAATCTCGTCAATGACGAATGAGCTCACTTAGGAAACTGAAATCTTTTTCGATTTTCAAAAGAGCTGTTACCAGGTAGTAACATCCCTTCCAATAATTATTTTAATATACCAATTATTTCATTGGTCATAATTGAATCAATATTTTTTTATAATTATTATTTATATATATATTTTTCATGACTTCCAATGCAGTTAGCAACATACGCATAAAGCATTGGAGTCGAATTCATAAATCAATATTTATTGATTCTTACTTTTTCCTTTATTGCAATATATTCTTTTATTATTTAAACATTTATAATTCATTTCATTTTTAATTATTAATAACTTATTTATTAATAATTATTATTTAATTATATTCTATTATATCATTTCATAATTTCATTTCATATTCATTTATTATTTTATTTCTTTATTAATAAACATATCATTAATAATTAATTTCATTCATTTTTCTTTTAACAACAAATATCTTTATCTCTTAAAGATATTTCAAAATTTATTTTATATTTTTTTTATAATAATAATTTCAAAATTTTCATTTCATATTTATTTCATTATTTTCATCATTTATTCATTCATATAATTTCATTTTCATATTATTATTTCTTTTCATTATTTCATATTTCACATTCATAAATTTTTTATCATTTCATTATTTCATTTTTTTTTTACTTATTTATTTATCAATAAATTTCAATTTGTATTATTAATTATAAAATATATAAATTTGAATTTATATTCGAATTTTATAATCATTTATTTTTCATAAGTTGATATTTCATATTTATTTATATTTATTAAACAACAATATTTCATAAAAATAATTTAAATTTAAATTCAAATTTAAAAATCATCAGCCGTAATAATGGCTGGAAGTCGTTTGCTAATCAATTAATTTATGCATAGCCAGATGGCATAGCATGTTCGATTTTTAATAAATTGATTGACAGCAGGAATAAGACCTCGTGACGTCACACTACTGAGTATTTATTATGTTCCTTATATTTTTTAGTAAAATATGGTCACCCGAATATTTATCCCATAAAACTATAAATATCAGAAATTAATAATTGTTAAAAAATTAATTAATTATTAATGAATTTATCATAGAGTTTAATGTTTACAAACAGCTCATGCTCACATGAGAACTTATAAAATTCCCGAAAGAGGCGCCACCACGCTTCATGCAGGTTCTCTATAGTAATAATAATAGGTCAGAGTGGATACATGTTAGTTCTGGTGTGCCTCAGGGCAGCGTTCTTGGTCCTCTACTATTCTCAATATTTATCAATGACTTGCCGAAGTGCCTACATTATTGTTCTCACTTGCTTTATGCAGATGATCTTGTCATCTATTTGCGATGTAAGCCTTTGGATTTAGCTAATTGTGTCTATCGCATGAATGACGATATCCAACGTATTGTAAGCTGGTCTATATTTAATAAGCTAAAGATAAACAAATCTAAAACCAAGGCAATGATATTCGGTAGTTCAATAAATATATGTAGGCTTAATAACGATAATACTGCCATTCATAACATTCGGCTTTATTTCTCGAATGAACTAATTGATATAGTTAATACCTTTAAATACTTAGGTGTTGTTTTCGACAGCACACTCTCTTGGAATTGCCAGGTAGCTAACATTAAAAAACGTTCCGCACATGCCTTGTACAGAATCAAAATGCAGGATAGAAATCTAAGTATTCCGCTAAAACGTAAACTTATAATAGCCCTAGTCTTACCTATTTTTGATTACTGTGCTTGCGTTTTAACGAACTTAACATCTGAACTTGATAAGTCTCTACGAGTTTCATTAAATAATTGCGTACGATTTGTGCTTCGTGTTAAGCGTAGAGTGCATATATCCCACCATCGGCGGCATCTTGGCTGGCTCTTACCGAATCACCGTAGACTCTAACTTGTTGCCTGCGAATTCTATAAGGCTCTTTGCCTTATGAGACCTAGCTTATTTGGTAGCCAATTAGTACTTAGATCCAATATTGCATCGCGACGAAATCACACGCAAGCGGATACTCTTCAAGTTCCGTTTGCGCGCACGACGACTTTTCAAAAGTCTTTTATAATTACTGGTTGCAATGTTGGAAATGAACTTCCAACTGAAGTTACCTCTTCGGCAACGTTAAATGAGTTCCGCAATAGATGCTACTTGCACTTATTGCAAATCGAAGAAATCGAAGATAGCGGATAATATTTGGATTGTATTTTTATATTGATCTTGTATAATTTCGATAATATAATTATGTATAATCTTTCGGCAATATTATTGTGCTGATGTAAAATGGTTTCTACAAGTTTATGTACTATGCTGATGTCATTGTATGGTTCTATATGTTGTACTTAAAACTAAATATAACTTTAATGTAATGTTTTGGTCATAATCACAAGGAGCATTGCTCCATGATCGAATAATAAATAAATAAATAAATAATCAAAGTACTTATATTCATAAAAAATCCACCTCTTAAAAGATATTTATGAAACCAACAATATATACCTATGAACAGTCCCACCAAAGAGTCGAAACCTTTTGAGGCTTAACAAATACACGATACACACTCATTTTAAATGAAGTATATATATGTATGCACGTCAGGCTAATTTCATAAGCTATTATTGCAATATTTTTTAAAAATTCACTCATTCCTTACAGATCATTTGGTGTTGGTTTAAACGTCAAATTTTGGTGTTAGCTTAAACGATGTGTGTGTGTGTGTGTGTGTGTGTGTGTGTGTGTGTGTGTGTGTGTGTGTGTGTGTGTGTGTGTGTGTGTGTGTGTGTGTGTGTGAGTGCTTTATGACTTTTTAACTAATCAACGGATTTGAATGGTTCTTGTGGTAGTCGAAAGAGTTTGTCAACCTCAACTTTACTGGGAATTTCAGATCATTCGATCTAGTAGACTCGAAAACATTTGCGAATTCCAAAAAAACAAAGTTTTTTTTTAGTTTTTGTTAATTTCTCAATAACGTTTTGAGCGGTTGACTTCAAAATCTTATCAGCTCTAGAACTTGATAAAACGCTTTTCAATCTTAAACACAATACATTTCATGTTAAAGTTTGTAAATTTATGAATCGAAAATCATCAATATACAAGCGTTTTTTCAATTTTTATTCCTTATTATGTTTAATAATATTAGTGTATTCAGGCAGAAATTAATTAAAATGATCAAAATTAAGATTTAAATGAGTATTGACTTAGATTATAGCGTTACTAAATAAAACATTTGAAAAAAGATTAAAAAAGACGTTGTCTTAATGTTTTTGTTGACAATATGATTTAAACTAAAGAACGAGTTACATGACTTTTTAAGGCGATCGAAAGAGACCATAAAGACAAAGATTTGGCATTATTTTGAACACATTTTAATACATTATATGACGATTTATCCAGGAAAAGTATCATGATATGTTATTTTTCGAACATTTTGACGCTGATATCTTCTGAACTAATCAACCAATTTTGACATTCAATTTGATTGTTATAGTGTCATCAAGTAATCATCTGCACACAATCTAACTGTATATCCAGTCAGAATATTTACTTGGTCGTCGAAATCTCGACGAAGCACGTTTGGAAGGCATATTTTTTTTTATGTTACTCGGAGGATTCCCACCGTGATTAATTCGAAATGCAACGATTACCTGCAACACTTATTACATTTCTATAAGTTAGGTTTATGATATTCGACCATATTAGCATAGCAAGACAACGCTCATGTTTTATCTATGAAAATTTTGTCAGCTGACATAAAGTTCGAAAAATAATTATTTCTAAATATCAACACAAAAGCAGGTAATATTACCACTAAAATTAATAATACCACAAAAATAATCAAATGCATTAGTGTCAATGTATGTTATGGGTATTTAAATACGGAATATTTTTAGAGTATATGCTATAATGGTTTGATGAATTGTAATCGAGTAATAATAATTGGTTTCTTTTTTATGTAAAAAGAGCAGAAAATATCATTATCGATTAAAAGAAACAACAATATAAACTTTATTGAACAACATATAATTTACTTATTGAAAAGAGTTGCAAATCAGGTATCGAAGTCTTTTACATTATATTAGATACCAGGTTTATTACAGCTTACTAGATTTTACATATGTATTTTTTTTTCTTTTACATTGAATCTAATATGAAACTACATTTTCGTTAATTTGTCTACTTTACTTTTTTTAACAGTTTTACATTAAACTCTATTTTTAAAATAGTGAATCAACTGTTTATAAATTATCACTGTTAAACTCATCAATTACTAACATTATCAGATAAATAATATTTAATGCAAAATGAATTTTCGTTCATTTGTTAAACTTAATAAAAGGTAATAATTGTTTTTACTCGTTAAGGGCCAGTTTTTCAAACCAGGTTTATTTTTAATCCGGGTTTTAATTATCATTGCTGGTATATCTCCCTAACGAACCCAAATTACGGTAAACCCACCGTAAAATACCGATTTACCGTAATTTACGGTAAATCTACTCAAATTTTACGGTATTCTACGGTAGATTTACGGTAAAAATACCGTGAATTTACGATAACTCAGGTCTGCTAGGGCTATATATTATGAATATATGAATATACTAGCAATATTAATTAAAACCCGGATAAAAATAAACTCGGTTTGAAAAATTAGCCCTAAAGAGTATATATTTTACTTCATTAAACTTAATAGAATATAAGTATTTTAGTTTTTTAAGCTTAATAAAAAATAATAATCTTATATTTTAGTTCAATAAAAAGTAAGTATTTCAATTTATTGAAACATCTTATTAAAAAGCCATTTTTTCAGTTTTTGAACTTAATAAAACGTGAGCATTTTTTTAACTCTACAAAACGTAATTATTCAAATTTTTTTTTCTTTATAAGTATAGTTGTTTTTCTTTTTGACAGTTAAAACTGTATTGAAACATTTTTTTTTAATTTATTCAAATAACTTAATTGGCATAAATCTATCATTAATATAATTTTAAGTACAATGTAATGCTATAAAATCACATTAATTTCTACAGCCTGATTAGAAATCTCTTCAGTATTTTTAAGTATCAAATTTTACTTTTGGGACGGTTTTATATAATTTAGATACATGTTAATAAAATATGTTATATTATTTTATAATATTTAATATCAATATATTATATTTTAATTTTACTCTTATAGTTAGTTTTGGTTTTTTATGTTTAGTCGAACTAAACTGACTTTTTTTTGGCCTATAATATAACTGACTGTTGAAAATTGCTGATTGAAATGATAGCAATACACCCTGGTTGAGAAATCTGATTCACTTCAATAGGATTCACTCGGAAATTTTCGATTGAATCCCATTGGAATAAATCAGAAATTTCTGACTGAAATCCTATTAAGTTTAAACAAAATGAATTGGTTTTAATCAGAAAAAATGCACCAAAATAAAAATATTATTCTCCAATTGAATCCGCCTATGAATTTCGAATGAGATTCAATTGATTTCAATTGGAAAATAATATTTTTATTTTTATGCATTTTTTCCGATTGAAACCGATTTATTCCGATTAAACTCAATTGGATTCCAATCGGAATATTTAACCAAAGTAGATGTTGATTAAATTATTTTGTTGCTTTTTTATACTGATTGCTTAACCAAGCTTTAATTTGTTTAGGCGTGCGCCGTCCAATTATGCCTTTCTTTTCAGCAATTAGTTTTTCTACTTCTTGTTTAGGGGGGTAAGACTTAGATACTGTATAATCACTATAACGAGATGTAACTAAATCCACTTCTTCATTATTCCAAGCTATGCGAGGGCATAATTTTTTTTCTGAAAAAAGTGAAAGTATAATTAATATAGCGAAAAAAATGATTGATAAGAAAGAAGTATTGTTATAGGAATGAAATAAATACTTGATTTCGGTTCGTCGTCTTCACTGCCGTCGAACTTATTATAGACTCTTTTATTAGATTTAATAAACTTCTTATTCAAAGTTCCCAGTTGGCGATTGTTGTATGAGCGTTCATTCGCAGTAATCTGTAGACGTGACAGTGCTGGTAAAATGCTCTCATTACCTGATGACAAATTATGATCTTCAGCTTCATTCGAGTCATTAAATGACGGAACGTCAGCTTTTTTTGTTGTTTTCTAAGTCCAGCTTGTAAAACTTGTGGAATCGTCGCAATCTGACGACATTCCTTTTGGCGGTAATGAGAGCGATGAACTTTCTCAGCATGTCCGAGAAAATCAGCCATATCAGCAACTTCAGTGTTTGTCAGATTGTTATTTGCAATTAGAGTTGCAATATGTTTTCGTAAAATTGTTCCCCTCAAAGTCACCGGATCATCTGCTTTACATAAATTCGCATATTTTGTCAGTAAATTGCATGCACTCAATCTTTTATACCGTTTATCATTCAAAGGAGGTAAACCAAACAAATAAGGGTTATTTCTTGGTACACCAGCAGTTTCACGAAAATTGATAATCGTCTCAAATGATTCACGTATTTCAGGAGATATCAGCATTGCAACAGGTTGTCCCAGTTTTCCACGTACTTCGATTCTTATGCAAGTATCAGCAATTTTTTTTTCATTTTCAGACAATGAATCGTAATAATCTTTATTCTTTTCATCGTGAAAACTTTTAAAGCCTTGATAATCCTCGATTAGTGATTCTGAAGCTTCACCTTGTCGACGACGGTTAAAAACTTGGACCAGCAATAGAGTAGTTTCTGACAACAGTAACCAGTACTTATGTTTAAATTTTTTCTGCAGCTTGTTATATGCGCGTTGTCGCTTTCTTTCTAAATAATTTGTCAATTTCTCGATATCGCTTTGACTAGGAACAGTTACTTTCTTTAATCTCTTTCGTTTAGCAAGAGTTTCAGTCGCACGACGATTAATTATTTCAAAACCGCCGTTAAATAATTTTAGTGAATCTTCAGTCTCGTTTTTCATTTTCTGATCTTGCCGTTCGATATATACTCTACTTTGAGCTAAAATGCCACGATTATTACGTAACGTACTCTTCGAGCATTGACGATGATGGTATCTCAAAGTTTTAGATCGGACATACTTTTTGCATGATGGACACGGAACCCAATGGCTAGGAGAGAGAGACCCTACTGTCTTGTTAGGCAATCAAGCTACTTGTAACCCATATTTTTTAACATTATGACTCTGATTAAAAATAAGAGCGTGCTCACTTCTTATCAAATTAATTGAATCTTTACGTTTTTTAGATTTTGGTGGCAGTGTTAAAAAATTCTTAACAGCTTGTTCTTCACTATGCTTTGCACCAAGATGAAGTGCATATCGTGAAACTCTTTTTGAGCAAAAATTACACCAAAAAATTTTTTCAGATCCTTCGTCTTCTTTTTTTTCTGTGTCATTGTCATTATCAGGTACAGTATCAATGGTTTCACAAACATTATCATCAATAATTTGTCGAACTGGCAATGATTCGTTGTCACCTTCAACCGGACTATGAGTAGCATTATCTGAATCTTTAGGACTATTTGTTGTAGGTGCTGTATATGTGTTTTCCGTGGCTAAAATATCAGTTGAGCAGGATTCATAATTATCGCTAACTTTTTCATGAATATGTTGTGATTCCTGAGATTTTAGATTTTTGTAATTTGAAGAGATAATTTTTTCATTATCAAGTTCTGAATTACTGTTGTTCAAATCCGGTAAAGCTACATACAACTGAGATGAAGCATTTATTTCTTCAGTAATGTTTGGAGAAAGCAAAACATTGCTGTCAATAAGTGAAGAACTTGCTATTTCAAAATTAGCTATTAATATAGAAATCGACTCACAACTAGTCGGTACAGTAGAGCATAATATATGAGGATTACTTTCAGCTATCTGTGGCGCACTAGTGTTCTCAAAACTGCATGAAGCTGAAAAAGATATATGGCACTGACAATGAAATAATATTACTCTTATCAAGTTATGTTTGCAGTTAACTTAAAACATAAAGATTTACTATATTGATATTCAAATTCGAAAAAGTTGAGTTTCTACACCATTGTTACACATAAATGATAAAGAACTTGAAATATTAGATTATGGATCAAATAGCTCATAGAATACTGATAACTTTAAATGACCAAAATTTTGCACATTAATTTGTCAGGTCGATATTTTTTGAAACTGAAATTATAATTTTTTCTCTACTTTTTTTATTTATAGACTCAAAAAATAAATTGCAAACTGTTACTATTAAATTTACTCAAGAAAAATAAAAATTTGTATTAGTCTTTAAAAAAATTAACTACTTTTTTTTTATAACGTATTATAATTATACATTGTATATGATCTGATAAGAAAGTAAATTTTTTTTTCATACGCTACTGGAAATACTATGAAAAATTAACTTGCTGTAAGTGCGATTTAAAGTATTGCTAATGATGAATTGTCAATATAATAAAATGTATAGCTGACTAAACCAAAAATAATTTACCAGCAATAATAAAGCTGAGTAAAAACTATTGCTCTCATCGATTTTCGTAACTATATGATGACACTACAGTATTGATATTTTAGTAAAACAGATAGCTATTATTACTGTAAAAACGTGTAATTCCTATTCGATAACAGATAGGTTTTTAACGATAAAATGATATTATCTACTCTTTTAAATGTAAAAAAAATGTATCAAACAAGGAGATTCGATTAAATACTTTATTAACATAGTTCGAGCGTGTTATAGTGTGTGACCCGTAGTGTGTGCTATTCCTCACTGTCTCACTCGCTATTGCTTTCTCTTTCACTGAATATTATATACTAGCTTTTACTCAGCTTGGAATTGTGAGATAGGAATTTAGAAATATTTGTAACTGTTGCGTAATCACAACTACATTCAAATTTGAATGTAGTTGAACTTCCGGCAAATAGAGGCAGCACCTACTGGGGCCTAGTGTCTATCAATTAAAAAACTTGACTTGCGCTGTTCGACGCATGCACATCGAATTTATCCTGCCTCGTGGCAAGAAGACCGTCGCCATTATCTATTCGTTTATACAATTTCAAGTGTCACCACGTGTTTTGTATAATCTATTAAAATTGCGCTCATCTCGAGTAACTAATCAAAAGTAATCAATTAATTACATTCAGAGTTTATTACTCTATATAAAAATATAATTATTTTTATAATCGCGAGCTCCAGAGCTCATAAAATAATTAATAAATAACATCAAGAAATCCAGTGTTCTACAACCTGTTCCTGACGAGGTTATATCATCGAGAAAGCAACAGGTGCATTTTTTATTAAACATTTACTTGCTATCAGTGCTCAATTAATTCAAAAGACTCAGTTTTATTATTTATTTAATTATCATTATGCTCAATTTCTTAATTAATTTAAAAGTTATGTTTCGCTCAGTAGCCTCTGCTATCATGCTACCACGTGTTCAACAAATAAATTAAAATCAGTGTAATTTATCATGAGCTCATTAAATTCAATTCAATTAAGTGATCATCACTATTAAAACTCAATAACAAAAATATTTATGTATTCAGTGCTATTAAAAATAGTAATTAATGTGTTCAATAATTCACTTCGCTCAGTAACCTCTGACATCATGTTACTTATTATCATGACATTTTTGCATTCAACTCAGTGTTCAATTAAACTCAACTTGATTATTTTTAATTCATTATTTACTCGAGCTCAACTCAATAATTTGTATTCAATTATTCACGTATTCATGAGCTCAGACATTTAACAGTATTTATAAATTAAATAAACTATTTAATTTGCAACCCAGTGATATTTTGTGCTGTGACAAATAAAAATATTGTTGTATTTTTAAATATGCGTATTTTTCAAACATCCCAACCACCAACCAGTCCTGGCATGTCTTTATTTAATTAATATTACAACAGTAACTTTTTTACTTAACAGTTACATAATATATTTTTTTTTCAATAAATTCATAATAATTTTCTCTACAATCCATTATTTTTAGAAAAGATTCTGTCGACTACTTTTAGAAATATATGTGAAAAGAATATTCTTGTAAAATCTAGATGTGCTTGCGATAAAAAACATGAGTTTTACAAACTATAACCTTACCGTCGACGCTGTGTTTCCAAGCTGGTTCAGTTTCCATGAAGTTTGAATCTAATGTCTTTGATAAAAGTATATCGTTGTGCAGATTTCGGCTAAAAGAATCACTCAAATTAAATTCATTCGATGGGTAACTTATATTCAAATCGGAAACATCAGTTCTGTTTGATAAAAAGGAATAAAAATATATCATATTTAATAATCAAATGACTTCACTTTAGAAATAACATCATTAAGTATTAGAAAAATTTATCATGGAAAAAAAAAATACCTAATCGATTCCACAGGTGTTTGAATTGATCTATCACAGATTTTTTGCTCAGTTTCTTCATATGTTTCAGAGTCTGAATTATCTGAACACGACTCAGCCATGTTTTCTAATCGATCGTCGATTACTAATCTACTTTCATCATCCGAATCGTCAGAATCGGATGATGCTTCGTATAAGTCAAAATCAATTCGTTTAAAAAATTCGATTTCTAAAAAATATAAATGTTGAATAAGTATACTTTACAAGAAAAACTTTATTTTAAAATCTTTCGCCTACTACAAATGTTCTTTATACTGACTAAAAGTAAGTAGCCAGTCATGCGTTTCTAGACGGAAATTAGCCTATACTATTTTGATCACTGTTACGTCCCCGTGAAAATTTTAATGTAATTTATTATGTTTATATTTTGATTTTTAGAAATCTATAGATTTCTTGGAATAACTTGTTTCGGGGGATTCACGGGGAAACATGGATGTGAAATTTTATAATAATAAATTTTATTTCGTGGTTTTAAATTTTATTTAATCACACATTTAATAATTAAACACCAAACTAACAAATTTAAAATTATTTAAATCCATAAGAAATTACTATTTAAATTTAGGTATCAGTTATTTAATTCAACTTGTTCAAGAATTTAATATTATTATTTGAATAGTCATACTATTTTAAATTCAAAATCATTATTTATGGTTCACAACTTAAAATTGTTATTTAGATTCATAATATTTTAGAATTCACAAATTAAGATTATTATTAAGATGCACAAAATAATATTTTTGTAACATATCTTAAACACAAATTAGAATTATTATTTAGATTCAGAAAGTAATATTTTATCATATATTTTACGTTCACAAATTAAAATTAATTATTTAGAGTAATATTAGAATTAACATTGAAAATAGTTTGTTTCACAATTCACAAATTAAAATTATTATTTAAATTCATAAAATAATATTTCTGTCATATATTTTAAGTTCACGAATTAAAATTAATTATTTAGAGTAATATTTGAATTAACATTGAAAATAGTTTGTTTCACAATTCACAAATTAAAATTGTTATTTAAATTCATAAAATAATATTTCTGTCATATATTTTAAGTTCCCAAATTAAAATTAATTATTTAGAGTAATATTTGAATTAACATTGAAAATAGTTTGTTTCACAATTCGCAAATTAAAATTATTATTTAAATTCATAAAATAATATTTCTGTCGTGTATTTTAAGTTCGTAAATTAAACTAGATATTTAAATTTAACAAAATTCATAATAAAATTTATTTGAAAATCACTTTCATTAAATAAAGTGATAAAAATAAATTATTTAAATATATTTTGCGGTTAAACTTGAATGAAAACTATTTGAAGAATCACTTTCATGAATAAAGTGATTTAAATAGAATATTTAAATAATATTTCTATAAATATATATTGTTTAATGTCTCACAGTAACAAAAAAAACATTATTTTGAATACTCATCATTTGATTAAGATTTCCTTTTTGTTATCCGTCGGAAACTTGTAGGAAAGAGGACATACGTTCAAAACACTAGTTTCACAATTATGTTTTAATTCACAGAATTTTATAAATTTTCACGAATGCTTTTTATTTATTTTTGTTATTTTAATTGCCCATAAATTCATAATACACAAATAATTAAAAATCACTGCACCTCTTTATTTTAACGCAGGGAAGATAATTTAAATTTATTGATATTCTTGAATTGACTTGTAGTGGTGAAAATCGAAATGTCCTTGAGGTTGAATGAGTGATAAATTTTAAATATCCTTGAAAATTGTATGGATGATAATCCTTGATTGGACGCAGAGCGGGATCACACCCGAAAATAATACTTTATAAAAAACTTTAAATAATAGAAGGAAAACAAAACGGGGTCACACCCGGCGAGAACGGGATCACACCCGACGGTAACCGATTTACATCGTGGACTCCTGAATTATTCTGACTGCCCCATTAGCGGATGCAGTAACTTTTATTTTACTTTGTAATTTTAGATGGTCTACCATGGTAGGGGCTATGAGAAAAGACGCAGAAACACTCTCCCATAGTTATTGTTTATTCATCAAAAATTTTACCGATGATCCAGGTTTTCTCTGAATCTTTATTTATTCAAATAAATCTGATATACCATATCAGCAATTTTTATTTGTTTAAATAAAATAAAAAGTACTGCCATCGGCAGTTTAATTTATTGCATTAATAAATAATAAAATTATAGATATTTTCCAAAATGCATAGGTCAAAATTTGTAAAACTGAAATTATTATTATATTTGATGTTCCGATAAATTTACTATGAAATTTGGGGGTATTACAGCCCTCTGAACGATCTTTTCTTGATTTTTGATATTAGGATAGCAGCAGGAGTAAGTTGGTCGTTTACTCTTGCTGCGGGCGTTTTCATTAAGTAAATCTGGGCTTCGCTCTATTGTTTTGCTCCGCCCGGTACTCAGGTTACAGCACGGTATTCGCGCCCACTCATATGTAATTTCTCTATCTATTCGTATGTTCTCTTTCGTACAAGATGGTGTACTTAATTATTCTTATGAATGTTTATTTATTTGCTATTGCTTTAATTATTTCGAACTTTATATAAATGTATATATATATATATATATTTATTATTTAACGTTTAAATCTATAAATCGTATATTGGTCAGTAATTTATATATATTTAATTTAATTTGGAATATATATTTGAACATTATTTAGTTTCAAATATATATCTCATTCCATTTAAAATATATAAATTATTTTCCAATTATTTAAATGTTCATTCGGTTTATATTTATCCGATTTTAACATATATATATTATTCTAATTGTGTATATTTATTTTTATCCATATATATATATGTGTACCCACATATATATACATGCGTAAGGGATGAAGGATGCCGGGTTCGTAACACCCCCCTCCTTAGCAAAGCACTAGGGGATCTGATGCCCTAGTGCTTCATAAAACGACAAAAAGAACGGATTCGGCATACTTCATCCGTACATTTGTTTACAAAATTTTCTTATTTTAAGTGCAAAATTTATCTCGATAAGCAAAAAAAATTATCAATAATTATTAAATTGAATTTTAACTTAGTGCTTTGTATTATTTGTAATCATGTTCTGTTCAATATCAACTCAGTTGGGAATATTTAGCATTTACAATGGTCTTCTGACAAAAATCGTAAAATGAGAAAGGAAGAGAGAAAGAATAACGAAATCAAATGAATGTTGAAGTTTCGGCCGATGTTTTCCACGTGCAGTTAAAACAAAAGTTCTTAGATGAGAAAAATGCGTTTGCACCCTCAGATGCAAACGAAAAACGTCCAGCTATGCTTTTAGGCATAGAGGTAAAAATGCGTTTGCACCTTCAGATGCAAACGAAAACGTCCAGCTATGCTTTTAGGCATAGAGGTAAAAATGCGTTTGCACCTTCAGATGCAAACGAAAAACGTCCAGCTATGCTTTTAGGCATAGAGGTAAAAAATGCGTTTGCACCTTCAGATGCAAACGAAAAACGTCCATCTATGTCTTTTGACATAGACGGTAAAAATGCGTTTGCACCTTCAGATGCAAACGAAAAACGTCCATCTATGTCTTTTGACATAGACGGTAAAAATGCGTTTGCACCTTCAGATGCAAACGAAAACGTCCAGCTATGCTTTTAGGCATAGAGGTAAAAATGCGTTTGCACCTTCAGATGCAAACGAAAAACGTCCAGCTATGCTTTTAGGCATAGAGGTAAAAATGCGTTTGCACCTTCAGATGCAAACGAAAAACGTCCATCTATGTCTTTTGACATAGACGGTAAAAATGCGTTTGCACCTTCAGATGCAAACGAAAACGTCCAGCTATGCTTTTAGGCATAGAGGTAAAAAACGTCCGCCTATGGTTTCATAGGGGGGGAAAACAGGGGTAATGTTATATCCCAAAAAAAAATTAAAACTGCAGTGGGTGTTGGTAACTCGGCCGATAGTATCCGCACCTAATTGTTAATTAATAACACCAAAAAAAAATTGAATGCTTTGTTCAATATTTGCTTAAGTAAATGTAAAAGAAAAGAGAATAAGATTGAACTGCGCATCTCGCGCTGAAATAATTGTTACAAAGTAATAAAATTAAATTGTGTTTTATAGGTTTGTATATATAAATATATATATCTATATATATATATATTCAGAGGAACTAGAATAGTATAGGACCTTATAGACCCTACCACCAGTTAATCATCATTGTATATAAGAGAAAAAAAAAAAGGAATTTACTGAATTTACAAATGATAGCTTCATTAGTTTTAACAGAAAAAAAAAACATTATTGTTTCCATTTATGTTTGAATTGTTGACAATGATATATTGGTTTGTTGAAGACCGTAGTAATAAAACTCATTATAAAAATTGCTCTGATAAATTAAAAATTTTCATTTTGCAAAATATAGTTTGTGAAGAAAACGAAATGTAGTGATTCTTTGAAAAATAAGAAAAAAAATGAATGCTTATTTGTTGATATTGATGATTTTAGGAAATGACATCATTGTTCGCGATAAAATGTAGGTAACTACAAAAAAAATGTTGAAAATAATAATAATAAAACAAAAATTACTAATGCAATTTTTTTTTGTTAAGAGTTGTAAATGAACCTCATATTATTAGAGTATAATTATGTAATATTTGATAAACTTTGCTTGATTGAGATAAATTCTGCTAATGATTGTTCAATACAACAATCAATTTATAAATATTTCGTCGAGAAATAATTTTATAAAATATCTGTCAAAAAAAAAACTTTCGTGTTTCGATTATAAGAAAAGTAGACAATTTATATATATAAAAAAAACTTATCGATAAACGTTGACTGCATTTGAAGAGTTGACTGAATGCATGAATCCTTCCGAAATGAAGTTGTAGAATAATTGAACTGCTTCAATGGCTAATTTCCTTGAGCAGCTGGATTCTGGTTTTGCCAAATGATTGGCTGCAGGGCTTATGATTTCCGCAGCAGTTCTGATGAAGTGTAATTGAATTCCCTGAGCGACTGCCTGCAGGAACGCATTGTATGGTCCGAGCGGCTGCTCCTAGAATTTCTGGATCTTCGAATGATTTTCCGAGTCCCGAAAAATTAAAATATGTACTTAAGTACATTTTGCCCCTTTTTCTTTTAATTTTGTTAAGGCATTAGAACTATTTTATATTTTAAGACACCGAAGTATCACTTATTTTAAATTGTTTCTTTAAAAATTACTTGTTGTAACACTATTATTTATGACGATTGTTTCTTTTTAGCAAAAAAAAATTCACTTAAAAAGTTTAATACTCAACTTAGATATAGATGCCCATATCATCGCGTTCAAAATTTTCATCCTCAGGAATAAGGTCAATGAAATCGTTCACAGTGTCACAGGAGTTCTGGAAGTCATCACTCTGTACTGAGACTGACAAAGATGCGTCATTCCGACGGCGGAAGATGATGTTGTTTAAGACCCCAATTTTAGCGTGCTTGAAGTATTCTCCAGCATCGAAAATATAAACCTTGTCGACGTTGAGGCCCACACTGAGTTGTTTCGCCTGCCAAATTAATCTTCTTACTGATTTTCGGGCGAAAGTAAGAGCATTGAGTAGAGTGTTGACGGCTTTTGGATCCATCCTTGCTTGTTTGTTATATTCCACTAACTTGTTCACTATTTCTTGATTCTTACTCATTATGATAATTGAATTTCACACCCGTGTTTATACAGAAACCCAAAACAAGTATCCCACCGCTGTCACCATTTTTATGTTACGTCCCCGTGAAAATTTTAATGTAATTTATTATGTTTATATTTTGATTTTTAGAAATCTATAGATTTCTTGGAATAACTTGTTTCGGGGGATTCACGGGGAAACATGGATGTGAAATTTTATAATAATAAATTTTATTTCGTGGTTTTAAATTTTATTTAATCACACATTTAATAATTAAACACCAAACTAACAAATTTAAAATTATTTAAATCCATAAGAAATTACTATTTAAATTTAGGTATCAGTTATTTAATTCAACTTGTTCAAGAATTTAATATTATTATTTGAATAGTCATACTATTTTAAATTCAAAATCATTATTTATGGTTCACAACTTAAAATTGTTATTTAGATTCATAATATTTTAGAATTCACAAATTAAGATTATTATTAAGATGCACAAAATAATATTTTTGTAACATATCTTAAACACAAATTAGAATTATTATTTAGATTCAGAAAGTAATATTTTATCATATATTTTACGTTCACAAATTAAAATTAATTATTTAGAGTAATATTAGAATTAACATTGAAAATAGTTTGTTTCACAATTCACAAATTAAAATTATTATTTAAATTCATAAAATAATATTTCTGTCATATATTTTAAGTTCACGAATTAAAATTAATTATTTAGAGTAATATTTGAATTAACATTGAAAATAGTTTGTTTCACAATTCACAAATTAAAATTGTTATTTAAATTCATAAAATAATATTTCTGTCATATATTTTAAGTTCCCAAATTAAAATTAATTATTTAGAGTAATATTTGAATTAACATTGAAAATAGTTTGTTTCACAATTCGCAAATTAAAATTATTATTTAAATTCATAAAATAATATTTCTGTCGTGTATTTTAAGTTCGTAAATTAAACTAGATATTTAAATTTAACAAAATTCATAATAAAATTTATTTGAAAATCACTTTCATTAAATAAAGTGATAAAAATAAATTATTTAAATATATTTTGCGGTTAAACTTGAATGAAAACTATTTGAAGAATCACTTTCATGAATAAAGTGATTTAAATAGAATATTTAAATAATATTTCTATAAATATATATTGTTTAATGTCTCACAGTAACAAAAAAAACATTATTTTGAATACTCATCATTTGATTAAGATTTCCTTTTTGTTATCCGTCGGAAACTTGTAGGAAAGAGGACATACGTTCAAAACACTAGTTTCACAATTATGTTTTAATTCACAGAATTTTATAAATTTTCACGAATGCTTTTTATTTATTTTTGTTATTTTAATTGCCCATAAATTCATAATACACAAATAATTAAAAATCACTGCACCTCTTTATTTTAACGCAGGGAAGATAATTTAAATTTATTGATATTCTTGAATTGACTTGTAGTGGTGAAAATCGAAATGTCCTTGAGGTTGAATGAGTGATAAATTTTAAATATCCTTGAAAATTGTATGGATGATAATCCTTGATTGGACGCAGAGCGGGATCACACCCGAAAATAATACTTTATAAAAAACTTTAAATAATAGAAGGAAAACAAAACGGGGTCACACCCGGCGAGAACGGGATCACACCCGACGGTAACCGATTTACATCGTGGACTCCTGAATTATTCTGACTGCCCCATTAGCGGATGCAGTAACTTTTATTTTACTTTGTAATTTTAGATGGTCTACCATGGTAGGGGCTATGAGAAAAGACGCAGAAACACTCTCCCATAGTTATTGTTTATTCATCAAAAATTTTACCGATGATCCAGGTTTTCTCTGAATCTTTATTTATTCAAATAAATCTGATATACCATATCAGCAATTTTTATTTGTTTAAATAAAATAAAAAGTACTGCCATCGGCAGTTTAATTTATTGCATTAATAAATAATAAAATTATAGATATTTTCCAAAATGCATAGGTCAAAATTTGTAAAACTGAAATTATTATTATATTTGATGTTCCGATAAATTTACTATGAAATTTGGGGGTATTACAGCCCTCTGAACGATCTTTTCTTGATTTTTGATATTAGGATAGCAGCAGGAGTAAGTTGGTCGTTTACTCTTGCTGCGGGCGTTTTCATTAAGTAAATCTGGGCTTCGCTCTATTGTTTTGCTCCGCCCGGTACTCAGGTTACAGCACGGTATTCGCGCCCACTCATATGTAATTTCTCTATCTATTCGTATGTTCTCTTTCGTACAAGATGGTGTACTTAATTATTCTTATGAATGTTTATTTATTTGCTATTGCTTTAATTATTTCGAACTTTATATAAATGTATATATATATATATATATATTTATTATTTAACGTTTAAATCTATAAATCGTATATTGGTCAGTAATTTATATATATTTAATTTAATTTGGAATATATATTTGAACATTATTTAGTTTCAAATATATATCTCATTCCATTTAAAATATATAAATTATTTTCCAATTATTTAAATGTTCATTCGGTTTATATTTATCCGATTTTAACATATATATATTATTCTAATTGTGTATATTTATTTTTATCCATATATATATATGTGTACCCACATATATATACATGCGTAAGGGATGAAGGATGCCGGGTTCGTAACAATCACTCATTTTTTAATAATATTGACAATAGTTTTTTAATTCTATACCAAACTTTATTTAAAATAATTGAAAATTCATCATATCTATATTTTGAAAATTCTGTTTTTTTTAAATAATATGTGTTGAGTGATAATTATCGTTAATTCATATACATAATAGAAGTTTAAAGTAGATTAATTTTTAACAGTTAAAATCCAAATTTTTGATGAAAAATTTCTAAAAAATTGGTTAGAGTAAATAGATTTAATAGAAAAATAATTTATACTAACATATTAATTAAAAATATTTTTCACTTCGATCAATTAAGTTAAAATTCTAAGTCAATTTTATTAAACTTCAAGTAGGTATGTGAAGCAGAAAGTATAACTCTTTTAAAAAATCATAATTGCATAGATAACTGAAAAATCGTAGTGATCAATTTTCGCTAACTACATTTATAGAATCAATTTAATACTTAATTCATGTGTAATATTTTACAAAATCAGATCAAACAAAAATAATGCTTTCTAACTATTGACTATTGTCTAACTACTTTAATTATAAATCTTAAAGGTTTAAAATGTTGTTTTTACCTGAATTTGACAAATTAAGATCATTATTTATTTGATCTACTTCATAATCGGCATTCTATTCCTGTATTGTCAGTTATTACACTTACATTGGAAGAATAAGCATTACTATTTCCACTTACTGAAATTTCAGTACCACCTATATACAAAATTCTATCACAACAAGAATATTTAAACCATCTTCTTGAAAAGTGAACATTACATTGAGATAAATTAGAAAGTCAGTAACTAATAAATCAATGACGAAAATACCATTTTAAACTTACCAGCTATCTCTATAATATAATTCTGTTTTTTCGTTTTGAACAGTGTGCAATTTATTAAACATTTTGGTTCATCAATTTTATTATTCAATAGAATTTCATTAGCTGTCCGATTATTTTTATCACATTTTAAATCAAACAATTGGGAATCATCTTTTTTATTAATAGGTTTCTCTAAAAATGAAAATATCAATCATCATTAAAGAGTAATAGTTTTGTATGGACGCTTATAGTTTTGGTAAAGTAGCTGAGAGTAAAGGTGAATTTCGGTGATAATGATTAATAAATGCCAATCATAAAAGTTGTCATTAAATAATAATTTTAATTATTTAATTCTACTTTATTAAATAATTAATTTATTTACCTATTGACTCTGTTGTAACAACTAGTCTTGGCAGGTTAAGATCTAAATTTTTTTTTATATTTGTCATGAGTTCGATATTATCTAGAGGAGAAAAGAAATAAGTTAGAAATTTGTAACAGGTATAAATAGAAATTTTTTAATAGATAAAGAGTTATAGCGATGAAAAAAATTGATTATATTATAAATACTAGTGTTAATTGATACCTAAACACTAAGTATATGTAAAATTACCTACCATGGCGGAATAAACACTCATAAAGAATTTTTTTCCTATCATATTTGATTTTACAGGATTTATCACTTTTGATAACAACATTGTTTGTTTTTTGTGTTGAATACAATCCTTGTGAATGTAAAAGAACGTACATCTTTCATTCATAGTTGATGAATGAAAATATAACATAAAACTCGTGGAGACAGCGTCAAAGTGAACCGTTGAGAGAGCGTGGTTAAGCCAAAAAGGACGCTACGAACGGAAAATCGGACTTCGAGTCTGCTTGTAATGGCTGATTTTCATAAAACGTAACTGACATGCGCAACATCATTAATTGAATAGTTACAACTGCTTTTTTTTTGTTATTATTACACAATTAATTCTATAAAAATTGAAAAAAAACAATAAACAAATATCAAAAAAAATATTCATATATACATATATATATATTTGTATTGATACAACATTTTATTTAAATACCCAGATAATCAGGCTTTCTGAGCAACTGTTTTCCTCAATTTAATGACAAGCGATTGCCAATTATGAGATATTATACTGACTGACTGCAATTTGCGAGCACCTCGAACCGAAAGTTGACGTAAATCTATTGCCGGGCAAGTTAACAGAAAGTTGCGAGAAAGTAGCCGAAGAACCACCTCTGATAGCACAGTTTACTATGGCAAAAGTTTACTTGATAAAAGTTTCCTTGAATTTTTCGTCAAATGTCCGTCAACTTCGAGCTTTTCTGTTTTTGACGACAATTTGTATACAGCTCGCTATACAATTTGACGTAAATTTACTACCCGGATTAGAATGCAAATTCACTTCAAAAAATGACTACACGAAAAGAAATTTTTAGAAAAAATTACCGTTAAATTCACTGTATTCGTGGCCATAATGCGGCGCTTTTGTTTATTACAATTTTTGAAATAAAAATTACGAAAAAATGTATTTATTTTGTGGTTGACTTCATAAAATTTACCGAAAACCAAATAAAATTTACGGTAGACTACGGTAAAATATGTTGAAAAAAAATTAAAAATTATCTCACTTACCGACAAATGATTTGGTCATGCCATTTGTCCCACTATTACAGTGAATTTAACGGTAATTTTTAAAGAAAATTTCTTTGTGTGTAGAAAAAGTTTTCGTCAATTTTCAGGCGAATTTTCATATCAATTTATTATTAATTTGACTTAAAAAATTGTAAAGTATTTTTTTACTGTCAAATTGCAGACATTTTTATGTATCAATTTATTACTTTCTTTAATGGTAAGAATGAACATTACCGACATTTTTTTCTGGTAAAAAGTTGCCTCTAAATTGAGGAAAAATTAACCGCAAATTTTTTTTTCCGACTGTTGCTGTCAAATTGTCAGCGAATTCAGGCAGCATATTTCAGGTAATTTCAACTTCAAATTACTGTCAATTTTAAGCTAAAGTGGCTATTAGGGACACTTACTTTCAATTTGACGGAAAGTTGAGGGAAAGTTGGCGTCAACTAATTACACATCAATACTTTGCAGTCAACTTGTTGTTAAATCCAGGCAGTAGTTTGCAGTCAACTTGCGGTCAAAGTAGCTATCAAGATACCCTGATAGCCAAGTTGGCCGCAACTTGTCGACAACCTACTGCCGCAACCTGTCGCCAAGTTGGCCGCAAAAATTGGCATTTCCGTAAGTTGACGGCAACTTTCCGAGAAACTTGTCGACAACTTTCAGCTCGTGTAACTGTTGCCGACAACTTGTCTACAAGTTGCTCAGAAACTTGGTGACAGGTTGCGGCAGTAAATTGTAGCCATCTTGTAGTCAACAGTTACACAAGTTGAAAGTTGTCGACAACTTGTCGTCAAGTTGGTCGCAACTCAGGTACACCAACTTTCTTAACAGAAACTCTGGCTATCAGGGTATGCAGAAACATTCCATCACAAATATCTTTTTTACCTGCTGCAAAAGTATACATATCGCTAAGAGATGGCGCAACATCAAATTACCCAAAAAATGAAAGATGGTTTCAATAAAAACATGTCTTAATGTTTTGTTAAACAGGTTAAACATCAAGTCTTATCCTGCAATTATTAAAGCTGTAGTACTTTTATCTAAAAATAAATAATAATTACAAGTTAATGGTATTAGTTTAATCTATCGAATGATAAAGTGATAGAAATAATTGAAAATTCAAACGTTTGGATACTTAGCTCAAAGTATAAATATTATAATGGGGATATTTAAATGTCAAAAAATTATGACGTACCCCAATCAATCTTAGTGTTATGTCAACTAACAATAGTAAAAAAAAAAAAAATGGAACAACAATATTGACATGGTTTCAAAAATATTTATATTATTATAATGCGAGATGAAGCCGATTTAAGTAAATACATTAATAATATAGTGGCAATAACATGTTATCTTGAATTACGGAAATTATCATTCTTGCTTAGATAAATTTACTTGAATTAAAATAAAATGTTTTTGATTTAAATAATATTTTTTTAGTTCAAACAAATGTCCACAGATGAAATAATTGGTCTCAGTGTACAGACGTTGAATGAAAGTGAATGGTTCTAGATATTGTCAATCGCCGAAAATGAAGCAAATTATAGATATATTTTTTAATTTATAGCTTTGTATACATAAATTTAATGTGTAAATATTTTAATGACAATAAAAACTGAATACGAAATATGCTAATGGTAAATATTTTACTGACATAAGAAATAAATTAGTACTCATAATTTTTCAATAATTAAACAATTTGAATCCGTGATATGCATAAACTAGTGCAAATGAACCATGCTTAGTTGAATTTTCGAATCAGAAGATCAATCAATTTTAGTTAAAGTTAGTATTTTTATATACAATGCCTGTAATAAATCCATGCACACTCAACTCTTGTATAGTGTTACAGTGACTCTGAAGGCGGTAATTAATTTTTTCATTTTATCAATGCAGTTACTACACCGCTATAATTTTAATAAAGCATAAATTTGGAAATTAACATACGCATAATTATTCAAGACACCAAGAAATCATTTTCTTAAGAGTTCGAATGAAATTTCAGGGTATAAAACACAACAACTATATTAATAAATATTATTCTATGTAAAAGCAGCAATATAGTGTTCATAATAAACAGACCTTGTAAATTTTCAGATATATTTGAATGCACAAATTAGTCTCGATAAACGTATCCCGTATAATGGTGGTTAAAAAACATCTATCAAATGACTGATATTAGCGTTGGCATACTTTAAAATTACCACTAGAGTGACGTTAATGGGTTCAGAATAATCTCATTACGTAAAAATATAAAAAAACTGTAAAGAATATAAAGTCTACTTATCTGCTATTTAATAAAGTGTTGTCATTACAAATATAATAGTTATTCATCGAAGAGATTGTCTTCACAAGATACTTCATTCTCTAATTTTTTCATTTTATTCTCTGCTACTTATATAAATCAGGCTTTCTATGTACCTAAAGAGACTTATCAACAAATTATGCATTCCTCGAAATATATAGTAAATGATAAAATAATGTAACGACATATAATTTAATATTCAAATAATCGTTTAAGAGCAGCATATAATAGATATTTCAATAAAGATTTACTCGATCTGTGCTGATAAATGCAATATTTATGCAGGAGGTTCTATAATTCCCGTTGAGTATATTTATGGATATGTACCACGGCATCATGACATTTTTCAAACCTTAAAAAAATTTATCATGGATCTATTTTTTACATGATTGAGCAAGTTAATCATAGAGTAGTTAAACAGCAAAAATATTCATAGAATAATTTTTAATTACCGAGTTTTGTATATCAATGAATAATTATTCGATCTACGCTAATGAAAGCACAATTTATGATGGTGATTTCATAAATCCCGTTTCGTATAATTACAAATATATATACCGAGGCGTCACTGAATATTCTAAACCCTAGAAAAATTTATCTTAAACCTATTTTTCAATAAATTAGGCGTTTATTGTAGGGTAGTAAAGAAGCACAAAAATTTATGGAAAAATTTTTAATTAGCGGATTTTGTATATCAATAAATAATAATTTGATCTGAGCTAATAAATGCACGATTTCTGCATGTGGTTCCGTGAATTTTGTTTAGTATATTTGTAAACATATATACCACAGCGTTATTCTCTATTTCAAACGTTGGAAAAATTTATCATGGATCGATTCTTTACATGATTTGCAAGTAGAACAGCAGAAATATTCATAAAATGATTTTTAAGTTACAGATATATTATATCAATGAATAATTATTTAATCTAATCTAATGAACAGACAATTTATCCAAGTTGTTTCATAAATCCCGTTTAGTATATTTTTGAATATATACCACGGCGTCGTGCCATTTTTTAAACCTTAGGAAAACTTATCATGGATCTATTTTTACATGGTTTGGAAGTCATTTATCAGGTCGTTATACAGCACAAGAAGAGAACAAATAATAAGTCATCAGGGCCTTTGCGATATCAATTAATAATTACTGAATCTAAACTACCAAATGCATAATTATGCGTGGTTTCATAAATCCCGTTTAGTATATTTGTTGTTATATACCATGGCGTCATGCCTTGTGTTCAAATCTCCCGCGCTCAGTTATTCCATTCTCACCGTCAATATATTATCGCCCGCATTACCGATCAGTCATCTACTATAGGCGGCTCCGCTAGTCGCGTTCTCATACAAAAGACCGCTGGAGTGGGGATGAAGAAGACGGATGCGCTGTCTCACTCACTCTTTCAACGCTCTCTCTCATACATATAGTTTACTGTTCTCATGGCTGACGCCTCGTGCTCTCATGGAATCTTTCAGTTATTCAAAAATCCTTTGCTTTCTCAGTAAATTTATCGGTGCATTTTGCTTATATTAATTCATAGTAATTATTCATTACATTATTTTTACGCTAACAATTAATCTCAGTGTTTTTTGCATTTAATTAGTCTCACCTCGTGTACCGGCATCGTTGCCGCCAAGTCGCCATCTTGGCCACGTGTTGATCGCGAGTTTCAGTCTCATTAATTAAATAGTACGTACATCAACTCAGTGCAATTCTCATCATAATTAACTCTCATCTACTGTATATATTGTAAATAAAATATTTATAGTGTTAATTATTAAAAACTCAGTGTTAAATAAATTTATTCACTACCCGCCAATTCACATACACCAGATCCTCTCATCCTCGCATCTTATAATTAATTAGATATTAATTATTCAAACACCTTGTTTGAAACCTTAGAAAAATCTATCGTGGATCCATTCTTTACTTGATTTGCAAGTTGAACAGCTGAAATATTCATAAAATAATTTTAAGTAGTAGGATTTGTATATCAATGAAGAATTATTCTTTTTATTTTAAATATAGTGGAAACCTAAACATGCAAACCTCTCAATAAGAGAATTTATAGATAAATTGAGGAAAATATAGATATCCCGAACTGAGGATCGAACCCAGACCAATAGGTAATAAACAGACAATTTATACAAGTGGTTTCATAAATCCCGTTTAGTATATTTGCGAACATGTACCACGGCGTCACGCCATTTTTCAAAACTTAATGAAATTTATCATCAACCTGTTATTGACATGATTTGCGAGTTAATCATAAGGTAGTAAAATAGCAGAAATATTCATAAAATAATTTTTAATTAGCGCATTTTGTATATCAATAAATAATTTGCGATCTATAACAATGAACGAACAATTTTTGCAGGTAGTTTCATTAATCCCGTTTAGTATATTCATTAATATATGCCACGGCGTCAAGTCATTTTTCAAGCCTTAGAAATATTTATCGTGGATCTACCTTTTACATTATTTGCTAGTTAATTATCAGGTCGTTATATAGCGCACAAATCGAACAAATAATTTGTTATCAGCGTGTTTATAATTTCAGTAAATAACAACTGAATCTAATCTGATAAATGCACAATTCCGCAGGTAGTTTCATAAATCCCGTTCAGTATATTTATGGATATGTAACACGGCGTCACACTATATTTTAAAGCTCAGAGGAAATTCATCATGAATATTCCTTTCACACGATTACCGAGTTGATTGTGAGGTCGTGGAACAGTAGCGAAACCCACTGAACAGTTTTCTATCAGCGGATATGCATGATTTGCAAGTTAATTATAGGGTAGTAAAATAGCGGAAATATTAATAAATTAATTTTTAATTAGCTGATTTTGTATATCAATACGTAATTTGCGATCTATGACAATGAACGAACAATTTTTGCAGGTGGTTTCATAAATCCCGCTTAGTATATTCATTGATATATATCACGGCGTCACGTCACTTTCCAAACCTTAGAAAAATTTATCGAGAATTTACTTCCTACATGATTTATTCATAAATTAATTTTCAATTAGCGGATTTTGTATATCAATAAATAATTTGCGATTTGTGACAATGAACGAACAATTTTTGCAAGTGGTTTCATAAATCCCGTTTGGTATATTCATTAATATATACCACGGCGTCACGTCATTTTTCAAAACTTACAAAATTTATCGCGGATCTACTTTTTACATGATTTGCTAGTTAATTATCAGGTCACTATATAGCGCACAAATTAAACAAATAATTTTGTATCAGCGTGTTTATAATTTCAGTAAATAATTACTGAATCTAATCTAATAAATGCACAATTCCGCAGGTGGTTTTATAAATCCCGTTTAGTATGACTGTGGATATGTAACACGGCGTCACATTATATTTCAAAGCTCAGAGGACATTCATTATGAATATTTCTTTCACATGATAACTGAGTTTATTGTGAGGTCGTGGAACAGTAGCTAAACCCACTAAACAGTTTTCTATCAGCGGGTTTTCTTTTTGAATACATAATTACTTGATCTAAGCTGATGAACCGACAATTTATGCAGGTGGTTTCATAAATCCCGTTTAGTATAGTTGCGAACATACACCACGGTGTCACGTCATTTTTCAAACCTTACAAAAATTTATCGTGGATTTACTTTTTACATGATATATTCATAAATTAATTTTTAATTAGAGGATTTTGTATGTCAATAAATAATTTGCGATCTATGACAATGAACGCACAATTTTTTCAGGTGGTTTCATAAATCCCATTTAGTATATTCATTGATATATACCACGGCGTCACGTCATTTTTCAAGCCTTATAAAATTTATCGTGGATCTACTTTTTACATGATTTGCTAGTTGATCATCAGGTCGGTATATAGCACACAAATTGAACAAATAATTTATGATCAGCGTGTTTTCAATTTTAGTAAATTATTACTGAATCTAAGCTAATAAATGCACGATTCCGCTAGTGGTTTCATAAATCCCGTTTAGAATATATAAGGATATATACCACGGCGTCACGTCATTTTTCAAACCTTAGAAAAATTTATCGTGGATTTACTTTTTACATGATTTATTCATAAATTAATTTTTAATTAGAGGATTTTGTATATCAATAAATAATTTGCGATCTATGACAATGAACGCACAATTTTCGCAGGTGGTTTCATAAATCCCGTTTAGTATATTCATTGATATATACCACAGCGTCACGTCATTTTTCAAACCTTACAAAATTTATCGTGGATCTACTTTTTACATGATTTGCTAGTTAATTATTAGGTCGTTATATAGCGCACAAATTGAACAAATAATTTATGATCAGCGTGTTTTCAATTTCATTAAATTATTACTGTTTTTATCAATTTTTTATATGATTATATGTCTCTCATTTACATACATATTTTATATCTCTCGTATTTTTACAATTTAAATATCATATTTATATATGTATAATATGTACATATATATATAATATATATTTAAGTAATACTTAAATATATATTATAAAATATAAAGACAAAATATATAAAATATATACAATATATCTTAGATATATATCAATAACATATATATCTAAATATATATAAGAGCCAATCCGAATTGGTCTGGGTTGGATTCCCAGTTCGCGCTATCTATATTTTTCTCAATTTATCTATAAATTGTCGCATTGAGAGGTTTGCATGTTTAGGGTTCCACTATATTTAAATGGTGTATTACCGTACGATGGACGATGTGGCTCAATAAGTTATAGATCAAATTGAATGGAATATAGTATAGGGCCGGATAGCTCAACGTGTAGAGCACTCGGCGCGATACTGAATTGGTCTGGGTTCGATTCCTAGTTCGGGCCATCTATATTTTTCTCAATTTATCTATAAATTGTCTTATTGAGAGGTTTGCATGTTTAGGTTTCCAATATAATAAATATAATATATATAAATTTATATACTAAGTATAGTATATAAAATATATATTACTTAAATTTATATATCACTGTCTACATATATACACTGATCCAAAAAATTAAAGGAACAAGGAAATTTTATAAATTTTTTAGTGATTTTCGGAAGTCTGTATTTTCGTAAAAAATAATCGTATCGAAAAATCAAAAAAAGCAAATTGAAGCTTGAAATCTCTAGTTTAAAGATCTTTCAGCAAAATATTTTTTCAAGCCACGGTTTTTGCGGAATCATAAGAAAAAGGTCGAGACAAAATTTTTTGGTTTTGTTTTTAAGGTCTACGGGGCCGGGAAAAATTTTTTCAAAAAATCAAATTCATGGTTCACTTAGGAAATTTATTCAGCTACAATTTGCTTTTTTTGTTACTCTGTACGACAATTTGCTGCTGAGATATCAGCCTTCAAATGAAAAAGGATCCTTTTGTCTTTGATTATTGATATCTCAGCAAGAAATGGTCACACTGTAATTTAAAGGGCAGTCTAATAAACTAAAAGAAAAATGTTTTTTTCCGAAAAACGAAAAAAAAAATAACCCTCCGAATAAAACGTAAAAAATAAAAATGTGAAAAAATTCTTGTTGGGTGTCGTTTTTTGGAAAAATTTTTTTTTTCTCTTTACCTCACATTTACTGAATAACTAACGCAAAAATGAAAGAAAATAAAAAAAAAAATTAATCTTTTCATTTTGGTAATGATTACACAAATGAAGGAAGAAAACTTGTTCCTTTAATTGTTTTGTAAAACTTTGAGCAATCAGACCGGACAAACGGTTTAATGGATCAATCTGAAAATTTCCAGGGTTTTTGAGAGTACATTAAGCTGTAAAATTACCTGGCAACATTATTTTTTTTATCAATATTTGCAGAGTAGCGATTAGTTGACTAAAAAACCAGAAAATGGCAATTTTTTAAAGGTTTTTCAAATGGATATCAAGGATGAAAAAAAATTTTTTTTTGAAAAAATTGAAAATGGAGCTTGTAGGAGATTTATTCAAGTTTATTAAACTGCCCATTGAATTACTGTGCGGCCATTATTTGCTGAGATATCGATAATCAAAGAGAAATGGATCCTTTTTCATTTGAAGGCTGATATCTCAGCAGCAAATTGTCGTACAGAGTAACAAAAAAAGCAAATTGTAGCTGAATAAATTTCCTAAGTGAACCATGAATTTGATTTTTTGAAAAAATTTTTCCCGGCCCCGTAGACCTTAAAAACAAAACCAAAAAATTTTGTCTCAACCTTTTTCTTATGATTCCGCAAAAACCGTGGCTCAAAAAAATATTTTGCTGAAAGATCTTCAAACTAGAGATTTCAAGCTTCAATTTGCCTTTTTAAATTTTTCGATACGATCATTTTTCACGAAAATACAGCCTTCCAAAAATCACTAAAAAATTTATAAAATTTTCTTGTTCCTTTAATTTTTTGGATAAGTGTATAATGGATTTTCATTACTTCCTAAATAAAACATAAATTTGGATACAGGAGTAATAGTACATTGCATAGCAAGTGGGTTAGGAGACTTTTTATATGGAAAGCACAATGTTTTTATTATGAGTCGTCGGTGCACACACACAAGTGCCAGCAAGTGCTTAGTGTACATCGAAGACGAGTGCTGAGAACAGTGTGTTGACGGATAAAGACTCACATGCTATATAATACTATAATCAGGCATGCTTTGAATTAATTATTTTATTCTATTCGCATACTTAAAGGACTTTTCTGCGATTAAATAGATGTTTTGAGGACTTCACAAAATTCAAACTCGCTAGACTTTCGTAAATTTGTGATTTTATGATGGATTTTCATTACTCTCGAAATGAAACATAAATTTGGATATCGTAGTAATAGTCCATTGCATAGCAACTGGGTTTGGTGAGTCGATATATGGGAAGCACAACATTTTTATCGTAAGTCATCGGTGCACACGCACGAGTGCAAGCAAGTGCTCAGTGTACATCGAAGACGAGTGCCAAGAACATTGTGCATGATGGATAAAGTTTTACATGGTATATCATACTACAATCAGGTATAATTTGAATTAATTACTCTACTCTATTCGCATACTTTGAGGACTTTTTTGCGACTAAATAGATAGTTCGGGGCTTCACAAACTTCGGACTCTTTAAACTATTGTAAATTTGTGATATTATAATGGATTTTTGTTGCTTTCTAAATGAATCATAACTTTCCATACAGGAGTTATAGTACATTGCATAGTGAATGGGTAAGGTCAGTTTTTATGTGGGCAGCACAATTTTTTAACGTGAGTCGACGGTGTACAAGCACGGGTGCCAGCAAGTGCTTAGTGTGCATCGAAGATGAGTGTTGAAAATATTAGGTTTGACGGATAAAGACTTAACTCACTTGATTAATGCAATATGTTTAATCTAACAATTGCCTGATTTAGGTGAATTCTGATGTCAGTAAGTAAACCCAAAACTAGGTGCGGATCTGTATGATACAAGTGCTTGATGTCCCTTAGCACTCACTTATTAATTATTTGCATTAATTGAAAAAAAACCATCGTAATTATACGTAGACACTGACATCAAAGTTGATAGATTGATTGTACTACATATTCTGAGTATATTTAGTGTCAAGATTATTTGCTTTAGTATTAATATTTGATTTTGTTTTTGATCATGGTCCGTAATAACTTTTGAGAAATGTCTTTATGGATTGAAATGCGGTTGTTTATACCCTATACACACGCATTTAAGGAACATGGAACACCATTTGGTTTCTTACGAATTATTATCCACCGATCGGAAAAGGTCATTTCGGTTTTGCTTTGCAGATATAATAAGTAACGATAATTAGGAATGCTATGAATTAATTACTTCATTCTATTCGCATATTTTCAGGACGTTTCTCCGATTAAATAGATGTTTTGAAGACTTCACATGACTCAAACTCGCTAAACTTTCGTAAATTTGTGATATAATAATGAATTTTTATTGCGTTGTAAATAGACTATGAATTCGAATACAGAAGTAATTCATATTACGTTATTCGCATAGATTGTGGAGTTTTCTAAAACTGAACAGATATTTTGAGGACTTCACAAGACTCAAATTCTGTAAAATTTTGTATATTTGTGATTTTATAATAGATTTTCATTACTTCTTAAATGAAACATAAATTTGGATAAAAGAGTAATAGTACATTGCATATCACTTGGGTCAGGTTACTTTTTACATGAGAGGCACAATGTTTGTAATGTGAGTCTTCGGTGCACACGTACGACTGCCAGCAAGTGTTGAGGGTACACCAAAGACGAGTACTGAGATCATTGTGTTTGATGGATAAAGACTTAACTTTCGTGCTACATGATGCGATAATCAGGCATGCTTCGAATTAATTACTTTATTCTATTCGCATACTTTAAGGACTTTTCTGCGATTATATAGATGTTTTCAGGACTTCACAAGACTCAAACTCGCTAAACTTTCGTAAATTTGTGATATAATAATGGATCTTTATTGCGTTGTAAATAGACTATGAATTCGAATACAGGAGTAATTCATATTACGTTATTTGCATAGTTTGTGAAATTTTCTGAAACTGAACAGATATTTCGAGGACTTCACAAGACTTAAATTTTCTAAACTTCTGTAAATTTCTGATTTCATAATAGATTTTTATTACTTGTGTTTGATGGATAAAGACTTAACTCTCGTGCTCTATGATGCGATAATCAGGCATGCTTCGAATTAATTACTTAATTCTATTCGGATACTTTGAGGACTCTTCTGCTACTAGATAGATATTTTGGGGACGTCACAAGACTCAAATTCTGTAAAATTTTGTAATTTGTGATTTTATAATAGATTTTTATTTCTTCCTAAATGAAATATAAATTTGGATAGAGTAATATTACATTGCTTATCGACTGGGTTAGGTGACTTTTTATATGAGAAGCACAATGTTTTCAATGTGAGTCTTCGGTGCATACGTACGACTGCCAGCAAGTGTTAAGAGTACATCAAAGACGAGTTTGAGATCATTGTGTTTGATGGATAAAGACTCAACTCTCGAGCTATATGATGCGATAATCCGGCATGCTTTGAATCAATTACTTTATTCTATTCGCATACTTTGAGGACTTTTCTGCTACTTAATAGATATTTTGGGGACTCTACCAAAATCGATTTTTTTAATCTTTTGTAAATTTTATAGTGGATTTTCATTACTTTCTAATTGTTATATAAATTTGAATACAGAAGTTATAGTGCATTGTTTAGCAAGTGGGTAAGGTATGTTTTTATGGGGGCAGCACAATGTTTTTAACATGAGTCGTCGGTGCACACGTACGAGTGCCAGCAAGTGCTCAGTGTACATCGAAGATGAGTGTTGAAAACATTATGTTTGACGGATAAAGACTGAACTCACTTGATATGCAGGATATTTAATCTAACAATTGCCTGATTTATGTGAATTCTGATATCAGCAAGTAAACCCTAAACTAGGTGCGGATCTACTATGCATGATTACTATTTGGCTGGGTGACCGCTTAGCTACGCGTAGGGTTAGAACGGAGGTCTTTGACCGTTAGCCGCGAGATGAAGATCCACTGTTCGGTAAAATGGGAATTTTATTGATCACTGGAGCTTCACTCAAACTGAAACTGTACTGGCGAGATTTTTTCTGTGGTTTTCCTACACCACTGCTTTCCCATTGCACAAGAGAGGTAGTAGGGCATCACCGCAATAATGCAGTATAGTACAAGCACAATCCGGGCCACAGCCGCACAAACCCGGTATAGGAAAAAATTGAGCAGAGTAAATATTGCATAACCTCTGACAGGCGACGCCTACATACATGGTGAATTTGTAAAAAAAAAAAAAAAAAACTTCCTAACTTTTTAGAAAATCATCGATTTCTTCAGTGGCGAGTTAAAAGTATGATTTTCCTTGTAAATTGAAATGTTTCACCTATATGCTTGTGTTTTATCTGCATAAAAGATCTTTAAATTGACAAAAACTTGATTTTTCCGTTAAAAATTTCGTCTACATCAATTTTTTTTTTCGTTTTCAACGAGCAGAGATGAAAAGTTATTAGAATTCACTTGTTCAATTCTTCATGATAACTACTTGACACCCAATAATATTGATACTATTATGAAATTTCATAAGGAGTAGTACCGCTGCTCAATTTCAAATCACAGTAAAGGGCGGATTTTTCAAAATCTTTTTTTTACATTTTGTACTTCTAACGGAGTCTTGCAAACATGATTCAATACATATTTCGTAAATTTAATTTTTGTCAGTTACTGTATTTGAAATTGGGCCGCCGAATAGGTTAATCGTCAAGGTATTCTCATTAAACCAGTTTTTGAAGAAATACTTAAGACTCATATGGTACTTGAAATAAAAGACAAACTTTGAGGACCGTCCTCAAAGTATTCGTTACTCTATTTGCATATTTCGAGGACATTTTTCATCTTAGATAGATACTTTGAGGACCGTCCTCAAATTATACATTTTTGCCTATAACTTCGAAAAAAAAATGAATAAAAAAAAAAAAAAATTTTCGTGGCTTTGTGTATGTCATTAGTAATAATTAATTAATAAATATCAGGTTGATCAGACCAAAAACGCAATGTTGACAATTATTTCACAATTTATTGCCGACGAAACGTTGCAATAAAGTGTGAAATAATTGTCAACATTGCGTTTTTGGTCTGATCAACCTGATATTTATTAATAAATTAACAAGCATGGACCCGAATTCAATAATAATAGATAATTAGTAATAATATTTAAAAAAAAAAAATGTGTCTCAAACTATCGATCTAATATACATATATATATATATATATATATTAGGGTGGCGCAAAAAAACCGACTATTTTTTTTTTTTCAATCTCGCATGAACATTTGTTGGTTTACGATGTTTTAAGAAGCCTCTCCACAAATCAGCTCGATAAAAAATTTTTAAGAGGTCGCTCACGAATTTTGAAAATATCGAAAATGATCGAAAGTAGGATTTTTATTAAAAAATTTTTTTTTTTCTCGTGGCAGCAATAGTTTAAATTTGTAAAATCATGACTATGCTGAAAATTTCAGCCCAAAATTTAAATATTTAAACGGCGCTCAAGAATTTTGAATGTTTCCGAGCGCAGTCTCTTGGACGTTTTTGAGCGACCCTTAAATATTAATAATAAAGCTTCTCGATTTTTTCACCATCAATTTGCATGACAATGAATGGAAATATAACCCGAGAAATAGAAATAATAAGTTATTTACATACTTTATTATTTTTTAATTCAATTTGTAGGTTTTTTCGCTTATTCAAAACTGACCGAATTTCATTGTTTAAGACTGTTCTGTATATTTTTGGGTATGCAAAAGTTATATTTAAGTGAAATGACAACAATTGAGTTATAAAAACTAATTCAAACTATTAATTACATATTATCAGTTAATATTCGAAATTCTTGAGCGCCGTTTAAATATTTATATTTTGGGCTGAAATTTTCAGCATAGTCATGATTTTACAAATATAAACTATTGCTGCCACGAGAAAAAAAAAATTTTTTAAATAAAAATCCGAATTCCGATCATTTTCGATATTTTCAAAATTCGTGAGCGACCTCTTAAAAATTTTTTATCGAGCTGATTTGTGGAGAGGCTTCTTAAAACATCGTAAACCAACAAATTTTCATGCGAGATTGAAAAAAAAAAAATAGTCGGTTTTTTTGCGCCACCCTAATATATATATATTGTGACTTTACATTGCCGAGGGGATGGAGTTGAAGGTTGGAGTACGTGTGAGTCTGTGTGCTAGAGAGAGATAACGTGAATATGTGTGTTGAGTTGAGTATAGTAGAGAATGAGTTGAGGATATGGGGTATAAATGTGTACAGTTGGTTAAGTGTGTGATAGAGTACGTGAACGGTATGGGGTATGTTTTGGAGTGTCTGTGTGATGGAGCGTGGATTTAACGGGAGATGTCTAGCTGTGTCGCGGATAGTGGCCAAGATAACGTGCCTCCCGACCAGTGATGACGACTAGGCCCAGGCTTAGCCTTCGGGGTTGACGTGGTGATCACGGAGGTGCGGCTGAGGTGTCGCCGCCCCTTCGTGGTGGTACCCGGAGATAGCTGGGGTACGTGTACGTTTAGTGGGGGACTGGTTACTGTTCTGCACCCGACTCAGTACGGTGCTGGAAAAAAATGCCGGATTGTGGTGCAGCACCACACTGATTACTGTGCGGGACCTGACTGAGTCGTGGGCGCACATCACTTATTTGCATTATAAATCATTTATGTTATCATACACTTATCCAAAAAATTAAAGGAACAAGAAAATTTTATAAATTTTTTAGTGATTTTTGGAAGTCTGTATTTTCGTAAAAAATAATCGTATCGAAAAAACAAAAAAAGCAAATTGAAGCTTGAAATCTCTAGTTTAAAGATCTTTCAGCAAAATATTTTTTCAAGCCACGGTTTTTGCGGAATCATAAGAAAAAGGTCAAGACAAAATTTTTTGGTTTTGTTTTTAAGGTCTACGGAGCCGGGAAAAATTTAAAAAAAAAATCAAATTCATGGTTCACTCAGGAAATTTATTCAGCTACAATTTGCTTTTTTTGTTTATTTGTACATCAATTTGCTGCTGAGATATCAGCCTTCAAATGAAAAAAGATCCATTTCTCTTTGATTATTGATATCTCAGCAAATAATGGCCGCACAGTAATTCAATGGGCAGTTTAATAAACTTGAATAAATCTCCTACAAGCTCCATTTTCAATTTTTTCAAAAAAAAATTTTTTTTCATCCTTGATATCCATTTGAAAAACCTTTAAAAAATTGCCATTTTCTGGTTTTTTAGTCAACTAATCGCTACTCTGCAAATATTGATAAAAAAAATAATGTTGCCAGGTAATTTTACAGCTTAATGTACTCTCAAAAACCCTGGAAATTTTCAGATTGATCCATTAAACCGTTTGTCCGGTCTGATTGCTCAAAGTTTTACAAAACAATTAAAGGAACAAGTTTTCTTCCTTCATTTGTGTAATCATTACCAAAATGAAAAGATTAATTTTTTTTTTTATTTTCTTTCATTTTTGCGTTAGTTATTCAGTAAATGTGAGGTAAAGAGAAAAAAAAAATTTTTCCAAAAAACGAGATAAAACAAGAATTTTTTTACTTTTTTTTTTTTTACGTTTTATTCAGTTGTTTTTTTTTTTTTTTCGTTTTTCGGAAAAAATTTTTTTTTTCTCTTTACCTTACATTTACTGAATAACTAATATAAAATGAAAGAAAATCCGAAAAAAATTGATTTTTTAATTTTGATAACGATAAGACAATTTAAGGAACAAAACTTGTTCCTTTAATTGTTTTGCAAAACTTTGAGCAATCGGACCAGACAAACGGTTCAATGGATCAATATGAAAATTTCCAGGGTTTTTGAGGGTACATTAAGCTGTAAAATTACCTGGCAACATTATTTTTTTTATCAATGTGTGCAAAGTAGCAATGAGTCGACTAAAAAATCAGAAAATGGCCATTTTTTAAGGGTTTTTCAAATGGATATCACGGATGGAAAAAAAATGTTTTTTTTGAAAAAATCGAAAATGGGGCTTGTAAGGAATTTATTTAAGTTTCTTAAACTGCCCATTGAATTACTGTGCGGCCATTATTTGCTGAGATATCGATAATCAAAGAGAAATGGATCCTTTTTTATTTGAAGGCTGATATCTCAGCAGCAAATTGACGTACAAATAAACAAAAAAAGCAAATTGTAGCTGAATAAATTTCCTAAGTGAACCATGAATTTTATTTTTTGAAAAAATTTTTCCCGGCCCCGTAGACCTTAAAAACAAAACCAAAAAATTTAGAAAAATTTTGTCTCGACCTTTTTCTCATGATTCCGCAAAAACCGTGGCTTGAAAAATATTTTGCTGAAAGATCTTTAAACTAGAGATTTCAAGCTTCAATTTGCTTTTTTTGTTTTTTCGATACGATTATTTTTTACGAAAATACAGACTTCCAAAAATCACTAAAAAGTTTATAAAATTTTCTTGTTCCTTTAAGTTTTTGGATAAGTGTATATTGAATCATAGAATATGATTGTTGGTTTGAAATTATTTACTATTTCTTGTTTACCGGAGTAGTGTCTGTCTCATGCTCATCATTTTTATAAATGTTACTTATTATTCTCATGATTTATCCCCAATTTTCTGCTTTTAATTTGTTTCCAAAAAATAATGAGCGTAAAAATTACCAATAATTCAAATAAATTTAAAAATCTCATAAGCAACTAAGGTTAAAAATATAAAAAAAATATATTTGAATAGTTTAATAATCAGGTAACGAAAAAGTCTCGAAGTATACTTGCCATTACATTATTTGTTTATGAGATATAAGTTTTGTAAGAAATAGAAAATGCTAATTTATATAAACAAATGCGTGTTGTTAGAGAACTATAACAGATAAGCGTTAGGTTAAAAATTTTGAAGAAAGCTTAAGGCATACTGTATAAAAACGACTTTGAGGTCAAAAACTGTATCTACAATAGTTGCAATGTTACAGCAATTTCTGTGTTGACATATCGAGTCAGTGCTTGGACTTAGTCGTGCTCCAAAATCCAAATGTTTTTTAAAAAAATTGACAAATTTTTTAACTTCCCGCTAAGAAAATTGTAAATTTTCAAAAATTCGAGAAGTTATTGGTTTCGGTCCGATTTACGAAAATCGAATTTCCATCAGATGTCGACGTTTCGAGGTCCTAGGAAGCTATCCTGACTAATTTCACGATGATGTCCGAGTGTATGTATGTGTGTACGTACGTACGTATGTATGTATGTAAATATTCATAACTCTTGAACGGATGAACCGATTTTGATCGTTGAGGTGTCATTCGACGCGGCTTGTTAATGTCTTGAGGCCGTAGAAATTTGAACTTAATCGGTAGGGTGCGTTCAGAGATATTTCAAAAATAAAATTTTTTCAAAAATGTTTTATTTGGATAACTTCCAATTTGCTCGATGGATTGATTCCAAAATCTAATCAGCTCTAAAACTCTATAAGCCGCGTCGAATGCCACCTCAACCATCAAAATCGGTTCATTCGGTCAAGAGAAACCGTTGACGAAAGAATTCAAAAAAAATTTTTTCCTTGGTTTTTTTGAAATTTCTCAAAAACGGCTGAGTAAATCAATTTCAAAATTCGACCAGCTTTAGAACTTGATAAAACGCGTCGATTGCCACCTCAACCATCAAAATCGGTTGATTCGTTCGCGAGATATCGTGGAAGAAAGAAATGCTAAAAAATGGTTTTTTACAAAACAATGGCATACAAAAGTATTTGCGAGCTCGAAGAGCTCGAAAATATATTCACAATAATGTTTTCGAGCTCAGCGAGCTCGAAAACAGCGGGAAGTTTTGGGGCTGGCCCGCAGGGTCAACTGACAGACCGATTTTTTTTTGTAATTTTGTTGCCGGTTGCTATTTTTGTAATTTATTTATGTTCTAGTAAAAATTTAGAATAAAGAAATACAATTGTTTATTACAAATTGTTAAATAAATAAATGAATAAATTGTCGACAATAAAAAATTTTTAGGAGATCTGTAACTATTTTGCGCAGGAAATCAACTTCTCGACTAGACTATATATATTTATGTATTGATAATTATATTTTTTTTCTTTTGTTATTTTCATGTTTTTAATATTCAATTTAAAAAATAATTACGTTCAAATAGACACACATACACGAACCTTCACACTTACATTTGTACAGCACTTCGCAATTGTTTTTTATGTATCTACGTTCACTTTAATCTGTCGTAGTCAAAACTGCAACCTAAAAATATTTCAGTGATTCATTAGTGCAGTTTTTTATTATAAGTTACTGATTTTTTAATTACATAAATAAATTATTGTTTTTTAATCTTCATTATGGAGTACGGTAATTATACGTATCACCGTAATAAAGTAATCAATGTCGACGGTGTTCCAGTAATCATGTAAGTTTCATAATTACTTTAATTTTTTCTTAAGATATTGTTTATTAGTAACTGCGTGTTTAATAATATTGTTATAAATATTATTTTTTATTTATCATTGCTTACTTACGTATTTTAAGATTTTTTCATAAATACATAAAATTATACTGAGGAAAATAAATCGGATCTGTAAAGGAGAAAAATATTGAATAATTTTTACTAAATTTAAAAAAAAAATTACAATTTGAGAAAGTAATCTCAAAATGTTAAAAAATTCGAAACTTTTACATTAATCAAAGTAAAAATCACAACAAATTATTCATAATAATAATATCTATTCATTATAAAAATTACTGCATTCAAGATAAAATTTACTAACGACGAAATGAAAACTGTTATGTGCCAATCATTTTTACTGTTGTACTTAATAAATATTATTTAACGCGCTTTGTGAAATATGTATTCTGGCGAGTAGTTTTTACAATCCAGATTCTAATTTTTACAATCCAGATAGTAATTTCGTCCTCACCCTTAAAATAATAATCATGCGCGTCGGGAGACGTGTACAGTCGAAGCTCCCTAAAGTTGCTCTCTCCGTACAGGACCATTTTCTAAAGTTTCTTTTTCCCCTTCTCCCCACTCTGCATTCTCACTAGAATAATTGATTCTCCTATGCGCCCCGCATGAAAAAAAGATATATGATAAAAATATATGGGAAATATATAATAATATATTCAACTTTATATACTATTTTATAAAGTTTCATATAGACGTTTTCGCCGATTAAATATACTAATGTATATTTTGAACTATAGATAATTCATATATAAATAATTATATTCTCGTATACGCTGTGATATATTTTAAATTATATATCTTAAAGCATATTGTTTAACATATAATTTATCATATATTATATGAATATATTCAATCATGTAGCGCAAACCATATATTCTCAAACTTATATTTTATTTATTTTACTACAAATATATTGTATTATATATTTCCAAAATGTATTTATTTATACAATACAAAAAATATATCTTATGATATATTTTTTAACATATATTGCATGCCTTAAGCGCGAGCGTAGGTATGCTCTACTCTCGCCTAAAAATTAATAAACTGGAGTCCGTCAGAGTTTTATATAAATAAATAATAATATAGTGGTTAAAGTAGATCGGCCTTTATACCCCAATAAAAGAAAACATCAATGGTCATTTTTCTAAACAATAAACAGCTGGTCCAACCCACAATTTGGATAAAAAATGAGTTTTTCAGAAAAAATCCTGTAAAATACATGTAACACTCTTCTTGTAATCTCCATAACTTTCGGAAAACAAATCTAATTCTTTTGAATTTTATTTCAATATATCCGTAAATGCGTTCTAACAAACTGATTAAAAAGCCACAACTCTATTATTATTCGTTTGATTATAAAATAATAAAATGTGTACCGTCGAAGCTAAAACATTTACATCTCAGGCTGCCATATATAAAAAAAATATATAAACAGAGTTAGTGAAGACCTGCTTCTTCTATCGGAGCGTGCTAGATGGCGTTAGCAAAGATTTCCATTTTATCCGCAGGAGTTTTTTTATATTTTCTATAATAATTTTTTATTATAATAAATTAGTTTAATAGTTCCTTAAATGTAAGCAAAAAAAAAAGAAAAAAATAGGAGTCTTCATGAAAAAATTAACAAATCGTAACGTAAACATTTAATCTAAATAATTCGTGGATGACACGACCGCTTAAGGCATGCTCATTTGGATTTTCCAAACTTTTTTATTGTATATCGTTAGCCACATACTCCATCATATAGTTTATGACATATATGTTATGCTATATTCTCAATCATATACTTAATGGAATCCCTGATTAAAAAAAATGATTAAAAAGTATTTAAAATGATTTGTTTTTTAATCATTTTAAATACTTTTTAATCCTTCAAATCATTTCTAATCCTGTCTCTTATGGACATTCAACGTGTGAAATCATTTTTAATCATTTTGTTTAATCAGGGATATTTTTGAATGTATATCATTTGTTATCAAAGGAAATATATTATAATATAGTATTAAACAGATCTCTTTGGTCGAGTAAGCCTTGAATTTATTTTCATTTAATATACAGGTATAAAACAATAGGAACTATTTTGTTGCTCACACTGTAAAAAGAGCGGTGTTAAAAATGGACTCGCTTTAGCACCGCCCGGTGTAAAAATGAAATTACACCGGTATAGGAGGAGTAATACACCAGTGTTAAAAATACCGGTGTAAAAGTGGAGTAATGCCGGTGTAAAAGCGGGGTAAATTGCATCCGCTTGGAGTATTAACTTTAAAGATTATAAAACATAAAAAATATCAGTTCTTTATGAAAATTAATAAAAAATATCATTTATTAACAAGTGTAGTGATCGAGTAAGTAAAAATATTCACAAAGTAAAATATTTTAACACCGGTAAAGAATATCTACAGTGGCGGCGGCGTTATTTTAACACCGATCCAGAATATTTATACACCGGTGGCGGCGTTATTTTAACACCGGTACAAAATATTCACACCGGTAGAGGTGTTATTTTCACACCGCTTTCGGGGGTAAATTTAACACCGATAATTTTAACACCTACACCGCTTGGACTTACCCCGGTGATTTTTTACAGTGTAGTAACAGCAGATTTTCAAAGATAAAAATGGAAAATAATAACTTCCAATAGTTGAAATTATAGTTTTGAATAAAAAATTCTTTAGGTGTAAATCTTAGAAGTAATTTTCAATATGTTATACTGTAAAAAATTTGTGGAGTGAATGCAGAGTAATTTGAGAGTGAATGCGGAGTGTTTTATTCCTTCACTCTGGTAATCCGAGTGATGGGAGTGAAATTCATTTCGAATTCACTCTCGATTTTTCGCATTGAATTGTAGTAAACCGTGTTTACTTATCTAATCCGTGTGAGTAAAACGCAAATGTTCATAAATTTCCAAAGTATAATATATTATTCAATTATGAATATTATTTTATTTAATTAACCATATGTACCAATTAGTTTATAAAAGAATAACATAAATTAAATTAGATGAATGAACGGGTTGGTAAAAATAAATTCGATTTAATTATTGATTTTATTCAAATTCTTGGTCAACTTCTTGGTCAACTTCAGGTTCAATGACTATGGGATTTTTGCGGCGCATTTTTGTGAGCATATTGTTAATAGCCATTCCAAATAATCCACGCTTAAAATCTCGGGGAAATTTATTTTTCACAGCTTCTGTAATAAGACAAGCTTAATAACTACCAAAACATTAAAAATTTTTCTGGTATTACATTATGCGAAAAAAAAAAATCGTAATATCGTGTTCCTAAGGCAAAAAGGACCTTTTTAACAATTGTTCAAGGCTTGAGCAAACCTGGTCTCAAGATTGATAGACGTTATAGTGTCTTCTCCAACCTATGTGTCTTGCTGCAGATACATATGGCCAGATTTCAATGGCGAATCCAGTACAAGCCTTACACAAGAAATTCGTGCCAGATTATAACTCAATTCTAGAAGAAGACTGGCGCCAGCAGCATGTTGAAAATAGTTGCACATGGCTTGCTCAAGACTCAAGGTCAATTCTTTGTAACGTCTGTCTCTCTCTTACTGTATATAGTGATTGAGACAGCCGTTCTAAAAAATTGACCTTAAGCCTTGAGCAGAGCTTGAGCAAGCCATGCGTAAGTACCTGAAAGTACCTGCCCTAAATTACTGGTGCAAGAAATGCACCAGAAACTTTTCAACTGCACTATATCTTAGATATCTTTAATATTGTTGTGTATAATACCTTGAGCAAGTCATACACAAGTCTTGATGACAATTTTTTGCTACATGAACTTGCGCAAGACTCATAGGTAGAAAAAGACACTAGTGACCAGGAGTTTTGATCAAGGTACTAGCACCAGAATCTTGCTCAAGCATGTGTTACTTGGGGATGAATCTCAAATTATACACCCTTCTTGCTCTGCAGAGCGAAAAGGACGTATAAAAACATGTTTTTGCTCCAATCAACTTAGTAATGTTATAAATATAAAAATTTACTGAAAAAATAAGAAATAAATTGTTTTTTCAAATACTTCCTTCTTCCTTTAAGAAAAAAAAGAATAGACTCTTGGGATGTCAGGATGTCAGGATTTGATAAAAACTTATTTTATAAAAATCTAACTAAATTCAATAATTTTTCAAATTTACAAAAATTTTCCATTTGAAATACGTTCTTTTTGCTTTATAGGAACGCGATATTTCTGAGCTTTCTGAGCTTGAGTACATCAACAAATTTTGAAATTGTCTCATAAGACCAATTGTTTTTCAGGATATTAAATTCAATACTAAGAGAGTGAGGGGTAAACACGGAGTACTAATACACGTATTTATGTATCTTGTTTTACCTATCTCTTCCCTTATTGTAACACAGTCGTGAAATGTAATTGACTGCAAGCTTGTGTCGTATTAAGATTGATTATTTGAGCATTAAAATTTTTAAGACCTAAAACTATGCAAGCTCAAAGCAAGAAATTATTATGGAAAAATATACCCTCAATAACTCCGATGATGTTGCTGTCTAATCCAGGGCGAAGGGGAGGATCTTTATTTATTTTACTGGCCCCTCCACGCAGATTACTGGCTAATAAAATTTTTTTTGGAAAAAGCGCTTGGGTTAATGATATACCCATTCTTTGGAAAGTCTCACGACTATCTGCAGTCTCCCATTATCGACGAGAAACAAATACGTTTGATCCTTGGTGCCCAATTTCAATCTTAGGAAACATTAAAATTCCGAATACTCGAAAATTAATTTTTAAACTTGTATAAGATATTGCGTTACAGATGCCATAAGGGCGTATACCGGCAATAGATACCATTGAAAAGACTTTTTTCAAAACTATTGAAAATACTTTTTTTTCAAAACTAATATTTTTTTAATTTTAATTGTTTTCTAGTGTATAGCCGCAATTATGGCCTTTTACACTTTTTGCCTTTATATCGCAACTGCTTTACTTTTTCTTGCTTTTCATTGTGCTGATATGGCCCGACTTGTGCTTATACTGTACTGTACCATTACGGTGATACCCTACTCCCCACCTTAGCTGTGGGAGTATACTCTCTTAAAATGAATCAGTGAAAAGTGCTGCAAATCAGTAAATATTCACTGATTCGCAGCACTTTTTATTGATTCATTTTAAGAGAATAGGGGCAAGGAAAACCACAGAGAAAACCATTGCCAGTACAGTTCGGTTTGGGTGAGGTTCACTAGAACCTTATCCCGCGCCTAACGGTCAGAGACCTCCAATCGAGCTCAACGCGTGGCTAAGCGGTCACCCAACCAAGTAGCGATCATGCTCGATGCTGCTTAACTTAGGTGATCGCCCGAGCAACTCGAGAACCGATCGACTGCCTCTGCCCCCTCTTTTTCAAAACTAATATTTTTTCACTTAAAAAAAAAAATTTTTTTTGAAGAGTAAATTTTTCTTGATTAAACAAAAATTAATTTTTCCACAATTAAATTTTTTTAGGGCTATTATACTTTTAGATCATAATTACGTCGATTTTGAAAAAAGAAAAATTTTATACGCCCTTATGTCTTCCGGATGCCATAAGGGCGTATAATTTTTATACACTCTCATAGTGTCTGTAACGTTTATACAGTTATATACAATATATAGATTATAATCTATATATATAGATATATACGAACTTCACTATGACTTATAAAATCTTTATCGTAAAATCGTACACAGAAAAAAAGGCTTACTAAAATCAAGAAAATTTTCAGGAAAACCTTTTTTTTCGAGCAAGAAGAAAGATTCTTGAGAGAAGAAAATTTGCTTGGCTTAAGAAAAATTTACCTCAACCCAGATCTGTGGTTCTGTAAAGTATTCTTTTGAGTCAAGAGAATTAGTTGCCGAACGAAAAACTTTTTTTTCTGTGTAGTTTATTTTTCTAATTTTTTTTCAGTTTCTTATATGCTTGGACTATTGTTTAGACAACAAGTATTATAATATGTTTACTTGTTCATTATCATCACCGCGATGATTGGCACGATCATTTTGTATTTGAATGAAAGCTGCTTGCGTTCGTTTAATATTTTTCATCTCTTCACATAGTTCCGAAAGTTTGTTCTTTATTATTTCATTATCTGAAAATCATAGCATTACATTTTTGCATAATGTTATAGAACTTCAAATTAATTTTCTAACGAATAATTTTTTAACCGATATTCTAAATAAAGATATTGAAATATCAGTAGTTATAACGACATACTTTTTTATGGAATAATTTATACCACGATGAATTTTATTATTGGAAGAAATATTATCTTCAGCGTTCTTCTTAGGAATTATGATAATATCTTCATCATTACTTGAATGATCTCCTTCATTTTCAATAACCTTATCATCAAAAAAAAAAATTTATGAGAATATAAATAATAAAATGAAATTGTTATTGAACTAGAAACATTTTCTTACTGGGGATAGTGGAGGAATGTTTTGGCCAGCTGCACCTTTCTTTAATTTGTCATCAGTTTTTAATAATTTTTTGTACTTCTTTGGCTGAAAATTATCATATAAGAAAAATAAAAGACACACCGTTGTTACTGTCAATTTTTTTCAAAGCAAAATATTAATAAAATATTACTAATTCTTGAGAAGTCGATTGTATATCCTCAATATCGGATTGACTTTCTAAATTTCGCTTGTGTGATAAAGTTCTTGTTTTTTTTTGAGATTTTTAATGGAGAAATAATGCCTTCCAACAGAGTGATTTCATTTTTTAATAACTTCATACTGTCTTTTAATGATAAAAAATAATCAGTACATTGTATATAATTAAATTGTATATGATGAATAAGCTATTAATAAATAAATTGTAAGTATGAAAATTGTAAATAAATAAATTGTCAATTTAAAAATTGTAAGTATGAAAATTTTAAATAAATATATTATCAATATGAAAATTGTGAATAAATAAATTATAAGCATCTAAATTGTAAATAAATGAATACTTCGGAGGTTATTTACGAGATATTTTGACAACACGAGCATCAAACATTTTCCACCCAGCTTTTGGCTTTTTTAGTTTATTGTAACGCCATTCAACTAAATAAGTCTCGTTATCTGCCAGTGGATTGAAAGTTTCAATATCAAAATCACGAATCCATTCAGTTGGAATCCCCGCAGTATATGTTTGATCGATATGTTCGATCGGTCGATATGTATATGTTCTCCTTCAATCCATTGTACGAGGGCAAATATTTGTCTTGATGCAATTGAAGACATTATTTTAATTATAAAAAAAGTATATAGTTAAAAATAATGCAATTGATTGATATTAATATGCAGTTAATATGTTAATATATGCAATTATAATTAATATAAGTTAACTTAATCAACAAATGATAATAGATTCAAATAATTTAACAACAGTTTTATGACAGCTGTCAAATGTAAGTTATTATAAAAATTGATGTTCATTTGAAAAAAAAAAAAAAAAAAAAAACGATCACTTCACATCTAAATAAAAATAAATGCAATGTTTGAATATTATTGGAATTCACAAACTAAGCAATCTTTACAATTTTTTTTTTTTTTTTTTGTAGCTGCGGAATATGCATTCTATCGAAAATTTTTCGAAATGCTCTGAATTCGAAAGTACATAAAATTTATATAAAAGCAATAGAAAGAATTTATGTTTTTGATCTAATTGAATGTGGATCGTTATTTTTCCTAAATTATAAGTTAACTGACGTTCCAAACTTACGAAACTATGATGATACGATTGACATATTCTTTATTATTTTTTTCGAGTTCATTTGGTCCGCCATATATTATAGTCATATATTATTTATTATAATAAAAACACATATTTTAAAATATATGGTAATGATATATGTTGTAATAAATAACAGTAGTACATATATATTATTACATATGTGACACAATATATAATAATATAAAGTATTCTATACATTATCTTAAATATATTCTAAGTATATTATATAATATATAGTAGTGCCATATATAACCATATAACTAAATTTCATATATATGTATTTATATGCAAAATCATATATTGTAAAATATATGGCGAAGATATAATTTCATAATATATATTAACATATACTAAAGAATACAGTTGTTTTCGCCACATATATGACCCGATATTTATTATATATGTTGCCATATATTTTAACCATATATGTTTTTCTCATACGGGGCGTTTCGATGCGTCACAAAATCAAAACAAACCGTGTGATACATATGCGTTGAGGCTAACCTCAAAAACTATTTTTAATATTTTAATATTAATATATAAATAATAAAGAAATAAAATGAAAAATACTTAGTTTATAAAATAATCATCAATTTCAAACATTGACTGAACTATTATTTTCAATGACGAAAAATAAACTTATAAAATTTATTGCATCTCGAAAATACTTTTGTTCATTAATTATAAGTTGCTTGGATAGTTTTATTAATCCCTGTTTAAAAATATTGATTGAAAAGAATTAAAAGTGATGAAATTTGAATTCTTTTCAATAATTTCAATTGATTTCAATTTTTTTGTTTGTATATATAGATATACAGTTTGCATAGAGTGACCGCTTCTCAGTTCTTATCAATCAATATTTTTAATCAGGGATCACAAAAAAATTGTATTTCTAGGTTAACTATCTCGCATAACAGAATATGTATTCAATCAATTATAGAAGTTTAAATCGCGCGCCAGAATCTTGAATTCTGATTCGTTTAGTAAAAAGAAGAGTGGGAGAAAATCCGAGCAACTTTAGAGAGCACATCCTGTCTACTTAAGGGAGCTAGTAACTTTAGGGAGGGCAACTTTAGAGAGCTTCGACTGTATTCCAGTACTATTACCTTCTGACGAACAGGACACACACACACACACACACACACACACACACACACACACACACACACACACACACACACACACACACACACGTACACACATACATAGGTTGAATGAGGAATCACTTTTACGAGACGCACATGCACACAACACTCACACACATACGTATAGAAACGCGGAATAATTTATAATCAAAACTTGAAAATAAAATTATTTGCTCGACGTTGGGATCGAACCTGGTCCTCACCGTTTCTTCACACCCTGACCAAGTACGTTGACAGCTCAGCCACAATGACGATTAGAAATTTCGAATTTATAGCAAGTATATGGGTAGGATACAACATCAATGGCATCATATACCCTGAACTAAAAATTACAATCTCAAATAGTAATTTTATCTCCCGGAGTAGCAATTTGTCTTACCGATATTCTAAAAAGTATACTACTTACATAATATTACATTGCACAAAAAAAACAGTTAATTTGAATCAAGGAAAATATTCTTGATTCAAGAAATTTATTTTGATCGATTTTGAAAATAAAAATTTACTTGCCTCAAGTAAACAATTATCTTCAAATTTTTATCTTGAATCAAAATTTTTTTCTCACGTCAACATATTTTTACGCTTAAATCAAAAAATTTTCACTTGTTTCAAGAGTTTATATTTCTTAAAGTAAGAGATATTTTTTTGGAGCAAAATACATTATTTTTTGTAGCAATATTGCATTTTTTTGATTAAAGATAATAAAATTTCTCGGAACAAGTACTATTCTTTTTACGCAAGTATTTTTGTATTCTCTGACCAAGAAAACAAAAGTTGATTAAGTTAAGAGAAAAAATTTCTTGGGAGAAAAGATCGATATGGAGAAGGGGAAAGTCACCGGTGCTAGACAGCAGCAGCCGGAGTAGTTCGGTGCTCGCCACGAGATCGCGCCTACGACATGTAGTGTCCCTGGTAAGACATTTTTTCCAGAAGTGTTATATTTCAAATTTCATTACGATTTTGTTCGAGTACTCTTCTGTCATTTGACAGAACTACAAGTACCCTTTTGAATTCTACTTGTAAAATATTAACTTAAAAACTACATTAAATATTTATTTGCTGGATCGGGATGGTGAAAGAAATAATAATTCACTAATTTGGTGTATTGTCCATATTCAATAAAAATAAATCACAGATAATAGCAAGAGTACAAGAGTCGATCACGAGTTTATATCGAAGCACTTCTTAAACATTATTCGAGTGCATTTGAGTTGAATTTAGTTAATATAAATTGCATGGCACCGTACACATGAACATTATATTATATACATAGAGCGTAGTTGAAGATCGAGTATGTTGAGTTTAATGAATACGAGTTTATAAATTTACACGGCACCATACACGTGAATTAATTTACACAAAAGAGCGCAATAAGGGATAAATTATTAACAATTAATGATTTACAACTATCATCAATAATTCGAGTATAAATTTTAGTCACAATTAATCTTAATTCGCGACACAGAGTATGAGTAAAAAGAGAAAAAATATAAGAAGCGTAACGAGCCGAGTCTGAACCTATAATAATTACTTTGCAGTCACAAATAAAATTTGATATTGATTTTTGAGATTAAGTATGACTGGATGACTGAATGATGACATCAGTCACACCAGTTGACATCGAGTACGAGTAAATATTAAGCGATGAGTAATAAAGTAAATTGTAAATTGAATACTTATTTGTGGCTGCAAAGTCACATGATGGCGAGTATGTGAATAGATATAGCCTGCACGTTAGTTTAACACGCGGTCACCACAGCAATGAGCACAAAGTTTATATATGAAAAAACAGATATAATTGAAGAATATAGATGATAACAAATACATGGTGAATCAGCGAGTTACAATAAGAATGATGTACTTGATAATGTAGAGTAATTAACACGATGAAATTGAATTACAATAAAAACTGGTAGCACGTGGTGTTCTATCACAAGTGTTGTAGAATAATGCCAGTTGCCGCGTAGCTGGCTATCGAGTTGAAATTCCGAGTATCAGAGGGCGCGTCGATAGCAGCACCTCTGGTATAGTAGAGCGTCGAGTTATCAAATGTTCTGGCGCGAACATTTGATATTTACGCAACATTCCGCCCGCCATCAGGAACAGAGTTGCTGATTATGATCTTGAGTACCTGATAATTGATGAGTAGAGTGCTATTGAGTTAGGCATCTGGTTCTGGAGCCAGTGGTAAGAGTGCGAGCTTGGCAATTGGACGAGTGAGAGTACCAGTGGCTGTTTGAATGGTTACCACTCGAGTGAGGTTGTCCTTCCCTGGATGGAGTGCAGTCACTTTCGCGAGTGGCCATCGAGTTGGTGGAGTTCGTTCATCAGTGAGAAGGACTAGTGAGCCGAGTTTGATGTCATTGCGAGCATGATGCCACTTGGTTCGAGCCAGATGACGTTGAATGTAGCTGGTAGACCAGTGATTCCAGAAATGCTGGACACGTTGCTGAATGAACTGCCAGCGAGAGAGTCTTGATACTTCTGTATCCATGAGTGAAGGTTCAGGGATGGCAACGATTGGTCTCCCAATGAGAAAGTGACCCGGAGTGAGCGATGAAGGATCCTGAGGATCGTCTGATAGAGCCTCCAATGGTCTCGAGTTCAAAATCCCCTCCACTTGCGTTAGAAGAGTCGTAAGTTCTTCAAACGTGAAGGCTGATTCTCCGAGTGTGCGAGTCAGGTGATGTTTCACCGATTTCACTGCGGCTTCCCATTTACCATCCATATGGGGAGCAGTAGGAGGATTGAAATGCCATATGATTTGATGCACAGTGGCCCAATCGAGTAGAGCATGAGATTCTTGAGTGCCTTGAGTGAAGAGCCGCTTGAGTTCAGAGTACGCGCCTTGGAATGTTGTTCCACAGTCGCTGTAGAGCGCTGTACATACCCCTCGACGGTGAATAAACCGTCGGAGAGCTGCTATGAATCCTGATGATGAGTAGTCGCTGACAAGGTCGACGTGAACTGCTGATGTGGTCAGACAGACAAACACACAGATCCAGCCCTTGTATATCCTGGATCCTCGACCTTTCCATGATTTTATTGATACTGGACCAGCGTAATCGACTCCAGTGTGAGAAAATGGTGGCGCTGGAGTGACACGTTGAGTTGGGAGTTGTCCCATTAATTGCTGAGCGCGAACACCTCGATGACGAGCACAGACGAGACATTTGAGTATGTGTGAACGTACTGGTTGACGTCCACCAATGATCCAGTATCGGAGTCGAGTATGAGCGAGTGTGAGTTGAGTACCACCATGCATGGTACGCTGATGGGCATCAGAGATGACGAGTCGAGTTAGAGCAGCATCACGAGGTAGAATTGCAGGATGCTTCTGTTGATCTGAGTTTGGAGCATTTTCCAATCTCCCCCCTACTCGGATGATGCCATCGGTGTCTTGATAAGCCACCAACCGAGCAAATGGGTGATCCTTTGGCCATGATGCCTGTTTTGCGAGTAATTGGAGTTCAGAGTAGAAATGAATACGTTGAGTTTCCTTGATGCAGAACTGGAGTGCGCGGTTGATTTCAGTTGATGTGAGTGGACGAGCGAGAGTCGAGTGTGGTATGCGTTTGATTATATCGCGTACCCTCCCACAAATTGCTGTAACTCTGAGCATACGCAATAGTGGGATTGGACGTTCCATAAGTGTCCAAGCCGAGTTGAGTGGTTGAGCCGAAACGTAGAGTGATTTGACTGGAAGTTCTTCCAGGTGAGTATCTGCATCTACATGAATAGGACTGGTTGGCCAGGACGGCGAGTCTTCGAGCAACCATGATGGGCCAGACCACCATAGTTGATGAGTTTTAAGCTGACTGGTTGTCAAGCCTCGAGTTGCACAATCTGCTGGATTGTCAGTGCCAGGGACAAACTTCCAGTGGCCATCTGGAATGAGTTCTTGAATAAATGACACCCTATTCCTGACAAAGTCTTTCCAGCGAGACGGGTGCAAGTGTATCCACGTGAGCGTGATTGATGAATCGGTCCAAAGATATGTTGGCACATGCGAGTAGTTGAGAGTAGTCTGGCAGTGTTTGACGAGTTTTGCCAACATGTGAGCCGCGGTGAGTTCCAAGCGTGGAATCGTTAGGGGTTTCAACGGTGCCACCTTGGTTTTAGAGCAAAGCAGCGTAACCTTTGCTCTCTGAGATCGAGTTGTTGGTAGGACCTTGATAAAAACTACCGCAGCCATCGCCAATTGCGAGGCATCGGAGAATCCATGGATTTCTAGAGCCGAGTTCGTGGACGAGTGGATCCATCTGGGAATCTTGATGATGTGAATCATGTTGAGTTGAGTCTTGAATGAAATCCATTTCTGACGCAGTTCGGCAGACAATGGAGTGTCCCAGCCGAGTTTTACAAGCCAAAGTTCCTGCATGAACATTTTGGCTTGAATTATGAGTGGTGATAAGAATCCCAGTGGATCAAAGATCTGAGCAATCTCTGATAAAATTGCACGCTTCGTGCATGGTTGAGTTGAGCATGGTGGCGAGTGTTTGAACGAGAATTGATCCTTGTTTGAAGACCAGTACATCCCAAGAATTTTGGTGCTGACTTCTGGATCCTCAATTTTATATTGTGTAATCACTTCCGCACGATTGAGCTGAAGTAGTTTGCGATGATTGCTTGCCCATTTGGCGAGTGGGAATCCGCCCGCCTTGCACAGACCCTCGATATCATCTGCAACTGCTTGCAATGACTCGAGATCCTCTGCGCCTCCGGAAATGTCGTCGACATACCGTCCTTTTCTGAGTGGATCGATTGCGAGTGGGAATCGATGTCCTTCATCTTCGACTAATTGAAGCAGGGCTCGAACAGCGAGAAATGGAGCTGATTTCGTCCCATAAGTAACTGTAGTGAGTTTGAAGGGAATGATGTTTCCTTCCTCATCAAACCAGAGTATTTGTTGCAGACCCTGGTCCTTTTCGTGAACTAGAATTTGTCGATACATTTTGGTGACATCTGTGATAAAGAAGAACCGGTGTTGTCGTGAGCTGATGAGTACGTCGAAGATGTTAACGAGTAATTTTGGCCCGGTATGCATGATGTCGTTGAGTGAGAGTCCTGAGCTGGTTGGTTTTGAGCCGTTGAAGACCACATGGATCTTGAAGTTGTTGTTGTCTTCTTTCAGTACCCCATGGTGGGGTAGGAAGTATTGAATTGATGATGTAGATGATGCCGCAGGCACCATATGCTTGAGTTCGAGATATTCTGCCATGAAATTCATGTAGAGTGTTTTGAGCCGAGCATCATGATCAAGACGTCGCATGAGGTGTTGTAAGCAGCGACGAGCTGCTGTGTATGAGTTCCCCAGCTGTTGCGGGTCTGATATCAATGGCAGTCTGACGATGTATCTGCCAGAACTGTCTCGAGTGTGAGTGTCCCGGGAGTGAGCTTCACAAGCCTCTTCTTCGGGAGTTAATGAGCGTAGTTGAGTTGGACTGACCTTTTCTGGGAGCCAGAATCGAGTTAATAAGTCTTGAAGATCTTGATCATGATGATTGGAGACAGCATGATGAATTCTCAGTGGTTTGTTGAGCCGAGCTTGGACTGGACCAATGATAATCCAGCCAAAGATGGTATTTTGAGCGAGTAATCCAGGAGATTTGCACTTGATGATCTCGCCAGTGATGACCTGGCCGTAGTAATCAGCTCCAAGGATGACATCCGTTGGACCTGGGGTTCCAAACTCTGGATCTGCGAGCGTGAGATGCGAGTACTGTGCCAAGTCGGTATTTTGGACTTGGTCAGATGGTAATCGAGCAGTTAAGCCACTGAGGATGTGAGCCTTTATCGTGAGTGATTGATCCGAGTGGTATGAGCGCAGAGTGAGAGTTGCACATCCCCTGGTATGGCCAGCTTTAGCTGCACCTATCCCTAGGATGGTAAGGTGTGATCGGACACGAAAAATATTGAGCATTCTTGCCAATGAATCTGAAACAAAGGATATCTCAGAACCGGTATCTAAGAAAATGCGTATTAGATGAGTACTTAACTTGGTCACTACGTAGACTTGACAAGTCGCGAGTAACGTAGCGTAATAATGAGTTTGAGTACAACCAGTTGTTGAGTTCCGAGTAGGCGAGTGATGAGTAAGAGTGCTGTGATCATGAGTATTTTGAGCTTGAGTGTGGGCAAGAGTGTTGTTTGAGTGCGGTGAGCTTGTAGTAGGCGAGTGCGAGTGAGTGTCGAGTGCTTGAGTGTTGTGCGAAAGCGCAGAATCTTATTGAGTTTGAGCTGGAGCATTGGTCTCATGGACGACGATGCTTGGAGTGAGTGGGAGTTGGAGCGTCCGTCTTAGAAACTTCCTCCCCTGTCGATTTCCTTCCATCACAATTAGAGAGTATGATGAATTGACTATAAGATTAGAGTTTATAGAGTATAGGAGCACGAGTTTAGTCTGTGATCACTTTTACGCGGTTTTCACCATCCGATCCGGCTCGAAGGACCATAATGTAAAATATTAACTTAAAAACTACATTAAATATTTATTTGCTGGATCGGGATGGTGAAAGAAATAATAATTCACTAATTTGGTGTATTGTCCATATTTAATAAAAATAAATCACAGATAATAGCATGAGTACAAGAGTCGATCACGAGTTTATATCGGAGCACTTCTTAAACATTATTCGAGTGCATTCGAGTTGAATTTAGTTAATATAAATTGCATGGCACCGTACACATGAACATTATATTATATACATAGAGCGTAGTTGAAGATCGAGTTTGTTGAGTTTAATGAATACGAGTTTATAAATTTACACGGCACCATACACGTGAATTAATTTACACAAAAGAGCGCAATAAGGGATAAATTATTAACAATTAATGATTTACAACTATCATCAATAATTCGAGTATAAATTTTAGTCACAATTAATCTTAATTCGCGACACAGAGTATGAGTAAAAAGAGAAAAAATATAAGAAGCGTAACGAGCCGAGTCTGAACCTATAATAATTACTTTGCAGTCACAAATAAAATTTGATATTGATTTTTGAGATTAAGTATGACTGGATGACTGAATGATGACATCAGTCACACCAGTTGACATCGAGTACGAGTAAATATTAAGCGATGAGTAATAAAGTAAATTGTAAATTGAATACTTATTTGTGGCTGCAAAGTCACATGATGGCGAGTATGTGAATAGATATAGCCTGCACGTTAGTTTAACACGCGGTCACCACAGCAATGAGCACAAAGTTTATATATGAAAAAACAGATATAATTGAAGAATATAGATGATAACAAATACATGGTGAATCAGCGAGTTACAATAAGAATGATGTACTTGATAATGTAGAGTAATTAACACGATGAAATTGAATTACAATAAAAACTGGTAGCACGTGGTGTTCTATCACAAGTGTTGTAGAATAATGCCAGTTGCCGCGTAGCTGGCTATCGAGTTGAAATTCCGAGTATCAGAGGGCGCGTCGATAGCAGCACCTCTGGTATGGTAGAGCGTCGAGTTATCAAATGTTCTGGCGCGAACATTTTATATTTACGCAACAGTACTATAGTATATCCTATAATTTATCATGACTTTAATATTTAATACTAAAGTTTACTTGAAATTCAAGTCTTGAATAATTTTGCTCAGAAAAAAAAACACAAGAAATTACGTTTCAAATTGAAAAAAAAAAAAAAAAATTAACACGTCAACCCGTCGGAGAGAGAATTCATTTTTGACTAAGAAAAATTTAAGTCTTTATTGAAGAAGCAAAGTTTTTGAAGCAAGAAATTTCTTTTTTTTTGGCCCAAGCAACTTTTATTTTCATTTAAGCAATTTGTTTTTCGGAGCAAGAGAATTTTTTTCTTGGGCTAAGAGTTTTTTTCTTGGCCCAAGGGTTTTTTTTGTTTTCAATCAAGACGTTTCTTTTTTGGAGCAAGAAAATTTTTTCCTTGGGCCAAGAAATTTTTTCTTAGCCCAAGTTAACTTTTTTACGTTCAAAGCTTTGATTTTTTGGAGTAAGAAATTTTTTTTCTTGGGGCAAGAAAAAGTATTTTGGCCGAAGTTAAACTTTTTTTCGTTCAAAACGTTGATTTTTTGGCAAGAGATGACTAATTTTCTTTAGCCAAGAATTTTTTTCTTAAACCAAGAAATTTTTGATTTCGCTTCAAAAGTAAATTTTTTTGGAGTAAGAGAATTTACTGTCTTGAACCAAAAAAAAGTTTTTGAATCAAGTGTTTTACTTTTATTGAATCAAGAAAGAAAATTCGGAAGACAATATTTTTCTTGAACCAAGTTAACTGTTTTTTCTGTGTGGAGATAACTATTTTTATAAAATTTTAAGTTTTCATTGTGAAACGCATTAGACTAACATTTATTATCGTGTCAGTTAAAATATTTAGTGTATCTAATAAATTTTATTATAAATAAAAAAATTTGTTTGGGCTTGATAATAATTTTTATAAAGTGCAGTTAAATATTCAGTATTACTCTAGCAAATTTTAATATTTTAAGTTCACAATAATTTTAATAAAGTGTTTTAATATTTATGAACTACGGAACAAAAATTCTGTCTAATCCCTATCTAAAAATTCCCATAGAATCCACTCAACTGCGACAAAAACCGCATAGAAACCAATACAGTCTATGGAATTCTATGCGGTTTTTGTCGCAGTTGAGTGGATTCTATGGGATTTTTTTGATAGGGATGTGCTAATCTTTAATAAATCCAATAATCATTTCTACTTCTTGTAAGATTGAACTATTTTTATTTGAATAAGTAAATATTGATTTTTTCCAAGTGAAAATTTAACAAAGCTTTAATGTAATTTTTACAATTAACTCGAATTTTCTACAAATGATAGTAATTTTTGATGTATAATTGTAATTTTTAATTTTAGATAAAATTTCCCAATATCTAATAATAAGTAATATAATTCTAAAAATTATATTTTTGTTTACATAATTGTACTTTTTATTTAGCGGGACAAAATCATTTTTAGATTCAAATTAAGTAAAAATTACAGTTTTTAAATCTAAATTATCAAAGTCGTAAGAGATTTTTCAATTTTTTAACTAATTATCTTTACAAAGGATTATAATTATTATGATAAATGAAAATTACGATCTAGATAGTAATAATTGAAATCAAAAATTAATTTTCTATAAATTATCGTAATTTTTTTTATGGATTGTAACTTTTCATTGGAGATAGCAAATTTTTAGTCATGGTTGTAATTCCTATTTAATTTTCAGCGGTATTTTTCTCCATGTACATAAATAATTACGTGATTCAAAACAATATGTTAATCATGTAGTGCCCGAGTCGAAAAATCCACCCTCATTTCAACTTCAAAAACTTCACAAAACATCAACTAAACCTCCATAACCGCGCTGAAACCTCAAATGAACCTGCATAACTTGCCTGAGTCGAATATTGAACCTAATGTCAACCTTAATATCTTCATAGAACCTCAACTGAACTTCTATAACTTTATCATTTCAATCTTGTTTTATTTTTTATAAATTCTGAGTTGGGAATCTTACCCGCTTTTCAACCTCAAGAACTTCATAGATCCGCTGTAACTGCTTTCTACCTAAAATAAACCTCCATAACCTCATCATATCTTAATCTTGATTTATTGTTCATATATCTCAACATCATTTCAACCTCAATAACCTCACTACAACAATTCGTATTATTATTATTATTATTATTATTATTATTATTATTATTATTATTATTATTATTATTATTATTATTATTATTATTATTATTAATATTATTATTATTGAAACTAGAAATTAGTACCCCAAGCCGCCACACGTGGCGCATTAGTTTTTTGTGTTTACGAGATAAAGACGTAAAATAAAATATGGTTGAAAGTGACGTCTGATAAATATTTTGTAATTGCTACTGATGCGTAATTATTAAAAATAATATTGTGCAAAATATCCAAAACAACTCCTCCCTTTGCCTTAATTGGTGAATTGATTATGAACAGAAATTTGTTTTGCCTTGAAGTTACCTAAAATAAAACAAAAAGTGGACGCTGGTTACAATTTAAAAATGGGAAAATTAAGAAAAAAATATCAGTATTAAGAGGAGGAACCGAGTTTTAGCCTTAAACTGTAAGTAATTTATTAATTTAACAATATACTGTATAATTAGAAATTAGTATTATCAAATAAATGAGAAAAAAATATGTTTGCAATAAAATTTAATTTTTGAGGTTAGAATCAAATTTTGTATTCTCGAATATTCTTGATTTTTTTATTTAAAGTGACTAATAGCTAATCAGAGTATATGTTTTTAAATTGAAAAAAGCATTTAAAATTCATCGTAAATATTTTATATATATATATATATATATATATATATATATATATATATATATATATATATATATATATATATATATATGTAGCAAATGATTTTTTGCAAAGTTAATTCTATTATTTTTACTTAAGGATATTCTCAGATAGTACCCCCCCCACACTTTTTAAAAACATGTAATGACTTTCAACTGTCATAACCATATTAATATTTAATTAATTAATTAAAAAAAAAATTAAAACTTTAATTGAAAAAAGGGCAACGTAAAAGTAATTTCGACAAGATATAGAATTTAAAAATAATTAATTACAGTTGATATTGTTACGATGTTGGCATCGTACGCCTCCGTTTGTCATCGGGACAGAACTGTCACATGATTAGTGCGGCAGTTCTGTCTATAAAAGAGCGCGTTAACGTGCGACCGGTGCTTTTTCGTAATTAGCTTTGAGTAGACAAGTAGTTCATATTCACTGCTAATTGTCGTGTAGTAAATGACCTGTTCGCTGATCGTCATTACTGCTTATTAATTTATTCTTAACTCATATTTGTTGGTAACTTGTCTAGTGTCCGCGGTAATTAGTTCAATAAATTATCCAGTATTTATTACATCACATTTGTTTGTAATAAATAATAGCTCATATCTGTTGCTATACCGAAGACGGTTATTTGGATAAATTAGTAGAAAGCCCTGTACCGTTAAGTACAGTAACGATATTGGTAACCAGTGTGTGTGTGCGACGTGGCATATTAGTTTATTATTAGTTCAATAAATAATTAAACTAATAACTGAAACCAGTGTTGAGTGAATTCACCTGTGCTTTCCCCAAGTCCACATTAGACAATTAAGGGTCTCCTCAGCCAATACATTGGGTATCAGTATCACGGTCCAAGGAGACGATTTCCAAGGATCAACCAACGCCTGTCCAAGGACATCCAGGACAACTTCCACCTCCGAACTCAATCTTAGGCTAAGTACTAGTATTAGTTTAGAATTGTAAGGCTAGTTCGGGTAAGTTAATTTATTGCTAAGGCATCATTAACTTCAAATCAGTAAGTCAGAGTTTCATTAAGAGCTAGCGGGGCAAACTTTGACCCACGAACTGCACCCTTCCACCACTAAGTGCAGGATAACGTACCCCGGCGTTGCAATATCAATTGAAAGTTAATCAAAATTTGTTAAATAAATTTCAGTAAATTTTTCATTTCAATTTTATAATTCGAATTTTTGAATTTTTTAGGCTAAAATTTATTCAACAAATTACGTTTAACTTCCAATTGATATCAACTGTAATTGATTATTTTTAAATTCTATATCTTGTCGAAATTACTTCTACGTTGCCCTTCTTTCAATTAAAGTTTCAAATGTTTTTGTAATAATTAATTAAATTTTGATACGTTTATAACAATTGAAATTTATTGAAAATTTTTAAAAAGTGGGGGGCACTGTCTGAGTGTGGCCTTAAGATATATTTTAATTTTTCAATGAAGATGATACATTTCGTTGTGATTATTGTGATGAATAAATATTTTTGCTATAATTAACAATAATTTATTTATGAGATAAGCACCAAATATGAGATATTTTAATTTTATTGCAAAAAATATTTATAAAAATGAATTCATTTTCATAATGTATAAACAATTTACATGTTACAAACATAATAATGTAAAATTTTTTTTTTATTTTGCACATGTAAAATTTCAAAAACTTTCCCTACGCAATTTTTTAAATTTTTTTCTAAACTATTTGATTAACAAATATCAAAAAAGTTTCAAAAATTAGTTGTCTGCTAATTCCAAACTCATCTACTTTCACGTTCATGAATTTCAATGGTATTATTACTTCTTCTGGTGATCAGAAAAATCTTGAGCTTTTGAATGTCGATTGACACCAATGGAAACATTAGAGATTTTGGATTAAAAAATTTTACCAGTGAGATTATTAAAAAGCCGAAAACTAATGCAACAAAGAAAAAGAAGATAAAACATCATTAAAAAATTCAGCTTAGACAGTTGCCCAAGTGATTGCAGAATCACCTTTAATCTTCGAATCTTTGAGCCGATCGACAAATTCGGATAATAACTAAATTAATAATGTTGAAAATAATAACAATAATAATAATAATAGTAGTAATAATAATTCTAATAATAATAGTAATTACAATTGATCATACTTAGAGCATCATAATTATTATTATTTATGTGTACGTATGTAGCCTTTTTTTTTTTAACTATACTTGATGTAATTTTTTATTGTACTAATTTTTATGTTTCAGCATCAGATAATATTAAATTAATAAAAATAAACAAGTGAAGATTTTTTTGGGAGTATCATTTTTAATTATTCGATTATTTCCTATTACTTTTATATCCCACACCTTGATATTATGGTAAGATTAGATTTTTTAATATCTATCACAAATATCAAATGACCTTCAGCTTGCCCTTCATAATGGGTACGATTAATTAATTTATTGATATTGATAAACTGTACTGTTTTTTACAGAGAAATAAAAAATATCAGTTTATTTTTTTACAAGTATGTTAGTTTAATTAATTTTCGTTAAAGCATAAACTGATATTTCTTATTCATCCATAAAATACAGCAAAGTTTATCATTATCAATAAATTAATTACTCGTACCTATTATGAAGGGCAAGCTAAAGGTCATTTAATACTTGTGATAGAGGTTTATAAAGTCGAAATGAGGTTAAAAAAACCTCATTTCAACCTCAAAGCCATCTCGACCTTGAGGTTAAAGATGTTGGAATGAGATTATATTTCAACCTCCTACCTGCAGAAAGGGAAATAAATGTAGCATGGAGGTTGAAATGAAGTTGAAAATTACATTTGATGAGTTCAGATTTAAACTTCATTTCGACCGCCTAAACCTCACTAGTTGTGAGGTTTAGGCGGTTAAAATGAGGGTGGATTTTTCGACTCGGGTGGCTATGAAAAATTTTATTTAATTAAGTAAATGATCTTACTTGATTCATAACCAAAATTTTATTACAACTGATAAATGGTTGGAGAAAATATTCATTCACTTGAAATAAGTTCAGTTGTACAGGAAGAAACCAAATCCTGACTAGAATTTCTTTCTGATTTGCCTGAAGTACCATAAGGACCTTATCAGGTTAATATAAGGTTGGCCTTATTAGGGCAGACCTGACAAGTTCCTTGTCAGGACCTTATCGGGATATCCTTATTCAAAAAAAAGTTATTTGCCATCAGGTCAACCTGACGAGGTCCTGATCAGGACCTTATCTGGATATCCTTATTCAAAAAAAAGTTATCCCATCCCTTTAAATATTTCATTCACAGGCTAAAAATTTAAAAAAGTACAAAAGAATATTATATAAAAATCACGTCAATCATTGTAGCACAGATTTTTTACTTCTTCATCAGTTATTCTTTGACATCATAATGGATATTATATTTACACTTTCAAGATCACATGTGTATGTCAGCCCAGTGGATAGCATCGAAAACTTTGAATCGAAAGGACGCAGGTTCGAGCCCAGCAGTTATCGGAATTTTTTCATAAATAAAAAATATGTTTACTTCCCTGATTAATGCTCTCAATACAATAGATAACATTCTCGATCGAATTAAAATTCTCTTATTTTTTTTTTTGCAATTTATTATTTTTTTAAAAATAATTACTAATAAGGTAATCCTGATAAGTATATGATGAGGATATCCTGGTAAGGACCTGATAAGGCAATCCTGATAAGGAGTTGAAGAGGATATCCTGGTAAGGTCCTGATAAGGTAATCCCGATAAGGACCTCATGGGTCTTAAGCGTTACATCCGTATCAGGATCCTCGTCAAGATACCCTGTTCGGGACCTTATTTGAAATAAGGTTAACCCGATAAGGACCTCGTCAGGCCCTTATGAAAAATTCTAGTCGGGATAAAAGTTTGATTTTAATACGTAATTATTTAATTACAATATTTTTATTATCATTTGGAGTAAAAAATTAATCACATTAAAAAAATGATTAAAGAAATTTTATGACACTTGATATTTATTTCAACAAATTTCTTACACTTATTCTAAAAACGATTATTAGGGCTAGAAGCTTGGTATGGAAGGGAAAAATCTAATATATGTTAACAAAAAAATTACTATGCGTGTGATTGGTAGTTTTTGGCTATCATGAATACCGTTAAAATAAGGGACATACAATATTTGGTACCGTCACTTATTATCCGAAGACAAAATATCCGCGACAAAATATCCGAAGACATTTTATCCGATAGACAAAATTCTCTCCGGACTAAATACTCGATAGATAAAATATCCCCGATAAAATATCTTATAATATAAATACTTTTCATATAAATAGTACGGTACCCTTTTATCAGAAATGTTTAATATATTTACACGTAAAATTTGAGTGTGTGATATTAAAAATAGATCAACACATATGCTTCAAATCGTACTGTGCCCTTTTTTCACAGATTTTGGGTGGGTATTATTCTGGAAATAGGTCAACACATATGTTTGGAATGGTACAGTACCCGTTTATCGAAAACCATTAATTATTTATTCACTTAAAATCTATTTTTCTGAATAAGATTTATCGACAGGATATTTAGTCCGGGGATATTTTGTCTATCGGATAAAATGCCTCCGGATATTTTGTCGCGGATATTTTATCCGCGGATTACAAGTCGTGCTACCCAATATTTATGCGGGAGCAGACTACTATTCAAATCAGCTTAACTATAGTAACTGACTCTTTTTCTGCAATTACATCTTCTGCCTCGAAAACATCCCTCCGCAGTCTCCAACGGAACTCTTATCTTCCCCCAGTCAAAACTGCTGACCACATAAAATGTCTGCTCGTCGCGTTGTATTATAAAAGTAACACTCAATACAACTAATGGAATGCGATATTTATGTGCGGCTGTATAGCACCTAATGGAAGTACAATTAAATATATTCTTTTCTGAACTAAGATATATCTTTATTCATTACTTGTTAATTAGTATGAGATGGATGGGCATCAGCCCAATGCATTTATGCATTTTTTTTCCAATCGAAATCGATTCAGTCCAATTAAACTTAATCGGATACCAATCGTATTTCAATCGGATTTCAATCGGACTCAATCAAGATTCTTAACCAAGTTACGTAGAAACACATAGATCTACAAAGATTTCATTAAATTGTAGGGGAGCGTGGGATCGTCCCGGTCAGCGGGTTGCCCCGGTCACCCAAATTTCGAAAAGTCTATCATATAATAGATTTTGCATTTAATTTTATTTTATACTCTGATTGAATTAGAGGTAATTAATGAGCCCTAACGTTAGAAATTAATTATTTATTGATAATAATTAATAAATAAAAAATTGATCGACTTTTGATCTAAAAATCAAGTACATTATCACAAGGTCTTTTATATATTTTACAATAAGAAAAGAGTTTATAATTGATATGTTTATAAGGGTGATCCAAAAAATAACAAATTTTTTTTTTCTCGCAAACAGGTTCAAACGTTTCATTTAGATGAAAAAGACGCCTGTGAAAATTAGAGCTTTTAATATTAACATTAAGAGATTCCTCATCGCACTTTTCTATTTTCCGTAAGAATAACATGGAAAAAATTTTTATTACGTCTTCTGATTTTTATGAGTAGCTAACGATGCGTCATAGGAATAATTGGCAGGCATGTGTTTGTAGGGAATTCAATGCTCTACAAAAAAAGAATCTTATCATTTTTTGAGGAAACCTATTTGTTCAAAAGTTATTTGAGGTTGAAGTCGAATTCATATTAAATTTTGAGATTTTCTTACTTTTCCGGCGAAACTATCAGACCTATTACAAAATATCATTGGACCTTTTTTGTAGACAATTTTATTCCCTAGATGTTATTTCTAATAAAGTTTTTTCGAATTCCACATTGTTTTCTAATTATTTTTATTTAAATGTCGTGCTCATAAAAAAAATAGTCTTCTGATCGATTTTAGAGCTTTACATTAAAATAAAAATAATTAGAAAACAATGTGGAATTCGAAAAAACTTTATTCGAAATATCTTCTAGGGAATAAAATTGTCTACAAAAAAGGTCTCATGATATTTTGTAATAGGTCTGATAGTTTCGCCGGAAAAGTAAGAAAATCTCAAAATTTAATATGAATTCGACTTCAACCTCAAATAACTTTTGAACAAATAGATTCCTCAAAAAATGATAAGAATCTTTTTTTGTAGAGCATTGAATTCCCTACAAACACATGCCTGCCAATTATACCTATGACGCATCGTTAGCTACTCATAAAAATCAGAAGACGTAAAAAAAATTTTTTCCATGTTATTCTTATGGAAAATAGAAAAGTGCGATGAGGAACCTCTTAATGTTAATATTAAAAGCTCTTATTTTCACAGGCGTCTTTTTCATCTAAATGAAACGTTTGAACCTGTTTGCGAGAAAAAAAAAAATTTGTTATTTTTTGGATCACCCTAATGTTTATAATCTAGAGACATTTCTTAATCCATTTTAATTTTTATAAAAGTACAATTTTCAATCCTTTCGTTTGAAATACAGTTTATTTTATCAAAAATCAGTTGGAGTCGTATCGATCAAAGTTATGGTGTCACAACCGTCAATTCATTCACTTGTTTTTCGACTGACAATTCGTGTGTTTGTTTAATAAAAATATTAACCGACGTCTTATTTAATAAGCAATTAATTAATGAAGGTGAGCTTTTTCAAAATTTAAGCTTAAAATGTTTTTGTTCATTAGGGGCATATTCTTCTACAACATCGTAACATTTTTGTTAAAAAAAAATTAAATGTTGTTAATTATTAATTTTACATTTTTTTCTTCATTTCTTAAGTTTCAGTTGACCAAATCAAATTTTAATTTGATAAAATTTCAGCAATACGACTTCAGATTCTTAAATTTTGATTTGAAATTAACAGTGACCGTGGTGACCCGACGTGTTGGGTCGCCCCGGTCAAACTTACAATATTTTTTAATTCATCAAATATTTCTATTTACCTATATACTTTCATTTTTAAATTATGTATTTAATTCTCTACTTTCCATAGAATAAGATAATGTCCATTTTGTGATCTAATAAGGATAATTCGAAAAATTTTGAAGGTTTATTTCTCCGGCGACCGGGCGACCCCACGCTCCTCTATAATCTAATATTTAACGTATGTAAATTAGACTGATTCAAAAAAATCGACCAATTTTTTTTTTTTCATTATATCGAAAATATTGTTGGAAATGACGAAAAATGAATATTGTGAAAGTTTGAGCTCTTAATGTGAATATTATTAACATCTTAAATAATCTAAATTTTGTTACTTAAAATTAATTATATTAAATTTTCAGTTAATTGCGAATAACTTATGACTAATGCGAAATATCGAAAATTTTCTCCGAGATAAGTTGTAGGAAATAAAATGTTCTACAAAAAATGTCCTCTGAAATTTTCAGATATAGTTGATGGTTGCGTCAAAAAATTTAAAAAATGTAAAAATTTATCGTTAATCTAATTTTAACTTCGAATTACTTTTGAAGAAATAAAAAATCGAAAAATTATAAGAGACCTTTTTTGTAGAGCGTCAAATTTCCCATAAGGCTATGTCTTGAACATTTAAAAGTATTGGTCTCACCGTGAGCTACAAAATTCCAAAGCATAAAAAATAAATTTTCCCATGTTATTTGAGCGGTGTAACCGTGCAGCAGCGATTTTAAGACGTGAGAGTGCGGCTCTCTCGCTTCTATTTGTTTTCTCTCTCTCTCTCGTATAATTTTCTCGTTTGCGAGTTCAGCTGAGTCTTGGCGGTAGTCTTAGCGCAGCAGGTGACCGAAAATCGGTCATTGCGCATAATTGGGAGGGGTCAACACGAGGTGCTGACCCGAGACAATTAATCTGAAGACGACACTTGAGCTCTAGTGCGCCGACCGATCGGTCGCTCTTTTTTTCTTGTGTTACTTTGCAAAAGCATTTCTTTGAGTATATTTCAAAATTAAATCCAGTGACTTTGAGTAGTTTTTTTGCTGTGTCATTAAGTAAAACCAAGTTTCAAGGAGAATACTTTACAAGTGCCTGTACAACCTAACACACAAACTGTACAACCTAACACACAAACTGTTCGCACCGTAACTCACAGTTTTGGCGACGGGGAGTGTGGTTCAGGACACTTGACACAAGATACTAGGGCTATGACGTCTTCAGCCCTCCCGGTGTACGAACAACCTGGTACCAGTGGAACCATGAATGTCCACAGTAACTTGGCAGGAATAAATAGTAATATAAATAATAATTCAAACATGGATACGAATAACAATTTAAACAATTACCCGATCGGAAACAATAATTTAAACAATAATATAAATGTTGATAACAATATTAACAACAATAATTACCCGATCGGATCCCAGATTAATAATGCCAACCACAATAATTATCTAGGCGCAAGAAATAATAGCAATTTAAATAATTATTACCCGATGAATAATTACGGGAATAACGTTGATGATAATTTCGATATTTTGGGGGAAAATTTAGGAACCGGTGGTTATCATGATAGATATTTGAATCATAATGGCAGTGAGAGATACCAAGGGTTTGTCGAGCAACCCAGAGCGAATAATTTAGCATTACCAGATGTCGCGGCGGTCTCGTTAAGTAAATGGCGGGATATAAGAGAAATCGTGAGAGCTTGGCCTGTACGATACCCGCAAGGCGATTTATCAGCCAATAGTTTTCTGGCTTCATTTGAAGCCATGGCGTTTTGCGAGGGTTGGTTAATAACAGATTTAATTAAAATTCTTGGCTATCTTTTCGTGGGAAAAGTCACAAAATTCGTGACTTTATTTACCAGACATATTTAAAGATAAAGTATTACCCTCACGTATCGCAAATCGTATTGCATCTCGGACCAAATTTTATTCCGGTACTGGTCCAGCGCCACCTATAATTACAGCACGAATACCTGTGTCTATTTGGATATTCGGGGTGCAAGTAAACGGTATAATTGATACGGAAAGTGAAAGGTCCTATATCAATCGGCGAGTTTATGATTAAATACGTGAGTTAAGCTCTGGTCAATTACAATCAGACAATACGAACCGTCGGGGAGTCCTTCTCGCAAATCACACCGAATGTAAAACTATCGGCGGGGCTCCATTCATTATCCAAATTAGTACAATAGCCGGAGAGCAATATTTGAGTGTCCTCGAGGACCTGAGCTATTCAGTAGTCCTGGGTATGGACTTCGCTCTTCAGTTTGGGTTATTGATAGATTGTGCAACTAAAACTTGGAAATTTAAAGGCACTGATGAAAGTCATCCTTTTCAATTGATAAATTGTAATGATAATAAAACCCGTTGTCAATCACTAACTTCCGTTCAGCAAAAAGATTTCGATGAATTTTTAAAATCGGAAGTGTGTAAATTCTCGGAATTACCGAACCAAGGTCTAACTGACCTCGTACAGCATACGATCGTGTTACAACCGGGAATAAAACCCATACAAATCCGTCCGTATCGGCGTAGTCCCGTTATATCGGCGGAATTAAATAAACAAATAGGCGAGCTGCTCGAGAAAGGTTATATAAGACCCAGTAACAGTTTCTGGTCGTGTTCTCCGGTCATGGTGACCAAAGCCTCGGGTGATTGGCGTTTTTGCGTCGATTACCGACCAATCAACAAATATACTATTTTACCTGCTCACCCTCTTCCAAATATGCTACGTATTTTAAGCGCTTTGCATGATGCGAAATATATAAGTACCATGGATCTTCAAGAAGCGTTCCATCAAGTTTTAATGGCACCGGAGTCCATTCCTTATACTGCCTTCTCCGTAGAGGGTAGGGGGCAATTTGAATGGGTTCGCATGCCTTATGGGATCGCGGGTGCACCATCAACTTTTCAAAAAGCGATGGATAAGCTCCGCGAACGGTTTGTAGATAGAGTACATAAAAGAAATTTACCGAGGTCTTGGATCGATAAGGTTTTCGCGTACCTGGATGACTGGGTAATAATAAGCGAGACCTATAGTGAACATAAGGCTATCTTAACTCTTGTCTTTGAAATATTTCGCGAGGCTGGATTATTAATAAATCCAAGCAAATGTAAATTCGCGAGATCTGAGGTGAAATTTCTTGGTTTTATCGTAGATAGAAAGGGTCTACGACCTGACCCTGAAAAAATAGCACCTATCGCGAATTTCCCGCGTCCAACGACTAGAAAACAGGTACGCAGTTTCTGCGGATTAGTAAACTGGTACCATAGGCATTTGCAAAACGTCGCGAAGGTCCAAGGACCTCTAAATAAATTATGTAGCGTGAATACTGAGTGGAAGTGGGGAGATGAGGAAGAAAAGGCTTTCCAAGATCTTAAACAAGCTCTTGTTAACGCGAAACCGTTGGCTGTACCTCAGCCAAATCTTCCGTATTATTTATACACCGATGCGAGTGATACGGATCTAGGCGCGTTCTTGGTTCAAAAAGAACCAGATACCGGGAAAGAGTTTCTTATTATATGTTTAAGTAGACCGTTGCGAGGTGCCGAAACACGTTATACTACAACTGAGAAAGAGTGTTTGGCGGTTGTATGGGCCGTAAGAAAATTAAGATGTTATCTAGAAGGATTTCCGTTTGTTGTGGTTACTGACCACGCTTCGTTGAAATGGCTCCATACTTTAAAAAACCCGAACAGTAGGCTTGCCCGTTGGGCAATGGAACTTTTGGCCCACCAAATCACGATTGAACACCGTCGTGGAACCGAGAACGAAGGCCCGGATGCCTTATCGCGATTATACGAGGACCAGGAGCCCGTGGAGTGGTCCGAAGTCCTCGATGAAATTAAAAATAAAGGTGTAGACTTTGTTCATATTCAAGTTCGCTCGTGGTACGACGTAAAGAAAGCTAATGTTAGAAAATACCCGGAAAATTTTGTTGATTGGCGAATAAATAATGAGGATAAATTAGAATACTATAAACCCGATTATTCAAAAGAATGTATAGATGATCAAGACGCGTGGAAATTGGTTTTAATTGAAAACGAGATTCCCGATATTTTAAAAGCAAACCATGATGTGCCAGATGCGGGACATTTGGGTCGCGATTAAATGTACCATCGGATACGTACACGTTATTATTGGCCTGGTATGTATCGTGATGTTGGCGAGTATGTAGATAATTGCGAGACATGTAAAAAGGTCAAATATAAACAGACCTCGTCTCAAGCGCCGATGCGCACGCGACAACCAATAGAACCCTGGGCCATAGTCGCAGCCGATGTGACTGGCCCATTTCCGCGATCGAAAACCGGCTATCAATATGTGTTAATAGTACAAGACCTATATACGCGTTTCATTCAGGTCTTTAGACTTCGTAAACAGACTGGACTAAATGTTAAGAAAAGTTTTCGTCGCGTTTTTTCACGTTGGGGATACCCTCTGTTTTTAATCACCGATAATGGGAAAGAATTTATTAATCACGAGATTAAAGATTATTTAAAAGAAACGGGAGTAAAGTCTGTATCGACCGCGATCGCGCACCTGCAAAGTAACCCGGTTGAAAGAATTAACCGTACCCTGAAGCCAATGATACGGGCATTTATTTCAAAAGATCAGACGTCGTGGGATGAGCACTTAGGTGAATTCCAGCTCGCCTAAAATAGTAGTTACCATGCTTCATTACATATGTCACCATATTATTTGGTTCATGGTAAAGAACCATGGCTGTCGGGTAAAATAACCGGACTAGAAATAGATGACTTAGATTCAGATGATAATTCATGGCGCGATCGGGTAAATCGTCTTGATCAGTCACGACACAAAATCGAAGCTATAATGAAAGTAGAAAGTGAGAAACAAGCCGTATATCATGATAAGGGACTTAAAGAGCCACCTAAATTACAAGTGGGTGATTCGGTATATTACCCAAACCGGAAGTTGAGTAAGAAAATCGATAAATATTCGTCTAGTTTGGCTAACAAATTCTTGGGACCAGCCATTGTCAATAAAATCATCAGCCCTTTAGTTGTCGAGTTGAAATCAGATACTGGGACAATTTTGGGCAATCATTATGTACCCGATTTAAAATTGCCCAGGCGCAGTCAGAGGCTGATGAAAACCGTTTAATTTGTTTCAGAGAGAAGAGCGTAAACGCCGAGTCCGGGAGCGGATGGCCCGAGAACCGGGAGTATTCCGCAATGAGACGCATTGCCGCACCGTCATGCGTCGTGAAAGGAAAAACGCACTCATTTCCGAGAGGGTACGTTTGGGGCTGCCACTCCCGCCATCATACCGACCACGCCCACCACGTCCTGAGGTCATCGAAGCACCAGCACCTGCAAGAGGACCAGTACCCTGCCACCTGGTGGTCGGTCCCACCACACGACCAGATTCTTCGGGGCGTTGGCAGAAACGCTGTACTCTGGCTCGGGCTATGGAAAAATCTGGAGGTCGTCCATCAGCAGCCCGGTTCGCCCAGCCATTCTACGTGCCCCCAGCACGCCCTGTATCATCAACCGAGGTCACCTAAGCTCTCAAACGGACCTTATGGGGAATGAGGTATTGACCTCAGCGGAAGCCGAGGAGCTGGCTGCCTATGTGCCTGTAACAGCCGCACCCGAGGTTGTACTTGTCGGTCCTGCGGAAGATTTTGTTCTACCCGAACCAGGGTCAGAGAAGGACCCTTTAGCTGAGGGTGAAGAGGAGGTGGACAACCAGTCTGACGACTCCGATTTGCTCATCATTGATGAGGAGGTGGTCGTTGACCCCGCGGCGCCTGCACAACCGGCGGAAGAGTGATTCAGTTTATTGTACAAAAAAAAAAAAAAAAAAAATTTATTTATTTAAAATTTATTTTTGTATGATCCAATAAACTTGACACTACCAACCAATTTATTTGTTGAAAAGAAATTAATTAGTCCTTTTCAGCTTCCGAGCCCCAATCTCAAGTCTGGCGACGGGGAGTGTAACCGTGCAGCAGCGATTTTAAGACGTGAGAGTGCGGCTCTCTCGCTTCTATTTGTTTTCTCCCTCTCTCTCGTATAATTTTCTCGTTTGCGAGTTCAGCTGAGTCTTGGCGGTAGTCTTAGCGCAGCAGGTGACCGAAAATCGGTCATTGCGCATAATTGGGAGGGGTCAACACGAGGTGCTGACCCGATACAATTAATCTGAAGACGACACTTGAGCTCTAGTGCGCCGACCGATCGGTCGCTCTTTTTTTCTTGTGTTACTTTGCAAAAGCATTTCTTTGAGTATATTTCAAAATTAAATCCAGTGACTTTGAGTAGTTTTTTGCTGTGTAGTTAAGTAAAACCAAATGCTGCAGTGTTTTTGGATATCCATCTCCAAGTATTCGTTTCGTCGTCGTGTCTGGATTTCGCCAACCCCAAGGACATCACCACTGGAGGCCAGGAGGATGGACCAACGACCAATACCTGCAGTAAGTTCTGATATTTGGTCGCCACTTATATATATTCTATAATATTATACGTGTAAATCATCTCTCTTCAACGCGATAAATTTCCCGCCAATTTTACTCACTCGCTACGATATTTATTCCCGCGCATATCACCCGATAAATTTTCTAAAAGTTAATTGTAATAATTATACATATATATAGAGCTAAGGGGAAAATTGTACATAAGGGATTTTGGTTAAATAAAACATATAAATTACATTTATTCGAGTATTATATATCAATTATCACCAGAGTCCTATAGATTTTAAGTTTATTTTCAGCCGCGTGTCCGGTCAGGACGAGTACCTGCTTCCTGAGAGCATTTCCCGTCGTTTGGAACCAGAATTTTAAAATATATAAATATAATTAATGATCATAAATTTAAGTAAATAAGTAATTTCGGGAAATTAATTTAACTGTGGCTCTTGGCGATCTGGACACGCAGTAGCCAGGGGTACACCGTTATAACGGTAAATAAAAAATAAGCGATAATTTTTCAAGTGTATTAACAATTACCAGGCAGGTACCCGGTAATTATTTTGGCAAAATTACTTATTGTACTTGAAAAGCAGGTGAAGGAGAGAACGAGAGTTTTGGCGAGAGAAAGAGAGCGAGAGGACAAAGACCAGACAGAACGAGACAGAAAACACTGAGGAGAGGACAAAGGAAATACATAAAGACCCAGGACCAGATACTAGACGAAAAAACGACGAGGACAAAAACAGCGAAAATTTAATTGTGTAAAGGTATTTATATAAATTTATTCCAGGCCGTAAGCCGGAAAAATTTATTAAGTATTTAGTTGTGTATCTGGTGTCATCGCGTCGTATATAAATTTGGCTAGAATTCAAATATATAAATTAATTAAATTAATTAACTCCAGGCAGGTTGCCGGAGCGGTCGCGTCATCAAATATTTCCAGGCAGGTTGCCGGAATATTCTAGAAGCTTTCAGGTAGATCGTGTAACCCACGCACCGGAAATTATCGGGTCTAGTCAATAGTCTAGTCGAGAAATTTATTAATTAATTATTAAATTAAATTATCCAAAAATAAAACGAAATTAAGAAAATTAAATTATATAAAGTGAAAGAGTGTCTCGGGAAAATTGAGAAAATTCCGTAATCAAGGTCACCGGTAGTGACAAGTCAATTTATTAATTAAGGAAATTGATTTAAATAAAATAATTAATTAAATAAAGAATTAAATTAAGTGAAGTAAATAAATGGATAAACGGAAGAAGGAAATTTAAGAATGGAATCGTTAATAAAATAATCGAGTAATTGAAGGAGAGAAACGTTGAAAAAAGTTTTGGGAAAAATTATCGAAGAGTAAAATTTAAACACGTAAGGGAATTAATAATATAATTAAAAGTAAACGATTAATTAATTAAATCAATCTTTTAATTTAAATATTTAATTAATTAATTCAATTATTGAAGAGGAAAAGTTGTGGTGGGAGAACTAGTCCATGGCGAGACGCCATTCGGTTCAAAAATATATAAAATTGAGTGTGAGTGTGTCATAGTCCAGGGAGCTGAGTAAATGAGTATGTAAAATGAGGAAATAAATAATTGCGGGTTAATTATTATTGTAAATTTATTAGAATGTATGTGATATGCCAAAGGTAACGGCTATATTTTAATTTTGCGGGTTATTAAAATTGGTTAAATGAAATATTGCGGGTCCTAATTAAAATAAAAGGTTTATATGAAAAGGTTATAATAAAAGGTTTACATAAAAGGTTTACAAGGTATATAGTTATAAGGTTTATAAAAAGTTATAAGGTTAAAAAAAGATATAAGGTTTATAAGATTTAAAAAGGTTTATAAGGTTTAAAAAGGTTATAAGGTTTACAAGGTTATAAAATAAAAGGTGAAAAAGGTTCAATTAAATAAAAGGTATAAAAGAGAACGTTAAAATTATATTGATTTATTTATAAATCATCCTTCCTCTTCCTTCTCTTACAATTAAACAAAATTACACCGACCCTGACGATCCAAGATCCGGCTCTGAGAGGCCGTTATTACTTCCAGTGGCGCCCTTAGTAAGGACGACCAGAGTAGCAGCTTAGCCCTGTTATAAAAATAACAAAAAAATTGTTTATCAAAAAATGATAACAGGATCTTGTAGGAAATTTATTTAAGTTTTTAACGCCGCCCTTCAATTTACTGTGCGATCATTGGTACTTGAAATATCGATGATCCAACCCAAAAGGATCATTTTTCGTTTGAAGGCTGATATCTCAGCGACAAGTTATCGTACGAATCTAAGTTAGAATGCAAATTAAAGCTGATTAAATTTGCTAACCGGCCTATGCATTGGTTTTTTTGCAGCCCGTGGACTCTCTCAAAGAAAAGAAAAAATTTAGAAAATTTTTGTCTCGCGGTATTTTTCATGTTTGGGCAATGACTGGTCTAAAAAAAATTTGATGAAAATGCGTCAAAACTAGAGATTTCAAGCTACAAAATGCTTTTCTTTTGTTTTTTTGATACGATTTTTTTTCACAAAGTTACAGCCTTGTAAAAATCACTAAAAAATTTCTAAAATTTTTGTTCCTTTTATTTATGGCATGAGTGTATAGTATTAATTTCACACCGTAAACTCACGATAAGGCGATCGTGCAAAATCTTCAGAGACCATTTCCACACCAACATTTTTTTTTACACTGTAGATGTAAAAAAACTTTTAATTTCTAACTAAATTTCCCTTCATCTAAAGATATACATAGGGGCAGATCCATTAATTCTCGACGAAAGTGTGCGCACTCAGGTCAACGATTTTGATGCCGATTTTTACCTCAAAAATACACCTTAAAAAAAGACGATCCTGAAAATTTGGACCCGATATAATCAAATCTGGCCGCTGGAGAATTTTTTGAATTTTTAAAAAATTCGATTTTTCACTGATTTTCGAATATTTGTATCTTAGCTTCTATATAACTTAAAGACTCCTACCCAACGGCATTTTTCTCAGTAGACTCTCTACTTTTAAGAAAAAAATAAATATTTGGTCTAAACTCAAATAGGGCTTAGCTGACAGCCTCTAACTAACGAACTGTTTTGGTTAAATTTTACCTATTTGTAAAACACTAGTATTCGTACAGTGTTCGAAGTTGAGGATCGACCAGCAGCTAATGTCTTCTATTGGGGTATACTTTAGTAGAATCTATGCAATTTTTACTTCATTGCTTGTATTAAATAAAGTTATAGCCACCTGAAACCAATCAAATTTAAAAAAATTGCAGTTTTCAGATGGCTAGAACTTTTTTCTCGGAACTTCGATTTCCTTCAAACTTTCAGGAAAGTTGCTTTATTATGTTCCGAAAAAGCCCTGAAAATCGGGGCTAGGAAATCGAGCTTGTATTCAAGTTATGAATTTTTTAATATTGCCAAAATTGCGTTGTTGAATATAATATTTGCTGATAATTTCTTACATATCTATCGAATTATTCATATCTTATAGACAAGTGAATTATTAATATTCTCTGTACATAGATATAGCTGCTGTCAGTAACCATTTGAGTAACGTCTCAATTAAACATTTTACCCTCAAAAGCGCTATCGTTCTTATATTGTTTGAATTTGTTTCAAAAGTCGCGCTCGGGCTACTCTGTTACTCAATTTATCCGCTTCGTGGCGTGACTGACCAATATAACACTTATTCATTGTTTCAAGTTTTGATAGTTTAAACACTCCAAATTAAACACATAAAAATTTCTAAATACTGTAGACCTTCATACCTAGAGAACTTCAACGTAGATTGCAATGCTTTCATGAGCATATGATAACATTGGTACCTCAGTCACGCCACGAAGCGGATAAATTGAGTAACAGAGTAGCCCGAGCGCGACTTTTGAAACAAATTCAAACAATATAAGAACGATAGCGCTTTTGAGGGTAAAATGTTTACTTGAGACGTTACTCAAATGGTTACTGACAGCAGCTATATCTATGAACAGAGAATATTAATAATTCACTTGTCTATAAGATATGAATAATTCGATAGATATGTAAGAAATTATCAGCAGATATTATATTCAACAACGCAATTTTGGCAATATTAAAAAATTCATAACTTGAATACAAGCTCGATTTCCTAGCCCCGATTTTCAGAGCTTTTTAGGAACATAATAAAGCAACTTTCCTGAAAGTTTGAAGGAAATCGAAGTTCCGAGAAAAAAGTTCTAGCCATCTGAAAACTGCAATTTTTTTAAATTTGATTGGTTTCAGATGGCTATAACTTTATTTAATAAAAGCAATGAAGTAAAAATTGCATAGATTCTACTAAAGTATACCCCAATAGAAGATATTAGCTGCTGGTCGATCCTCAACTTCGAACACTGTACGAATACTAGTGTTTTACAAATAGGTAAAATTTAACCAAAACAGTTCGTTAGTTAGAGGCTGTCAGCTAAGCCCTATTTGAGTTTAGACCGAATACTTATTTTTTTCTCAAAAGTAGAAAGTCTACTGAGAAAAATGCCGTTGGGTAGGAGTCTTTAAGTTATATAGAAGCTAAGATACAAATATTCGAAAATCAGTGAAAAATCGACTTTTTTAAAAATTCAAAAAATTCTCCAGCGGCCAGATTTGATTATATCGGGTCCAAATTTTCAGGATCGTCTTTTTTTAAGGTGTACTTTTGAGGTAAAAATCGGCATCAAAATCGTTGATCTGAGTGCGCACACTTTCGTCGAAAATTAATGGATCTGCCCATAGATATCCATAAATGTACATTAATTAAATCTATTCATTAACAAGTATTTTGTTCGTTCAACTTTTTATTGAATTCTGCAGATATTACAATTGCTTTTACAAAAAGTTTATTGGTAAAGATTCATGTAAAGGGACGCTCATTTGGGACAACGGGTGGTTCAAAGAATCGCAACCACATTCTTGCGAGAAAAACGAAACGACCGGGGAGAAACGTTTGTTTAGACAAGCACTGAAAGAAAAATGGTTTCCTAAGTGTAACAAAAAAAACATTTACGATGAGGTCGCATTAAAGTTAGTAATTTTCATCTCTTCTTCTCTAACACGTTTTCAAGGTACCCATCAATTGCACCAAAAATCGAAATCCAACACCATCAAATTTATGTCATATCTGCGATTTATGAAAATTCGGTAATAATTTTTATGTAAAGGTTACACGGGAAAAAATGCTGGAGTAGAATTTACTACACCAAACTAGTAAAAATTTTACTACATTTTGTGGTCACCGCAATGACAACTGTAGTAACATAAGCCACAGTGTGCATCATATTTTACTACCATAGGAGTTCTGCTTACTACTGTAATGTGGTAAAACTTTGTAGTTTCCACAACTACTCAATGTAGTATAAAATACTTATTTTGTGATTTTGGGAACCACACAATTTTATATGAATTGGTATCTGTTACTATTTTTGGAGTATACAATACCAAATTACTTGTACAATCTACTCCAATGTGTGGTAAAATGATCGAAAGAAGAAAATAACAGTGCCACCTACAACTTTTTTACTCCATTCTGTGGGTATCCTCAACTTGTGTCAGTGTATTTAATATCATAAATAATATTATAAAACATTATAAATAATAATACATATAGGGGAAGGGGGGGGGCAAAAGGGGGTAGGGTAGGCAAAACGGGGTACCCCCAAAATTTTATGGAAAAAGAATTTTTTTTTTTTTCGTCTAATTACTATAAATCCGATATATTTCCGTATTTTTAGCCCTACGCATGACACCTAGGGCTAAGTGGACCAGCCGGAAATTCTGAAAACATGATTCTTTAATATTTTTCTCGTCAAATTAAAAAAAATTAAATATCTTAATCCATTTTTCGGCTGATTTTCTACAGCTGGGGCAGATTTGGCCACTAAAAATATTCGAAAATAATATTTTATTTTTTAATTGATAAAATTTTTTAAGTAATTCCAAATAATCTGTAATTAAAAAAATCAAAAAACACGTTTTTTTGGGTTCGAAATAATGACAAATACGAAATATAGAATTGTTTTTTTTTATTAAATAACAATTAGTAATTAAGCTAATCGAGGGGAATCAATTTATTACACCTAAAAAAATTTTTTTTGAGTATTATAGAACCAAAAATAGTTGTCAAGAGAAAGAAATACATTCTTAATGATGAAAACAATTTAAAAAATAGAAAAAAATTCTCATTTTTTGGAAAGAGGCCTCTCTGCCCCACAAAAATTTTTTTTTTTTGCCTCTGTATCCACCAATGATGTGAAATGTAATTTTTCTATATGTATATAACATATAAAAAACTTAATTTAATGAAATTTGATCAATTTTCATAAATTTTTTTTTTCCAACTTTTTTTAAGGGTACCCCCTTTTGCCCGCCAAAAATAAAAATTTTATTTTGCAACGGCAGCTTAAAATTTTGTCTAATTACCGTGAATGCCATTAGAAACAAAAAGATTTAGCGTATTTAAGTCCTCTAAAACTTAGTATTTCCTTAGGTACCCCCTTTTGCCCCCCCTTCCCCTAATTAAAAATATTTATATATATAATTGAAAATCGAGGCGTGCAATTATAATATATATAATTTAAAATAAATATATATATATAAAAAATATAATACAAAAAAATTTGTTTTGTATTACCTGTCATTCTTCCTTTTGCTTACCTCACCTACAACTTATTCTATAAAATTTTATTTCTATGCTCTTATCAATGAATCCTGATTTTAATGCAATTTTTCAAATCATTGCCTATTGAGTATTTGTTATTTATTAGAATTATAACTTTTAAAACGATGTTTTTTATATTTTCTATTAATAAAAATTAATACTTAATTATTCTAAGTTTATGCTTATACGAGAATTTATAAATTACAAATATATTTTTAAAATTATCCTTATCAGATATTGATAACAAGTAGGCTTTTGAAATTTGAGTCCTTATTCTTTTAAATTATTCATTAATAAATTCATTTTTATATCATTTTAATTTGATATACTGTAAGTCCGAAGGATCTAAGATTAACTTTTATATTTTTATAACGTTTTCAATATCATAAAAACTAATGATCGTTAACTAACAGATATTTAATTAATACATTACGAATCAAATATATTCTACTATGTTGTGGAGTAAAATGAACCACAGTGGTTATTTAATGCTAGTTCTTATTACTACTTACTGTAGTAAATGGTACTACAGGTTGTGTACTACAGTGTACTAGTAACTGTTACTAAACGTGTAGTTATCCTATATATTACTAGTCAGTGTAGTAAATGGAACTCCATTTGTAGTAAATTTAACTACACATTTTTTTCCGTGTACATAAAACAAATCCTTTTACTCTAACACGATAGACTTGTCACTATACGCTAATAGTGTTTTTTCAGTAACAGCATTGTTCTCTTACAGCATCATGATAATCTTGTTGCAGCAGCAGAATAATTTTATTACGGTAATAGGAATGTCTTGTTGCTGTAAAAAGGCTATTATTTTGCTGTAACAAAAAGTATTCAGTGTATCAATATAGCCTGGATATTGATGAACCGCAAGACTGAAACTGCTTATGAAAGTGTATTTAAAATAATTTTCGCAGGATTTGAAAAGTTTGACGGGGTTGTAATGGCGGATTTTGAAATCGCATCAAGAAATGCCTTCAAAAAAGTTTTGCCTCTTTCTGACGTCCGTGGATGCTTTTTTCACCATACCCAAGTTCAATTAATCATATCTTATTTGAACTTATTTTATCTTGACATTACTATTACACCTCTGGTTAAACAAAAAGATTTACTCAATGATCAATTTATATCTTTATAGTATTATATTTGAATTGTTTTGAATCATTCCTATCGATTTGAATCATTTTTTCTAATCAGGGAATCTACGCAGTTCTCAACGATATTATTTTGCTATCTAGGAGTGAATTAATGAAAATATATAAATATTTACTTATTTTCACTAATTCACTTCTAGAAACCCGATGAAAAAAGATTTTGTCTAATCATATATGATCATGCATAATTCTCTATATATGTTCAGATTCAAAAATTGGCCAGGTCTGATCTTACATAACTTGATCTGTTTATATATGAACAGATATGATTATATATAACCATGCATGAACGAATATAGTCATTTTTAGAATCTCATTTAGAATATCTATAAATTATTAATTAAGTAATTTAATTAGGATTTATTGTCTTTATCAATATCAATGTCGGTTAAAATTAAATAATAAAAAAAAAATTATTATCCGTTGACTACTATCTAACTACGAGGTCACCCTTCCAATTAATATCCCATGCCGATGCTGCTTAACTTTGGTTATCGATGGATTGTAGTCTGATCCTCTAGTCTGTTATACATTTATAATTAAGAAAAGTTTATGGCATTATTTAACTCAAATAATCAGATTGATACTTTATACTTTTAAATTGCTGCCGAAACCTTTGAACATTTTTTAAGTATTGGGGATTTAAGTTTGATTGATAGTTGACAGATTAAAAATTTAATAACTTTGATATTAAAAAATTGTCATATTATTTAATATATATATATTTATTAAATATTTATAGATATCATATCAATAAAGTCTGATCGGAATTAATCATACATAGACATATATAACTACATATAAGTTTACATCAGTCATGTCTGATCAGATCCAATCATATATAAACTTATGCACGACTATACATGAGTTTATATTAGCCATGTTTGATCAGATCTAATCATGTATAGACCTATATATGATTATATATGGGGTTATAACAGCTAGGTATGATTATATCTAATAATATATAGACTCATATATGATCAGATCTGATCATATATAGACTCCCTGATTAAAAAAAAATGATTAAAAAGTATTTAAAATAGTTTGTTTTTTAATCATTTTAAATACTTTTTAATCCTTCAAATCATTTCTAATCCTGTCTCTTATGGAGATTTAACGTGTGAAATCATTTTTAATCTTTTTTTTTAATCAGGGCTTATATATATGGTTGTAAATGGAGTTATAACAGCCAAGTATGATCATATCTAATTATATATAGACTCATATATAATCAGATCTGATCAGATCTAATTATATATAGACTTATATATAATCAGTTCTGATCAGATCAAATTATGTATGGGGTCATATATAATTATATATAATTACATATGACCCCATATATAATCATGCATGATTATATATTACTTCATATATGATTATATATAATCATATCTGATCATATATATGAACATATATAATCATATATGATTAGACAAAATCTTTTTTCATCAGGAAGTGATTTTCTTTGTCTTATCATTCCTATCATTTTGACAATAGGCAATTCAAAAACAAGCAACAAAACTTGGAGTATGGAAACAAATAAAGAACGACGAAAATACAAGACAAGAATTGAGAAGACTTATGGCTGTAGCATTTTTACCTGTAGATCGTATTGAGGAAGGTTATCAAGAGTATTTGCGCCTGTTATCCGATGATTATCTCAAAATATTTAAACCATTGTTCAATTATTATGAAGATTATTGGATTAAACAAAGAGGGCTGGCAGATTTTTGTGTAAACACTCTAAAATACACAACTGACAATTTTTCCGAGTCAAACAATGCGGACATGACACGAAACCTCTGTAAAAGACCGAAACCAATTAATTTTATACGTAGGTACCCTTTAATGTCCAGTTCTCTCCTATGAGACCAGTCATTTTACTCCTAGGCTACCTAAAACTCGATGCCATGTGAAATTTTTTTTTTTTTTAAATTTCTAAAAATAAAAAGAAATGAAAAAATCGAAAATGTACAAAAATCGGTGAATTGCGATTTTTGTTATTAACAAAAAACTAAAAAAAAAAAAATTTCGCTCACTTAAAATTATATTTTAAACCGATTAAATGAATTGAAAAAAAATATATAAATGGCTGATATTGTAAAAAAAATATCAGAGATAATATTTAAAAAAAAACATCTGCCCTAAATGCCTTTGTTTATTTATTAAAAATGTTTTTAGGTATTATTTATTAATGCTAAGCTGAAACTTTTACCGACATAGACTATGACGTCAAAGTGGCGCTGCTTTCGCTCGTGGGCCTGGCTTAGATTCAAATCTTCAAAACTCCGACACTCAATTTAAAAAATTAAAATTTCTTTTCTTAACTTTTAAACAATAATAAATAAATATTAATAAGTTTAAATAAGTAAATAAATAAATAATTGGATGTATTATATATATTATATGATATATTTCATTAATTTACTTACCTTGAGCCATGAAAATGATAAATTTTAAGTTGAAATAATATTTAAGATTTTAAGTATATGATAAGTACTGAAATATTTTGAAACTATTTTTTTTTAATTAAATAAAAATATTATTTAATACATTAATGATAATAAATATTCTTTAGAAATTAAAATTTATCATTTTCATGGCTCAAGGTAAGTAAATTAATGAAATATATCATATCATATATATAATACATCCAATTTTTTATTTATTTACTCATTTAAACTTATTCATATTTATTTATTATTGTTTAAAAGTTAAGAAAAGAAATTTTAATTTTTTAAATTGAGTGTCGGAGTTTTGAAGATTTGAATCTAAGCCAGGCCCACGAGCGAAAGCAGCGCCACTTTGACGTCATAGTCTATGTCGGTAAAAGTTTCAGCTTAGCATTAATAAATAATACCTAAAAACATTTTTAATAAATAAACAAAGGCATTTAGGGCAGATGTTTTTTCTTAAATATTATCTCTGATATTTTTTTTACAATTTCAGCCATTTATATATTTTTTTTCAATTCATTTAATCGGTTTAAAATATAATTTTAAGTGAGCGAAATTTTTTTTTTTTAGTTTTTTGTTAATAACAAAAATCGCAATTCACCGATTTTTGTACATTTTCGATTTTTTCATTTCTTTTTATTTTTAGAAATTTTTGAAAAAAAAAAATTTCACATGGCATCAAGTTTTAGGTAGCCTAGGAGTAAAATGACTGGACTATATTCTATGTTCCATCTTATTCTGTACCAATCATAAATACTACTCTTTATTCTATCTTATACTCTAATCTATATCCGCTCTTTAATCTACTTTATATTATGTCCTATACTATTCTATATTCTATCCTATTCTATATGTTATTCTATTCTGTCGTATGTCCTATCTTATTGCCTATTTTTTATTCTACACGGAGAGAAAAAAATAGTTCTAATTCTTATGTAGAATGGTAACCATTATTATGTTACATAGAAACGAGGATTTTTTAGCGTCGAGCGTCACCGGGTAGAGTAATCGCCCCCCCCCCCATTCTACATAGTAACGGTGGCTATGCTAGCATAGGACTAATTACCATTCTACATTGACGAGAGAATTATGTAAATGGACATGATTACAATGTTACCTAATAACGTTTACGATATTTTATTTATTCCGTTTTTAGTAGGTAAGGTTATGAGAAAACAAATATCTCAGGTTACTATAAATAGATATATGTAGAAATTGAATTAATCTATTAAAATAATTAAGATATTGCTCAAAATGAAACGTCATTTTTTGATAACAGATAAATAATATTTGAATAAATTACAATATTAAGTAATATACATTGCACATACACATGCATACATATACACATAGGTTACTGCGCAAACGTCCGCGAATGTTTACTTCCTTGTCTTACTTATTAAACTGTAACGACAACTATTCCAGCATGGGACTGAGTACTATTCTACATAGCCCTGATTCTCATGCTAGATAGCGATTTATACCATTTTAGTTGTTTCAATGTAACATAGTAATCATTACCAGAAAAATGGTAATGAGTCCTATTCTACATAGCATTATTTACTATTTTACAAAAAATGAGTCTGGTTACTATGTAGCATATTAATCATTACTATTCTTTTTCTCTCCGTGTATCCTATTGTATATTCACTCTTATACCCTGTCCTATATTCTATCTTATCCTATATTTTACTCTATTTTATTTTTGATCTGTCTAAAAATAGAACATATCAAGAATAATTTGGAGAGTAACGACAGAAAATTACAATCAATTGAGCAAGGGCGGAATGTTGACACTTTAGCGGCAAACTCGTTGGTTAAAATGAAAGAAATTCGGCTATTGTGTTCTGAACTTGAGGAGGGAATAAAGTCAACTAATTTTTTTCTCAATAGAATAAGTTATTTAGTTAAAAAAAGGTCACCAAAGTTCGAAGTACCTAGTGACGACTCGGATGAGGAAGATAATGGTATTATGCTCAAATTATCTATATATATATATATGTCGAATTAACAGTGGAGGTATTAATGAGACTCGGCTCTACGTTGTTATCTTTGCCACTCATCTTATTTATTAAACAAATTAACGAATGCACACAAGTAATTACTACTCACAAATATCGTACACACTGAACAATAAGATTACAAGCAATAATATCAGTATTTGACAGCTACACAATATCAAAATATCCAAGAGAATATTAAAGATTACAAAAATATCAAATAATACACAATATTAAATACACAAATTATTACAAGCGATTAGTTTACTAGAGAATAACAACTATTGACAATATTCTAGTTACTGTTGTAAAATGTGCGCGGCGGTAAAGTTAAAATCGAAACGAATACACGATCGGTCGGATAGCAATGTCGTCCGTTCCTTTGCTCAATTAGAACTAACTCTCTGTACCTAATATTCTTGAGTCCCTGAATCGACCAAAACTATATCTCAGGTAATTTTACAAACTCGTACAATTACTTCCATATGTTTAAAAACTCATTATACCGAAAATATTGCTATCTCTCGATCGTGTCTACGTTGGATGCCCAGACGGGCTCCTTCGACTTAAGTCTACCGTCATAAACGTAAATATGAAAATCAACAAAATCTTAAGCGGATTAAATTGTAAAATATTTTTACTAAGTTTTTATTGTCTAAAAACGAACTCAATATAGTTGGGACTTTCCCAAGTCTCAGGAAAAACCCAAGTATTATTTTATCTCCGACACGGCCATCCTGACAAGCACACGTCCTCGGGTGCATCTAAGAATTACTTCGGTTGTTAACTGGCGTGTCAATTTCCTCTCTTTTTTTTTTTTAACTTAATTTTTCTTTTGTTCAATTCTATTATGTTCGATTCAATACTACTCAACTTAATTCAATTCAGAGATCCAATGTAACCCCAAACATTCTTGATAGCGTTTATTATGATTTTAGTTATTTTTTTCTATTCATTTTACAATTTACTAAACCTCAGAGTTAATAAGCCCGTCAGATTCCCTCAGTGCAAGTACGTGTATCATCTCAACGTTGTCTTACTTCTGTCCCATCGTTGAGCTCGCAATGCACCTTCAGCAAGCCACATAGGTAATGCAGTGACACCGCGACTCAACGCATGTAACATGGTCTGATAACAGGTGTATGACGACACCTAGCCTGCACTATACCGCCTGCTGCCCATCGCACACCTTCAGCAAGCCACACAGGTAATGCAGTGCCGATGACAGCCCAACGTGTATAGCCAGACTTAACATTCCTCATCACTATCGAAACAATCGGTGTCTCTTTCAACACCTTCTTCATTGTTATCGATAGAACTAGTGTCTTTTTCAACACCTTCCACATTGTAATCAATGCCATTAGTGTCTTTTTCAACACCTTCCACATTATTATCAATGCCATTAGTGTCTTTTTCAACACCTTCCACATTATTATCAATGCCATTAGTGTCTTTTTCAACACCTTCCACATTATAATCAATGCGATTAGTGTCTTTTTCAACACCTTCCATATTATAATCAATGCCATTAGTGTCTTTTTCAACACCTTCCTCGTCACTATCGACATCACACACGTCTAGCTCCCTGGGAATATGACTTTCAGGCATTTTTCTCAGTTTGTCATGAGCATATTTGTACGTTCGTTTACTACTTAACGATCTCAAGCTGTATCTATCACCATCAAGAATTTTGGTTATGACGAATGGACCCCTGAACTTCGGATCTAATTTGGTTTGATTTCTCTCTTCATTTTTAAGCAAAACAAAGCCTCCTGTATTAAATCTAACTACTTTAGCTTTAGTCTTATCATATCCGATTTTGTCATATTTTGCATTTAATTCTATATTATCTACAGCACGTTGTCTGAGCTCATGTGAGCTCGTTTGAGCTCACCGGTGTTAACCCGAGTACGCGGAAATCCCGTAATGAATGAATCCCGGAATTTAGCAAGTATTACGATCAAACGAGTTTTATCTGTCCCAATCACATCCGTGTCAACTAGATTAAAATCAATTATATTATTTTCTAATGACTTCGCACACATTAACGACTTTACTTTTAAAAATAGTAAATTTATCTTTTGTAATATGGATGTCAAATCCTTGGCTAAGAATATCACGACCAATCAAAATATCATGTTTTAAATAATCGTCATTAATGACGTGGAAAAGAATCTCTAGCGTATGGTCATTGATTACAATCGTTGAAAATATTTGTACAGCGCAATTAACACTAATATTGCCTATACCTCTTAACATTACAAGCTGATTAAATCTGTTTGCCCGAAAATTTATTTGATACCGACTCCTTGATCAACGAGCATTCAGCTCCGGAGTCAAAACAAAATGAAAACGACTCACCGTGATGTAACAGGGAACCTGACGGCACCGCGATACTGCACATATCCGCTGCTGTGCACCACGCTATTGGATCGCTACCCGCATTTTCCGGGTTGAACCGTGGTAGCGAAAAATTTCGGCTGTCTGTACTCGGTTGCCGCATAGAATTTTGCATAAACTGCAATAAAATGTTCCACTGATCTGGTGTTGGAGCGGATCCCACTTCTGATGTCGAATTAACAGTGGAGGTATTAATGAGACTCGGCTCTACGTTGTTATCTTTGCCACTCATCTTATTTATTAAACAAATTAACGAATGCACACAAGTAATTACTACTCACAAATATCGTACACACTGAACAATAAGATTACAAGCAATAATATCAGTATTTGACAGCTACACAATATCAAAATATCCAAGAGAATATTAAAGATTACAAAAATATCAAATAATACACAATATTAAATACACAAATTATTACAAGCGATTAGTTTACTAGAGAATAACAACTATTGACAATATTCTAGTTACTGTTGTAAAATGTGCGCGGCGGTAAAGTTAAAATCGAAACGAATACATGATCGGTCGGATAGCAATGTCGTCCGTTCCTTTGCTCAATTAGAACTAACTCTCTGTACCTAATATTCTTGAGTCCCTGAATCGACCAAAACTATATCTCAGGTAATTTTACAAACTCGTACAATTACTTCCATATGTTTAAAAACTCATTATACCGAAAATATTGCTATCTCTCGATCGTGTCTACGTTGGATGCCCAGACGGGCTCCTTCGACTTAAGTCTACCGTCATAAACGTAAATATGAAAATCAACAAAATCTTAAGCGGATTAAATTGTAAAATATTTTTACTAAGTTTTTATTGTCTAAAAACGAACTCAATATAGTTGGGACTTTCCCAAGTCTCAGGAAAAACCCAAGTATTATTTTATCTCCGACATATATATATATATATATATATATATATATATATATATATATATATATATATATATATATATATATATATATATATATATATATATATATATATATATATATATATGTCGGAAAGTCATTACAAGCTTGGGCGTTATCCCGAGTATTGGTCTCAATATTAATATCTCTCAATTTTTTTTAAAATGTAAACAAATTATAATTATGCAACACAGTGATTTAATATTAAAAGTATTGTTCACGAATAATGATCCTTAGACAAGTAATATAATGAAGATAGTGGCGCACAAATATCAAAATACACTAAATACTAATTAATGCAATAATTGATTACAAAGGAAATTATAATAATTGTAATACACGACAGTCTTACAAGCTAAAGTTCATAGTTTCCGAGTTATAGTAATTTTAATAATTTGAAAAATCTAATATAAAAAATAAAGTTATAATTGATATTTTATTTTTCAAATTATTGAAATGATTATAACTCGGAAACTATGAACTTTAGCGACTTAACTCATAGGACTTTTTGTTAAGGGAATAAAATTTTCTATAAAATTTTTATTAACATTTTTGATGTACTTTCATTGGTTTATGTTCTGCAAGCCAATAAAGGTCAATTTTATAGGAAAAATGAGTTCCGCAACGGACACTAGTAGAACAGCTGGAATTACAGCTAAGTATCTACGGGCACTTTTGAAAAAACACCAAATGCCCTACAATTTGCGACCAAAACCGCCTTAATATCATGAAACGCAGCTGAGTATTAGAAAGTTGAAAAAAAAGTAATTTAATTTACGTGTATTTTAAACGGGAAATCTTTGAAATCGAATGGCAAGTACTTAGCATTGGAATTAAGAGCTCATATTTGGTGAGAATTTTTTTTTTTCGATGTAGATTGAGATTTTGCTTGAGCACTTAAAAAAAAAAACTTTTGCGGAAATGAATCACCCTAATATATACATATAAGCAAAATACCACTGACTGACTGACTCACTCACTCACTCATCACGAGATCTCTGAAACTATAGATCTTATTGACTTGAAATTTGTCATGCATATTCCTTTTTCAACGTAGACGCTCACTAATAACGGATTTTATAAAACTCCTATTCAAAATTGACTTTTCAGCAATTTACCGAATCCTCTCTTTTCATTAGCTAACTACCAAACGCGCTTTTCTGATTGGCTGATACCAGATGACGTAGCATCCATTGCCGTAACAAAATAAAGATTTCTTGATGAACTGAGAAAATCGATAGTGTAATTTTTTTATTTTACATCGATACTAGTGGGGATCTGTGGGGGCATACGAAATGAAAATTTTCACGTTTTTTAACCAAGAGACTTACAGACTTAATACTTGAAATGAATCGTACCTACGATACGAGAAGAGAAATAGAGTTAAACTACCGAACACAATTAATGAGATTGAGCCGAGCACTCAAGAAAAAAAATGTCAATCACTACACCAGACATGACGAAACTATTCTCTTACATGATAATGATTGTCCACTTGTTGCGGTGCTGGTGGTCAAAGCTTATTTAGAAACACTTCATTGAGAAATCCTACGCCACCCACCGTTTTCTTCAGACATTGTACCAGTGCTTTAAATTATATGCAAATACTAAAATTTGTGTTGATTCGTGGATAACCTCAAACTATGAAGAGTTCTTTCGACGTGGCATCTCCGAGTGCTGCCAGAAAGATGGGAAGAAGTAGTGGCTAGAGATATACAATACTTTGGATAAAACGTAACATACGAATCTTTTACAATAAATTCTTAATTTTTTAAAGAAAACAGAGGAAACGTATTTGTATTCCTACACTGAAAAAAAAAAAAATTTGTTCCAAATAAATCAATTTATTTGTGGCTACTATTTGAATATTTCTTAATAGCATATAAATATATTTTGTACAACAAAATATAACAGTTAATTCAAATAATTTTATAATTTGACGGAAATATATAATTTTTTTTTGTGGTAAGTAATTGATATGTTTGTGGTAAAGATATTTAATTTGTGACATATAACCTAAAATTTGGCGATACTGTACATATATTTGAAGCCCTTATTTATTTGTAGCAATTGGATCATTTCTTTACCACAAATAAATAACTTATTTCCCGATGAAAAAAGATTTCGACCAATCATATATGATCATGCATAATTGTCTACATATGATCAGATCCAAAAATTGGCCAGGTCTAATCATACATCACTTGATCTGTTTATATATGAACAGATATGATTATGTATGAACTGATATAATCATATGATTATATATAACCATGCATGAACGAATATAGTCATTTTTAGAATCTCATTTAGAATATCTGTAAATTATTAATTAAGTACTTTAATTAGGATTTATTGTCTTTATCAATATAAATGTCTGTTAAAATTAAATAATAAAAAAAAATAATTATTATCCGTTGACTACTATTTTACTACGAGGTTACCCGTCCAATTGATGTCCCACGCCGATACTGCTTAACTTTGGTTATCGATGGATTGTAGTCTGATCCTCTAGCCTGTTCTACACTTATAATTAAGAAAAGTTTATGGCATGACTTAACTCAAATAATCAAATTGATACTTTATACTTTTAAATTGCTGCCGAAACCTTTGTACATTTTTTAAGTATTGGAGATTTAAGTTTGATTGATAGTTGACAGAATAAAATTTTAATAACTTTGATATTAAAAAATTGTCATATTATTTAATATATATATATATATATATATATTAGGGTGCTCCGTTTGAAACGAAGATTTTTTTTTTTCGTTCCCCATCAAAAATCGTGTTCTACATGTAAAAATAAAAATTCAGTGAAATTTTGAGCTCTTAATAACAATTTTAAGAACTGGAACAACGTCGTTGAAGTTTTCCCATGCTAAAAGCATGTAAATTTTGATTCTTTTCTTTTTATTGAATAAAACTCAGCCCCATATTCACGTATCTTATCGGTTCAAAGTTTCCTTGGAAGAGAATTGTATGCTCGTTGAAAAAGCCTGTATGTGCTTAGCAGTACCTTCAACTACAGCCCTCGTGGAAGCCTTGAATGTCTAATTTCCTACGAAATTAGTGGTTTTTTGTTGTTAACTTGTAAATGGTTGACTTTTGGGAAAAAAAGTACATGATATTTTTTGTAGGAAATTTAGTTTTCTTCAAAAAAGTTCTCATAAGTTAAATCTCTAAAATCAATATTTAAAAAGATATATGAACTTTAACTAAGTAAAATTCGAAATTTTAGCTATATATATATTATAGCGAAGCACCCTAATATATATAACATATATATATTAGGGTGCTTCGTTTCCGGCGAAAGTATTTTTTTCGATGCTCATCAAGCAAAATATTATTTTTTATGCTGAAAAAAAAATCCCTGCCAAGTTTGAGCTCTTAATTCCAATTTGAAGTATATTTCATTTGATTTCAAAGATTTCCCATTTAAAATACACGTAAATTAAATTACTTTTTTTAAACTTTCTAATACTCAGCTGCGTTTTATGATATCGATGCGGTTTTGATCGCAAATTGTAGGGCATTTAGTGTTCTTCAAAAGCGCCCGTAGATACTTAGCTGTAATTTCAGCTGTTTTACTAGTGTCCGTTGCGGAAGTTATTTTTCCTATGAAATTGACCTTTATTGGCTTGTAGAACGTAAACCAATGAAAGTACACTAAAAATGCGAATGGAAATTTTATAGGAAATTTTATTCCCTTCAAAAAAAGTCTTATGAGTCAAGTCGCTAAAGTCCATAGTTTCCGAGTTATAGTAATTTTAATCATTTGAAAAATAAAATATAAAAAAAAAACCATTAAAATTGATATTAGGGTGTGTCAAAAAAAAATGATTGTTTTTTTCTTTAGGTCTCAAAGTCTCGAAAGTTTCTTTGGGGCCTAAAAAAATCCTCCTAAAAAATCAGCTCAATATCTCGAAAATTGAGCTGGCGATTTAGAAATTCATGTTCCCATTTAAAATACACATAAAAAAATTATTTTTTAGTTTTTCGAGGAAAAATTTTTTTTCCGATTTTGACTCTCATACTCTCATAGGAAATCTAATTCCCTACAAAAATGACCCCGATAGTCATGCTCGTAACTATAATACAAAAAAAGTTACAAGCCTCCAAATTTCGAAAATAAATAATTTTTTTTTATGTATAATTATTGTTTTTACTTTATTGTTATTTAATGGGTGGTATATTTTGTTTTCTGAATTTAATTTGCAATCTTTTATAGAAAATCTATTTTGATTGATACAGGTAAAAAAAAAAAGTTAATCGTCACGGTTTTTAATTATTTTATACTTTGAAAGCTCAATAGTTCTCTTTTTCTTTCACTTTATGAGCGTGCTAAAATAATAATTTCTTGCGGAAAAATAGATTTTCTGTGAACGATTGCAAATTAAAATTAAAAAAAAAATACCACCAATTAACAAACGATAGCGTAAAAACAACAATAATAAGTAAAAAAAAATCTTTTTTTTTTCGAACTTTGGAGGCTTGTAACTTTTTTTGTATTATAGTTACGAGCATGCCTATTCGGGACATTTTTGTAGGGAATTAGATTTCCTATGAGAGTTTAAGAGTCAAAATCGGAAAAAAATTTTTTTGCATTGATTTTTCCTCGAACAACTGAAAAAGAATTTTTTTACGTGTATTTTAAATGGGAAAATGAATTTGTAAACCGCCAGCTCAATTTTCGAGATATTGAGCTGATTTTTTAGGGGGATTTTTTTTAGGTCCCAAAGAAACTTTTGAGACTATGAGACCTAAAGAAAAAAAAAATTATTTTTTTTTGACACACCCTAATATATATATATATATATATATATATATATATATATATATATATATATATATTTATTGGAACTATATACATAATTAAATATTTATAGGTTTCATATCAATAAAGTCTGATCAGATTTAATCATACATACACATATATAACTACATATAAGTTTATATCAGTCATGTCTGATCAGATCCAATCATATATAAACTTATGCACGACTATACATAAATTTATATTAGCCATGTCTGATCATCTCTAATCATGTATAGATCTATATATGATTATATATGGGGTTATAACAGCTAGGTATGAAGATATCTAATTATATATAGACTCATATATGATCAAACCTGATCATACATAGACTTATATATGGAGTTAAAACAGCCAGGTATGATCATATCTAATTATATTTAGACTTATATATAATCAGATCTGATCATATATAGACTTGTATATGATTATATATGGGGTCATAACAGCCAGGTATGATCAGATCTAACTATATATAGACATATATGAATAGATCTGATCATATATAGACTTATGTATGATTATATATGGGGTTATAACAGCCAGGTATGATCATGTCTAATTATACATAGACTCATATATAATCAGATCTAATTATATATAGACTTATGTACACTAATGCAAAAAATTAAAGGAGCAAAAAAATTTAATAAATTTTTTAGTGATTTTTGGAAGGCTGTAACTTGGTGAAAAATAATCGTATCGAGATTTTAAAAAAAGAATTTTACAGCTTAAAATCTCTAGTTTTGGTGCATTTTTTCCAAAATTTTTTAAAAGCTTCGGTTATTGCGCAAACATGAGAAATATCGCAAGAAAAAAAATTTCTAAATTTTTTTTTTTTTTTCCGAAGAGCCCACGGACCGCGAAAAAATTCTTTCAACTAAACGAATGCATAGTTCGTTTAGCAAATTTATTTAGCTTTAATTTGGTTTTTTCTTCAACCTCGTAGGACGATTTGTCGCAGAGATATCAGCCTTCAAACAGAAAATGATCCTTATGGCTTTGATCATCGATATTTCAGGTACCAATGATCGCACAGAAAGTTGAAGGGCGGCGGTGAAAACTTGAATAAATTCCCTATAAGACCCTGTCATCTTTTTTTGAAAAAAAAAAATTTTTTTTATTTTTAACATCCATCAGAAGTAAGTACAAAAAAATGACTTTTTTTGGTTTTATAGTAAATCAACCGCTACTCTGCAAATATCGATAAAAATAAAAGGCCATTCGGCAGCCGAAATGGAAGGTAGATTTTCCAATTAATCTATATAAAAAGTTTCATACATACATATCTTGTGATACATGTTAGTATATAGTCATGATATGAAATTAGGCTCGTTTTCTAAGAGTGAGAGTAAAAAAAGACAACGACTATTTTCGATAGAGAACTTCCGATAGTTGATTTGACATAACATTATATAGGTAATGTACTAAACTTACCTTCACGTAAACAAAGTATAGAAATTTTAATTCGTATGAGATCATAATTGTAATTACTATTACGATGGCAAGATCAGTTATAATTATAGGACGTACAGGTACGATTGAAACAGCATAAATAATAAAAAAAATACTTTTAAAATATAAAATAGCAGTGAAATTTACAGGCTATTTTCTTCACACTATAATACAACTGACAAAATTGTATTATAATGGGAAATGCATAAGTTATGTGAAATGAAAACCATATTTTCAACATTTTTTGATTCCATTCAAATTTTTAAGGCTATCAAATTATTGGAAGAAAGTGGATAAAATGTTTTTTTTTTTGAAAAATCGTGGGAATTTGAAATAGCCATATTTTCTAAACTAATCGAACGATTTAGCCCATCTTCGAACTTAACCGTAGTAATCGCCCATAGAATAAGTGTAAAAAATTTCATTAGGATCCGATAAGGATTCTAGGCGCGATCGTGTTCTCAAAACTTGGTTCTATTACATATATATATATATATATATATATATATATATATATATATATATATATATATATATATATATATATATATATATATATATATATATATACATACATATATAAATTTTTCAACGAATGGTATTTTCGAACTCTACTCAACTAATTATGGTAGGTTGTGACAAAATTCCTTGAAAAATCGACCATGAGGACAAATACAATACCTAGATTTTTAAAAAAATCTACCTAAAAATAATGTTGCCAGGGACTTTTTTAGCTTAATGTACCCCCAAGACTCCAAAATTCCAAAAAATGTCAAAAAAAAAAAATTTTTCCATTTTGATTATAATTACACAATTAAAGGAACAAAACTTGCTCCTTTAATTGTTTAGCTAAACTTTGATTGATGATTCCCAAAAACGGTTCGATAGATCAATTTAAAAATTTACAGGAGTCTTGGGGGTACATTTAGCTAAAAAAGTCCCTGGCAACATTTTTTTTTTTATCGATATTTGCAGAGTCGCGGTTGATTAACTAAAAAACCAAAAAGTCATTTTTTTGTACTTACTTCTGATGGATGTTAAAAATAAAAAAAATTTTTTTTTTCAAAGAATTTTTTTCAAGAAATTTTTTCGCGGTCCGTGGGCTCTTCGGAAAAAAAAAAATTACAAATTTTTTTTCTCGCGGTATTTCTCATGTTTGCGCAATAACCGAAGCTTTTAAAAAATTTTGAAAAAAATGCACCAAAACTAGAGATTTCAAGCTGTAAAATTCTTTTTTTAAAATCTCGATACGATCATTTTTCACCAAGTTACAGCCTTCCAAAAATCACTAAAAAATTTATAAAATTTTTCTGCTTCTTTAATTTTTTGCATTAGTGTATAATCAAATCTGATCATATATAGACTTATATATGGGCTTATGACAGCCAGGTATGATCAGATCTAATTATGTATGGGATCATATATAATTATATATGAATTAATATATAATCATGCATGATTATATATTAATTCATATATGAACATATATAATCATATATGATTAGACAAAATCTTTTTTCATCGGGTTCACGCAATTAAACTACTCAAATATATTATATATATCTTTCTCACAATTGAATATTTCTTTGGCCATATCCAAACATAAGATATCTTTGGCTCAAATAAATCTTTTTGTCAGTGTATTATATACCCCTCTACACTCATATTAACATATACATAAACACAAAAGCTTATGAAGTTAATTTTTGCTGTGTATTTTGTGTCAAAAATATAAGACGTGAGTTTTTACTCCAATTTCACTTAGCAGGGTTTATTTTATAAATAACATTTGAAGTATTCTTCTGTAGAAAAAGAATTCTACTTTGAAGGCATTAAATTAATAAAAATTATCTACTGTGCATTAACGCTGCATTCACTCTGGACTTATTCACCGTTCACTCCACAAATTGAAATTATATTACTACTCTACAGAAACATAATAATTACCAGTTAATTGTACATTATACCTTACAAAAGCTTCATTTTGCAATTTAAATAGATTGCACTCATATTTCATTGTTACTTAAATCCCTGTTCTTATTAAAAGGTCCTTCATCAACTAGTATGTCTCACCAAACTACGGCACCATGTTCAGATGCTTCTGAAATTTCCGGTAACAGTTAGCTTTATTATGAGACATAATTACTATTGTTAAGTTCTCTTCTCTGCTGTTTACATTGTATGTATGTTTATGTACAGTTTCTGCATCAAAGACTTTCCCATCACATAACACCACTCCTAAATTTCCGGACAAAAATATTTATCCAGCTGCACCATCAACATCCACTTCACAGTCATTAGAACCTGGTAATTTTCCACATTTTTTATTTTACACGCAGACGAAATAGTTGAATCAATAATATGCTTGAGACAATTTGTGCAGTAAATATTTTCAGAATCGATAACTTTTTACTAATTAATTTTGATATAATACGGCAATACTAATAATGTGTTGTAACTTTTGTCCGTTTAAAAAGTACTTGGGAAAAAAAAATGCTACATAGAAAAATTGAAAAATTCTAAAGCCGTGATTTCAAATAACAAAGTAGATAATTTCATGATTGAAAATGTTCATTCAGAATCTTGCATAGAAAGACAAAGACAAAATTATGCTAAACGCTAACAAATGAGCCCACCATAAATATTATAAGTTATTCAAAAAATTTTCATTCAAACGATTGAACAGAACAGTACGGTTAAATCAAAATAATAAATCCGAAACGTGAATAACTTTGACTCAAATATCCTAAACTTGAAAAAAAATCTGAAAATCGCAAATCAAAATATTTTTGATGATGTATTGATAAAGAAAACTTCGAAAAATCCGGAAGTGCACCCCTCAAACGCTCAAGTAATATTAGAAGTAACCTGTTTATTTTTCCACATAAAACGTAACTTGTTTGAGTTTGAAAAACTCATAAGAAACAATTAGATTCAAGAGTATTTTTGAGCTCAAAAATGTATTTATAATAATGTTTTCAATATCTTTGATAATCACCAATATTACCAATATCTTTTGAAATAATAAACCGATTTTGAAGTTCAAGGTGACATTCGACGCGCTGCAGCAAGACATGTCTTAACCACTAACGTGTCAAAACAATTTCATCAAGTAGCTCAACAATTAGAATTTTATTGGAAAAAAACACTTTTTGCAGTTTTCTCGACAACGATTTCTCTTAAACTAATCAACCGATTTTGATGGTCGAGTGGTACTTGACGCGGCTTTTAAAGATTTAGAGCTGATTAGATTTTGGAATTAATCCAACGATCACATTAAAAGTTATTAAAAAAAAACATTATTGAAAAAATTTTATTAGTGGAATGCCTCTAAATATACAAATTGTTGGAATTAATAACCCGCTTTAAACATTTCGGACATCATCTTGAAATTAGTCAGAATAGTTTTGTAGAACTTCAAAACGCCGAGATCTGTTAGTAATTCGATTTTTGAAAATCGGACCGACACCAATAACTTCCTTTTTTTTTTTAATTTTCCATTTTCCCATTGGGAAGTTAAAAAAATTTTCAAGGTATGGGATAATCGGTGAGTTGATGTGTGGGATAGTGTTTGGTTTGATGTGTAAGTCAATGTGTGGCTTGATGTGGAGGTCAATGTGTGGGTCAATGTTTGGAATAATGTTAAAGATAATGCGAAGTTGGATAGGTAGGTCAACGTGTGAGATAATCTGTGTGAAGAATGTTCATTTGGGATGCGAAAAATATTCTTGTGCAGAGTGTACGAGTTACGAACTCGTTTCATATACGGGACGGTGTGAGGGTGACTTGTAAAACCAAAAAATGCTTTGTGATTTTCTTTATGTTTCATCTACTAAAATTATTATTCAATTGACAAACTTTTTTTTTTCGAAGTTGAGGATGTCTGAGTCAAAGTTGTTCACGTTTTGGATTTATTATTTTGATTGAACTTTACTGTTTTCTTCAATCGTTTGAATTAAATTTTTTCGAACAAATTATAATTTTTATGGTGGGTTCGTTTGTTGGCGTTTAGCATAAATTTGTCTTTGTTTTTCTATGCGAGATTCTGAATGATAATTTTGAAAGTTAAATTAAATTTTTAAAAACTATAATCCTATTTTTTCATCTCGAATAGAAATTTAATACAATTTTATGGAATTATTTTTAATTTTATTGTATTTTCGTGAATATTCACTGATTTGCAGCACTTTTCCCTGATTCATTTTAAGAGAGTTTCATAAGCATGTACTATCATTTCACACCACGTTACAGCTTTTTAAAAATTACTAAAAAAAATTTGCCATTTTTTCTGCTCTATTAATTTTTTTTAAAACTTAATATATGGGTCATTCCAATAAATTAAATTTTTTTTGAGCGTGACTCACGCGGATATTGTTCAAATTTTGTGGAGTGATTCTCTACATCAGAACAACGATTCCGTGAAGAGTTCTTAATATTAAGTACTTTCGTAGTAATGAAATTTTTCAATTTAGACGATTTTTTTTTTTAACTTTTACATTAATTTTTTTTCCAAAGTAAAAACATTTATTATTAAAATTTAAGCATTACAACTTATTTGTAAAAAATTCTCAGCTTTTCGAAAAAAATATTTATTTTTCACTATCAGAAACGGAAGACCCTCATAGCTTTACTTCAAGTGAAAAAAGTGATTTTTCTGGCCTTGCGAAAATTTTTGCTTAGAGATTGATATTTTTTTCTAAAAACCAAGAATTTTTTACAAAAAATATGTTATTTTAGTGATGGGGTTATTTTTCGTTTGAACATAAATAAATTATAAAATAATAATAATTAATTATATGATTGTTTTTAAACGGTAAGATATATTTTCATAGAAATTTTCTAAGTTTCGACATTTTAATTTATCGCCATAAAATTCGCATAACATACTCTATTGTACATCTAGAAAGTGCTGCTGTTTTACTGTAAGTTATAATTTTTAAAGACCCGGTGTTTACTGATACGTCTATAGATTAATTCATAAAAACAAAATTTTACGTTTAAACAAAAAACAACCCCATCGCCAATATGATAGATTTTTTGTAAACACTTCTCAGCTTTTAGAGAAAAATATCAAATTTGAAGTGAAAATTGTTGTAAGGCCGAAAAATTAACTTTTTCCACTTTCATTACAGTTTTTTGAGAATCTTCCATTACTTAAAGTAAATAATAAATATTTTTATGGAAAAGCTAAGAATTTTATAAAAAAAAAAAAAAATGTAATGCTGGTATTTTTATAGAATATTTTTTTACAAGAGAAAAAAATTAATCAAAAAGTTAAAAAACAAAAATTTTCTAAATTCAAAAAATCATTACTACGAAAGTACTTAATATTAAGAGCTCTTAACTCTTCAGGAAATATTTATTCTGATGTAGAGAATCACTCCACATAATTTAAAAAAAATTCGCTGGGGTCACACTCCAAAAACAAATTTAATTGGTGGAATGACCCATATAATATCAAATTTCGATAATGATTCTAATTGGTGACGCAACCATCATACATGAGTACGTTTAACACTGATAAATTTATCATATTAACGTTTTGGTGCCCCTACCCAATCCATAGAAATGATAATTATTATTATAGCCAATAACTCTGTCGATATTCCTCTTCGAGGTACTAAGATGAGTAGAACGATATCTCGGCCTATGATAGCTGCCAACATCCTCATCAAATCTGGTAATTACAAAATATTATCAATATGACTATTGAAAAGTTATTACAAAGCTCTTTTTTTCTTAAACTTTCCGCTAAGAAAATGAAAGACTAAAAAAATTAGGGGAGTTACTGTTCATATATTAAACACCTAGAAAATAAAAATTTCACCTTAAATTGCACGATAGTTCAATTACAATCTATTGTTTCTTGATTTTATGAATTCATGATATTTTTCCTATATTAAATAAGACTTTTTCCTATGTTGGCGTAAGGATTTTTACTATATCAACATAGGAATAATTCCTATGTTAATATAGGAAACATTTCTATAATATCATAGGCATTGTTACTATGTTAATATATAAGATTCATATTTTCAGTTTATTTATTTCTATTCAAGAATAATATTATCATGCTACTTAATATTATCTTTGTATGCCTAATATCTTTGTCTCTATATATAGCTAGTGATTCGAAAAATTTTGGGGCAAAAAAAGCTCCTCCATCGCAATCAGCTGTCCGTAAAGTCACTTCAACTATCGTCTCTGCTCAGGCTGTAAAAACAGGTAATTCACGCACTATTTGCATCCTAAGAAAATAAAGATCATTTTGCCGATAGATTTTGTTTATTTTTTAAATCAAAAAAAAAAAATTTACAACATTTACTGAATTGAATATCATTATAGTCAGCATAAAATGAATATATTACAATGCTCTAAAAACGTATTTGAAAATCATAACATCTTTAAGATAAAGTAAATTTATTACCCCATATAAAACGTTTGTATCCAATCATATATGTTATTGGACATTTGCAAATATGCTTATGTAAATGCTTGTATGTCTGCTCAGATCCAGATATATAAAACAGATATAGAGATGAGTTGAGAATTTTGATCCAAGCAGATAGAGAACTAAATAAGGATTTATATCCAGGCGTAAATAGGTAAAAAATCTATAACTATGTCGGAATTGTTCATTGGAATGTCCTCTTGCCATTAGTGTACTTTTATCACCGTATGAGTATTAAATAAAGTTAGTGGAAATGATTTAAGCTGAGTGAATCGCGATTTTTAGGTAGATTTTTTAAAAAATCTAACTATTATAGTTGTCCTCATGGTCGATTTTTCAAAGAATTTCGTCATAAACTATCATAATTAGTTGAGTAGAGTTCAAAAATACAATTCATTAAAAAATTTATATATGTATTGAGACAATGTGAATTGTAATCTTCTCCCTCAGCCTTGCGGTTCCCATTTTTCCCCGTCTCGTTGCCGTCTGAAACCACCTAAAGCTAGTCATAGTGCCATGGTCACATGACTAGTTATCACCTCAACGCATGACCGTGAGGGGAAGTGGGGAGCGAACCCAAAAACTCAGCCCTAAGACCCTACGGTGATTGAACTTCACTTCGATCCTGGATCAATTAGCGATGAGACGTATAATTTAGTTTTACTGTCATATACTAGCAATTTATTTGCGACTTTGTTAATACGAATAACTATTTTGTAAATCGGGAAATTTACTTGCGTTATAGTTGTGTTACTGGCAATTCTCTTGCGATATACTTTACTGTCCAAGTTTACTGATTATTATAAACAAAGTTAGTTCAATTAAATATTACTGTACGTTACCGGCGATATATTCGCGATATAAAACTATACTGTGCCACGTATCTGTCTACATTACATCCAGCGCTTGCACTTTCTTGTAAGTAATTTTTATTATTATAATTGGCAATAAACAATCATTGCACTGTTAATCATTCACTGTATCTATTATCTGTTCATCCTATTTATTTCCTATGTTACTGGTAAGCTTATCGAATAGTCTGATAAAATAAATATTAATTCAGTTACAAATAGTAATTTGACCTTCAACAAGAATATCCTATAATTTTATAAGCCGTGAGGTAAGTTGATGAGTTTTAACATGCGTTGCCGAGCTTGAATAAGTGCGGGTCTTTGCTTTGCAAGAACCCCAGCCCACTACTCTGTCCAAGTAAAATAAAATTTGTTAGAGGCCAGCCTAAGCCAGGGTTCAACCCGCGAATTCTGGTGGCTGCTGGTAAAAATCGCGAAGACGAAAAGCGATTTGTCTCAGTATGTATACATGAATTTATATATATATATATATATATATATATATATATATATATATATATATATATATATATATATATATATATGTGTAATATAACCAATTTTATCAGGTATCAGGCGTTTTGAGCACCTGACAAAATATCTTCGGACAAAATATTGTCACGTAACCATTCAAATAAATTAATAATTAATTAGTAATAAGTAATAAAAATAGTATTTAAGTTTAAATTTGAATGGTTACGCGGGCATTTCGTTGCCACGCCGGTGAGACAGCGTTTGCTCGCGCATGCGCGCAGTGTGACTGAGAGTACGTGTGTGCAAAAATTTTAATTTTTAATTTTTAAATAATTACATTTATTATTTATTATATAAAAGGGGATATTTATGATTTGGCGTTATTCAGGGGACATAATGTGTGGTCACATTATGCCCCAACGATTGTTTTTATTTTATCTCGATTAAACTTCATGTCCAGGTATTCAGGAGATGAGAAATATTGACCGCAGAGGAGGGGAAAAATCAATATTTTCTCCTGCAATATCGACGCCGGTGACATGTGTTAAATAATTATTATTTAATTATATATATGTTTTACGGTTATTATTCTGGTATAAATAAATACTATTTAAATGTATTTAATTTATTATGTATCATTCAGGTGGGGTAAAAATGCTTTTTATAATTTATTTAATTAATTCAAAGGCCCGGGGCTAGGTAACAATGATAGTAATAATTAAGGGCGATTGTGGCGCCACGTGGGTGGCCAACAAGTGGCCGGCCCATTAAGTACTCAGAAAGGTACGGAAAGTGCACTTGAGCAGACGCTGTTTTTCTTTTTACGTTGTCAATACGTTTTGATTTATTAATTAATTTTGTCAATATTCGTGGTCACGCTAACAAAGTATAGTTATAAAAATTCACCGGGTGATTGAGTTCCGGAACAAGTTGCGGATTAATTTGGAAGATAATAGAGTAAGTACTCTTGTATTCCCCTTTAATGCATTGTTACCTGTAACCTCCCCGGGAATTGTTGGTATTCGCGACGCGAATAATTTGGTTGATTTTGTGTTTAGATACCCCTGAATGATACATTTTCATATATAAAAGGAATTGGGGATAATAAAATAATTGTATTTCGTTTAATTTATGATTTAACATTGGAAATTGCGCGTTTGCGGTAGTTCGATGTATCGATATATCGATAGCTACCTATATCTATACTTATAGCTATAGCTATACACCGGCTAAGAAAAAAAAATTCCTAAGCCGACGACGCAATAGTTCAGAGGAAAAATTCCTGAGCAAATAATAATAATTATAAAGTGGAATTATTATTATTATTTAATTAATTAATCCCGAATTATTATTTATATTTTTCTTTTTGCGTACCCCAGTGGACAAGTAATTTAAATTATACTTTTAATTATAAATAATTATTGAAAGAGGAATAATTATTTATTTCAAATAATTTATGTTATATTTTCTTTGGAAATTTATATTGAGAGTGAGAGTATGCCGTATCTTTCTCCCCCTATATAGTGTAAAGGGGTAACCCAAGGTTTGAGGTGGTGATAAGTTTTTATTTACATTAATTAATCTTGAAGGATTGTTCATTTTATTTAAGTGAATTATTGTGATATATTCATACTTTATTATTAATTTAAATATTGGATTTAAATTTAGAATTTTTTTGCATTGTATAGATTCGACTCCCAGGGGTTCATTAAAGATTATAATTTGTATTATCAGTGAAATATTGTATCAAAGATTTTTGATAATTTTATATAAATAATCGGATCCAACAATTCTCGGGGAAATAGTCTGTATTTATTTTCCTGGGTCTTTTTCCTGCTATATTTAATTTATTTCATTATTTTATATATTTTTAACTGTGCTATTTATTTTCTTTTCCTGATTATTTCTTTTTTTATTATTTCGTTCGATTTATCCGCCTTGTTACTGGCTATACTCGCTCGGATTTATCCTCGCAAATTTCCCCCTGATAAAATATTTTGTCCGTTTTGGAGAAACACCTTTATTTATTATTTGCAATTTAATTACCTTATTATTTATTTATTAATTTAAAAATTAATTGAAACGATATTTATCATTACTTTATTTTTCCGGACTTTTGAATTTATAATTTTTTTTGTTTTACACGTGGGTGACCGCATACGGTACTGGGATAATTCGCGTCTCCGTCGCGAAATTTAAAACAGTATTTGTTATAATATCCCCATGAAAAGAAAGCAAAAATAGTGGAAAAAGCCAAAAAAACTGACACAAAACTGGGGATATTTTGTCCAGAGATATTTTATCGGGGATATTTTGTCAGGTGCTCAAAACGCATGGAACCATTTTATCATCACGATTACGCCTACAATTCTAATCGTATCCTAATGAAATTTTCTACACTTATTCTATGTGTAATTACCACGGTTAAGTTCGAAGATGGGCTGAACCGGTCGATTAGTTTAGAAGTTATGGCTGTTTAATATTTTAACGATTTTTCGACAAAAACAGTTTTTAATCACTTTTGTTCCGTCGAAAACGGAAGTCTGGAAATAATTGTCAGCATAATAATATTTAAAATTTAAATATTTAAACCGGTCTCCATCTAGCGGTGCTAAAATTCATCTTGTCGCCAACTCGGGTCGCACCGCGAACGCGCGCGCTAAACATAGCATCGGTTTCTCAGTGCATCTTCGTTACACTCACGCCTTCCGTATATCTCTGTCGTTTGAGTGTCTGATTTTTTCCGTTCCGTCGAAACGACGACTCGGCGTCACCGCGTCTTTTCGTCAGTTGACCACAAGTCTTCATGCTATACACACTTGCTGTGAACATTCTATCCGCTAAATTGCCAAGCCAATATTAAAATTAACAATAATTGTTAATTAATTGATTATCAATTACGATTTCGTGCCATCGTGCCAAGATAAGTATTAATTAATACGGTTTCACAGTTTTTGCTAATTATTTTGTTGAGTTTCAATAATATTTCGGGAATTGAATAAAGACCGGGTGTTTTATTACGTCGTAGTAAAAACAAGCCGGGACTTGTTGCGCGTGGGTCTCACCCATTAAATCTCAATTACTTAGTCGTGCTACTATTAATTATTCAATAAGATTGAAGTTGATATTTAATATTAATATTCATATTAATATCAAATAATAATCACTTCGAATAATATTGAATAGTTAATAATTATTAACTTGTATTATATTCAGTCACTTCATTGATTTATTCGTGTGCATCTTAAATACTAATTACCTTGCAGTGATTAAACATAAATAATTATCATACATACGTGATAATCATGATACAAATAACTAAAATTTGATTTGTTCGCGCTTTAACTATTATCAACGCATCTGGCTGTTGTCATATAGATATCATATCCAACCTCATTCGTTCAATAGCCACGTGCTAACAATATTTATCAATCCAATTGATTAAGATTCAATTAACTACAGTTAAATAAAAACCTCTATTTGCAATAATAATAATCATAATAACAATTTAGCGTCATCATATTGTCTTTGGAATATCCCATTACAATTTTGACATTCCAATTCATATCGCCGATCTGATCAATCGGTAACATTGTCGCGACGCATATCAGTACATAAACATTAACGAAAACTGAAAGCTTTCACTCATTCGCTCGCCATTAGTACCAAGTACTATTTAACTGTCCCACAGTGGACTCTTTACCATCGCATTAGTACCAAGTACTATTTAACTGTCCCACAGTGGACTCTTTACCATCGCATTAGTACCAAGTACTATTTAACGGTCCCGCAGTGGACTCTTTACCATCGCATTAGTACCAAGTACTATTTAACTGTCCCGCAGTGGACTCTCTATCATCACAGTACACATTCATCCACAAACACACACACACACACACACACACACACACATCTCTACATTTCATTTTGTGTCAATTGTTCAACGAGTTGCCCTCATTATCATAAATCAATCTTCTTAATCTTTCTTATTATATTTCTTCAAAGGGTTTTATGCCGTAGTGCTTTCCCTAATTTTTTGGGTCAAAATATATTCTTCATTTTTGATATACCCAAACCATGACTTTCATTGAATAATACCTATTCATCCTATCCATCCTCATAATTATTTAATTTAAAAAACTAGATCATTAATTCAATTTCATTTGCAGGTAAATTTAGATTTAGAATATAAAATTAAAATAAAAATAAAGGGAACATTTTCCCACAAACAACTTTTAAAGTTTATATAACTTTAAAACTAAAACTTATTAATAAATTTGTAAGAATTATTTTGAAGCTTGTTTAGTAAGCTTCAATATTTGACCTTAAACTTTATGTTTTAACTTTTTCTTTCAATAATTTGATAGCCTTGAAATTTTTATTGAAATCGAAAAATATGGTTTTCATTTCACATAACTTAAGTATTTCTGATTATAATCCAATTTCGTCAGTTGTATTTTATTGGGAAGAAAATAGCCTGTAAATTTCACTGTTATTTTATATTTTAAAAGTATTTTTTTTATTATTTATGCTGTTTCAATCGTACCTGTACGTCCTATAATTATAACTGGTCTTGCCATCGTAATAGCGATTACAATTATGATCTCATACTAATTAAATTTTCTATACTTTGTTTACGTGAAGGTTAGTTTGGTACATTACCTATATAATGTTTCGTCAAATCAACTATCTGAAGTTCTCTATCGAAAATAGTCGTTGTCTTTTTTTACCCTCACTCTTAGAAAACGAGCCTAATTTCATATCATGACTATACAATAACATGGATCACAAGATATGTATGTATAAAACTTTTTATATGGATTAATTGGAAAATTTACCTTCTATTTCGGCTGCCAAATGGCCTTTTTTTATATGTGAACAGTAGAACATGACCACTTCGCTTCGCTTTCGAGGTGTACGATTCATAGAAATATACTAATGTTAGAATTTTTTTTTACAATTAATGCTTTTAATAACTATATTGTCCTACCTACTTGGATGCATTTAGATCTGTTTTGGAACACTCAGATCTGTCTGGATTTATTAATATCTGTTTGCATGCATAGAAAGAAAATTTCAGTAAGAATTACAATGTTAACATCACAATACTGGACTATAGTTTCGTGAACTTTAATTTCAGGATTTAGTATGTAAGTTACATTTTTTACTATATTTCATTTTATCGAAGTCATCATGTATCAAAAATTATTTAAAAAATCACAGGCGGATCCGAATTACAGTAAATCACGGCAAATTTGCCGCAATTTACAGCAATGTACGTTAATTTACAATGTTTGACAAAGAAGTACTGAAAAATACGGCAATTTACCGTAAGTTGCGGTATTTTCACCGGACGCAGCGTGTGCTTTTTTATTTTTTTTAGTTTTTCCAGTGCAGTACTTGACTGTAGGCTTAAATAACGCAGACTTGCCGAAATTTTATGGTAAATTACCGTTTTCTTACAGCGAATTTACGCTAAGACTACCGTACTTATGCCGGAGATGCCATCATTTTACCGTAAAATATATTTACCATAAAATACCATATTTTACCATAGAATACCGTATTTTTCCGTAAAATACCGCAACTCTTCCGAATACTGTTAATTACGGCAAATTACGATAAATACCTTAATTTGGATACGCCAGGGATTCAGTGTAAAAAAATTGCATTGTAAAAAGTATATTTATTATTATATTATTTCTTTTTATTTACTTTTGAATAAACAAATATCATAATCCTGCCTTTGTTATAATACGATGTCCCATACAGGAGCTGTCAGAGTTGAACAACGGGCCCCTACTTGGCCCAGCACTGGGGAACCTAGCTTTGGCACACCTATATTTGCCCAGGCTTGGGCCAAGACTGCGTAACCTAGCCTTGGCCGTTACAATGATTACCCGGGCTTGGGCCAAGACTGGGTAATCTAGCCTTGGCCATCCAATGGCAAGCCAGGCTTGGGCCAAGGTAGGATTACCCAAGTTTGGATATACCTATGGTTTATATAAGTAGATCATATAAATGTACCAGTTCAACGTTAGTAGGTTCGTCCAGTAGCTACCGTTCGGACCCAGTAATCAGAAGGATGGCAGTTCGCGACCAGAGTCCAGCAGAATTTCCACCGAGTTTTTTTCACATCATTTACCTCCTTTAGATAATTAAAACGTTAATGATCATGAATTATACGAGGTTAATAATAATACATTTTTTTTAATTAAATTTATTCGTTTCCTGGAAGCCTGGGTCAGGTCTGGCAACCAAGCATGGGCCAGGTCTGGTAACCAAGCATGAGCCAGGTCTGGCAACCAGACTTGGTCCGAGATTATCATTCCAGGCTTCTACCAAGGCTGGGCCAAGATTGGCTTACAAGCCTGGCCCAAGGTTCTACAAATTTGGGCCAAGCCTGGGCCCGTGGAACTTTCCTCTCTGGGGTACGTTATAGAAATTGCGATATTGCATAGTAATTTTCAAATAATAACTGTTTTTAATTTAAAAGGCTCTCGATTAACTCATAGCCCTTTGTTTATATACTTTATATTAATTTCAACACTCCCTAAACTTCCTAGTCTCTCTGGGCCCTTCTGTGTCAAGACGTTGGTTAACTCGCTATTGGAGCCTGCGGCTAGGGCAGCCAACCTCACCCTAGTCTAAAATCGTCTTGTTTCATTCCTTGTCACACAATATACTATTAAACACCAGCCTCTTAGTCAACAAAATTTTACATCTAATTCATTAATTATTAATTATTGATATATAGTTAGGGGAAGGGGGGGCAAAAGGGGGTACCCCAAAAATTTTATAAAAAAAAAAAATTTTTTTTTTTCGTCTAATTAGTATAAATCCGATACATTTGCGCACTTTTAGCCTTACCCTTCTTCAAGGGTACCCCGTTTTGCCCGCCAAAAATAAAAATCTTACTTTTTAACGGCAGCTAAAAATTTTGTCTATTTACCTCGAATATCATTAAAAACAAAAAGATTTAGCGTATTTTAGTCCTCGAAAACTTAGTATTTCCTTAGGTACCCCCTTTTGCCCCCCCCCTCCCCTATATAAAATTATCTATAAGTTATATGTAATTATAATTAATTCAACGCTTTAGACATGATCATGTCTAATCATTCCAAGCCTGATTATACATGAACAGGCATGGTCATGTCTGAACATTTTTTCCCGGGCAAATTCAAATATTTTGATTCGGGTAAATAATAAATACATCCAACAATTTCTAACAATTCTCGATTTTTTTATTTTTGTCTCGGAATACTACTATCCTACAACTATATATAATGAAAAATACTGATAATATGTTATATTTATATATACAGGTACCACATCAACCTACGTGCCTATTAAGCCGGTACCTCAAAAAATTAATGTTCGTCCAGTCACCTTACCTCCTCTATCCTCCAATCAGTCAGCGAAAATTGGTAATTTTTACGACTATTTATATGATGGAATGAAGGAAAGCATAATAAATTAACATTATCTTTGAAATGTGCTGGGATTTTAAAACATTAATCGAGTTCAACATTATTATTAGCCTAGATTCTTTTTTCTAATCATTTGCTAATGTTCTTTACAACGTTTGTAGATAACTTTTTCAATAGTAAATTTTTCCATCGTTGAATCACAGCTACAGCTATAAAAATTTTACTATTCATAACTCAGTTATTATATGTAAAATTAATATTATTATATAACTTACTATTATTCTCAACATCCCTGTTTCTACATATAGTGAATGCTTCAAACAATCTTTGTACGAACAATTTTTTGTTTGTGACAAACGCTTGTCTGTAAAGCTTCAGATAAAACTTCTACTCTGTCACAAAAAAATTATAATTTCCAAACGATTTACGATAAGCGACAAAAAAAATAATTTCGATAAATTTTATCAACTTTAAAAAGTAACAAGAATTTTAGAATATTTGCAAAACTAAATATTTTTGTATCAGAATAATTCTATCACATAATTAAACATTACAAAAACTACTGTTGTAACAAAAATATTTATATATACTGTAACATGAGGAAAATTCGACATCGACCCGTGGTTTTAAATTATTTGAAATAATAAATAATTATCCGGTGAGCGAATTCTAGTGACATCTAGAATCGAAAATTTCGACTTCGACCGAGCAAACGATCCAACGCATGGATTGTCACGAGAGATCCGGGATAGACGCCGTACTGAACGGCCACGTTTTTTTTATTTGAACAATTCGACCCGACCAAACGACCAATTTTCGATTGCGGCGTACGAACAATTTGAATTACGACTGAAGATCAATCCGAGTTTGATCAAGGAACAATAAATCGCGACAATTAATTTCGACCCATAATAACTGCTTCCGTGAACAAGTGAACAAGCCGAAGCATCGGCGCGAATCTGAACAAAGAGTACAACTGATTGGTTAATAAATAAGTGCAGTGCGTACGTAATAATAATTAATTAAATAAATAATTACGGGTAAAAATTATATGATCGTGCAATTTAACGTGTTACCGAAATAAAATATTATTTTATTTTTATTTTATTTCAATCGAGCAATTCTGAGAATTACGGATTATCCGTGTCTCATTCGTACCGCAGTCGAGTCTTACGTTAACAATACTTTGACGTCATTCGTCAAGTATTTTGTGTGAAAAAAAAATAAGTTTATTTTATTTCGACAACCGAACTGACGTTGTGTTTGATCAAATATTATTCTACGAGCAATTTTAATTTCGTTTATATCGAGTCAAGCCGACAACGGCATTTATATTTTGTTGTAACCGATTATTTTTGTGATACCGATCAATTACTTTCTATTTAATATACGACTAATTATTTTGTGTTAATTCTGATTAATTATTTATCGTAATCTTAAGTGCCTGACCTTTCCTCGATCCGCCACCCTGAGCCGAGTTATATTTTGATAATTGTTTTTTTGGTGATTATAAAATCACCTGGCGCCCAACTTAAGTATTTTTGAACAAGGTAGCCAAAAACAGTAAGTGTATTCGGACTTCACTCCGGTAGATCCCCGCTGGTGAAAAACCCGTTTCAATACACAGAAAGAAATTTCTTTTAAAAATTACCGTTAAATTCACTGTAATCGTGAGACGAATGGCACGACCTAGTCATATGTCCGTAAGTGAGACAATGTTCAACTTATTTTCAACAAATTTTACCGTAGTCTACTGTAAATTTTATTTGGTTTTCGGTAAATTTTAGGAAGTCTGCCACAAAATAAATAAATTTTTTCGTAATTTTTATTTCAAAAATGGTAATAAATCAAAGCACCGCATTCTGTCCCATAATTACAGTGAATTTAACGGTAGTTTTTAAAGAAAATTTTTTTCCATGTATATATATATATATATTAGGGTGGGTTGAAAAAAAACTTTTTTTTTTGTATTCCTTAGCATGGGAGTAAAATTTGTATCTTATAAAAAAAAAAAAAAATTTTTAAGAAAAAAAAATTTTTTACCCAACATTTTGAGGTGGCCCACTCATTTTTAAAATAAATAATTGATCAAACGGGGTAGTCCCAACGAAAAAAATTACATGGTGTTCTAGAATCTGTACGGTGTCCCCTTGAAAGCTAATTGAAAGTCAGAAGTTGAAAAAATTTTTTTCCTATTATTTTTGTAATTTAAGTAAAAAATTCAAAAATGAAAAGCATTTTCTTTTGAATTAAAATGAAAGTGAAGTTAAAAAAATTACATTTGACAATTATTAGATGTTTTCCATGATTTTGGACAAAAAAAGATTTTTTTTCGTTGGAACTACCTCGTTTAATCAATTATTTATTTAAAAAACAAGTGGGCCACCTCAAAATGTTGAGTAAAAAAATTTTTTTTTTCTTGAAAATTTTTTTTTTTTTATAAGGTACAAATTCTACCCCCATGCTAAGAAAAACAAAAAAAAAGTTTTTTTTCAACTCACCCTAATATATATATATATATATATTAGGATGTGTCATTTCGGAGCAACATTTTTTTCTTTTAAAGAGTTAACAATACTTAAAGCTAAAAAAAACATTTTTCTCGTGTTACTTAAATGAGAAAATTGAATTTTACAATGAGCTAGTTCTGTAATCGACATAGAATTTTTTTTCTTGCGCGAAATTTTTTTTTTTGTGTTGAACTATGATTTTTTCCACATGCACTTAAAAAAAAAATGTTGCTCCGAAATTACGCACCCTAATATATATTAGGGGGATCTAAGAAATAACAAATTTTTTTTTTCTCGGAAACAGGTTTAAAAGTTTCATTTAGATAAAAAAAGATGCCTGTGAAAATTAGAGCTCTTGATATTAACATTAAGAAGTTCCTCATCGCACTTTTCTATTGTCCATAAGAATAACATGGAAAAAATTTTTTTTACGTGTTCTGATTTTTATAAATAGCTAACGATGCGTCATAGGAATAATTGGCAGGAATATTTTTGTAGGGAATTGAATGCTCTACAAAAAAAGATTCTTGTCATTTTTTGAGGAATCTATTTGTTCAAAAGTTATTTGAGGTTGGTCGAATTCACATTAAATTTTGAGATTTTCTTACTTTTCCGGCGGAACTATCAGAGCTATTACAAAATATCATTTGGCCTTTTTTGTAGACAATTTTATTCCCTAGAAGTTATTTCTAACAAATTTTTTTCGAATTCCACATTGTTTTCTAATTATTTTTATTTTAATGTAAAGCTCTGAAATCGATCAGAAGACCATTTTTTTTATGAGCACGACATTTAAATAAAAATAATTAGAAAACAATGTGGAATTCGAAAAAACTTTATTTGAAATAGCATCTAGGAAATAAAATTGTCTACAAAAAAGGTCCAATGATATTTTGTAATAGGTCTGATAGTTTCGCCGGAAAAGTAAGAAAATCTCAAAATTTAATATGAATTCGACTTCAACCTCAAATAACTTTTGAACAAATAGATTCCTCAAAAAATGATAAGAATCTTTTTTTGTAGAGCATTCAATTCCCTACCAAAATATCCCTGCCAATTATCCCTATGACGCATCGTTAGCTACTTATAAGAATCAGAACACGTAAAAAAACTTTTTTCCATGTTATTCTTATGGAAAATAGAAAAGTGCGATGAGGAACCTCTTAATGTTAATATTAAGAGCTCTAATTTTCACAGGCGTCTTTTTTTATCTAAATGAAACTTGTAAACCTGTTTCCGAGAAAAAAAAAATTTGTTATTTTTTGGATCACCCTCATATTTATATGTGTGTTTGTGTGTAAATAGATATCACATCAAGCTGTTCTCCTATTAAACTGATAACTCTTTCCCAAACTACCGCCCGTACAGTTACCTTACCTGTATCATACAGTCAGTCATCGAAAACAGGTAATTTTTGCTGCTATTTATATAATCCCGTTTGAAAAAACAATATATGGTTAAAATATATAAAATCATATATGTTTGCAACAAAAAAATATACGATACATTATATTGTATATTATAAAAAATCATATAGAGATCTTAGCCGATTTCCTATTAAATTATATACAGTAGTAAATATGTGTATTCCATATATGTAGCCTATATGTTTTTTATGTTAAGCTATATATACATTCACATTTACCGTATAATGTACTGTATTGATATATTTCCTTCCATGTATTCAAAAAATATAAAATTCTTATATGAAATGAAATACAATTTATATTATATATGGCACCATATATTTTCTTCGTTATATTAAAGCATACATTTTATTCAGTGTATGCGTATATGGGTATATTTATATTCGCATCAAATTAACTAATTTTAAAAATTTTAAGTGCAATTTAAAGAGTATATTATAATTTAGATCTAATTGAATTGGAGTTGGTCATACGAATAGGAATTTTTTTTTCCGTACACAATATAAATATATGTTTTTACATATGATCAAAATGTATTTTTTGTGTCAGACACTCGAAATGTACGACATTTAGCGCCTATAGTCGGCAGCTAAAAATATTAGATAAGATACAGCAGGTAAAAAAGATACCTAATCATTCTAGTAGTGACGTCATCAACGGATCAAAGAATATTTTTTAGTTACATGTGCGATAGCAAACGACCAAAAAATATCGAAGTAACTCAGTGAGTCATCTCGTGACAAAATTTATCATCATATTAACTCATACACTTACCGACTTCTCCCTCATTTTCAATAAATAATCAAAACAATCTTACCAAATTAACGAAATATAAATTCCTAAATTACACATGCGCACAAAGTATAAACCTTCAGCTTCTTAAAACAAATGATTAAATAAAAACATAACCGTATCATTTTTAATACAATAATTAATTAAATTAATTAAATAATAATTTATTAAATTATTTAACTAATAATTTATTAAATTAATTAAATATTAATTTAATATAATAATTAATTAAAATCTGATGACAAGATTAAAAATGGAATTTAATGATGTGAGTGATGATGCAAATGACAATATAAGTGACGATGTTAATGAAGATCTGAGCAACGAAGAAAATGAACCAATGACACCACCAGAAATAGTTCAAGCTGCTCATATCGCATCATTAGACCTTCTTCCTGATAAATCGAAGGCTCTGTACCAAAAAACATACAGACAATTCATCGATTGGCAACAGCAAAAAAAAACAACTTCTTTCTCAGAAAGAATACTACTTGTGTATTTTAATGAAATATCGAAAACTAAAAAACCTTCTACAATGTGGTCTACGTATTCAATGCTTAAAAGTACCCTGAAAATTAACAACAACATTAACATTGAAACATATAACAAATTACGTACGTTTCTGAAAAAACTTGGAACTAATTTTAGAAATAAAAAATCTAAGATTTTATCCTCAGAAGATATAACTAAATTCATAAAAACTGCTGCAGATGACATATACTTAGTTGATAAAGTAACTATTATTTTTCCATAATCATAAATACCTAAAACTCATTAACATTCTTTCATAATCCTAGTTGAAATCCATATTTTTACCTTCTTACTATTTATAGGTTATTTTAATATTCGGTATCTGTGGAGCTTGTCGAAGGGCCGAAATTTGTTCATTAACCACTGAAAATATCCAAGACAAAACATCTTTTTTGTTGGTGGAGATTTTTGCTACAAAAACATCGACTATGAGACAATTTATTATTGATGGAGACTTTTATAAAATTGTTAAGAAATACATGGATCTTCGACCTCAACTATCAATTTCGAAACGTTTTTTTTTAAACTTTCAAAAAGGCAAATGTACCAATCAACCAATCGGCCTAAACAAAATAGGTGGTGTCCCAAAAAAAATTGCTAGTTACTTGAAATTACCGAACGCATCTCTATATACAGGCCATTGTTTTCGCCGAACGTCGGCAACGTTACTTGTTGATGGTGGTGGTGATGTTACTAGCCTTAAACGCCTCGGGTCTTGGAAATCTACAACCGTCGCTGAAAGCTACATAGATCATTCTTTAACTAATAAACATAATGCCTTTGATCAAATAACCAAATCTATAGTTCTGACATCTTCACAAGAAATTTCAACCAAATCACAACAAAATAATAACAACACGACAACAGTTAACTACAATGAATTGAACCCCAGTACATCTAGGACAGTGCAACAGCTAAATACCACAAATCCCTCGTCTTCTATGAATCTTACATTGAATAATTGTACTAATATTACTATCAACTATAATACATACACAAAAAACTTATAAAAAATAAAAATATTTATACTAAAAGTTAAGAATATCAATAATAATAATAATAATAATAAAAATGTGATTTATTGTGATTTTGTCTAATATAATTTATATTTTTGTTATATATATATATTTATATTATATATATTATATATATATTATATATATTATATATATATATATATATATATATATATATATATATATATATATATATATATATATATATATATATATATATATATATATATATATATATATATATATATATATATATATATATATATATATATATATATATATATATATATATATATACATATAATAAAAAAAACTATAATTTAATTTCTATTTTTCTTTTAATCCTCATTTAAATAACCGCGGGTTATAACCTGCCATCTATAGGCACTAAATGTAGTACATTTCGAATATCTGTCACAAAAACTAATGTATCTATCTAGTACAATCGAGTCTAAGACGCTCGTGTGTTGGTACCCTCGCGTCTTAAACACGATCGCACTCGATAGATAAACGACTATTTTGTATATGATTGACACATATACAGGGTGATTCAGAATTACCTTCATAGCGGGAAAATTTTTTGAATCGAGGAGACGATTCTGAGCATAAAGTTCTTTAGCCATTTTTCAAAATTCTCAATAGTTTTTGAGTTATTTAAAATCTAAATTGACCAATCGAAGACATGCTTTGAGATTTAAAAAAAAATAAAAAGAATAATAAATAAGTTGGGCAACGACGCAACAGTAAACTTCAAGTTACACACTATTTATTTAATTTAAAAAAGTTCGATTTGTCACAGAAGAGAAACAAAACACACAATTACAACATAGAATATATTCGTATATTTTGTTTTATCTTTTCTCTTTTTATAGAAAGAATTATTAATGGAAAATAATGCTTTCATTAAAAGCTTTGCTGGTGATCTTGCTGATGGTCATGCTGGTGGTCTTGCTGGTGGTCTCGCTGGTGATCATGCTGATGGTCTTGCTGAAGGTCTTGCTGGTGATCTTTCTAGTGGTCTTGCTGTTGATCTTTCTTGTGGTCCTGCTGGTGATCTTTCTGGTGGTCCTGCTGGTGGTCTTGCTGACCATTCGGCTGATCACCAGCAGAACCACCAGAAAGATTACCAGCAAGACCTGCAGCAAGACCACCAGAAAGACCTTCAGCAAGACCTTCAGCAAGACCACCAGCAAGACCCCCAGCAAGACCATCAGCATGATCACCAGCGAGACCACCAGCAAGACCATCAGCCAGATGGTCAGCAAGATCACCAGCAAAATTCTAAGAAAGATCACCAGCAAGACCATTAGCGAGATAGTCAGATAGCTAATCGCCGAGAAAGATCACTTGGAAGATGTTTAACAAGACAATCCTCGAGATCTTTACCAATATGTTTAGTATAACGTACAATGAACGCTTAGCAAAGTCTTGAGCGAGACAGAGCAAGCGAAATAAAAAATTTTAAAATAATGCTTATATCTATATTAGGGTGGTCCTTATTTTAGGCATATTCGAATTTTTATGCTCCCAGAGGCTTATGTGGTTCGAAATAAATAAAAAAAAATATCCTCAAAGTTTCAGGTCTCTATCTCAATTTTAACCCGTGCCGCACAGCGATGTAAGTTTCCCATTAAAATAACGCGGGGTTTTTGGCATTGAACAATTAATTTTTTATTCCGGCTAAAGTAATTGTTCGAAAATTTAAAACTCTGTAGACTTTATCCTTATATTACCAGCTGCTCCTCAGAATTTTTACAGATTTTCAGCTACTGTAAATTTGGGGGTACAGCATGATGAAAAAAAATAAAAAAATTATTTTTTTTATTTTTAGCTAAAATTTTTTCAAATAACATGTGAAATCACTCTGCATCCTTATCAGAAGTTCTTGCTTTTTTTCATTCTCTCACCTAAGTGGGTGAACGGTATATCTTTGTTGCACTAATACAGTAATCAGGAACTTTGCATTAGTGTGCAGTAAAGTGTTCCTTAAAAGGATTTTTTTAATTTATTACGAGCACTTCACAAACAGCTTCAATTACAACAGAAAAAAATTCCCTTAAAAAGTTTGAGCTCTTAATTCCAACGGGACCACGTGCCGCAAATTTTTTTTTGTGATTTTTCAAGTTTATTATATTTATTTATAGAAGAGATCTATTTTATTAATAATTTATTATAGTTAGAAAATTATAAATAAATAATTATTTCGATATTATAATACACAAAACTATCAACTTTTTGTTTATTATTTAAAGATCAAAACAAATAATAATCTTAAAGGTGAGCAGCTTATTTAAGCAAATATGAAAAGAAATTTAATTTATCGATAATATTTATTGAATGTTAAACTAAGGCATAATATGATTAGTGGCATAGATATACCGATCTCAGATATCAATTGAATGCATTATGTGTTTATGAAAAAGACACAAAGTCAAATAACATAAAAAATAAAATTTCTTGAAAAAATCACAACAAAAATTTTGCGGTAACTCTTCCCGTTAGAATTAAGAGCTTAAACTTCAAGGGAATTTTTTCTGTTGTAATTGAAACTATTTTGAGAGGTAATCGTAATAAATTCGAAAAATCCTTTTAAGATACACTCTACTGCTCATCAACGCACTATTGTCTTATTTAGCGAAATGCGTTTTAATTTTTTTAAAATATTCGTTTGGTCATAAGAAAAACTCGTCCAAAGCTCCTGATTACTGTATTAGTGCAACACAGATATGCCGTTCACCCACTTGGGTGCGAGAATAAAAAAAAGTAAGAACTTCTACATTTTTTTTTATTTATTTCGAACCACATAAGCCTCTGGGAGCATAAAAATTCGAAAATGTCCAAAATAAGGACCACCCTAATCTTTATATTTGTCTTTTTGAAATTGCTTTTATTCTGGTAAAACATAATTCAATTAGTTTTCAAATTTCTTTTTTTAATCTGGGTTGCTCACCATATAATTAAAAATCTGCAATTTTTTTTGTCGGATTTCCAAAAGCTTTATTTTTAATAAAATCATTATTTTCCATTAATAATTCTTTCTATAAAAAGAGAAAAGATAAAACAAAATATACGAATATATTCTATGTTGTAATTGTGTGTTTTGTTTCTCTTCTATGACAAATCGAACTTTTTTAAATTAAATAAATAGTGTGTAACTTGAAGTTTACTGTTGCGTCGTTGCCCAACTTATTTATTATTCTTTTTATTTTTTTTTAAATCTTAAAGCATGTCTTTGATTGGTCAATTTAGATTTTAAATATCTCAAACACTATTGAGAATTTTGAAAAATGGCTAAGGAACTTTATGCTCAGAATCGTCTCCTCTATTCAAATTCTCCCGCTGTGAAGGTAATTCTGAATCACCCTGTATATTATACATGCTAAACATATACGAACTCGTATATGATGAATATTATATTTTTTAATATAAAAAAAAATATATCAAACAATATAGTTAAATTGGCCACATATGTTTTCTGATATTTATCATATATTTTTATATATATTTTGACCATATATGTTATTTTCATACGGGATGAAATGAACGAAGAAGCATATTGCCAGTGAATTGTTAATTCTAAAATCTATATGAATTGATCTATGTTATTAACATAAATTTCATTTTCTGCCCTGCTTAAAAAATCCGATAGATTCTTATAGCTGTATGCAAAGGCCCTATACTTAACTGTAGCCTTTCTCATAGGACTCATTCATTGTCATAAAATCTTTATGTGAATTTATGAGAATCTATTGGATTCTATGAGATTTTCTAAACAGGATGACTATCTGCTTAGGTTGCCTAAAAACTGACAGTCTTCATAATACTTTATATAATCGACTGCCTGCAAATGTCCCAAAACGGTTAATGTCCCGAATAGAAAAAAAAAGAAGCGCAATCGATTAATAAAAATAAAAAATAAAAATAATAAAGTTATCTAATTAATATGCAGATGGCGAGTAGAAGATAAAAATATTAAAAATTTATAACCGAAGCCAATTACAATCAGTCGGAACACTGCGTGGGTGTACTGATAATGCCATTTTATCTAAAATATAAGATGGCGAGCGGTGATAAAAAAAATAATTCTCAAATTGTCGGGGTTCAGATAGTTAACCGCGGTTTGTTTTTTAATGCTCGACCTCCTAAGGGCCTTACCAATTCGTACTTTGACATTCTTCAGGAACTTTCGAGTTTCCCTAATTATAATGGTCTCGTAGCTACAAATCCAGTTAATGCCGCCGGAAAAAACACGTGACATCCTGGATGTCTAACAGGCTGATCCCCGGATATTCTCCAGGAAATTTTTATAATTATCAAATACTTATCTCGTAAAAAAGTGCACCAAATTGTAGCCGACGAAGGATTTCAAACTTCGTACACTTGGGAGCAATACAGTTTTTTTTTTTCTTACTTATTAACGGATTTCGGTTTATTTCACACTTTTAATCCACCGAGGTAATGATTTTGGAGCTCTGCGAATAAAAATACCATCCTACAGTCTTAAAGGTTTTCCAGGCCGATTACCTGATATTCTCCAGGGAATTTTTATAATTACACAGAAAAAAAAACTATCTTGGCTGAATATAAATTTTCTTGAGTCAAGAAAATTTTTGAGTCAAAGAAGGAAGGCCAGAATTTTCTTCGATCAAGTATTAAATTTACTTGAATTTTAAATCTTACGTCAATAAATTATTTCTTAATTCAAAAACTCTTTTACGATTGAATTAAAATACTTATTTATTAATTCAAGATACTTGACTTTCTTAATTAAAGAAAAATTTTTTTTATCCAAGATTTGCTATTTACTTGTATTAAAAGTGAACTTGTTTATTCGAAGTTAATTCAGGTATTAAGGTAAATCATTTTTTTTTTAAACCAAGAACCTTAATTTACTTCATTCGATAACAACATCTTTTGATTGAAGGACATAAATTCGTTGTACTAACAAAATTCTGTTCTCTTGTTGGTAATATAGTTTCTCCGGGCAAGCTGCATAACCGACTCGAACGAAGAGTAAATTTTCTTGGCTGAAGAAAATTATACCCTTGGTTTAAGACTGCTTTTTCATACAGTCTAGTTATCAAATTAACAACAATTTATTGTTTTAAAATAAGAAAATCGTATCATAGTATGAGGTTGTTAGCAGAAATTTTTTTGAATCCAAAAATTCTTTAAATTAAAAATGAACGTGAATCAAATCGATTTAGGTATGATATATATATATATATATATATATATATATATATATATATATATATATATATATTTTTAATTGATCCCTGAATGATTAGATACGGTTGCACAGTTTCTTTTCTTTTGATGGCACTTTCCCGACGTTCCTGCATTGTTGAATCAATTGCACTGGCATCCTAAAATTATTGGTATTACATAAGATTAAATAAGAAATCGATTCGCCATTTTTGACAGTTGTAACACATGATATTTAATAAGTACTTACTTTGGCAAAGATAAATATACTATTAATAGAATCTTGAATGGAATATTTATCATGTCTATTTTTCCGTCCTGTAGGCGCTACCAAATGAGCTATTAGTGATAATTGGATTATTACTTTATTGAAATATTAAAAATATCATTAAGTTATTCTTTAATTTCAATTATGACTACTTCAACTATCACTATATTTCTTAAAATAAAATTTTAATTTCTAGAAAGATCCAATTTCGATTTACTTACAATTTCCATACTCTTCATTATTGCTTGGATTATCTAAGTTCGCTTTCAAAGCTTTAATTTCTTTGTCCTCATATCTGAAATATCTCAAAATCTTGAGTTTTTCGAAAAAATTATCCCAATGGTCGAAGAAATTTTGTCCTTTTTCTGGGTACATGACTTCGAAATCTATTGAAATCTTTAACAACATGAAATTATAAAATTTTATTAAAGAATTATTATGTTTGCGTGTTTAGCTCAGCAAAATAATAATTGTTTTGAGTAATATTTTAAAAAATAGTTATATACTACTAAGCTGACACTCCGAGAGTCGTGAAAAATGGTCCAATTCTGTAAAAATTCCTCGACTGTAGAATATGTTGAATTTCTACGGATTTCGAAGGTATTCTTCCACTTGTTGACAACTTCTTTCCACGGCGTACGATGACGATTTAACCATACCAAGTCCTCACGATGTACATCTATAAAGAAATTCGAATAACAAAATTTCCGTCGAAGTCTATAGAGTTTGCAAATTTTCCTATTTGTATCACAACTAAATAAAATAGTTTACTTTTTAACTCCTCTAGCATGTTATTTGTCTGAGCTACTTCATCAGAATCTGGGTGCTTTCTTTTTTTACAGTAATTGGGTAACCACAAGATATTTTTGATCCGATTTGGTAGTTTTCCTCTAGCAGGAATTGATTTGCCTGTCACTGATGAACTGTAAGAGACAGGTGGTGTGTAAAAGACACCAGTACATATGTGAGGAAATGAATCTTTGATTTTTTTATTCAATACAGCATAATGATGACGCTTCAGACGACTGCAAATATTAAAATATGTTATTTAAAAAATAATATTAAAAAGGTGGATCGTTGTTCAATAAAGATATAGCGTGAAAATTATACTAAATTTTGTCTGGAGCCATCAGAGTAAGTATTTTTATTGATGGATTTACACTTACTTCTTTTGTTTTATCCACGGATACAATTGTCGCACTATTATATCACATAAGTCATTTTGAGACCTACTAGATAATGTGTTATTATTCTGGTAGTCCGCTTTCACTGCAACTCCTTCAGGAGCGTTTTCGAGTAACTCATTGAGATCAAAATCGGGAAAAGGATTTGTAATAGTTGATGTATCAGTTGCCATCGGATCATCGTCAATATCGTTGTTATTATTATTGTCATAGTTAATATTACCAGCACCATCAATGCCACTTTCAAAACTCGAATCGATGATAGGTCTGGAACCACTAGCCTGATTTCATCAAATTAAATTAATTTTGACAAATTATTGATCATAAAAAAAATAAAATAAACGAAAAAAATATTTACATTTTCACAGAATTCACGAATTTTTTCACGAATTGATATCCTCTTCGCCAAGTGTGGACACACTTCTTTTAAATCATTATTTGTTAAAGATTTTAGATGCTCGACAGTGATCCCATTATCTGGAATGGTAAAGGAAAATGGATAATTTATTACGATCCTGAAATTAGCAGACAATTAAAATTTTTTGGATTTCTTTTAGGACAATTAAATTTGAAGAAAAAAAAAACTAAAAATATCCACATGTAAAAAATTTAAAAAACTACAAGTGCCATTTTTTGAAATATTTTTTTTTTACAATTTATTGTTTTTTAAGAAATCCAAAAATTGTTAGACGTCGGCTGACTTCAGTATCATAATTTATTTCAGTTTTTTTTAATAGTAGTAGTGTGATATAACGAAAATAAAAAAAAAAAATAATAATAATAATAATAATATTTTTTGTTATTATGTTACGTCCGGATTGACATGACATGTACTTCAGTCCCTTATTTTGAGTCAAGACACTGAAGTCCTTTACTCGGGTAACGGGGACCACGTTATTTGGTGCCGAGCATGAATAGGGATAGGAAGGGTGTGTACGTTCTTGAAATTAGCAATGAAAATGTCAGGACTTACAGATGCGGTTTGTTTATTGAAGACAATTACTCAGAATGTACATATATCGATGATGATCACGATGATCTGGGGTGGCTGGACAGTGCACTTGGACTCTTCTCGATTTGTAGGTGTGGCTGCTTGGCGGCGATTTGTGCGAAGGTGGATACGTGGTTGACGATCTTCTTGGTTGGTTCTGTTGTCACTGAATTTAATACTTTCGCGATATTTGAACTTTAAGGGGAGATTGTATGAAAATAGACCTCCGAGTGAATCCGAAATCGAATGAATTCAATTCTTTCAGGGAAAAATACGATTACTGTAAGCAATTTACGACGTTACGAAAACCAAGAGTTAATTTAAAATAAACAGGAACTAGGTGGGAAAAGAAAAAGGGTGAAAAATAAGATGAAAAATAACCGGTGGATAAATTCCGAATAATCAGTATAATAATGTAATATAAACTGTACGATTTAAAAAGTTTAGTAATTCTTGAATTTACAACGTAAAGTCAACCGTAACGTTAAAAGGTTTAATAATTCTTCAATTCTTAAAAGAAATTACAACAAAGGAAAATTGAGAGTAAATACGGATGTACTTGTTACGACAAAAAAATATTACAAGTGGGCTCTGTGGTCCCGTGTGGGCCTCTTTATATACGCTAGAGATTAGGCGTTTACCGGCCAGAAAGGGGGGTACATGGCCTAGAACTTCTAAGGCTTCTCTAGTCATAATGATAATAATAAAAACCAAAATGGAAGGTCTTATCTTTTCGGGGAAATCTCCGAGCATTATAATGGCTACCGGCGAGTGTAGACCGGTCCCCTTCTTAACAATGCTTAGATTCCTTGGAGTGGGGGAAGCGTTAGAGAGAAGTGGTTACAAGGTCTTCTGTTTTGGAAGGTGGGCTACCGCCGTGATAAGAGAGGAAGTGGGGAGGAGGGACTAGAACTCTTCTATAGTAGAGGCGCTTGGTAACTAGGAGAAATGCGTGGATTAGGTGCGCAGGTTATTGAAATAAAGGAGGTAGCTGGGTCTTAATATTTTTTGGAGTAGGGATGGCTTAGCAACAAGGGGAATACATGGATCAGGTGCGCAGCTCATAGAAACGAAAGAGCTAACCTGGTGATCGCTTAGTAACAGAGAGGGGAATTCGAACAGCTTATTCGCCAGGAGAGGAGAAGTATGAATTTCTAGTGAGTGGGGATTTGCTTGGGAACAACGGAGAATGCATAGATCAGGTAAAAATATTATTTGGTGCGATGAAGGAGTAACTAGGTCGGTGGTACGAAGGGGCCAAATTTGTATTAGGAAACTAAGAGTTGTAGTTACAGATCGGTGGGTTTTGCAGTTATAAAAGACTTTAAAAATTGTAACTCGGGCTATCATAAAATTCGGCGCCGGCATGGCTGCCTCTTTGTTGAGTAACTCGGCTGATAAGAGATACCGATGCGGTATCGTGTTTAACATAGATCTCAGCTATGACTTTATAATATTTTTAATAGAATAAAGAAATCGTAAAAGTTATTACAAAGGTATCACGTTAGAATTTATATATCACCGGATACAAGTAAGCCTCGGCAAATATCGAGTAGCAGCTTGTTAGCTTATCGCGAGTATAAAGACAAGCCGAAAGATTCTGACTATTGTTATCATTTCTTTTTTATTATGGCAATAATTCCCGGAGAGGTAGTTCTAGTAATCAAAGAAAACCTAGTTTCTTTTTATTTAACCAAATGAATATTACTTGATGTGTAAAATATTTTTCAGCTATTTCACGACGTAACAATTATCAATTATTATTATTAATATTAAATTTGACAATTGCATTTATAACACCGGAAAAAAGACATTGTTGATAAAGTTTTGAATTTCATATGTCATCACGAATCATTGATTATTTTTTTTAAAGGTTTTAAGAGTTTATAATTTTAGACAGTAAATTTATAAAAAACATTTTTACGGTATAATTATTTACTTGCAGAAGGCAATGCCACAAATATTTCATAACTGCTTACCAACAAAATTTTGAATGATCTCTTCATCGACGTTCCATTCGTTGAATAAATCAACCAGGTTAGGCGCAGCAGACGATGAATTATCGGCCATTTGGATCAACTGAAGTGAATCATTTGATATTTCAAATATGTACGTACGTTTTCGTAAAGATTAATTGAAAAAAATTAAATTTTTATTCGATATTCCATCAAAAAATTTATCAATATGATCAGTTTTTGTTCACTTTTACTTATTTATGGTATTTAAAAAACTGACAAAAAAATCGGTTTTACTTATTTTTGATAATTCTTATATCTTAGACAATACCGGAAAAATATTAAATCGGTAAAATAAAAAATTAAACTCAGGTTTTTATATGAAATAAGTTTCAACTATAACTATATAGTAATAATGACATATATAACCGAAACGCTGATTTAATTCACCAACTTCAATAGCGATGAACAGCTTGTATATACTGATATCCTAAAAGTATTCAAATTAAATAACAAAATTTTTTTTTTATTTGTATGAATTTTATGATTGACAAAATAATAAAGATACGTCTCGGCTTCTAGAACACAATAAGATGATTTATGGTAATGCAAAAAAAAAGTTTCTTTTGTTCTAAGTTCAGTCGATAAATTAGGGAAATTTTTCGTATTTATTAGACATTAAATTTTTTTGACACCTGTTGCGCCATATTTGAAGTGGCAGCACCCTCAAAAAACCGTTTGTGTTGGTGCGTACTTGCATAGTTGTATGTATTGTATTTTTACGTTGTATTCAGGTTCAAATGATATATAAATATATAAATAATATACATATATCTATATTAATGTCCTATTCTATCTTAGTCGTTCTTCGTAGCAAAGTCACAACTTTTTTTTTGGTTATCTTTATTATATCGTCAATCATATAATTCATGCAACCCGAGTCGAAAAATCCACCCTCATTTCAACTTCAAAAACTTCACAAAACATCAACTAAACCTCCATAACCGCGCTGAAACCTCAAATGAACCTGCATAACTTGCCTGAGTCGAATATTGAACCTAATGTCAACCTTAATATCTTCATAGAACCTCAACTGAACTTCTATAACTTTATCATTTCAATCTTGTTTTATTTTTTATAAATTCTGAGTTGGGAATCTTACCCGCTTTTCAACCTCAAGAACTTCATAGATCCGCTGTAACTGCTTTCTACCTAAAATAAACCTCCATAACTTCATCATATCTTAATCTTGATTTATTGTTCATATATCTCAACATCATTTCAACCTCAATAACCTCACTACAACAATTCGTATTATTATTATTATTATTATTATTATTATTATTATTATTATTATTATTATTATTATTATTATTATTATTATTATTAATATTATTATTATTATTATTATTATTAATATTATTATTATTGAAACTAGAAATTAGTACCCCAAGCCGCCACACGTGGCGCATTAGTTTTTTGTGTTTACGAGATAAAGACGTAAAATAAAATATGGTTGAAAGTGACGTCTGATAAATATTTTGTAATTGCTACTGATGCGTAATTAATCAAAATAATATTGTGCAAAATATCCAAAACAACTCCTCCCTTTGCCTTAATTGGTGAATTGATTATGAACAGAAATTTGTTTTGCCTTGAAGTTACCTAAAATAAAACAAAAAGTGGACGCTGGTTACAATTTAAAAATGGGAAAATTAAGAAAAAAATATCAGTATTAAGAGGAGGAACCGAGTTTTAGCCTTAAACTGTAAGTAATTTATTAATTTAACAATATACTGTATAATTAGAAATTAGTATTATCAAATAAATGAGAAAAAAATATGTTTGCAATAAAATTTAATTTTTGAGGTTAGAATCAAATTTTGTATTCTCGAATATTCTTGATTTTTTTATTTAAAGTGACTAATAGCTAATCAGAGTATATGTTTTTAAATTGAAAAAAGCATTTAAAATTCATCGTAAATATTTTATATATATATATATATATATATATATATATATATATATATATATATATATATATATATATATATATATATATATATATATATATATATATATATATATATATATATATATATATGTAGCAAATGATTTTTTGCAAAGTTAATTCTATTATTTTTACTTAAGGATATTCTCAGATAGTACCCCCCCCCACACTTTTTAAAAACATGTAATGACTTTCAACTGTCATAACCATATTAATATTTAATTAATTAATTAAAAAAAAAATTAAAACTTTAATTGAAAAAAGGGCAACGTAAAAGTAATTTCGACAAGATATAGAATTTAAAAATAATTAATTACAGTTGATATTGTTACGATGTTGGCATCGTACGCCTCCGTTTGTCATCGGGACAGAACTGTCACATGATTAGTGCGGCAGTTCTGTCTATAAAAGAGCGCGTTAACGTGCGACCGGTGCTTTTTCGTAATTAGCTTTGAGTAGACAAGTAGTTCATATTCACTGCTAATTGTCGTGTAGTAAATGACCTGTTCGCTGATCGTCATTACTGCTTATTAATTTATTCTTAACTCATATTTGTTGGTAACTTGTCTAGTGTCCGCGGTAATTAGTTCAATAAATTATCCAGTATTTATTACATCACATTTGTTTGTAATAAATAATAGCTCATATCTGTTGCTATACCGAAGACGGTTATTTGGATAAATTAGTAGAAAGCCCTGTACCGTTAAGTACAGTAACGATATTGGTAACCAGTGTGTGTGTGCGACGTGGCATATTAGTTTATTATTAGTTCAATAAATAATTAAACTAATAACTGAAACCAGTGTTGAGTGAATTCACCTGTGCTTTCCCCAAGTCCACATTAGACAATTAAGGGTCTCCTCAGCCAATACATTGGGTATCAGTATCACGGTCCAAGGAGACGATTTCCAAGGATCAACCAACGCCTGTCCAAGGACATCCAGGACAACTTCCACCTCCGAACTCAATCTTAGGCTAAGTACTAGTATTAGTTTAGAATTGTAAGGCTAGTTCGGGTAAGTTAATTTATTGCTAAGGCATCATTAACTTCAAATCAGTAAGTCAGAGTTTCATTAAGAGCTAGCGGGGCAAACTTTGACCCACGAACTGCACCCTTCCACCACTAAGTGCAGGATAACGTACCCCGGCGTTGCAATATCAATTGAAAGTTAATCAAAATTTGTTAAATAAATTTCAGTAAATTTTTCATTTCAATTTTATAATTCGAATTTTTGAATTTTTTAGGCTAAAATTTATTCAACAAATTACGTTTAACTTCCAATTGATATCAACTGTAATTGATTATTTTTAAATTCTATATCTTGTCGAAATTACTTCTACGTTGCCCTTCTTTCAATTAAAGTTTCAAATGTTTTTGTAATAATTAATTAAATTTTGATACGTTTATAACAATTGAAATTTATTGAAAATTTTTAAAAAGTGGGGGGCACTGTCTGAGTGTGGCCTTAAGATATATTTTAATTTTTCAATGAAGATGATACATTTCGTTGTGATTATTGTGATGAATAAATATTTTTGCTATAATTAACAATAATTTATTTATGAGATAAGCACCAAATATGAGATATTTTAATTTTATTGCAAAAAATATTTATAAAAATGAATTCATTTTCATAATGTATAAACAATTTACATGTTACAAACATAATAATGTAAAATTTTTTTTTTATTTTGCACATGTAAAATTTCAAAAACTTTCCCTACGCAATTTTTTAAATTTTTTTCTAAACTATTTGATTAACAAATATCAAAAAAGTTTCAAAAATTAGTTGTCTGCTAATTCCAAACTCATCTACTTTCACGTTCATGAATTGTAATGGTATTATTACTTCTTCAGGTGATCAGAAAAATCTTGAGCTTTTGAATGTCGATTGACACCAATGGAAACATTAGAGATTTTGGATTAAAAAATTTTACCAGTGAGATTATTAAAAAGCCGAAAACTAATGCAACAAAGAAAAAGAAGATAAAACATCATTAAAAAATTCAGCTTAGGGTGGATGTCAAAATCCCACACAGACAAAATCCCACATCGCCAAAATCCCACATAGCCAAAATCCCACATAGCCAAAATCCCACATAGCCAAAATCCCACATAGTCAAAATCCCACATAGCCAAAATCCCACATAGTCAAAATCCCACATAGCCAAAATCCCACATAGCCAAAATCCCACATCGCCAAAATCCCACATAGCCAAAATCCCACATCGCCAAAATCCCACATAGCCAAAATCCCACATAGTCAAAATCCCACATACCCAAAATCCCACATACCCAAATTCACACACAAACAGAAACAGTTGGTTTCTTATGCCAACAATATCAAATGTTAAAAAAAAATATGGGTGTCGGTTGACCCTGCGGGCAAGCCCCAAAACTTCCCGCTGTTTTCGAGCTCAAAGAGCTTGAAAACATCACTGTGAATATATTTTCGAGCTCCTCGAGCTTGAAAATGCTATTACATGGAATCATTTTTTTATGAGCTTTTCAAGCTCTAACAGAATACGTTTTATGCTAGAGTTTGAAAAGTCAACCATCGAAAATCATTAATGACGAAGCGGCTTTTAAATTTTTATTATCGATTATGTTCTCTGAAATAAATGTGTTGAGGCAGAAATCAATGTCAGTGATCAAAATCAAGATTTGAATGAGTTTTGACTTAGGTCAGAGCAATAATACATGGAATATCCGAGAAGAACATTAAAGACTGGGTTTTTAAATTTTTTGCTGACAATATATTTAAAACTAAGGAACAAGTTACATGACATTATCTGATGATCGGAAAAGACTATAAAGAGTAAGAGTTGGTATGATTTTAAACACATTTTAGCACATTATATTTTGGTTTATCTGGAAAAAATAACATAAATGTTATTTTTTTAACTTTTTAGCGCCAATATCTTTTGAACTAATCAACCGATTTTGACGATTCAGGTGGCAATCGGTGCGTTTTCTTGAATTCTAGAGCTGATTGAATTTTGAAATTGATCGGATAAGTCACTTCAAAGAGAATCGAAAAAAACGGTTTTTTATCATTTCTTTTTTTAACGATATCTCTCGAATAAATTAACCGATTGAGATAGTTGAGGTGGCATTCGACGCGGCTTATAAAGTTCTAGAGCTGATTAGATTTCGAAGTCGATCGTTCAAGTCGTTTCTGAGAAATCACTAAAAAACTAAAAAAAAAAGTTTTTTTTTTCGTAATTCGCCAATATTTTCGAGTCTGCTTGATCAAATGATCTGGAATTTTCAGGAAAGTTGAGGGCCAACAAGCTCTTTCGATTGCCACCTCAACCATCCAAATCGATTCATTAATTAAAAAGTTACAAAGAGTTTACACACACACACACACACGCGCACACACACGCAAACACACACACACACACACACGCGCGCGCACACACACACGCAAACACACACACACACACACACACACACACACACACATATATATATATACATACATACATGCACTCGGACATCATTCTGAAAATAGTCAAAATAGCTTCCTAGGACCTCAAAACGTCGACATCTGATGAAAACTCGACTTTCGAAAATCGGGGTGAAAACAATAACTTCCCGATTTCTAAAATCGATTTTCTTAGAGGGAAGTTAAAAAAATAGAAAAATAAAAAATCATTTTTCAGAAAACGACATTATAATTCTTTCGTGAAACCAATTAGATATTTTGGTTAATCCTGTCAAATACAATATGTGTGTTTTATTAACAAAGTAATTTAGACATCTTCTGTTCGATTTTATTCTGGATCTCTGCCACTTCATATATTTCTAATTTAAATATTTATTAATATGGCTAAAACTATCTAACACTAGAGCTTTTCAAAAATTTTATTCATAATATGATTATAAAAAGGATTAAGACTATATTAGCTACGACATTTTTACGTCCAATCGCAATTCAGATATTCAAAATGGAAAGCTTAGATCTTTCCAAATCAAACTTGATCCGATTTTCTAGGTGTGGACAAATGTGGATTTTTTTATATCTTTCTATTCTAAATTAGATCTATAAAAACATACCTTAATCATTCATGCAATATAAATGCTATCTTAGCACACGTTCTTTTGTTCGTAAAATAGCTGTTTGCCCATTCAACTGTTTCCACGATATTTGTGTGCGTTATACGATTATTTGCGTGCGACAAGTAAATTTGAGTGTGACAAGTAAACTTGTAGCACGCAAATTTACTTCTATCCGCATGCAGATTATTGTTTAACCCACAAAAATGTTGTGGCAACAGTTGAATCAGCAAAAAACTACTTGGGGAACAAAACCGCGAGCACTAAAATAAAAATCATATCGCATAAATAATAAAAAAAAGTATGTTCAATTCGTGTGGTTGTGTTCACTTCACTCTCGTGGGCAATCGATAACTTACCTTACTAGTTGTACAATATACTATTTCTCAATTAGAGTTGGGACTGAATTCGATATACTTACGACTGTCAGGTGGGATTCGCGCATGAAGTTATGAATTTGTCTGATCGTATATATTTATATATTCATCATATAAGATTATATTTATTCATCATATATGAATAGATCCAAAAATTATTCAGATTCGATTATATTAAATTATATATACTAATGGAAAAATTTAAAGGATCAAAAGAAAATTCCAAATTGTTGGGCGATCTTCAATAGGCCCTAACTTTGAGAGAAATGGTCGTACAAGAAATAAAAAAAAAAGGAAATTGTAGCTCCAGTGTCTACTTTTTCGATTAGAACTTCAAAATTTTTTAGCGTTAGCGGTTTTAGAGTAATCTTAGAAAAACCAGCGACAAAAAAATTTTCAAATTTTTTTAATTTTTGTTTTTTGGTCTTTGGGCGTGGAAAAATGTTTTTTTGCTTAACCACTATGAGGATCGGATATCTTCATTATTCAGCTTTAATTTCTTTTTTTATGGATCTTGATACGTTCACTTCTCGCTGAGATATCGATCTTCAAATGGAAAAAGATCCTTTTGTCAATTTGACAAACTTACAAAAAATTGACTTTGATTGGTTTTTAAGCCGATCAACCGCTAGTTTAAAATTATTTATGGAAAGGTTAATGTTACCCGGCACTTTAACAGCTTAATGTGGTCCCAAAAGCTATGTGAATTTAAAAATCAATCCATTGAACTGTTTCTCCGGACCGATTGCTCAAAATTTTATAAAAGAATTAAAGGCACAAGTTTTGTTCCTTAAATCGCGTAATCATCATCAAAATAAAAAAATTAATTTTTTTTTCGGTTTTTTCACATGCTTACGTTTGTTATTCAGTAAATATAAAGTAAAGAGAAAAAAAAATAAAATTTCTGAAAAATTTCGAAAAAGAAAAAAATTTCTGCTTTTTTATTTTTTTTTTATTTTTCTGAAATTCTTTTTTTCTTTTTCATAAGTATTCAAAAAAAATGTTGAAATATTTAATAATGAATATTATGAGTTATTTGGTAAGAATGAAATAAATTGTTACTTTATATTTTTAATCACCAATATCTTTAAAAATAGATCGATCATAGAGTACCCTCAGCGCAATGGCGCTTGAGATGAGCAATTATGAACCGATCCTCACGGTCAAGGTGGCATTCGATGCACTTTTTTAGCGACTAACGTTGAAAAAGAACTATTATCAATTAGTTCAACGATTTTGATTTTATTAGAAAAAAAGGCTTTTTTGCAATTCTCCCAACGATTTTTCTTAAACTAATGAACCGATTTCGATGGTAATGATAGCATTTGAGCTGGTTTATAAAGTCTTAGAGCTGATTAGATTTTGGAATCCATCTCCTGGTTAAACAAAACGATTTACTCAATGCCCGGGAAGAAATGATCAGATCTGATCAGATATGAACAGGCATGAGTCTTCAGGTTTGATCAGATATGAAAAATGACCGGGTTTGACCATATCTGGCCAGGCATGTTCAGGTCTTATCAGGTATGTTCATGTCTGTTCGTGCTCATCCGGGTAAAAAAATTATAGATAAAAAATGGCCCTATATAATTATATAAAATTATGTATAACTATATACAACTATATATAATTATTTCTATAAAATTAAAAAAAAAAATTCATGATAGACTTTTAGTCAACAAAATTTTGTATCTAATTTATTAATTATTTATTTATAGTTATATTAAATTATATTTAATTATAAGTAAGTTAGTTATATTTAATTATAACTGAGATTCTAAATTTGATTTCATGTATCAAGCTGAATCAGACGTGATCACATTACATCAGTGCTGTCAGATCGTGGGATATTTTTACGCCTTCCCGCGATAAAATAGCATGGAGTGTAATAGCAGGAGGGGGTAAAAATATCCCACGATCTGGCTGCACTGCATTACATGTGATCTGAGACATTTCTTGCTTTACTTCCCTTGGTGTGTAATATACTATTTTAATCTTTATTATTATTTATGAGTTACAAATAAATGATTTATATTATGGCCAAGTAAAAAAATCAAATTTGAGAAATAACGACCAACCTTAAACATACACATACCATTGTTACAATTTGACGGAATTTTTTTTTTCTGGTTATATTTTTATTCGAAAAATTAGTTGAAACAATGAACTAAACAGTAAAATCTATGGTAATTAAGAGAACTTTTAGATGCAACAAATAAAAATTCAGTATTATTTTCAATATTTTTTTTTTCTTAATTTAAAAACGATGAATTTATGTTTTTTTTTTTTAATACATTTAATTTTTAATTTGTTTCCATTTTATTATTGAAAGATTCCTCCCATCTTAGAGAGAAATCATCACTATCATTATCATTATTATAATTATCATGATCATTAACATTATAATCATCATTATGATCATCGTCATCATCATGATCATGATCATCGTCATCATCATGATCATGATCATGATCATCATCATCATCATTATCATGATCATCATCATTATCATCATCATCATTATTATCATGATCATCATCATTATCATCATCATCATCATTATCATGATCATCATCATTATCATGATCATCATCATTATCATGATCATCATCATTATCATCATCATCATCATTATCATCATCATCATCATTATCATCATCATCATCATCATCATCATCATCATCATGATCATCATCATCATCTTCATCGTCTTCGTCATGGCCGTCGTCGCTGTCATCGATCCTGTCATCATCATGACTTTCATCATCTGTGACTTCCCTTTCGGGAACTTTATCACCATTATCATCATTCTTACTATATTGAGATTCATCTTCAGAAGCTGAATTTTAAAATAACATTATTAATTATTATATGGTATATGAAGTGACGAAAGATAAAACAATATGACTGCAGGCCTGGGTGAAATCTACGTTTGCTGAAAGTAAGAGCTGACATTATCGTGCCTGCATTCATGTTTCATCTTGTGACTTTCAGTATATTTTTTATAACAACTCCTTAAAAGTTTACTCTGTTTAGAAAATCTTATAGAATCTAATATATTCTCTTAATTTCCTATATAGGTTTTATAAGAATTAATGATTTCTTTGAGAAGTGCTATATTTAAGTATAGGGCCTTATACATACAGCTATAAGAATCTATCAGATTTCTGAAGTAGGGTATGTTTCATAATTTGAGTCACCTCAAACAAGTTAATTTCAGAGTAATATTGTGGGAAGCTGTCGGCGTATGTTTCAATAATGAATTACAATTAAGAATAACTCTATTCACTTATCAATAAAAGCTGTTAGTTATTTTGGCATTTAAATAATAATTATGGGGAGTCTGAAATTGGTAACGATCGAACTGACTTGTTGATAACATTGAAATAAATATGAATTTAGTTTTATCCACCGAACTTAAAATTGCTTCCGTGTTGCTAATTTATTGAATTGTTGATTTAAACATGCGTCACAGTTTGTTACGGTATTAATCTGATATTAGTTCGTTTGAATTAGCTAAACAAGCATTGAAAGATGAAGTTTTATCGAAATTATATGGAATGTTTAGTTTGAAAATAATAGTCACCCTCCTTTATCTTGAACTACAAAATTTATTATAAATATATTAATATATAGGAAGAAAAAATATCTTTCTGGGTGAGGCTACACTCACTATTATCTTCAAAACAATATCGTTATAATTCTAAGCACAAAACAGTACGAATCATGAGGGCGCAAGTGAGTCTAACCTTAGCATGAGTGTGGCTTAGATATTAGCCACCTAGTGGCTAACAAATAATCTCTATTCGAAGTAGGCTCTGAATGTTTACTATATTAAACCAGCCAACTTGTTTACGTTTTAGTAATTTGTTTAAATTATTATAAGTGTTAAAGATAATTAAAGGAAATAATGAGTGTTTTAATTGAAGAAATATGTCGATTCGTTAGTAAAAGACCTCAAACTTAAAATTTTATCGCCGGTGAAAATATAAAAAATCAAAAACACTTGTTAAACTGTGGTAAAGTTAGTGAAAGGACAATGATTGTTTAAAAATTTTTGCTTTTCGTGTTCAATCATTAAGTATTCGAGATGATCCTTATAAAATATTATAAATGGTAAAGTTCTCAAAGATTGAAAAATCGTGGATGAGTTGTTCTTGTACAGCCGGTTTGGGTGGTGTATGTAAACACGTGGTAGTAAGACTGTTTTACTCAAGTCAACAAGCATCAAAACGGTAGAGTTTTTTTTTATCCAATTTATATTCAAAATAACCACGTTTTCCTTTTTGCAAGGAAAATGAAAAAAATGTACAGTGTCATTTCAGAAGCACGACTTTAACAACCATGCACACAATATATATCACTTTACTTTGTTTTTAGTGAAAATTCAATTTTTATGAATTAAAAATTTTTCTTGAATTTGAAGAAATTAATTTTTTATCGTATAGATATAATTATTTCATAGACAATTAAATATTTTTTTTTTATATCAGCTGATATATTAACAATTTAGCCTAATTTGAGTAGCGTAGTTTTAGCCACCAGTTGACGTATCATAATTCTAAAGCTTCCAATACTACCCTTTTCGAACGACACACTCCATATAATTTCAATCAAAAGAACCTACTACTGGGTTCGTTCGATCATTCAATAAAATACCCCTGTTTAAGAATATTGATTGAAATAGTAGTTTATCTTAGACTCGATTGTACTAGATAAATACATTAGTTTTTGTGACAGATATTTGAAATTTACTACATTTAGTGCCTATAAATGGCAGGTTGTAAATTCGTGTTAATTTATTTGGTAAGATTGTTTTGAGTATTTGTTGAAAATTAGAGAGAAGTCGGTAAGTGGACGAATTACAATGATAATAAATTTTGTCACAAGATGGCTCGTTAAGTTACTTCGATATTTTTTGGTCGTTTGCTATCGCACATGTAACCAAAAAATATTTTTTGATCTGATGATGACGTCACTATCAGAACGATTAGGTATCTTTTTTACCAGCTGTATCTTATCTAATATTTTTAGCTGCCGGCTATAGGCGCTAAATGTTGTAGATTTCAAGTGTCTGTCACAAAAAGAATTAAAAATGATGAAATTCGAATTCTTTTCAATAATTTAAATTATTTTGTTCGTATACGTAGATATACAGTTTGCATGGAGTGACCGCTTCTCAATTCTTTTCAATCAGTATTTTTAACCAAGGACGGTAAATTTGCCGCATATGTACCGTAAATTACAGTAACCTGAATTAGCCAAGAATACGTAATTTTTTTTTTCTGTAAATAGAAAACTTACTTGCTCTGTATGAAATGTAATTTTGCACCAACTCTACAAATTCCAAAGGAGTAATCAATTTTCTTTCTAATTCTTCATTTAAATTTTCTATTTCTTTCATTTTTTTCATCATCTGACTGTTTGTTTTTTTATTTAGTTGATTTTTTTTAATGGAGGCGAAATTATTATAAAACCTATCTTGAATTTTGGCCAGAAGTCCTATAATATATAAATTAGAATATTTTATAAAAATATAAACCTTTTAAGATTTAGATTGAGATGTTAAGTTATTAGAGATCAATATGTATGTGTGGAGAACTATGTATGCATGCGTATGTTTGTTCGTATTTTTAAAATGTCTTTCAACTGTAGAAGTAAGTTTTTTTACTCATTAGGTTTTCTTACTGCTCCAAAAATTTTATTTCAGAGACGTTGCAGTGTAATTTTCAAAAAGCACAACTATAAAATTAAAAAAATTACTGTAAACCTTTATAATTCACGGTATTATCGCGATTCACCCTAAAAATAGATAAAATACAACGTTGTCAGCAAAATTTACAATATAGCAACGCATTTGAAATGATATCAAGTTACTACAGAACTTCTTTGTGCACTGACAACTTCATAACACTTATCCAACTAAAATATCCATTGTAAAATAATAGTATTCTTGAACTTAGTTATTCCGAAATAATTTTACAACACTATCTGTTATTGACTTAGCTAAAAACTAAGCAGTAAATGAAATAATATTATAATTTCTATGTGAATCTATGTGACAAAAAGCCATGAATACCATCACCCGGGAAAAAATGTTCAGGTCTGATCAGACATGAAAAATGGCCATGCCTGACCAGGCCTGATCAGGTCTGTTCATGCCTGTTCATGCCCATTCTGGTAAAACAATTATATATAAAAAATGATCCTATATAATTATATATAATTATGCATAACTATATACAATTATATATAATTATTTATATAGAAATGAAAAAAAAATAAAAAATATGGGAGTGTCTAGGATTCGAACCGTGGACCTTGCGCTTGAAAGTTCGCCTCGTTACCTGTTGACCTAAGAGATTGAGTTGAAAAATAGGTCTCGTACGAACTTCAAGTACTGAAAGTCTTAAGACTCATGCCTGTTCATGTCTGATCAGGTCTGATCCTTTTTTCCCGGGTTATACGTGATAGATTCTTGGTCAAAAAAATTTTATATCTATGAACAGACATGAACAGACATAACCAGGCATAAACAGGCCTGATCAGGCCTGAGCTTATTCAACGCTTCAGACATGAACAGACATGACCAGGCATGGGCAGTTATGATCAGTCCTGAGCGTAGTTAACGCTTCAGACATGAACAACCATGATCAGCCATGAACAGACATGATCAGGCATGATCAGACCTGACTGTATTTAACGCTTCCGACATGAACAGCCATGAACAGACATGATCAGGCCTGAACAGACATGATCAGACCTGACTGTACTTAACGCTTCAGACATGAACAGACATGACCAGGCATGGACACGTATGATCAGGCCTGACTGTATTTAACACTTCAGACATCAACAGACATGAACATGCATGAACAGACATGGACAGGTATGATCAGGCCTGAACGCATATAACGCTTCAGACATGAACAGACATGAAGAGCCATGAACAGACATGAACAGGCCTGGTCAGGCCTGATCATTTTTTCCCGGGCAGTTACAGTAATAATTGAATCTACAAGGAAGTTTATGAAAAAAGTTTAATGATTACTGAATTGCGGAAATAATTTACGTCCGTACTAACTAGACTTATAATTTTTAAAAACGTTTTTAGTCCACACACTTACGAACGAAATTCCAAGGATGTGGATGGTCACCGAATTCAACATTTAAAATGTGGTTTAACGACTCAGAAGGGTTATTCGTGTTCCTAATATTTTTAAATTGCGACCATTCTGAGGGGGGTCTCTTCGTTAACCACTGTCTCTCAAAATAACGTAAAAACTTGTGCATGATTTTTTTTATGACAGGATCTTTAATAGAAGCACAAATCTTTCCATAAGTTTCAGGAATATTTTGAGCAGGAAGATAAGACAGAGCCATGAGTCTTCTAATTATCCGATCCACTTTTTTATTTATAATTGCATACTGTGTATTTTGTTTAGATTTTTTACAATAAGCTCCCAATTTCCGGGCATTTTTTGTAACTGCCTAAAAAGAAAGTAGTAATATCAAAATATATATGACGGTATTAGGTAATTGCATGATATTTATATCCCTTTAAGTTGTAATATTTTAATATTCTTTATAATTTCTTATAATTTTTGAAAATAAAATTTTTGGTTTTTTTGTTCATGAATTTTTACACTACTAAATAAATAAATAAGAGCCGATATTTAAACGGATAACTAATGCCATCTCGTGTATGTGACGTCACAGTCTATATTTTGTTTCAAATTAATGGTGCCAACCTCTTTTGTAGTATACTTTCATAAGCACGTGGTAACTGCTGTTGTGATTGTTATTTAAAAAAACATTACATATTATTGTTAAGACTATACAAAAAAATTTTAATCCCGCAATGCGTCATTAAAAAACAATGGTTATTGGTGTACAGTGGGTTTGAATCCTAGCAAGAGCTGAATATTCTTTTTTATCACCTATGAAGCTTTAAGGACCCGTCGCCAAAAATTGTCAACAAGTTTGATAAATAGTTGTAAATTACCGAAAAGTATATTAAACAAAACACCAAAATTAATGAGTTAATAATTATTTTATTCAATTATAGAGAATTAAAAATTGTTATGATGAAAAGTTAAAAAAATAAGTAAATAAATGTAATTATTTTACTTGAAAAAAGTGAAACATGCAGTACTGCATTGAAGCCCATGGTATCACCGTTCTAACAGAATTTCTTTCAGCCAACTCAAAATCTGTATGAAAGATTAGGAGCTTTCCGAGAATTTGGCTGAGGAATTTCTCGAAGATGGTATACAATACTGCTGTATATGCCTTCTCGGTTTTTCTTTCCATTAACGCATAGCATAGTGGTATTCCCTGTTTAAATTGATGTATTATGCAATTTAGTTATTAATTGTGCTAGTTTATTCAAGCATTTGTAGTGAACTTATATAATCTATGCAAGTTTGATTGGAAGCAATACAATTTCTCAAAAAAGTTTTGCCCTCAATATAAGTAATGAGATGTCTTAAGGTAGTTGTCCTGCTACAATATTGTCAAAAAGTTATGAGCCATATGTGTGGTAAGAGTAGGTTTGGTTGTAGTTAAAATGAGACATTGCTTTTATTTGATACTGTACCCGTGAGAAGGTTACCTACACACTACTCATATAAACGTATACACAAAACTGTTGAACATTTTCTTAAATTATAATTTGACACCGTTCCATATGCTCTACCAGTTGCTGTAGAATGGACTGAGTATCTGTTTAAACTTACTATATATGAGCTATATAGCCGGCCACGCATGACCATATATGATTCATTTTTCACGGGATGAGCGTTCGAGACGGACATATATAGTCATGCATGGCTATGTATGACCATGCATGGCCATACGTGGCCTTATATGATTCATATATGGCCATATATGTTCAATTAATCACGGCCATATAGGTATACATGACTATGTATGACCATGCATGGCCATACATGGCCTTGTATGATTCATATATGGTCATGTATAACTATATTAAAAAGTTTGTATGCCCATGTATGGCCATATATGAACCATATATAACCATGCATGGCCATACATGGACTATATAGGTCATACATGGCCACATATAGTCATACATGACTATGTACGACCATGCGTGGCAATACATGGCCTTGTATGATTCATATATGGCCATGCATGGCTGTATTAAAAAAGTTTGTATGCCCATGTATGGCCGTACATGCTCCATGTATGACCATATATGCTCCATGTATGAACCATATATGGCCATGCATGGCCATGTATGATTCATTTTTCACGTGTGCTCAGAAACTTAGCGACAATCTACTGCCGCAACCTGTCGCCAAGTTTCTGAGCAACTTGTAGTCAACAGTTACACGAGCTGAAAGTTGTCGACAAGTTTCTCGGAAAGTGCATGTCAACTTATGTAAGTGCCAACTTTTGCGGCAGTAGATTGTCGCCAGGTTGCCGCCAACTTGGCTATCAGGGTATTGGCTAGCTTTCTTACATGTACTCTGCTATTATCAATAGAGCTGACAAAGATTTATTGCTAAGCATTTCGAATGATATATATATTTGAAAGTTTTCAATTAATCGTCCGTATTTATTCAAACCTCGCAGTTAGCAAGTTTGATACATCAGGATTACTTGGTACGCGTTTGATGAAGGATAACACGTATCACGTGAAGTATATTATTATCCATTTAACAAAATATCTTTTGCATTCATCTTCAGCGTGCACTAAACACTCACCTGTAGATTATGAGTACACGCCTCTGACTCATACTACTGTTCCAATGTCAATTGAATAGAATCGTACGGCAGTGTAACATGTCTACTCTCATCATCTCTTCTCAAGACAAACAGTTATAACTCTACTCATTGACTTCTTTAGGGGAGAGTGGGGTCAATTGAACCAAAAATACTGGAAGATTTTTTTTTTAGATGAATAAAAGCAAAATGATAACTTTTTTTTTACGATTTTATACTTTATTATATAGACTATCATTTCTCATAAGCACATAACTTAACAAATGAAGAAAATGTTTAATAAATACTAAATTGTACAACTGCATTAAATGGTTCGATCGTCCCCTTTGCGGGGGCAATTGAACCACTAGTCGGGGACAATTGAACCAAGAGTATTAGAACCACAAACGAATGACTTTAATGAATAATTTACTATTCATTACAACTCAAAACTGAAATTAAAATACTTCTAATAATATTGATCATTTTATATAACATTATATGTTACAACAATCACTTTTACAACTTCTGTCGATATAATTTTTTTTTTCTTGGTTAGTTTAGCTTTTTTTCACATTCAGTCAAGATGCGCGCGCATGTCTGATGTTCACAGTGTGGTTCGTGTGGTTCAACCATCCCCGAGAGTACTGGTTTAATTGACCCCATATGATTTTATTGAAATAATTAGTTTAAAAAAAATATTCAAAAACTATTTTACTCGATGTGAAGTTAGAAATTTATGACTAATATATGAAAGAAGGTATTACAAAAAAAATTTCAAGATTACATTTGAAAATTAAAAACTTCTTAAACAATTTGTCAAGAGCTGAGAAAAAAAGTTCAGATGCCTAAAAACACAAAAACTTGATTTTTTTTAAATTAAATTGTCATATTGGTTCTAAATTTTGATCAGACTAAAGTTTAGTGTATTAAAATATAATTCCAAGAGGACGACTGATTTTTCTGTTTTTTTCTATTTTTTAAGATTACTAGTTCAATTGCCCCTTGGTTCAATTGACCCCACTCTCCCCTACTCAGCCTCGACTCTAATCAATCATATCTTTCCTCAGCTCCAACTAGACTCAGTGACAACTTCACTCAGCTAAAGCTAAACTCACAAAGAATTTCTATTTTATCAATAGGCCAAAATACGTGAGTAGACTTACAGCTAAGTAAAGGTAAAGTTGTTGCTGAGTCTTGTTGAAGCTGAGTAAAAATATAACTGAGTAGAATTAAAGCAGAGTAAAAAATATTTGAGTAGAGTTACGGTAAAGTAAAAAAGTAAGTGAGTAGTGTTATAACTAGTTCCATTGAGTATAGAAGTTGTAAGTAGACATATAACGCTGCCAAGTGTACTATTTTAGAATGCGGTTGTATAAAAATTTGGGTAGAACTGAATAAACATAGAACAAACAAATACAAAAATAATAGCAAGCTTTACTGTTTAAATTTGTAAACTAAATTTGGTCCATTCAGATCCAGAAAAGTATAAACAGTTTCAACAAGATTAGAGCAACAATATGATGTTCGATTATGAAGGGATTGACTTACATGATTATAACGGCAAATGGAAATAGTCAAAAGTTGACGTGTTTGAATACTAGATGGAGTAATATCAAAAGTGGCATCCATAAAAAGTTCAGCACCATCCTCCACATTTTCCAACACTTGATCAATGAAAGTACGATCGCCAAAGACAACAGACACAAACTGGGAAGAATCTTTTACTAATAATGTTTGCATTTGTCCTTTATTGTATTTCAAAATTTTTCGCCATTGTGGATCGTTTAAATAAGTGTGAATATCAATCAATTTCAATGGCATAGGTGGATTAATTTTTTCTCTCGAGCGATTCATTGTCCGAACTTTTTTTGAAAAAGAAATAGATGGAGCATCGGGGTGGCTGAATGAAGAGAAAGAGGAAGAAGCGTATAAAACCGATATCGTGAAAGAAATGAGCATTCAATCGCTAAAAAATTAGATTGTAACCAATGATAAGTTTTTATGACATTGTAATACGTTATAATCGAATGAAATTCATAATCATAGTGATAGCAATAAAAAACTTTGATTAAAATCAATTTATGATATTGTAATAAATTAAGTTGAAAATTAAAAAATTGATCCGATTACAACTAAATCATACAATCTTAGGTAGGACTAATTGAAATCGATTAATTAACTTTAATACGAGCTTTTAATTAGAAAAAGAGAGCAGATATAAAAAATACTTACTTTACAATCACATTGTCAAAAATTTTTCGAGCTCGCTCAGTTGTATTGATCATACCCTCTTTCAACTCCTTATGGATCTGTCTACGTTCTTTCAGAGTAAGATCTTTAGGATGGTTATGTTGTTGAGATATTCTAAATATTCCATTTTTTAACATGGAACGCCCAGGACAAGATTCATAAGGAAATATGGGATGTTTTTTACGATTACATTCAAGATCTCTAAATAAATAATAAACGCGGAGATAAGTCGTTGCAACGAAAAATCGTATATTATACATCGAGGGTAGAAAAAATCATAGTGGATAAATTTATTAAGAACATTTTGTAAATTAGGGCAAAATTCTGTACTTTATGTAAGATTTCAGTATTTTGCAGTGGCTTTGATTGCAATATATCAACCGTGAAATATTACACTTCCCCCGTATTCGACAGTATTTAATTTACAGGAACGAACGATAGGCCCAAGCTTGGCTGAGGCTTGGCGCAAGACTTATTAACTCTGGGGAAAGCTTGAACTCCAAGCTTGGCCCAAGTCTGTCTAAGCATCGAAATGATAACACCGAGCCAAGCTTGAGTGACAGTATTGTGCCAAGACTGCATCTTAGTATTGGCCCAATATCGAGAGCCAGTATTGTGCCAAGACTGTTGCTCAATAAGCACCTATACTTATTAAAAATAAATTTGAAAAAAAAATCAGTCTATCGGTTGACCCTGCCGGCCAGCCCCAAAGCTTTCCGCTGTTTTCAAGCTCCTTGAGTCCAAAAACATCATTGTGAATACATTTTCGAGCTCTTCGAGCTCGAAAATACTTTTGTATGACATTGTTTAAAAAATATCGTTTCTTAGCATTTCTTTCTCCCACGATATCTCGCGAACGAATTAATCGATTTTGATGGTTGAGGCAGCAATCAACGCGTTTTATTAAGTTCTAGAGCTTAGTGGATAAGACGCTTGCCTAGCAGCCATGAAGGACCAGGTTCGAGACCCAGCAAATGCAAAAAAAAATTAGTTTCATCGATCCACCTGATTTCTCTGTGTACAAATTTATTTCCATATGTTACCATCACGAACATGTCTACTAATATTTTTTTTTTTTTATTTATTTTTAATAAGCATAGGTGCTTATTTAGTAACAGTCTTGGCACAATACTGGCTCTCGATATTGGGCCAATACTTAGATGCAATCTTGGCACAATACTGGCATTGATTATTGGGCCAATATTAAGATGTAGTCTTGGCACAACACTGTCACTCAAGCTTGGCTGGGTGTTATCATTTCGATGCTTAGACAGACTTGGGCCAAGCTTGGATTTCAAGCTTTCCCCAGAGTTAATAAGTCTTGCGCCAAGCCTCGGCCAAGCTTGGGCCTATTGTTTCTTCCTATAAGGGTTCCCGAATTTTTCGAAAATCATAGATTTTCTTAGCGGGAAGTTAAAAATATTAGTAAACATGTGCGTGATGGTAACATATGGAAATAAATTTGTACACCGAAAAATCAGGAGGATCGCTGAAACTAATTTTTGTTGCATTTGCTGGGTCTTGAACCTGGTCCTTCATGGCTGCTAGGCAAGTGTCTTATTCACTAGGCTGTTACGCTATTCACAGAAGCCAGCGGTTCTTAGGTGCCATTTGTTAGTTAGACTGGTAAACCAAGGCTTGTTACTCAAGTATTGGCTGAATCTTGGCTCAAGACTGGCGAACCGAGGCTCGTCACTTGAGTATTGGCGAAATCTTTGTTCAAGACTGGCAAACTAAGGCTTGCCACTTTAGTATTACCTGAACCTTGGCCCAAGACTGGCAAACCAAGGCTTGTCACTTGAGTATTGGCTGAATCTTGGCCCAAGACAGGCAAACCAAGACTTGTCACTTGAACGTTGGTCGGATCTCGGACCAACCTTGAGAGGCCGAGCCTCGGTAGCCCAGTATTGTGCCAAGACTGGCCCCATTGTCAATATTTTTTTTCCTACAAGGGATAGAGACTCTAAATTCGGAACATAGTTCAGAATTAGATAACAATGCAAGGAAATGAAAAAAAAAAAAAAATGAAAAAAAGAAGAAGGAGAAGACGTAGAAGAGAAAGAAAAAAAAATTAATAAATGATAAATAATTCGATAAAAAATTCGTATTCGTATGTTTGTCTGTTCGGTACAGTAAAAAACTAACTTCTGGATGAGCTATGTTCTTGAATATAGCCCAAAACTGGATGACAAATAAACAAACACCATATAATAAAGATGCAATGAAGGAGATGGAAAGACTGCGACGACTAGGATTTCCGGCACCATGAATAGCGTCATGTATTCAAAATTTTTAACTTTTCCGAATTAGTGGTTCGATTCACACTCTGAATTAGTGAATATTCACTTATTTTCACTTATTCATGTTTAGAGAGTAAAGAGGATCTTTAGATCTTCTATAACAATTTTCTATTTCAGACATGATCAGGTGAATAAAAACTGAAATAAAACTGAGATGTGCCGTATGTCTCTGTCATCATCTTATCATGGTGTTGAAAATCGATTTCAAATTTTTACACACGCAATACTAAAAAGCAGAAAATAATTACCGAAATAAAAAAAAATTTTAATGTACCACGTTTTTAAAACGGATTAAGAAGTATAAAACAATTTCTCTGACCCTTATGAAGATTTCAAACTATATACAAGTTCAGAACTACTTACAGATGGTCCTGACAATTTATGATTGTGAATTTTTAATAGTTATGAAAATAATTGCAAGATTTAAAACAAAAAGTGTCGGGCGCATGCAATACATTATTGATGCATGAATAGTTCAACTAACAATTTTATTGAGATGTAAATGTTATTAACTGATGTGTAAGTTTTCTCATTGATAGCTCTTCTCTACACTTCTTACATTTATGTATGGCATGCGCCCTACGTTTTTCAAATTAAGTGCGATTTCTACTAACAACATAGTAAAAATTTCGTTACTAGCTATATGTCCTTACAGTACCAAAGGCTATGAGAAATTTTGACTAAAAAATTCTCTGCGTGTAAACTGTAAAAAGAGCGGTGTTAGAAATGGACTCAATCTAACTCCACGTGGTGTTAGAATGAAATAACACCGGTGTAGGAAGGGTAATTCAGCGGTGTTGAAATACCAATGTAAAGGTGGAGTAATACCGGTATAAAAAAGGGGTAAACTGCGTCCGCTCAAAGTAATAATTTTGGAAAGATTATAAACGCAAAAAATATCCACACGCATACGCACACTTACACACACACGTGCACATACACACACGCGCACACTCACACTCATACACTCGCATACACGCACACTGTTTAACTGTAGTGATCGAGTGAGTAAAAATATTCACTAAGTAAGATATTTTACCAACGGGAAATTTTATTGAACACCGATAAAAGAATATTTACATCGTCGGCGACGTTATTTTCACTCCGCTTTTGGTGTTGAAATTTAACACTAAAAATTTTAACACCAACACCGCTTGAACTTACTCCGGTTATTTTTTAGTGAATAAAAAAAATGTCAATTCAAATTTATTTATTTTTAAGAAATGGTGTTTGAGGATTACTTACAGAACTTCGGTACCATCTTTTAAAAGACGTTTGCGGCCACAAGAATATTCATAGCCATCATAGACGTGCTCTTTTAATCGCTTAAAGTATTTTTTTTTTTGGCGAGGAGCGTCAGGCTCTGATGATGATGTTGATGGGCCGGGCTCATTCACCGACATTATTTAAATAAATTATAAATTTCAAAAAAATATAATACGATATAATTACTTATATTTATTTTATATATATATAAATATATATAGTGATAATAGGATATATATTAAATATGGAAATAATATATATATATATTCAATTTTGTAAATATAAATTACAATTTGACATATATCAATAACGTGAAGTTGTACAACTTATAAAAAAAGACTTCAATTTTTTTAAGCGCGCGATATACTCAACATCAATAGTTCAAAAAAGAAAAATAAATACGAACGACAGGGAAATTTTTATTTAGAAAGTTTAAATAAAAAAACATGAATCTGCGCGGTGTGGGGTAGTGGTGCAGACTCATGTAACTGCTTACATTTCTTGTTTCAGAAAAAAAATTCAATGTGTCCATCTAATTAAATATTATTCTTCACAACAGAAAATATCAACCCATAAGTGACGACCATTATTAAAAAAAATGATTCAATCTATGCTGAGTGTATACTAGGGTGATTCAAAAAACAAACGAATTTTTTTTTCTTCCAAACAGGTTCAAAAGTTTAGTTTAGATAAAAAAAGACGCCTGTGAAAATTAGAGCTCTTAATATTAACATTTTCCGCATTGCACTTTTCTATTTCCCATAAGAATAACATGGAAAAAATTTTTTTTTACGTCTTCTGATTTTTATAAGTAGCTAACGATGCGTCATAGGAATAATTGACAGGCATATTTTTGTAGGGAATTAAATGCTCTACAAAAAAAATCTTATCATTTTTTGCGGAATCTATTTGTTCAAAAGTTATTTGAGGTTGAAGTAGAATTCATATTAAAGTTTGAGTTTTTCTTACTTTTCCAGCGAAACTATCAGACCTATTACAAAATATCATGGGACATTTTTTGTAGACAATTTTATTCCCTTGAAGTTATACCAAATAAAGTTTTTTCGAATTCCACATTGTTTTCTAGTTATTTTTATTTTAATGTCATGCTCATAAAAAAAATAGTCTTCTGATCGATTTTAAGACAGTACAGTTTTAGCTTAGACAGTTGCCCAAGTGATTGCAGAATCACCTTTAATCTTCGAATCTTTGAGCCGATCGACAAATTCGGATAATAACTAAATTAATAATGTTGAAAATAATAACAATAATAATAATAATAATAATAATAATAATAGTAGTAATAATAATTCTAATAATAATAGTAATTACAATTGATCATACTTAGAGCATCATAATTATTATTATTTATGTGTACGTATGTAGCCTTTTTTTTTTTAACTATACTTGATGTAATTTTTTATTGTACTAATTTTTATGTTTCAGCATCAGATAATATTAAATTAATAAAAATAAACAAGTGAAGATTTTTTTGGGAGTATCATTTTTAATTATTCGATTATTTCCTATTACTTTTATATCCCACACCTTGATATTATGGTAAGATTAGATTTTTTAATATCTATCACAAATATCAAATGACCTTCAGCTTGCCCTTCATAATGGGTACGATTAATTAATTTATTGATATTGATAAACTGTACTGTTTTTTACAGAGAAATAAAAAATATCAGTTTATTTTTTTACAAGTATGTTAGTTTAATTTATTTTCGTTAAAGCATAAACTGATGTTTCTTATTCATCCATAAAATACAGCAAAGTTTATCATTATCAATAAATTAATTACTCGTACCTATTATGAAGGGCAAGCTAAAGGTCATTTAATACTTGTGATAGAGGTTTATAAAGTCGAAATGAGGTTAAAAAAACCTCATTTCAACCTCAAAGCCATCTCGACCTTGAGGTTAAAGATGTTGGAATGAGATTATATTTCAACCTCACTTCAACCTCCTACCTGCAGAAAGGGAAATAAATGTAGCATGGAGGTTGAAATGAAGTTGAAAATTACATTTGATGAGTTCAGATTTAAACTTCATTTCGACCGCCTAAACCTCACTAGTTGTGAGGTTTAGGCGGTTAAAATGAGGGTGGATTTTTCGACTCGGGAAGTAAAGAAAAATTTTATTTATACTTATTTATTCAGAATATTATTGGGATATCAGTATACAAAAGCTGTTCATCGCTATTCAACCTGCTGAATTAAATCAGCGTTTGGGTAACGTATGTAATTATTAGTACATAATTTTCGTTGAAACTTATTTCAGATAAAAATCTCAGTTTATTATTTTTATTGAACCAATTTAATATTTTTCTTGTATTAGTTAAGATATAATAATAATTAAAAATAAGGTAATTCAATTTTTTTGTCAGTTATTTTAAATACCACAATAATATATATAATAATTCAAAAGTCGAAGAATACGTTTCAAATTTGTACAATATTCTTAATATTCCTCGATCATTAATACAAACATTATTTACTTTGACACAGTCATTAGTTCATAGTGTTATTGCCGAAATCAGCGAAATATTATCGAGACCTGAACATAATGAGAAAGATAAATATGAAAAAACTATGTCTGCTTTCGCAGGCGTAAAAAAAGCTTTCGAAAATTTTAATACCGACTATTATCGCATGAAACATTTTACTTCTACACAATATTATATCAAGCCTGAATCGGTTAGTCTTGGTACCGTTTCAAAACCTAAAACCATTAACAATGATATTGTTATGACCATTAAAGAAAAGTTTTCATATATCGTTCCGTTAAATAAAATCTTAAAATGTTTTTTAGAACTGCCTGGCGTTTTTTCCTGTATCATTGAATATCAAAAAAAATTATCATTAGAAAAAAAAGATAAGAATAATTCTGTAATACGAAATATTATTCAGGGTTTTTTGTGGGACGATATAATTAAAAAATACGGCAATGACCAAATTTTGATACCCTTAGTTTTATATTTTGATGATTTAGAAACGGGAAATCCTCTAGGGAGTCGAGCTGGAAAAAATAAATTAGGTGCAGTCTATACGTATATTGCAACTGTGCCACCAAATATGTCACATCGGTTAGAAAACATATTCTTAACATCACTATTTTACTCTCACGACCGATCACACTTTGGTAACTCGTCAATTTTTAAACAAGTTATATCTGATCTGAAAAATTTAGAATCAAATGGAATCGAAGTTGATGTCGGTAATGAAAAAGTGAATGTAAAATTTGTACTAATAACTATGGCAGGAGATAATTTAGGCTTGCACAGTATTTTAGGATTTTTCGAAAGCTTTAATTCTACGAATTTTTGTAGGATTTGTTTAACAACAAAATCTGAATCAACATCACAAATTGTAGAAAACCCTGATAATATCAGAAAAATTGACAACTATCAAGCAGATGTTGAAAATAAATTAAATATTAAAGAACCATGCATTTGGCATGATTTATCACATTATCATGTTTATAATAATTGGTCAATAGATGTCATGCATGATTTGATGGAAGGTGTACATCGATATTGTATGGCTTTAATTATAAATAATTTGAAAGAAAAATATTTTACGATTGAGGAATTAAATTCGCGAATTAAATATTTCTTGTATAGCGACTCAGACACAGTTATACCACCGATTAAAGATGCTCAATTAAAGAATAATTGCATAATTATGTATGCATCAGAAATGATATGTTTAGTATGTAATTTTAATTTCATAGTAGGTGACTAAATTGAAGAAAATGATAAAGTTTGGAAATACTACCTCTTATTACTAGAAATTACAGAAATTCTTACCGCTCAAACTTTTACGATTGATTTATTGGAATATTTAGAAACCTTAATTACCGAACATCATAAAAACTATATGGAAATATTTAACGAAAAATTAAAACCTAAGCATCATTTATTACTTCATTATCCCAGAATTATCAAGAAAATTGGTCCTCCAATTCTACCCAGTTCTTTTAAAGGTGAAAGTAAGCATAGAGAAGTTACAAAAGTTTGTAAATCTATTACTTCCTGAAAACAACTACCATTATCAGCCGCTATTAGATGCCAATTGAAAACTTGCTGTAGATTTATAAGTAGAAAAGGATTAGTAAATTCGATAAGTTATAGTAAAATTTGTCACCAAACATACGTAAGTGAAACAGAATTTTCTGTCGATTGGTATGAAATTAATGGAATTAAATATAAAAAAAATTCAGTCATTTTAAATAATTTCGATGAATATAACGAGCCAATATTTTACTTAATCGAAGATCTTTACGTTAATACATCGGATGATAATATTGTCACTTTTCAATTTATATTATTGAACACTGTAGAATTCAATCTTCATATAAGAGCATATAATGTTACGAAGACCACAAAAAAAAAAATAGTACAATACAAGAATGTAAATCTATCCCACTAATGTTGCATAACATAAACGATCAGATATTTGTTAGTTTAGTAAAAATGTGAAAAATTGTTTAACGAATGGAAATAAATAATGTAATTGAAAAGTAAAATAATTTTAGAATAAGCTGTCATAATTAAGTATAATGATAAATGATAAAGAATGTAAAGTATAGAAATAAGCCATCTAATATATTATATATTAAGATCAATTATCAAATGTTTTGTAAAAAATTTATCGATTTAGAATTACAAAAATTATAGTCTACGAAGAAAAAAAAATTTTATAAAAATTAATGTTCTGTTATAATTTGTATTGAATTCAGACAATTTTTTATTGATAATAGGATTTGTCTATTGAATAAAAATAATTAATATTAAAAAACTATTCTTTATTTTAATTAAAAACTTCAATTTAGAAGCAATAAAATTTCTCTGAAAAAGAGACAAGTTTTTTTTAAGAGAAAAAAATTTCTGTTCATTGCAGATTTTATTGAATTCAGGCAAGTAGCTAAATTTTTTTTAAAGAAGATAAGTTTCTTGAAACAATAAAAGATATGTTGGAGCAAGAGACTAAATTTACTTCAGAGGAGAAAATTTTCTCTACACAAAATAAAAATATTTTGGAGCAAGAGACTAAATTTACTTCAGAGGAGAACATTTCCTTAAAACAAAATAAAAATATTTTAGATCAAGATACTACATTTTCTTGAGAAAAGAGCATTTTCTATAATGAAGATTAAATCAATTACACTAAGAAATTAAACTTTCTCAAAAAAAGAATATTTTTTTGAAACAAGAGAAACTTCTCGAATCAAAGTGCAATTGTATTAAAGCAAAAAAAAAAAAAATTTCTTAAAGCAAGAAAATTTTCTGAATACAAGGAACAATTTTTTCTTCTTTCAAGAATACAATTGAGAAGAAAATATTTTACTTGAACCCAGTAAACTTTTTTTTCTGTGTATCAAATATTTATGTCTTAAGAAAGCGCACCAACTTGTAGCCGACGAGGAAATTCAAACCTCGTACACTTGGGAGCAATACAATTTTTTTTTCTTACTTATTAACGAATTTCGGTTTATTTCACACTTTTAATCCATCGAGATAATGATTTTGGAGCTCTGCGAATAAAAATAACATCCTACAGTCTTAAAGGTTTTCCAGGCCGATTACCTGGGTACATGTAAATCATAAATATAAGTTGACTTGAGTAAGAAAATTTTAATTTAAGATAAAAATTCAAAGATAACTATTTATTTGGTGCACGGCTTATTAGTTTATTCAAAAATAAACTATATGAATTGAAAACGACAAGTGATATAATGATAAAGTAATCAGTAAAAACAATCATTCTAAATAGTAATTTTCTCGTTTATGATTAAAACGTGAATAATTACAGAATAAGTATGAACATTCATTGTCTATGCAAAAAAAAATCACTATTTGAACTTTTAAAATAGTAACTGATTTTTAGAAAATTGATGACCCGTATTATAAAATTAATTAAGTAAAATGCCCATACTATATGAACACCGCTGTGTTTAAACAAGATTAAATTAAAGCAGTTTTATAATTTTTATATTATAAAATAATTCTAGTTATTAACATTGATCCTAGCAGTCTACCTCCTCTACTACGAAGCTTTGTGTTGCAAAATTGCCATGCAAGAATAAAAAATTGTATAAAATCGAGAAAAATCTGGCGAATCTCAAGGTCCAAAAATCTAACAAAAAATGTCGTAATTTTTTTTGTTATTAACAAAAACGTTTTGCAAGTAAAGCCTCAGTCGACTCTAACGGAATACTGGATAAAAATTTTCCTCATGCAGTTAATAAAATGTACAAAATAAAATAATTCAATCTTTTCTGAATCGTTTAGTCACAAGCTTTATACGAAAATGTTAATTATTTATGATGAAAATAATTATTCAATTTTATGAACACAAAATAATACATAGTCTGAAGAAGTTGCGCGCGTTGCCATGAGTTATTAAAAATTTCAATTTTAAATAATTAGCAAATTAATCATTTTTGTGAAATTAAGTTTTTTTTTTTTAATTTTACTACAGTATATTTTAATAATTTCATCATTTGTCATAAAAGCTTTTCATTAATTAATTGAATTTATAATATTAAAAGAAATAATTACCTGAAATAAAATTATTCACGCGCTTGAAATTTTAAATAACTCATGGCGACGCGCGCAACTTCTCCTCACTATGGATATGCGCAGACCACGTCGGTACATAAAGCTGTTGTTAGGCTAGTATTTTTTTATGTTGATAAAATTGAATCAATATTTTCATAACTAATAATTAACATTTTCGTATAAATTTTGTGACCAAACGATTCAGAAAAGATTGAATTATTTTATTTTGTATATTTAATTAACTGCATAAGAAAAATCTTTATCCAGTATTCCGTTAAAGTCGACTGAGGCTTTACTTGTAAGGACTAATTCTTGTCTGATGGTAAGAACAACGCATTATATTTGGCGATTTCTATTTTATCAACCGTGAGCTGTCATCGATGTATCGACATCGTTTAAATAATTAATGCTTATATCTAAGTTCTTTAAAACGTTTTTTTCTTTTTTCCTTTTGTGTAGACGTTTCCATAGTTATTTATAAACAACTTACTTTAATCATTTACGAGATCTCTACTAAGTACACTTCGTTTCAATTACAGTTTTTATTTTTTTTAACCATAATTATTGATTTCATTTATTGTTTATTTATTTTCTTATTACGTCATATTTTTCCAAATTCTGCTGGTGGTGATTTCCTTTTTTTTTTAATATGACACGGAAAATTTCTGATGAGGACAAAATTGCCCTCAAAGAAAAATTTTCGGCATCATCTAAAGTTTTTGGTGGCTTTCTGTTCAGTTCACAAGGGATTTATAAAGAGGAAAATGGAAATCCAGTTTTGTGAGTATTCTTTGTTTTTATCTTTTCAAAGTTGAAATATCTTTTCTTAGAATAATTGATGAAGGGATAAAAAATTCTTGATTCAATGATCGATGTGATCTTTCAATAAATCTACATTATTTTGTACTGTGTTTAATTTGTATCTAAAAATTTGGATTCACTAATAATTATTCATCAATAATAATTTTTTTTTTAAATTTTTTTTATAAAAATTATAAAAAAAGGCATTAAACAGTTAAAGTAAGCGACTGATTGTACTGAGCGGGTGTAGGGGCTATTATATGACCTTACATGAAGAAACAAATATATTATTTATGATAAAATTATGAAGGATAAAATTATCAGATGATAAACGATGAATCTTTACCATTCAATAAATTACTTTTCTTTTACTAGGGAAATTGAGTGTCTTCGTCAGCGTGGACCATTAAATGACTTAGATGCTTGCAAGGTGAAGGGTTTGTTTGACCTGGATGGCAACATTACCACCAACTCAGTAGAGCACAACCATTCACCTGATCATTCTTTGAACAACAAAAAGCAATAGCTAATCGTAGAAGGGAATTTATTCAAGTTTTTAAGACCCACCATTAACTTTTTGTGCGATCATTGGTTTCTGAGATATCGATAATCAAAGACAAAAGGATCCTTTTCCATTTGAAGACCAATATCTCGGCGAGAAGTGGACGTATCAAGGTCCATAAAAAAAGAAATTAAAGCTGAATAATGAAGGTATCCGAGCCTCATAGTGGTTAATCAAAAATAATTTTTTCCACGCCCGGAGACCAAAAAAAAAAAAACTAAAAAAATTAAAAAAATTTTTTTGTCGCTGGTTTTTTTAAGACTACTCAAAAACTGCTGATGCTAAAAAATTTTTAAGTTCTAATCCAAAAAGTAGATACTTGGAGTGTTATGTCCGGGATTTTTTTTTTTTTTTTGTTTATTAGATGTCTTTAATAATTTTTATAGGTAACGTGATTGGAAGACGCTCGGACTAACTTATGTATTTTTTCCAATTGAGCGAAATGCTCAATTGTTTATTTTATTTGTTTTGGGAGTCGTTTCAATTGCAAGTCTCTCGCTCTCTATATGATTTTTATCAGGTTCGCTTATAGGTTGTCTCAGTAAATAACGTAAATAATTAAACAAATTATTTATGAATTGCTAATCAACTTAGTAGAACTTTCCCCGGGATGGCCGTGAAATAGGGTGAATAAAAAGAAAGATATTCCAGCAAATAAAAATTCGAGACTTACTACTTGCAGGTGCCGCTTTACTTTTATGTCCTTTCTGCTCCTTGTACTACCTTGAATGGCTGATGGTCCAGGAACCCTGTGTCCTTGGATCCTCAGGATCTCCCTCTGGTTCTCGGCTAGTCGATGATATGACTTACTACTCTTTTCGCTATATTTACTTTCGTTGTTTTATCTTATTTATCCTTTATTAATATTTAAAATTTGAAATTTTCCAGAAGGAAAAACGGAGAAGATTCTCTCAGATTCAAATTTTTTTTTCTATTTTTATTTCGATTTAAAATTTTTCTTTATTTATTAACCGGAACACATCCGCACTTAACTACCCTATGCGTCTGAAGGCTACACAAGGTTCACTTATAAAATAATCGAAATAATAACAGTTTTTCTTTTATTTTATATTAATAATTTTTCTTTAATATTTATTGATCCACAACACAATTATAAAATTTCACAATGCTTTCTAACAATTACACCAACAATCACTTATCAAAACTCGAAACTATTATAGATTTCTCTATTCTCATTAATTTTTGTATACTTTTGTTTTATATATATATTTTTTTTTCTTTGTAATTTAAACGAATTTGAGGATACCGCTGTACCTGATTGCGACTCTTCGCTGAAAACTTCGAAATCAGCTTATGACCGGAAAGCAAGCCTGTGCTCGGTAGAGTAACTTGCTCTCGAAAAAATTTTAAACGCTCCGTCCATGGGATCCGGTCCTAGGTAGGGGTTTCTTTTAGTGAGTTGCATAGTACGAGATGTCCCGTTGACACAATTCAATATATGTCAATGTTAATTATGGGTGTCTCGCGCATTTAGAGTAACTTAAAAAGGCCTTAGGTGGGGAAGTAAGGAAGATCGAGAGAATGAGAGACGCAAGAACTTGGCGTTAATGTGCATTATTTTGTTTCTATTTTAAATTTTTAATAAGTTCCCGAGTCGGACATAACAGGAGCTACAATTCCCTTTTTTTTTTTTCTTGTACGATCATTTCTCTCAAAGTTAGAGCCTGTTGAAAATCGCCTAAAAATTTAGAATTTTTTTTTGATCCTTTAATTTTTTCCATTAGTGTATATGATATTATATTGAAAAAAAATATATTGCTACAGTATATTAATTATATGTTTAACAATATAAATTTTTTTATGTATGTTTAGCATTTATGTACACTAATGCAAAAAATTAAAGGAGAAGAAAAATTTTATAAATTTTTTAATGATTTTTGGAAGGCTGTAACTTGGTGAAAAAAAATCGTATCTAAAATTTAGAAAAAAGCATTTTATAGCTTGAAATCTCTAGTTTAGGTGAATTTTTTTCGAAATTTTTTAAAAGCTCCGATTATTGCGCAAACATGAGAAATACCGCGAGCCAAAAAATTTCTAAATTTTTTTTTTTTTCAGAAGAGTCCACGGACCGCGGAAAAATTCTTTCAACTAAACGAATGCATACATCGTTTAGCAAATTTATTCAGCTTCAATTTGGTTTTTTTTTTAAACTCGTAGGACGATTTGTCGCAGAGATATCAGCCTTCAAACAGAAAATGATCCTTTTGGCTTTGATCTTCGATATTTCAGGTACCAATGATCGCACAGAAAGTTGAAGGGCGGCGTTGAAAACTTGAATAAATTCCCTACAAGACCCTGTCATCATTGTTTGAAAAAAAAAATTTTTTTTATTTTTAACATCCATTAGAAGAAAGTACAAAAAAATGACTTTTTTTGGTTTTTTAGTAAATCAACCGCTACTCTGCAAATATCGATAAAAAAAATAATGTTGCCAGGGACTTTTTTAGCTTAATGTACCCCCAAGACCCCTGTAAATTTTTAAATTGATCTATCAAACCGTTTTTTTGGAATCATCGATCAAAGTTTAGCTAAACAATTAAAGGAGCAAGTTTTGTTCTTTTAATTGTGTAATCATAATCAAAATGAAAAAATTTTTTTTTTTCGACTTTTCTCACATTTTTGCGTTGGTAACTCTGCAAATGCAAGGAAATGACAAAAAAAATAAAAAATTACCAAAAAATGTCAAAAAAAAAATTTAGAACACAAAAAACAAGTTTCAATTGTTTTTTTTTCTTCGATTTTTTTTGACATTTTTTGGAAATTTTTTATTTTTTTTGTCATTTCCTTGCATTTGCAGAGTTACCAACGCAAAAATGTGAGAAAAGTCGAAAAAAAAAATTTTTTTCATTTTGATTATGATTACACAATTAAAGGAACAAAACTTGCTCCTTTAATTGTTTAGCTAAACTTTGATCGATGATTCCAAAAAAACGGTTCGATAGATCAATTTAAAAATTTACAGGGGTCTTGGGGGTACATTAAGCTAAAAAAGTCCCTGGCAACATTATTTTTTTTATCGATATTTGCAGAGTAGCGGTTGATTTACTAAAAAACCAAAAAAAGTCATTTTTTTGTACTTTCTTCTAATGGATGTTAAAAATAAAAAAAATTTTTTTTTTCAAAAAATGATGACAGGGTCTTGTAGGGAATTTATTCAAGTTTTTAACGCCGCCCTTTAACTTTCTGTGCGATCATTGGTACCTGAAATATCGAAGATCAAAGCCAAAAGGATCATTTTCTGTTTGAAGGCTGATATCTCTGCGACAAATCGTCCTACGAGGTTAAAAAAAAACCAAATTGAAGCTGAATAAATTTGCTAAACGATGTATGCATTCGTTTAGTTGAAAGAATTTTTCCGCGGTCCGTGGACTCTTCGGAAAAAAAAAAAAAATTAAGAAATTTTTTGGCTCGCGGTATTTCTCATGTTTGCGCAATAATCGGAGCTTTTAAAAAATTTCGAAAAAAATTCACCTAAACTAGAGATTTCAAGCTATAAAATGCTTTTTTTAAATTTTAGATACGATTTTTTTTCACCAAGTTACAGCCTTCCAAAAATCATTAAAAAATTTATAAAATTTTTCTGCTCCTTTAATTTTTTGCATTAGTGTATATATTGGTATATTAGATTATATATTGATATATTGTATGGAAAGTAGTATATTTAATATACTCTATATATTTTGCAATATATAACGTCTAATATATTGCAAAAAATATAGCACTATGCATATTTTTCGTACTATTGTATGTTACATCATAAAAATCATGCATTGTAGTTTGTAATCGTTGAGAGTCTAGTTTATAAATTCATAAATTAAAGCAGTAGACATTTTTTATTAAGAAAAATATCTGGGAAATACCCAAACACATTTACACCAGATGTTTAGTTTCACTTAAGTACAAATATTTATTGCTCAAGGAATATTTACTTAAAACGTTTTATTACTCGGGTCTTTTAAGAAGGATCTAATCCGATAATTGTCCACTTTCACTTAAGTATTTTGACAACTTACCATAGAAAATATTTAAACAAAATCCAGTTACCTTCTCAACTTTATGAGAGCCTAATATTTCAACTGCAAATACCTCTTTGGAATTCTGAGATCCAAAGGTTTAAATGTTAGAGACACTCTTCTGATGTCCTACCCTTCCGTTAAGGACTTGACAATTCAAGACTCTATTAACCTAAGTACTCCCACCAAATTTGTAATAACCCACTACCTAAGTCATCCTCAATTTTGTAAAATTATACCTGGCAACTACTTGTAAGAATTTTTGAAAAACCGATTTTAATTTCTATTCTATCGGGCAGCTTCTCGAAGAATATCGATGTATAAAGACTATAATTTTCAATATATCGAGGAAAATATAATTTTTATAACTGCTGCCTTTAAAGTTCAATATTCGAGCGTCGTGTGGCGCGAGTAAAATAGGTCTTTCTCTCGATAGCTCGACGAAACTATAGAACGATGTCGAAAAATCAGCTGTTGGACTTTTCAGCATGATTTTACTGTGCTGAAAAGTAATTGCCTATAGGAAATGTATACAAATTACCTAGCAACCGTCGTTCACTCGAGTTAGAAAAAGATAGTGATACTTTTTTCTCCATATACTCCTACTGTCGCATTTATCCTGAAATTCGCACATGCGCAAATAGAAAGACGACCATTGGAAACCTGCATAGTGATCATATGTTTCTTATTCTTATTGAATATCATAACTTGTGTGTTTGTATTGTGAAAATAATATTATTATCATATTATTAATCGTTCAATAAAAATTTTCACATTATTAAAAACAGTCAGAGATTTTAATTAATAAAATTAATAAACTAATTAATAGAATTCAATTGAAAAATAAAACATGAATAGATTGTTATTATTTACACTTGTACAATTGTTTATATTTAGAAGGTAATTTTTTATTCTCTAAATGATTGAATTCCTCTCGATTAAACTTTAAAGGCAGTCGTTATAAAAAATATTGTTCGATACAAAGGATTAAAAAGAGGGATACGGTATGCATGTATTGTCAACACTCGTCTAGGGATATGTTACATTCACAACGAGAACTCGTACCTACATCTCTCTCGCACTCGCTTCGCTCGTGCGAGAAAGATGTATGTACTCGTTCTCGTTGAGAATGCGGCATAACCCAAAACTTGTGTCGCCAATCCAAGCATGCCGCAAACCCTCTTTTTAATCCTACGTATCGAAAATAGCTATTTCAATATGTTGGGAAAATATAACTTCAATACACCGCAAACCATATATTTAAACATATAAGTTCTTCCATGTATGATCGATTATATACAGACAATATATCACTAATTATATGAGTCAAAATATATATAAATTATATTATATTTTATACATTACATATATACCATCCTTATATGACAAATATACATTGAGCATTATATGAGATAATATACATAGAGAAATATAAAACATCATACAAAAAGAAAAATATTATTAAAAATATATACTCCAATATATGTAAAAAACATATATTCATAAATATATATATTGTAACGAGGTTTATGAATACCTCATTATCATCCCATGATAATAGACGGTTACCGAGTGTATCTACCACGTGTATCTGGTTTACCTGCTCGATTATCGATTAATTATTATTATTATCACATAATCCCTCTCCATTTGTGTTCTAAATAGAAGGGATGCGCAACACGTCGACGCGCGAGCATCGACGTGAATCTATAAGAAGGCTTGCGCGCCTCTGATTATTCAGAATTCAGATTTAGATTTATAATAGTTTTCTCACCTTTAATTTCATTATGTCTTTATAATAAACTTAGTTTACATTTTAACCTTTTTTGAATTTTTAAACTTTACCTGCTTGTCTAGTAGTTTCTAAGCATGACCATTAGATAAGTTTAGCCCATAGCTTTTACTATGGACGACGGAAACCCCGTACGGATATACCTTGGTCTATCCTGTGTGATTACACACCTCCTAGCCTATAGCCTTTTACCTATAGAAGACGGAAACCCCGTGGGAATGCAATTACTGCATTCTCGTGTTAACCTGCTTACACCTCCTAGCCTGTATAATTTCCTTACAGAAGACGGAAACCCCGTGGAGATACACTTTTACGTATCCTCGTATGACTTTATCATACACCATAGCCTGTGTCCTTTCCTCATAGAAGACGGAAACCCCGTGGGGATATACTTTTACATATCCTCGTATGAATTATTCATACACCATAGCCTGTATCCTTTCCTTACAGAAGACGGCAACCCCGTAGAGGTACTCCTTGGCGTATCCTCGTGTGAATTACTCACACATCCTAGCTTGCAGCATTTTCCTGTAGAAGACGGCAACCCCGTAGAGGTGTGCCTTGCGCAGCCTCGTACGACCTTGGTCGTACACCATAGCCTATAGCATTCTCTATAGAAGACGGCAACCCCGTAATCGACCTGCTTGTGGTTTTTAATCGACTATTGTGGAGCTTAGACCACAATTGTCTCTGCTTTTAATTATTACCTGCTATTTTCTACCTGCATCATTCAACCAGCAACTTATAGGTAAGTATAACTATTCTATTATTATTATACCTTTTTCAACCTCTTGTGCTTATCACTCTTTGGCTTGCTACGCAAATACCTGTAATCTAATATCTTTTCATATAATTTATACTGCCACACGACTCCCGATCCTTTATATGCATTTAGCGTATATAAATTCAAGGCCAACCGGTCGTCTGGTCCTTACGAACCGGGTAACACCAGGATCAGTTACCGAATAATTAGCCCGCTGGCTGAAAGGGACACGGGCCTATTTCTTACGAGAGTCAGGAATAGGTAACGGATGGTTGATTCACCCACTATTGAAGGGGGTGGACCTCAACATCGTTTCAGTGGCGCCCAACGTGGGGCCACAATGGCCCAAAAGATTACAGAAAAATTATTAAAATTTGAAAATCTAAAACCCTTAAAATTACATTATTGTTCTCACGTTGGCTTTAATTCAACTCACGTTTCAGTAATGTCTAACGTGAGGCCAAACCGGCCTAAAAGATTACAGTAAAATCATTAATTGTCAAAGTATAAATTCAATTAATTTGCATTACCCCCATTTTATTCAAATTTAAAATATAAAATTGAATTCTTTAGCTTCACTTCAATTCTCATACAGTGACGCCCATAAGGCTCTATTCATGTCAAAAACTTAAAAATCTCAAATCAGTAAAATCACTTGGCCAACCAATGTTAATCATAATTTATGCTGGGATAAATTACATAAATTACATGCATAAATTACTCTTTCATGCAAGCTTCACTTGCACCATAAAACTTTATTAACTACCTAAATTCATTATCATACTCTGTTTAAAAGAAAGTAAATTATTTGATAAATTTAGCTTCAACAGTAATTTCTCTATTTAATTATAACATTAAAATCATCCAATAACAAAAATGAAAATCGTTATAATTTTTAATCAGCTCCTTCTGAGCAACAATACTTCAATTACAATAAAATTATAAATATTCCTTCTGAATAATTCTCAAAATTTTATATAAAAATGTATTACATCATTTAAAATAAATTTTGAAAATGTGACGCATTTAAAATTATAGTTCTTGGAACTCTCAGCGTCGCATTCCAATATTTCACGTGATCCAACTCGCGGTATCACGCACGAAATATTATTTTCACTCAAAACTTGGAAAATTCAATATTCCATAGTTACCGGATTTTATCACTCTGGTGATAATCTTATTACATATTTCTAATAATTATTTAATAATTCTATGAATAATTTTGAGTATCAATAAAATATTATTTAATTAAATGGTTTGAACTTGTCTGTTTACGGCCTAACCGCTTCAGACTATAATCCTGAAAATTACTACGTCGTTTAAACATTGTATAAATAAATATTGTTTATATAGCTTCACTATAAAACCTCCTTAGAGTGTTTACTAAAAAGTTAGTGTTAACCTTGTGGCTTCACCACATAAATAAAGTGCTATTAAATTAATTATCATTTATTTGAATAAATTATTGTAAAATATTAACTTAAAACTACATTAAATATTTAGTTTGCTGGATCGGGATGGTGAAAGAAATAAAAATTCACTTTTCAATGTATTGTCCATATTTAATAAAAATAAATCACAGATAATAGCAAGAGTACAAACGTCGATCACGAGTTTATATCGGAGCACTTCTTAAACATTATTCGAGTGCATTTGAGTTTAATTTAGTGAATATAAATTGCATGGCACCGTACACATGAACATTATATTATATACATATAGAGCGTAGTTGAAGATCGAGTTTGTTGAGTTTAATGAATACGAGTTTATAAATTTACACGGCACCATACACGTGAATCAATTTACACAAAGGAGCGCAATAAAGAATAAATTATTAACAATTAATGATTTACAACTACCATCAATAGTTCGAGTATAAAGTTTAGTCACAATTAATTTTAATTCACGACACAGAGTACGAGTAAAAGAGAAAAAAAAAATAAGAAGCGTAACGAGCCGAGTCTGAACGTATAATAATTACTTTGCAGTCACAAATAAAATTTGATATTGATTTTTGAGATTAAGATTACTGGATGACTGAATGATGACATCAGTCACACCAGTTGACATCATGTCCAAGTAAATAATTAATCGATGAGTAATGAAAGTAAATGTAATTAAAAATAATTATTTGTGGCTGCAAAGTCACGTGATTGCGAGTATATGTATATATATATTTAGTGGTTGAGGTGATAATATAAATTATTAAAACCAACTAATTAATTTAAACAAATGTTTTATTTAAATAAACGGAAAATAACACAGTGATTGTAAGTATACAGTAAAGTAAGAAGCCTGGATGCGTGTGTACAATCCCACGGTCTATTACTAATTGTCCCCACCAATGTGGTAGAGATGGATAAAATGAAATAATCGATGTTCGACGGAAACTGTCGAATTTTATCGATCGCGTTACCTAGTAGCAACGCTACAGAACTCCCTTTGTTTTTTTTTTTTTTTTTTTTTTTTTTTTTTTAATTTTAATACACGATAGATTAAAGTAATGGAATATTTACAAATGACATGAATAAATAAATAATTAAATGAATGAGTATAATAAAGTGGTGAATTATTACTTTGTAGAAAAAAAAAAACTTTTATATAAAAAAAAATTAAATCGTGTAAATTTTTAAATATTAAACCGGACTCGGCGTTTTACGGTCTTGGTTGCTGTGTTAATCGGCTGGGAGTTTATTATCATCGTCGTCGTGTCGACTGAATTTGCCTCGTAGACCGGCTTTAATCTGTCCACAGAAATGGCGATTTGTCGTCCACGAAAATCAACGATGAAGTATTTATCGTGTCGGGTTATTACACGATATGGACCCTCGTACAGCGGCGAGAAAGATGGTCCAATCTGGTCATTCCGTACCAGTACGTGGCTGCAAGTACTAAGGTTCCTGAAACAGAAAACAGAATGCTTGCCGTGACGCGACATTTCGGCCGGTGCCAATGAATTAAAATGACGTTTTAATGTTGTCACGTAACCATTCAAATAAATTAATAATTTATTAGAATTAAACAATAAAAATAGTAAGTAAGTTTAAATTTGAATGGTTACGCGGGCATTTCGTTGCCACGCCGGTGAGACAGCGTTTGCTCGCGCATGCGCGCGGTATGACTGAGAGCACGTGTGTGCTGAAATTTTAAATTTTAATTTAAAAATAATTACACTTATTATTTATTATTTATAAGGGTATATTTATGATTTGGCGTTATTCAGGGGACATAATGTGTGGCCACATTATGCCCCAATTGTTATTTTTATTTTATTTCGATTCAATTGGATATCCGGGTATTGTGGAAATGAAAATAGTCACCACAGAGGAGGGGAAAAATCAATATTTTCCCCTGCAATATCGACGGATAACATGCGGTGTTAAATAATTATTATTTAATTATATATATGTTTTACGATTATTATTTTGGTAAAAAATAAATACCATATATATATATTCAATTTATTATGTATCATTCAGGTGGGGAAAAATTGTCTTTATAATTTATTTAATTAGTTTAAAGGCCCGGGGCTAGGTAACAATGATAATTATAATTAAGGGCGATTGTTGCGCCACGTGGGTGGCCAACAAGTGGCGGGCCCATAAAGTACTCAGAAAGGTACGGAGAGTATAACTGAGCAGACGCTGTGTCACTTTATACGTTGCGGATACGTTTTGAATCTAACTTAATTAAGTTTGTGTAATATTACTTGTGATCGATCTAGTAAAGATCAATTAAATTGTCTTATTCTCCGGGTACGAGGTCTATTTTTTTGGAAGTGAAGCAGTAATCAGTAAGTACTTTGATTTCTCTCCATGCATTGTTACCTGTAACCTCCCCGGGGATTGTTGGAATTCGCGAGTCTAATAATTTGATGGATCTATATCTTACCACCCCCTGAATGGTACATTTTTATATACATTTGAATTTATGAAAGAATTAAGGGTGATAAAATAATTATATTTCATTTAATTTGTGTAATTTATGATTTAATATTGGAAATTGCGCGGCTGTGGTAGTTCGCTGTATGGATGTATCGATAGTCGCGTATATCGATAGCTACCTATATCTATACACCTATAGCTATAGCTATACACCGGCTACGAAAATAAATTCCTAAGCCGGCGACGTAATAGTTCGCAGGAAAAATTCCTGGGTAAATAATAATAATTATTAAAGGGGAATTATTATTATTATTATTAATTTATGATTTATATTATAATTTATTATTATTATTATTTAATTAATTAACCCCAAATTATTATTTATATTTTTCTTGTTTGTGTACCCCAGTGGTTAAGCAATTTATATTATATTTTTGATTATTTATAATTGTTGAAAGAAGAATAATTATTTATTCAAATTAGTTTATTTTCTTTTGGAAATTCGGTGAATGAGAGTGAGAGTGCACCGTATCTTTCTCCCCCTGTAAAGTGTAAAGGGGTAACCCAAGGTGGTGATAATTTTGCGTATCGACATTTTGTTTATTTTGTTTAAGTGAATAATTATTATAATATATTTATAATTTATAGTGGATGTAAATTCGAAATTCTTTGGATTATATAGATTCTGCCCCCAGGGGTTTATTAAAGATTAAAATTTATGTTATGAGTGAAATATTGTATTTAAATTTCTTAATAATTTATATATATATAAACAATCGTATCCAACAATTCTCGGGGAAATACTTTATATTTATTTTCCTGGGTCTCTTCCTGCTATATTTAATTTAATTTATTATCTATTTATTTTCAACTGTGCATATTATTTTGTTTTCTTGATTATTTCTTTTATTTATTTCATTCGATTAATCCGCCTTGTTACTGGCTGTACTCGCTCGGACTTATCCTCGCAAATTTCCCCCTGATAAAAATTTTGTCCGTTTTTTGGAGAAACGGTCTGGCGCCTACGTGCACTAACCCAGCCTGAGGGGCTGGTCCAGGCACGCCTTATTATTTTATTTATTATTTTACAATTTAATAACGGTATTATCCATTAATTGATTTAAAAATTAATTGAAACAATATCTATCAACGCTTGATATTTTTCGGACTTTGAGTTTATTAAATTTAATTTAATTTCTTTTTTTTGATTTACACGTGGGTGACCGCATACAGTACTGGAATAATTTGCGTCTCCGTCGCAAAATTTAAACTAGTATTTGTTATAATGTGTTAATGATATCGTGAGGTGTAGTTTTGTTACTGGGAGTGAGTAACTCGCCAGGTAAACGAATTGGCTCGCCGTATACTAATTCAGCCGGTGTCGTCTGTATGTCGTCTTTCCAAGCAGCGCGTAAGCCGAGCAAAACGGCTGGTAATGCGTCATACCATGACTCTTGATGACACAAGAGTGCTGACTTTAATTGACGATGTAAACGTTCGACTAGACCGTTAGCTTGCGGATGATACGGCGTAGTATGTAGGTGTTTTATTCCGTACATTTTCATCAACGATTGGAATAACGACGATTCGAATTGTGGACCTTGGTCCGAAGTTATGCGTTTCGGTACTCCGTGGCGTGAAATCCAGTGCAGCGATAGTGCATGTGCTATCGCCTCTGCGGTTCCATTGGATAACGGGACAGCCTCAGGAAATCTCGTGAATCGGTCGATGATCGTTAAGCACTGATTGAAGCCTCTTGATGTTTTTAAAGACACTAGATCGATGTGTATGTGCTCGAATCGTTCAGTTGGAGGTTCAAAACTGGCGATCGGCGATGACACGTGTCTCTGAATTTTATTCTTCTGGCAATCGATGCAAGATTTCGCCCATTCACGGCAATCTTTATTAATCGACGGCCAGACGTATCGTTTGGAGACAAGTTTAAGTGATCCTTTAATTCCGGGATGAGCTAGCGAGTGCAGTGAATTAAACACCTTCTTTCTCAGCGGCTCTGGAACATATGGACGCACTGTACCTGACGCAGTGTCACAATACAGTGCAGGTCCATTATCGAGTTGTATCGTTTTTAAATTTAAAGCAGTTGTTTGACGTAACAACTGCTGGAGTTCATTGTCGGTTTGTTGAGCGTCGGCAAGTTCTTGCGATGTTATAGCAATAGATGCTGCTTCGACGCGTGACAATGTGTCAGCGACAATATTGTCGGTACCCGACACATGTCGAATATCGGTGGTAAATTGACCGATAAAATCGAGTCGACGAAATTGCCAAGGCGATGCTCTTTCGGTGCGCTGTTTGTAAGCGTGCTGAAGCGGCTTGTGATCGGTGTAGATTGTAACATGCCGGCCTTCGAAAATATGCCGAAAGTATTTTACAGCCTCGTAGATGGCGTTCAACTCGCGGTCGTATGTCGACAATTTTTGAATCGACGGAGACACTTTTCGACTGAAAAATGCCAGTGGTTGCCAGTTGTTATCCACTTTTTGCTGTAGGACGGCTCCAATACCGATTTCGGATGCATCGGTGAATATTGCCCAGTCAGCATCGATTTTAGGGTGTACCAACAGAGTAGCATCCGCGAGGGCTCGTTTAGCTGACTTGAAAGACTCTTGAAGTTCAGATGTCCAGTTGACTGGATGAGAGCCTTTGACTTTGGGTCCTTCCAAAATTCTATTTAACGGTGCGAGAATTTCTGCAGCGTTCTTGATGAACTTTCTGTAGAAATTCACTGTGCCGAGAAATCGACGAAGAGCTTTTACGGTGGTAGGAGGCTCAAAATTGGCAATAGCCTCTACTTTCTCCGGTAACGGCTTGGTTCCATCTTTGATGATGAGATGGCCGAGAAATTTTACTTCCGGTAGACCAAACTGGCATTTTGGTACGTTAATTACCAGTCCGTATTCACGGAGACGCTCGAATAATGTTTTTAGGTGCTCCATGTGCTGCTTTTCGTCGTTGGATGCGATTAAAATATCGTCAACATAAGGAAAAACGAATTCAAGGTCACGAGTGACCTCGTCAATGAATCGTTGAAACGTTTGAGCTGCGTTTTTAAGCCCAAACGTCATAAATTTGAACTCGAATAACCCGAACGGTGTGATGATTGCCGTTTTCGGCACGTCCTCCGGGGCGACGGGTATTTGCAAAAATGCCTTTGCAAAATCGACGACTGAAAATATACTTTTACCGTGCAAAAGTGCGGCAAAGTCGTCAAGATAACGTAACGAGTATTTATCGATTAAGGTTCGATCGTTGAGTGGACGGTAATCACCGCAAGGCCTCCATTCTCCGGACTTCTTCTGCGCTAAGTGAAGTGGTGAAGCCCAGGCGCTGTTGGATGGTCTGCAAATACCTTCCTCGATCATTTTACGGAACTCTGCTTGTGCGATTTTCAACTTATCTGGAGCCAGACGTCTTGCTTTGCACGAAACTGGCGGGCCAGGTGACGTTCGTATATGATGAACGGTTGAATGTTTTTTAGTTTGACGCTGAGTAGCGTCAGGTCGTGTAATATCGGAAAATTCTCTTAATAATTCCATATATGCAGAATTGCCATCGACTGCTTTAATATTTGTTTCTGCCGATGTCGTGTGAGAATTTCCGGGTGTCAATAAACCAGTGACGCCATCACGAAGGCATTTTCGCTTTAGGTCGACTAGTAAGTCGTAATGACTTAGGAAGTCTGCACCTATAATCGGTTTAGTGACGTCAGCAATGATAAAATTCCATGAGAAGTCACGGCGAAGTCCAAGGTTCAATGTTATAGCTTTTAGACCATAGGTTTGAATTATCGAGCCGTTTGCCGCATACAATTGATAACCTATTGGTGTACTGATTGATTTCAGCCAGCCACGCGGAAAGACGGACAAATCGGAGCCGGAATCGACAAGATATTCCGTTCCTGTAGTTCGGTCTCGGATAAACAGGCGGCGAGAAATCGATTGAGAATCATTAGCCGCCTCTACTGATTCTCGTTTAAGTTTCCCTGCCATTTGCAGCCGGGAATGCACGATCGGGCATTTTTACCGTGCTTGAAATGATACCAGCAATAGTCGAATTTTTTAACTCTCCGAGGACGACGGTGTTGGTATGCTCTGGATCGTGTATTTGGGAGTTGCTCCTGAGCAAGCATTTCACTATACTCGGCAGTCAACAGTGCAAGTTGCTTACGCAAAGCAGCGATTTCGTCTGCGGCGGATGCGTACATTTTGAAATATAAAATATAAAAATAATATTTCAAATAATAATGTCACCTGCACGTAAAATTATATTATTTTAATTTTACTACGTATCCAGCGATGACTCGTCACTCAGGAATGTTCGGCTGACTCTCTGGCTTAATCCTCGAAACTATTTCCGATGACGTAGCTACCGAAAAATTTAATGCGACACTGCACAAAATAGGCAATTTTATTTTCAGCGCGCAAAAACTTTTATCACTATTCGATTCGCACTAAAGGTCCCTCGAATCAACACTGATGCGGCATAACGTCCATAAGATGCCCCGCAATGCACCAGCGGTGATAAAATATGAAAAACTGCACAATCATAAAAAATTCACTGCACTAATTAATAAATAAATTCACACAAAAATTACTGTGAATGAAAAATCACGGTATCGCCGGTTAATCGGCAACGCGACAAAATATTCGCGGGAAAAAGACACGAGAACTCGCGAAATTTTTATACTGTGTAATACACGTGTTCGACGCTTCCCTTAAAAAGAGATCACGTCGGGGTCACCAATTTAGTGGTTTCGGTGATAATATAAATTATTAAAACCAACTAATTAATTTAAACAAATGTTTTATTTAAATAAACGGAAAATAACACAGTGATTGTAAGTATACAGTAAAGTAAGAAGCCTGGATGCGTGTGTACAATCCCACGGTCTATTACTAATTGTCCCCACCAATGTGGTAGAGATGGATAAAATGAAATAATCGATGTTCGACGGAAACTGTCGAATTTTATCGATCGCGTTACCTAGTAGCAACGCTACATATATATATATATATATATATATAGCCGGCAGGTTATTTTGACACGTGGTCAACACAAAAATGGTCACAGATTTTATTAATTAAGTTAAGAGTAAGAATGACAAATATAGATGAATAATAATACCTGATGATTTTGCGAGTAGTAATCAAATTAATGTAATTAACGAAGCACGATAATTAGCACGATGTAATTGGAAATTATGATAAACTTGTAGCACGTGGTGGTCTATCACAAGTGATGTAGAATAATGCGAGTTGCCGCGTAGCTGGCTATTGAGTTGAAATTCCGAGTATTAGAGGGCGCGTCGATAGCAGCACCTCTGATATAGTAGAGCGTCAAATTATCAAGTGTTCTGGCGCGAACATTTGAAATTTACGCAACATTCCGCCCGCCATCAGGAACAGAGTTGCTGATTATGATCTTGAGCACCTGATGATTGATGAGTAGACCACCATTAAGTTAGGCATCTGGTTCTGGAGCAAGTGGTAAGAGTGCAAACTTGGCAATTGGACGAGTGAGAGTACCAATGGCTGTTTGAATGGTTACCACTCGAGTGAGGTTGTCCTTCCCTGGATGGAGCGCAGTCACTTTCGCGAGTGGCCATCGAGTTGGTGGAGTTCGTTCATCAGTGAGAAGGACTAGTGAGCCGAGTTTGATGTCATTGCGAGCATGATGCCACTTGGTTTGAGCCAGATGACGTTGAATATAGCTGGTGGACCAGTGATTCCAAAAATGCTGGACACGTTGCTGATTGAACTGCCAGCGAGAGAGTCTTGATACTTCTGTATCCATGAGTGAAGGTTCAGGGATCGCAACGATTGGTCTCCCAATGAGAAAATGACCTGGAGTGAGCGATGAAGGATCCTAAGGATCGTCGGATAGAGCCTCCAATGGTCTCGAGTTCAAAATCCCCTCCACTTGCGTTAAAAGAGTCGTAAGTTCTTCAAACGTGAAGGCTGATTCTCCGAGTGTGCGAGTCAGGTGGTGTTTCACCGATTTCACTGCGGCTTCCCATTTACCACCCATATGGGGAGCAGCAGGGGGATTGAAGTGCCATGTGATTTGATGCACAGTGGCCCAATCGAGTAGAGCATGAGATTCTTGAGTGCCTTGAGTGAAAGGCCGCTTGAGTTCAGAGTATGCGCCTTGGAATGTTGTTCCACAGTCGCTGTAGAGCGCTGTACATACCCCTCGACGGTGAATAAACCGTCGGAGAGCTGCTATGAATCCTGATGATGAGTAGTCGCTGACAAGGTCGACGTGAACTGCTGATGTGGTCAGACAGACAAACACACAGATCCAGCCCTTGTATATCCTGGATCCTCGACCTTTCCATGATTTGATTGATACTGGACCAGCGTAATCGACTCCAGTGTGAGAAAATGGTGGCGCTGGAGTGACACGTTGAGTCGGGAGTTGTCCCATTAATTGCTAAGCCCGAACACCTCGATGACGAGCACAGACGAGACATTTGAGTATGTGTGAACGTACTGGTTGACGTCCACCAATGATCCAGTATCGGAGTCGAGTATGAGCGAGTGTGAGTTGAGTACCACCATGCATGGTACGCTGATGGGCATCAGAGATGACGAGTCGAGTTAGAGCAGCATCACGAGGTAGAATTGCAGGATGCTTCTGTTGATCTGAGTTTGGAGCATTTTCCAATCTCCCCTCTACTCGGATGATGCCATCGGTGTCTTGATAAGCCACCAACCGAGCAAATGGGTGATCCTTTGGCCATGATGCCTGTTTTGCGAGTAATTGGAGTTCAGAGTAGAAATGAATACGTTGAGTTTCCTTGATGCAGAACTGGAGTGCGCGGTTGATTTCAGTTGATGTGAGTGGACGAGCGAGAGTCGAGTGTGGTATGCGTTTGATTATATCGCGTACCCTCCCACAAATTGCTGTAACTCTGAGCATACGCAATAGTGGGATTGGACGTTCCATAAGTGTCCAAGACGAGTTGAGTGGTTGAGCCGAAACATAGAGTGATTTAACTGGACGTTCTTCCAGGTGAGTATCTGCATCTTTATGAATGGGACTGGTTGGCCAGGACGGCGAGTCTTCGAGCAACCATGATGGGCCAGACCACCATAGTTGATGAGTTTTAAGCTGACTGGTTGTCAAGACTCGAGTTGCACAATCTGCTGGATTGTCAGTGCCGGGAACAAACTTCCAGTGGCCATCTGGAATGAGTTCTTGAATGAATGACACCCTATTCCTGACAAAGTCTTTCCAGCGAGACGGGTGCAAGTGTATCCACGTGAGCGTGATTGATGAATCGGTCCAAAGATATGTTGGCACATGCGAGTAGTTGAGTGTAGTCTGGCAGTGCTTGACGAGTTTTGCCAACATGTGAGCCGCGGTGAGTTCCAAGCGTGGAATCATTAGGGGTTTCAACGGTGCCACCTTGGTTTTAGAGAAAAGCAGCGTAACCTTTGCCCTCTGAGTTCGAGTTGTCGGTAGGACCTTGATAAATACTGCCGCAGCCATCGCCAATTGCGAGGCATCGGAGAATCCATGGATTTCTAGAGCCGAGTTCGTGGACGAGTGGATCCATCTGGGAATCTTGATGATATGAATCATGTCGAGTTGAGTTTCGAATGAAGTCCATTTCTGACGTAGTTCTGCAGATAATGGAGTGTCCCAGCCGAGTTTGACAAGCCAAAGTTCCTGCATGAACATTTTGGCTTGAATTATGAGTGGTGATAGGAATCCCAGTGGATCAAAGATCTGAGCAATCTCTGATAGAATTGCACGCTTTGTGCATGGTTGAGTTGAGCATGGTGGCGAGTGTTTGAAAGAGAATTGATCCTTGCTTGAAGACCAGTACATCCCAAGAATTTTGGTGCTGACTTCTGGATCCTCTATTTTGTATTTTGTAATCGCTTCCGCACGATTGAGCTGAAGTAGTTTGCGATGATTGCTTGCCCATTTGGCGAGTGGGAATCCGCCCGCCTTGCACAAACCCTCGATATCATCTGCAACTGCTTGCAATGACTCGAGATCATCTGCGCCTCCGGAAATGTCGTCGACATACCGACCTTTAGTGAGTGGATCGATTGCGAGTGGGAATCTATGTCCTTCATCTTCGACCAATTGGAGCAGGGCTCGAACAGCAAGAAATGGAGCTGATTTCGTCCCATAAGTAACTGTAGTAAGTTTGAAGGGGATGATGTTTCCTTCCTTATCAAACCAGAGTTTTTGTTGCAGACCTTGGTCCTTTTCGTGAACCAAAATCTGTCGATACATTTTGGTTACATCTGTGATAAAGATGAACCGGTCCCAGACAGCATTAAAGTCAGAATGACTGCTTTACGACGTATTTTTGAAGGAGTCTTCAAGAAGTCTTATAATGACTTCTTAAAGGTGTCATTTTTAAGAACTCTAAATTAAGAGTTCTTGAAGACTTCATAAATAAGACGTCAGTTTTGTGACGTCTAAATGTATTCTTTTTTTTACTTTTTTGAAGTCAAAATGAAGTCAAAATTAGGAACTCCTTAAGACGTCATGGTAAGTTCATTCTGAAGTCTTATTTGCGGAGTCAGAAAAAAGAACTCTTTGAGAACTCTTTGAGAACTTTTAAAGATGTCTTACTGAGTTCGCTAGGTGGCGCATTTGACATCTTGAGAACTTCTTAAAGACTTCTTTAACGTGTTTTTAAGACGTCAAAATCATAAATAGGAACTCATTCAGAACTCATCAAGACGTCATTTTGCTATCTGGGGTGTTGTCGCGAGCTGATGAGTACGTCGAAGATGTTAACGAGTAATTTTGGCCCGGTATGCATGATGTCGTTGAGTGAGAGTCCTGAACTGGTTGGTTTTGAGCCGTTGAAGACCACACGGATCTTGAAGTTGTTGTTGTCTTCCTTCAGTACCCCATGGTGGGGTAGGAAGTATTGAATTGATGATGTAGATGATGCCGCAGGCACCATGTGCTTGAGTTCGAGATACTCGGCCATGAAGTTCATGTAGAGTGTTTTGAGCCGAGCATCATGATCAAGCCATCGCATGAGATGTTGTAAGCAGCGACGAGCTGCTGTGTATGAGTTCCCCAGTTGTTGCGGGTCTGATATCAATGGCAGTCTGACAATGTATCTGCCAGAGCTGTCTCGAGTGTGAGTGTCCCGGAAGTGAGCTTCACAAGCCTCTTCTTCGGGAGTTAATGAGCGTAGTTGAGTTGGACTGACCTCTTCTTGGAGCCAGAATCGAGTGAGTAAGTCTTGAAGATCTTGATCATGATGATTGGAGACAGCATGATGAATTCTCAGTGGTTTGTTGAGCCGAGCTTGGACTGGACCAATGAGAATCCAGCCAAAAATTGTATTTTGGGCGAGTAATCCAGGAGATTTGCATTTGATGATCTCGCCAGTGATGACCTGGCCGTAGTAATCAGCTCCAAGGATGACATCCATTGGGCCTGGAGTCCCAAAGTCTGGATCTGCGAGTGTGAGGTGCGAGTACTGTGCCAAGTCAGTATTTAGGACTTGGTTTGATGGCAGTAGAGCAGTTAAACCACTGAGGATGTGAGCCTTTACTGTGAGTGATTGATCCGAGTAGTATGAGCGCAGAGTGAGAGTTGCACATCCCCTGGTAGGGCCAGCTTTAGCTGCACCTATCCCTAGGATGGTAAGGTGTGATCGAGCACGAGAAATATTGAGCATTCTTACCAATGAATCTGAAACAAAAGATATCTCAGAACCGGTATCTAAGAGAATGCGTATTGGATGAGTACTTAACTTGGTCACTACGTAGACTTGACAAGTCGCTAGTAACGTAGCGTAATGATGAGTTTGAGTACAACCAGTTGTTGAGTTCTGAGTGGGCGAGTGATGAGTACGAGTGCTGCGATCATGAGTATTTTGAGCTTGAGTGTGGGCAAGAGTGTTGTTTGAGTGCGGTGAGCTTGTAGTAGGCGAGTGCGAGTGAGTGTCGAGTGCTTGAGTGTCGTGCGGAAGCGCAAATCCTTATTGAGTTTGAGCAGGAGCACTTCGAGCTGGAGTTGCAGGAATTCCTGGGTGAATCATAGAGTGGTGCTGTTCCTTACACACCCTGCAAGTAAATTGCGAGTTGCAAGACTCGACTCGGTGGTGTCCAAGACAGTTCGGGCATAATCTGGCTTGGATCACCAGCTGAGTTCGTTGTTGTGGAGTCATCTTGCCAAACTGGTCACATTTGACCAGGTAGTGGTCACCTTGGCACAGGTCGCACGGATACTGTGCTTTAGCCACCACTTTGGGTTGAGCGCTTGCTGGTGTTGATGTTCCAGCCGATTTTGGAGCCGAGGATGTTGCCATATGAGCATAGGAGGTCTTATGGCCTTTGGAGCTTGAGTGCGAGTTCGAGTGACTGGATTTCTTTTGGTCAACAGCCTTTGAGATACTTTCCTCGTACCTTTCTTGAGCACGAGCACGATCCGTGAGGAACTGACGCAGCTGTTTGAGTTTTGGGAACTCTACTGAAGCCCCCAGAGACAGTTCCCACTGTTCGCGAGTCGAGCGGTCGAGCTTTGAAATGATTATGTGAGTGAGAAGGTAGCAGTCTCCTTCCTGGAGATTGACCTTCTGAGCGAGGAGTGCATTGATCGCCTCGTGGGTCTGATCAATCAGCGAGTAGAGTTGTTTTGACGAGCGCGAGGTGAGTGCTGGAAGGTTGACCAGCTTGTCGAGCTGAGCACCGATGAGTAAGCGAGGTACATCATACCGTTTACAAATGGCACCCCAGGCGAGTGAGAAGCTCTCGTTACACATGGGTGTGTTGGCGATTGCTTGAGCTGCCTGTCCTGTCAGGTACGTCTTCAAGTAATGGAGACGTTCGACGTCCTCCAGGCCAGTGCGGTTGATCACTACGGACTTGAACATGTCTCTGAACTCTGGCCACTTGGCATACTCACCAGAGAATGGAGTGATGTTGAGTGGAGCGAGATTGACGCTGCTGTGTGAGCGTTGAGTCGAGTTCTGAATTTGAGTTGGTTGAGCTGGAGTGTCGAGTTCGTGGATGAGTGTTGATAGGCGAGTGCGAGCTCCCAGGTAAGACCGGTATGTTACATCAAAGATGCCATCCTTGATGTACGAGTGTTGGAGGAATTCCTCCGTTGCGTTGGCTCCCAGGTAGTCGTGGACAACGGAGAATTCCTGCCACTCCTGGGTGAGTACGTCGACTCGAGCTTTGAGTGATGCTATACCTGCCGCAGCGGTGAGTGCTGAAGCACGAGTTTCAATGTCGGAGATCAGCCTCAATCTGGACAGTTGACTGCTGATCCTGAGCTCGAGTTCGCCTTGCGAGTCTCCATATCAGTGAAGACGGAGTCGCTGGGATTACCAGGTGGATTTGGTAATATCCCAGTTGGAGTGGTCAAGTGCTCATCACTTCCGGTGATGACGACGGTTGGAGTGAGTGGGAGATTGGGAGTTTCCTCCTTGGAGACTCCTTCTCCTGTCGAGCTCTTATCATCAGCCATTGAATCTGATGAATTGATTGTAAATTAGAATTTATAATAGTTTGAGAACACGAGTTTTGTCTGTGATCACTTTTACGCGGTTTTCACCATCCAATCCGGCTCGAAGGACCATAATGTAAAATATTAACTTAAAACTACATTAAATATTTAGTTTGCTGGATCGGGATGGTGAAAGAAATAAAAATTCACTTTTCAATGTGTTGTCCATATTTAATAAAAATAAATCACAGATAATAGCAAGAGTACAAAAGTCGATCACGAGTTTATATCGGAGCACTTCTTAAACATTATTCGAGTGCATTTGAGTTTAATTTAGTGAATATAAATTGCATGGCACCGTACACATGAACATTATATTATATACATATAGAGCGTAGTTGAAGATCGAGTTTGTTGAGTTTAATGAATACGAGTTTATAAATTTACACGGCACCATACACGTGAATCAATTTACACAAAGGAGCGCAATAAAGAATAAATTCTTAACAATTAATGATTTACAACTATCATCAATAATTCGAGTATAAAGTTTAGTCACAATTAATTTTAATTCGCGACACAGAGTACGAGTAAAAGAGAAAAAAAAATAAGAAGCGTAACGAGCCGAGTCTGAACGTATAATAATTACTTTGCAGTCACAAATAAAATTTGATATTGATTTTTGAGATTAAGATTACTGGATGACTGAATGATGACATCAGTCACACCAGTTGACATTATGTCCAAGTAAATAATTAATCGATGAGTAATGAAAGTAAATGTAATTAAGAATAATTATTTGTGGCTGCAAAGTCACGTGATTGCGAGTATATGTATATATATATATATATATATATATATATATATATATATAGCTGGCAGGTTATTTTGACACGTGGTCAACACAAAAATGATCACAGATTTTATTAATTAAGTTTAGAGTAAGAATGACAAATATAGATGAATAATAATACCTGATGATTTTGCGAGTAGTAATCAAATTAATGTAATTAACGAAGCACGATAATTAGCACGATGTAATTGGAAATTATAATAAGCTTGTAGCACGTGGTGGTCTATCACAAGTGATGTAGAATAATGCGAGTTGTCGCGTAGCTGGCTATTGAGTTGAAATTCCGAGTATCAGAGGGCGCGTCGATAGCAGCACCTCTGATATAGTAGAGTATCAAACTATCAAGTGTTCTGGCGCGAACATTTGAAATTTACGCAACAATAATAAAGTATTAAAACCGATTCATCGGAAAAATACCAAAGACATGTGCACGTGACTACAGCGTGCGCACAGTTACCAGGAATTTGAAACATGTAAGCCCTTCTGGCATCCAATCTAAAATAATATTAATTTAATAATTTGTTTAAATAATTGTATAAGCCCTTCTGGCCATCAGACCTGGTAAAATGGAACTCTGGCTCCAGTACAGTCATTAAAAACTGTACAGATCATTCAATGATCTATAAATTATAAATCATCTTTGATTAATTAAAATCAAATCGTCAGTTATCATGCAACAGAGACTAGATAACTAATTAACGAACCATGCTACCAGCATGTAAATCTAATCTCTGAAAGACCACGAATTCACGTACTTGACGCAACATTCACTAAAGTTTATAACATATAAAAATAAATAAACGTTAAAGCATAAAATTATAATTCTCAAAGATAAAATTCTGCGAATTATATAGAAAAGAAGTTGAGAACCGTTTAATATAATTTGGTAAATTAACTCATTAGAAAAAATATAATTGACAGACTATAGACTGACCCCCCGCTTTTCACCTGACGTGACGTCATTAGCACAGATCAAGCGCATCGCTGCTACCACCTCATATTCTGACCTGACGCCATACAGTAGATATCGTACTCAAAAGTACCTGTCTATTATAATTTTACTCATTCTCTATAATCACTATAAACTCTGCAAAGTATTAGTATATCAACAAATACACAACGTTTATAAACTTTTGTGACCTGGTTTTAACTGTTATAACCGTAAGTACGAATAAAATATATGTTTAAATTCGCGAACTGGGATAACTCTCAGGAACACCTTTATCGATCCACGGTGTATAATTTTGTATTCCTTCTTATATTTATTCAACTAACCGCCCAGTGGCTATTTGAACAAATATAATAATGACCGACCAAAATAACCCCTTTGGAAAAAGGGGAGTCGAGAAACAAAACTGGAGCAATATTTAATTACTCCAGTAAAATATTAAATTCATATTTGCAACCTTAAAACATACCAGCAATAAATAAAATCTGATATTATCTAATAACTACCTCAAAGTACCTGTAAAATCTTTGAGAGATAATAACGAAAAAAATATATCATAAAATATTTTATTACTCATCAAAAATCTGAGCATCAAATAATAAAATGAAAATATAAACAACAAAATATAAATATCAGATTTAAAACATTTATAATCAAAATTATAAATTTAAAATAAAACCTAAAAAAAAAAAGTAATGAACATATTAAGTGCTGTTTTTCGATATCTTACAGATAACCAGGAAAACCGCCATTGACTGAAAGGAAACGTTGTACTGGAAACGGAAGTTAATAACCAGAGCAGCTCTGTAACAGAGATCCTTTCTGCGGCCCGGCTCAGCGTACGTGAATATTTTCCGGACACATACATACGCCAAGCCAACAACAGCGTAGTCGCTTCAAAGTATAGCGACCCCAGCGAAAGCGAAAGTAAAGTATAATTGTGAGCGCGCATGCTCCACAGACAGCGCGCCAATCACAACCTCCCGCTTCCCCTGTGTCCACTTATACTCACCGAAAGTAAAAGTATTCACCCAATCCTTTATCATCCCAACTCGAACTGCGATAAATCGATACGATAGCTATGTAGACTACTCTACACGCTATAGCATATCTAACGTATTTTACCGGCACACAACCACGCTATAAACTGCGTTCTATTTATTTCAATAAATAATTAAAGATTAAAAGCCCATACGTTAAATATTATTATTTAAATGGATGTACTAATTATTATACAAAATAATTGAATATAATAATCCTTCTGATTATAATTTATTATTACCAGGTAACAATTATTTTATTCACCACGTGGGTCTAACCTACTATTTGTTAAATTTATATTTAATTTAACAGATCACATAACCTGGATTCCTTATCTGATACCTGAATATTATTTACACATAAAAAATTATGATTTGGAAAAATATATATTTGAAAAATACATGAACATTAAATAAGCTATTTACAACCTGTAAGTATGCAAACTATTCATCTATCAATACATGAATGGTAGCTGAACTTTATATTTCCTTTTATTGTTTGATAAAAAAAAATACAATATATAATAACTTCTATTCGGCTATTACTGAGATAACAACGCTCGGAAATAAAATTCATACCGCGGGAAAATACACGCGTAATTGAAACGTATAATTTTAATTGACGATAACACTTAATACTACGTGACCGGAATAACAAACGCAACCGGACAACCATTCAACGGTATTTACAACAACTAAATAAATAAATCTGACCGGTGTATTGATAATAAAATATTACGTGATAAAACATAAATAAAAATAAAAACCTCGAAACTCACCACCGACTGAACACCGCGTGACCTACTTACGAATATGGGGCACCGACAGAATCACCCCGACGCGATGCATGAGGGTCTTAACGATCTTTATAACACCGAAGACGACTTTGAAAATCCGGGACTTCCTATCAACGCTAATGTTCAAGTAATCGAAGGTGACTCCGGTCAAGTAACACTAAACGGGCGCGATCAACGGACTTTGTCGTCGTCAATACCCTCGCCATTTGACCTGAATAACTTGACAACAATAATTGACAGTAGTTTCTTATCGAATGACGCTATCATACGCCAACTAAGTTTACAAACAGACGAATGTTTAAGGGGCCATCATGACTCACAAAGACAAATAAGGCAACTACAAAAGAATATGGATGATGCCCAGCGAAACCTGACCTAATTAAATAACCACATAAGTGAAACCAACCAAACCGTCGGTTTATACGCTCGTTGTACCACCTACATGTTAAAAAGAGCGCGTACTCGGGGAGACTTGGGACTAGAAGATTTTCGATTACTTGAAGAAATGAACTCGGACAGACTACCCGACATAAACGTCAATCCTGCAGACATTACTGCAGAAATAATTCGAGAAATTGCTAACGCGTGTAATTCTCGACCTACTTCTCACGTACAAGGTCCTCCACCACTAGCAAATTCCCCTCGCGCCATCGTACCAAACGCGAACTCCAGTTACCACCAACAACCGCGAACTGATTGCTCACATATGACAGTCAACCAATCAGCGCACGGGACGGAATATAATAATCAAAGGAATTTCGCGGTTGTTGGTGGGGATATACTTTTAACCAGGTTAAGCTGGCGTGATCAGTTATTACCGTTACGGGATATTCCTCTAAATATCCCCTTAATTTTTTAAAAGCCCACACGACGGCAAGGCATTCACGTTCTGTGGTGGTATAATTAGACTCATGTTTATTTAACGGTCGCGATATCGCTGTGATTACATATTTGCGATCTTCACCTTGTTGGGTTAATAATGGGGCAATACCCGAGTCGCTGGCGTCGGTGTAAAGTAAGAACGGTAGAGTATAGTGTTACGGCGTAACATGTCAAATTCCAGAAACAACTAAAGATTTAATAATTAACAAAAAAAATAATAATAAAAGAGTATATTATATATTCAAGGTCAGATGATTGTTGAAACTGTTGATGTCAAACAAAAAAACGAGACCCCAGATAAAATAAAAAAAAAACAAATTAAAAATTGGAGACGCAATATTCTAACGTACTGACGAGAAAATAAATAGAATAATCGATCATAATCTACATATCATGAAACCACTATAACATACCGCGACAGGAAATATAAATAATAATTTTGACGTTCTACAGATAATAAACCTCATAGCCACCTATTCATAACAACATGAGAGAATTATAATAGCCCAGCGGGTAACGACAAAAAAACGCGAGATTAGGATAAAAGCTTATATACCGACTGGCTAAACAGTATAGATCAGTCAGGAAATCTACTATTTCGTTCCCATTATCTTTCACTAACACATATGTAGGAATATAGTTTTGCCTCTAATAACTCAACTAAGTGTTGTATTTGACGCTTGCACTTTCACGGTCTCTTCTCTTGACGCGTGCCATCATTATAAATTCTCCTTATTTGGGGATACGTGCTGCTTGACCCATCTTCTACCGCCCCTCCGTAAGATGTATCCCTCCGCTTCTCATTAACACATATGATATTATCCCAAATTTCCACTTGGAATAACTCGATAAATAATTGAAATAATTACAACCTAAAAACGCCATAATAGTCCGCATTTTTACCTTAATTCATTGAACCAAGAATAATATAAATTTTTCTTATAATTATCCCATAATAATTACAAATGTCATGAAGCTCCTTTATACTAGTTCTATGAAGACTAGCCTCACGCCCCTCTTCGTAATGTATCCCTCCGCTTCTCACTAACACATATGAAATTATCATTAGTTCCCACTTTGAATAACTCGATAAATAATTGAAATAATTATAAATTAAAAACGTCATAGTGATCCGAATTTCCACCTTCATCAATTAAACCAAGAATGATATAAATCTTTTCCATAATTATCTCATAATAATTAAAAATATCGTAAGAAGACTTTACATTAGCTCTGTGAAGGTCAGCTCAAGCTCCTCTACGTGATGTATCCCTCCGCTTCTCACTAACACATATGAAATTATTATGAATTACCACTTTGAATAAATCGATAAATAATTGAAATAATTATAAACTAAAAATGTCATCGTGACCCGAATTTCCACCTTAATTAATTAAACCAAGAATAATATAAAAATTATTCATAACTAATCCATAATAATTGAAAATGTGAATAACATCTACACCAATAGTGATAAAAAGAAATAATTATAATCAATCGAAGATAATAATAAGGAGATTAATAATCAATAAACACCTATGCTTTAAATCTAATTAATAATCCGTAATTAATAATTTAAAATAGTCCCTATCTAATAACATGGAGAACGGGTGTATTCTTCTTGGTGGGGGTATTGTTCTAGAAGTTTCTACCCGAAATGGTCACGTACGCCTTTTTTCCTACACCACACCCCGCAATTCGTCAAATCTTCCAAATAACATTAGTTTTTGGTAACAAATCTCAATTCAAGGTCGCGCGTGTTACCCCTCGCCTAGAAATGCGCCTATAAAAGCTGCCGCAAATTAGTCCTCTGCGCCCATTAATTATCAAGCTCTTGATTACGCGAAACCTTAATCTTTTAAATATCGAATTTTTATTTCTTACTCGAGTCGTTACAATATTAAATTCAGAATTTATACAATTTAAATAGAATCATTTTAATTAAAAATAATTTCGATTTTTAATTCGTTTATTCAATATTATAAATAATTTAAATAATTAAATTATTTCTCTTGAATATTATTGCTGTTTAATTTTTATTATTTACATTTAAATAAAATTTCATCATATTAAAAGTATATTCAGACAGATTGTCAATTACCCAGTATAAGTACCCCCCTTTGCTCATTCACATCAACAAGTATCAACCTTCAAGAACCGTAACCAACCATCAAGTCACCTGACAACATCTCATCTTAAATCGAATTTCAATCAACAACAATTTCATACGAGTCGAATTCTAATCAACGATCTGGTCTCCAGCTCAGCCAAAATCTTGTATCCTGACATATTGTTATATTGAATAAACCAACTGTAAGTTTAATAAATTGTTCATTTATCTAGTGATAAGACACATCCATTCACCTCGTACATCCTATTTTCGTATATTGACATACTCGACACTAAATAGCGAGGTCCCCGCTACCCGAGTAAATGGCTTAAGTGCTTTGACTCAAAATTAAGGGACTGAAAAACGTGTTTTCGTCATCTTGGACGTAACAATAGTCAGGTACTGACAAAGTCGGAGCGTCAAGAAGAGCTTGTTTCAATTTTCCAAATGCGTGTTGTTCAGTCTTCGTCCATTGCCAGGGCATTTTGTCACTTGTCAATTTATTTAACGGGTTTTGTGCCCGAGTAACGTCTATCAGGTGTTGACGGTACCAGTTTACCAGGAATCTCCGTAATTGTTTTCGAGTTGTCGGAGTCGGATATGTGCTGATAGCAGCAGTCTATTCTGGGTCAGGTGAAACTCCTTCGCGAGAAATAATGAACCCCAAGAATTATATTGATTTCTGACAAAAGTTACATTTTTCCCGTTTTATGTCAAGTCCGATTTGTCGAAACGTGTCAAATAATATTTCAAGTATTATCAGGTGTATGTCGAAAGTAGGAGTAGCAATTATCCAATCGTCCATATACGATTGAATAAAGTTTTCCCAATAAGACGGTAGCAATTTTTGTTGTAAAAGACGTCGAAACGCCTTTTTGACTTCGTCCATTGCAGCTTGGTAGGTCGCAGGGGCAGTTTTTAAACCTTGCGCCATTTTTACGAACTCGTAAAAACCTTTACCTTCGACTGCAAAAGCTGTTAAGTGACGATCTTCTTCGCGTATTAATATTTGGTAATACGCGTTACTACAGTCAATTGTCGATCGATATTCACCCTCGCGTATAACTTCGAGTACAGTATCCATGCGAACCATGGGATATGCAACAAACTTAGTTACAGCGTTCAGCGGGCGAAAATCGATACACATTTGCCAATGTTCCGGTTTGCTTCCGTCAAAAGGTGGTAATCCCGGTAATGACTTTTTACGCACCATAACAGGTTGACAGCTCCATTCGCTGGTGCTCGGCCGTATTACCCCGTCTGCCAGCATGTTATCGACAATCATATGCATGGCGTGTCGTACGATCGGTGTTCTACGGTAATTTTTGACGCGAATGGGTTTTAAGTCGGTCCATTCAATTTTATGCTCGACTACGGTGATAGTGCCGAGAGTTGCAGCTTTTATTTTCTCAAATTCGCGATCAAGGAATTCATTTAATCGGTCTTGTTCTGTGATAATAGTTCGATAAATTAATCCCGGTAATTTAGTAGTGGAACTGTGATAAATGTCGTCAGTATGTTTCCATGTCCACGTATGGTCAACGGTATTAATTTTTATGTGGTGTCGCGTCATGAATTTTAAATCGATTATTATCTCGTCAGGCATGTCTTCGAAAATTTCAAACCCGTCCTCGATGTCAATTTTATTATCCTATAATAAAATTCAGATAAAATATATGTGAAGGCAAACTATTCGTAACGTGATTGGTCGAAAGCAAAAAATATATGCAAAAACGACACAAAAATATACACTAAAAAATATATAAGTTGCGCGCGCATTATATACATTACATGATATAAATCGATACGCGCGCATCAACCCGCGAAATTTAAACGCACAGTTAATGGTATCATGATATATAATATAAAAAATAACGTTATAAATAAAAATATCAAATGCATGAATGTAAACTGTTATAGAAAGTGAAAACGTTCAAGTAAATATTTAAAAAAGAAATTCAATTTTGTATTTAATAACATATTTGTTTTTTTTATTATATTTCATATTTTTATCGTAGGAAAAAGTTGTAGGAAAAGGGAGGACTCGAAAGAATAAATAGTTATATATAAATTATGTTTTTTTTATTTTATAATAAAATTTAGGTTCACACAATAACAATTTATATTTATGTTTTAATCGAAAGCTAAAATGTTTTTTTTTTATCAACTCATAAAAATCATAATCATAATTATTATTAATAATATAATATACTAGAAAACTATTAATACCGCGATCCAATATTAAATATTGTATGTTTAACTTATAGGCTGAACTTACGTTAAGATTTTAGTATTTAAATATTGTCTATTCAAGTCTCACAGTTTTAATTCCTAGAAAAATTGCATTAGGTAAAACCTTTCTAAGACAGTGCCCTCCACTTTCAATTGCAATGACTGTATTTACATTTTGACGGTTTTAATCGTAAAAAAAGATAAATTTTGAAAGTTTCAATTTAAAAAAAAAAAATATTAACTGAAAGAGACACCGCAGTTACAATCTCGTCGAGACATAGTTTTTAAAAAAATTATTTACATTTTATTATTATGAAGAATTAAATTTCAGTAAAATCGTCACGTCAACATTAAAATTTGAAGTGTAAAATTTTTGAGCTTACAATTTATTTACTCAATTTTGTCCAACTCTTAATTAATAATAACTATAAGAAATCAATTAAACAATCGATATCTCGACGAACTTGTAACTCCGTTGTTTATTTTCGAAAATTGGAGGCACTGTCTGAGAATGCCCTTCAGTATTATTATCACAAATCGCAGTCAAATTACCATTACTAAAAAATAAGCGCATTGTGATAATACTAACGACCATTTTTCATCTTATATATTAATGTAAACGTAATAAATTAATTAATATATAATGTTGTTATTTGACTTGACTGCTTCAAAAACAGTTTTAAATTAATATAAGTTAAGAATAACGAGTTGGAATAACTTCATTTCTTAAATATAGAATGACTGCCTTTCTTAATTAAATTCTATAAGCACTTAAATTATTCAGGTAATATTCATCTTAGATGAAAAATTCAGTCTCATTCATGCAACATTGATGTAACAAAATGCAGTTATTATCACGGATCAAAAAAACAGTCAAATTAAAATTTTTTTTTTGACATTCAAACGAGTATTTAACGTCATTGAAATGACGAAACTAAAATAAAAAAAAAATAAATACTCTCAAAGAGATATCCCCACGAGTATTAAATGATTAAAAAATATTTCAATCCCTGGTGAAAATGTTTCGGACTTTCCTCTGAAAAAGTCTTTAGAACTTTGAAAAAGTCTTTAGAACTTTAGAACTGAGTTTTTCAGAAAAAATTCCGAAAAATTTCCACCAGGGATGCCTGAAAAGCACGGCTATTTGTACCTAAAATGAAACGCAATTATACCGAGTGATTTGACAAAATCAAAATCTTGATTTAATTCACGCAGAGCCTATTTCAATGTTCTTATTTTGTGTGTAAAAACTATTGAAGAGAACACGGTTAACCCACAATATAAAAAGAAACAAAGTCTACAGATCAATCCAATTAATCCAAATGTGAAGATATCTTGAGAATTTGAAAAGATAAATATGGTGGAAAAAAGAAGTAAATTGACTTATTAAATTCAGATGTTTAAGTACGATTGTTCACGTGTACAATCAGCCGCACAATAATTGCTGAACGTTAATTTCAGAGCATAAATCATGCGCAGACACGATCAAATCGTAAAAAAAGCAGCGTACGTCTACGAATCGAACGGATTTTTTTTTATTGCTGTATTGTCGTGTAACCCCTCTGATTTTCTTTTCGGCGTGCGGAAGCCAATTGCACGTAGTTGTGATTCCGTTAACGCAGTTGTTGTATCGACTTTGGTGATATCATCTGCCGAGCGCACTAAAAATTCTGGGGCAGCTTCTACAAATGTAAATAATTTTTTTTTAACATGTATCCACGAGATCGCCCTTTAATGAAGAATTATAAAGTCCTGAATACTTACGGGTACGAACGACTACTTTGCTCAAAACGCGCACGTAGCAGCCTTTTTGAAATATTTTACTCTCATCATATTGAGCAATTTTCACGGATAGTTTGTAATCACCGTTGACCAAAACACCTCCACCAAACCAGCCATTATAAGCTGTTACCTTGATAAAGGGTTGTTTCACATAACCTTCAACATCTGCATATAATATAAAAGAAAAAAATGTAAATAATTCAAATTAGATAGTAACACGCATTATATGTTAACAAAAAATTAATTATCTTTTTATAGTATAACTTTAAAATAAACAATAGTATAAAGAAAAACATACAACACTTTCCTGATGCGTCGAGAATATTTGATATTAAAATATTTGGAATTTCTTTATCAGTCACCTCATCTTCAAATTTAATATCATTTAATGTTATAACCGTTGACTGAAGTATGTACAACTCTAACGAATGAACAGAATCGTTAGGATTGTTAAAACGAATTTTCGGCATTGCTGTGCGGCCTCGAACAATGAAAATAACCTGTACATAATAATTAACAGTATTAATGGTAATTAATTTAATTATATTATACAAATAATTCATTTAATATGAAGATGGACTTACGGTGCGATCGTTAATCTGTGCGGACCATTTTGTGGCAAGCTCACCCCAAAAAAGCACACGAACGCGGTAATTACTTCCGTTATTAATTACAATTTTGTAAAGATTGACCGGTTTTTAATTTGATTCTACTGATTTAAGACCTTCAATGGAATCGACATATCCATGAAGTTCACTATTGTAGGAAACCAATTATAAAAATATTAATAACCTTAACTATGCATATATAATAAAATGAATCGAAACAAAAGTAAATTAACAAAAAATACATACACGGTGTCGTCTCCGGGAACCCATTCTTCAATTTCTTTATCGAGAGTAAAAGACGATAATAATGATGCTCGCGTCATAATTAGATTTTAATGACAAAATCCTTTAATTTAATTAAGACCTGCAACAATTTTTTTTAAACGCAACTGCACACAACAAAGGCCGGGACACGAAAGAACAAATATGGTAGACGGATATCTCACCAAGCACGAAATAATTGAGCGCATACGTAGTAAACTGTAAAATTGATCGCAACCAAAAACCCAACAGCACAGTTTGCTTTAAGCAAAAGTTTCCTTAAATTTTTCGTCAAATGTTTGTTAACTTCGAACTTTTCCATTTTTTAAGGCAATTTATATACAACTTGCTATAAAATTTGACGTGAATTCACAACTCGAATTAGAATGCAAATTCACTTCAGAAGTTGACTAGAAAAAATTTATCGTCAATTTTCAAGCAAATTTTTACGTCAATTTATTGTTATTTCAACTTGAAAAATTGTTAAGTATTTTTTTACCGTCAAATTATAGACATTTTTATGTATAAATTGGCTTACTTTCTGAAACAGTAAGAATGAACATTACCGACTTTGTTTGTTCGTAAAAATTTACCTGTAGATTGAAGAAAAATTAACCGCAAATTTTTTTTTTTTCAACTTTTGCTGTCAAATTGTCGGCTAATTCGAACTGCAAATCTCAGACAATTTCAATGTCAATTTCAAGATAAAGAGGCTGTCAGGGATATTGTCATCAATAAGGTGTGTGCATGAAACTGGAAGTAAATGCTATATTATAAATTTTTGCCGATCAAACCGGGTTATTCGAGTTTCCACATGACCGAATTTGACGTTGAAAAGCAAGTCAAGATTAACTTGAAATTGTACTTTAATAATTACATGCTTATAGTACACCTCCTAATAAAGACCCTGTTAGCTACGGTTTGCTCAGAAAAAGTTTACTTATCAACATAAATGAATAAAAAAATCGATTATTAATTAATAAAAAAAATTAACAATAATCGATTTAATTATGTTTTCTGTCTGCAGTAAATAAGCGTGGGCAAATACAATTCATAATACATACTTTTTTTTTGTTATTATTCACTTTTTCTGCTCTAACTTTATTGTGAATTTAAATTTTCCCGGGTATATAATAAACGCTTAGTGCGCCAGAGAATGGATCTGAACACATCATTTGAATGCGAATTGACCATCAAGAAATTTTTCATTAGTTTAACTGAAATAATGTCCAAATATTCATTCTCTGGCAAGTAGCCAATTATTTGCTGGTAAGTTTACGGCAACTTTTTGCATTTTCAACTTTTGTTGTCAACTTGGATGCATTCAGATATCTAATAGCCACCAAACGCGAGTCAACTTGGAATTGCGGCAGTATTCTAAAGCCAACTCAAAGAAAAGCGTCGGAGAGCAAACAGTTACGGTGAAGTTGACAGTAAATTATCTGTAACTGGAATTCAATCCGACTACAACTAAGTACTACTGCAGACAATGACGTCAAGTTGATTGAAAGTTTCATTTGAAATTGACGGCAAGTTTTTCGATCAAATTACATTCGGATGACGGCAGTAGATTTGCATCAACTTGCACGCACGTATTATCCAGCCAAGGCTTTTTGCCAGAAACTTGCCGTTAAGTTAGCTGAAAATCTTTCACTACAGAACTTGCTGAGCAAAGAGTGTGGCTATCCGGTATTGTTCAAAGTTTGTAGTGGCTCAACTGTCGACATCCTTTCACAAATTACATGATATATTCGGTGTAGTAACATCATATTTTAAGGTTACAATAATTCGAGTCTTACTTAAATAACAAAGCCAATAATATAAATTATTTCATCTAACTAAAAGGTAGTCATCGGTTTATCAAATATAATTAGTAGACGAGATATCAGTATTTTACCACTCAAATATTAATGTTTATTGATAATCACTTTGACAGTAAATATTAGTAAAATCTGTATCATTAATATTGCGGTGTAATAAAAATTTGCATCATTATTGGCAATTGGCGCTATTTTCATACTCATCAATATATAATTCATCAACTATTACGTAAGTATATACTAATTAAATTCTTTATGATTAATCAGTTTAAGTCAATGAATAACTTAGAAGTTAATATAAATTCTCAAATTAAATAACCAACATTAAACGCATGACATAAACACAATTGTAACAATAGTTAAAAGAATTATAAAGTTGCTGAAATATTTACAGAAAATTTAAATTTTATGATAATTGCTATAGAAAAAAATTAACATAAACTAAGTAAACAAATAAAATACAGTTGTCTGCAATTTTTGATATGATGACAGATATCAATTTATACACATAACAATAATTATTCGACATAAAATCATAATGAATGATGAAATATTTTAATAACATAAGGCGTGTTTGAAGCTGCCATTGTGTCCACCGTTTTTTTGCTATTATTATTTCATTTGATATATGTAATTTCAAGTATTTAATTAGTACTGATTCATTATTTTTTGTTTTTCAGGTGAATCCAACAAATTCGGATGATTTATATTGATGTACTATATATATAAACTACGATTAATAATTTGAATCGTCACGCAACTGAATATCAATACGTTCTAAGTGACAGCTAAATATTCTAAAAAATTATTATAACCAAAACCGAAGAGAATAATTGTAAACCAAAAACGATTACGAAAGTCTAAACTTAAATAATAATTGAATAACGAGAATAAATATAACCAACTGTAAACTAATTAACGATAACTGAATGTAACAACACATATAACCGAATCCAATTTGAATAAAATCATTAATAATACTATAAAATTTAGAACAAAAAAACCTACAAACATATTATTTCTAAAACAAACAAAATAACTAATTATCAGCAAAAATACAACAAATTATCAACAAAAATACAACAAATTATCAACTAACTAATATTAACTCAATATGATACGATACATTCAAACTGATCCTGATTAAATCTAAAATAATATAACATCAACAATAAAATCATCAACAAAAAGTTTTTTATTAAAATAAAAAAAATATTAGTAATTGTCAACTTACTTATATTAACTGAATATTTTATTACATAATCAAATCGATCTCTAATAAAATTAGAACAATATTAAACTAAGATTAAAGTTAACAAACAAGAAAATTTTAATTACTATAAGCTAAATAATATATTAAAAACAACGCCTCTAAAAATAAATTAATGATTTAAAAGTTGTCAATAAATGTCGAATTCTCTGCATTAGAATTCTTTTGCTTTGTATAAATATATGATTACCTTTGTATAAATATACGATCACTTTCGGCATATTGATCATAGATACATGCCATCCTTATTTTTATTAATTAGTCGATTACTAATAATCCAGTCTTATAAATAGTTTATTTATATTGTAATCTATTAATAAAATTCATTTTCCTCTAAAGCTTTTTATTAATTTATAACTACCTAAGTTACAAAAAATTTGTCAAAAGTTAAATTTCAGAACTAATTAGACTGAAAACAAAAATAACAGTCAAAACTTGCATAACACATAAATATAAGTAAGTATAACTTATTGTTGTTTACTTCATGGTAATTGCTACATGCGTCGTGTAATACGACAGACTTTAATCTAACAAGTAAGTAAAACTAAAAATTAAACTGGACTTGATTTAAATTTACCGGAAAACTATACCTGAGTTTTGATAAACTGAATATATTCAATATTTTATAATAAAACACAACTATTATGTGTAATTAATTTCTTCATTTCATGTACAATGTCAGTACGTTTCCAATATATACTTATTAAATATTAGTTTATACCTTCTAATTTTATTTAATATTTAGGTATTGCTATAAAATACTATTTACTTATATTATTTCCATTAATTTCTTTTTAATATTCATACATTGAATACTCATTAATAATTCTTCTATACGATAATTTCCATTCTGATCGATATCTGTACTTATTATTTTTATTGTTAAATTCGCAATGGGCCGTAGAAAAATTTAACGAACACCTGCCGAAGAAGAAGAAATTAAAAAAGCGCGTCGTGAAAAGCAAAGAGAGCAGCAACGTCAGCGTCGAATGACGAAAAATAATATAGTACAAGAGCAACCTGGACATAGTGTAGAGATAGTTCAAAATGTTGATATCGTTGTTAATCCGAATTCTTCCATACACAATAATGTTAATATTCCTTTTACATCAAATAATTCGTTACCATCATTATCGACTGCATCTCAAAATTGGCACTATGAACATGATTATAGCAGAACCGCACCATTAGCTCCAATTGTATCACAATACCGGTGCCCTGAACATAATTACTGTAGAATACCGGTTGAATCTACTAATCGAGTGATATCTAGGACTGATCTTCCAGTTCAAGATTATGCTTCAAATAGATCAAATTTCAATATTTCCAACAATGTAAATATAACTCCAGAAAATAATATAGGTGAAATGAACGTACGTTGTCATCATTGTAGTGCAAAACATTTTGCTGCTGAAGTCGTTTCAAATAAACCTAATTCTTTCAATGACTGTTGTCGGTATGGTGAAGTTGCGTTAGAGCCTCTTCCAGAATTTCCGTTGTTGTTAAAATCCTTATTCGAAGGCACTCATAACAAATCGAAAAACTTTTTCGAACGTATTCGCAATTTCAATAGTTTGTTCTCTTTCGCTTCTTTTAATGCTAACTTGGTTGATTTATCTTCTCAAAGACGGGGCCCATATTGTTTCAAAATACAAGGTCAAATATATTATCGAATGAATACTTCAATATATCCATCTTCGGATGAATTACCAAGTTATGGTCAACTATTTATAGTAGATTCGACTGAAGCAGTAGAATATCGGTCTGAAAGAAATGTGGATTGCGATAAAGATCTTTTACAAGCCATCGATGTGACAATTCGTCAGCATAACGTTTTCGCGAAATCCTATCAAATGATGAAAGAGGTATTAAAAGATCAATCAACAATTAATGTAAATGGTGAAATTGTTGAACCCGAGTTGAATTTAATTTTTACATTGAAACCTGGTATGGATATTAGAAGGTATAATTTGCAAAGGGAAAATGAAGTCGCTGCAGTTTTTTCAACGACGGCTGATGGTAAAATTCCTGAATCATATGTTACGATTCAAAATAAAACATCAAAAACATTTCAATATTTAAGTACAATGAATCCTAACACTGAACCCTGGGTCTATCCTCTATTTTATCCTTATAGCAATCAAGGATGGCATCAGTCTATACCATACGTGTATAAAACCCATCGAAGAGTAACTCGAGCGGATTATTATAAGTATCGATTGGCTATCCGGAACCACTTCAACGTTTTTTTAATGGGACGTCGTTTAACTCAACAATGGATAGTAGACAGTTATGTTAAGATAGAGAAAGATAGATTAAATTACTGTAAATTTAATCAGAAAAAATTGCGGGCCGAATCTTATCAAGGTTTATTAGACCATTTATAATCACGGCTTTCCAATAACAATACAAATTCAAATATAGGCAAAATTGTTATTTTACCATCAAGTTTCCCCGGTTCACCGCGTAATATGTTGCAGCATTACCATGATGCTATGCCTATTGTACGTAAATTTCGTAAGCCAGATTTGTTCGTAACCATGACGTGCAATCCGAAATGGCGCGAAATTACCGATAACTTATTGCCAGGACAAAGTGCTTCAGATAGACCTGATTTAGTTGCACGGGTATTTGATATAAAAAAAGACATTTTAATTCAGATGATAACAAAACAAAATCTCTTTGGTGAAGTAATTGCTTTCAATTGGGTCATCGAATTTCAAAAACGAGCATTACCACATTTACACATGTTAATAACACTAAAAGACGGTAGCAAAATAACAACTCCTGATCGCGTTGATCAATTTATATCCGCAGAAATCCCAGATCAGACGGGTGATTCCACATTATATGATATTGTTACAAGAAATATGCTCCATGGCCCGTGTGGAGATTGGTGTCTAATCAACGGAAAATGTTCAAAAAATTTCCCAAAAAGTTTCATGTTGGCAACCACGTAAACGACAGTTTAATGTTATCGGTCGCATGTATTCTGTGAGCCCCGCTCAAATTGAATTATTTCATCTTAGGTTATTATTAATAAACATTAAAGGTGCCAGAAGTTTCGAAGAGCTTAGAACCGTGAACGGAATCGTATACAATACTTTTATGTCAGCAAGTTTAGCGGCAGGCCTTATTGAGGATGATCAAGAATGGAGACGAATGTTGAATGAAACAGTAGTGTGGATGATGCCGCGACAATTGCGTTGTTTATTTGTACGCATACTGATTCATTGCCAGCCCCTTCATCCAGAAGAACTTTGGAAAGAGTTTAAAGGAGCTATGTCTGAAGATTTTTGTAGACATTTAAGGGCAGAAGATGGACATCATAAAGCTTACGTGTATATTAATTCTATGATCCACCGAGAGGGATATATAGTCTTTGAACATATCCCAGTATGCCACAAATAAATGAAATTGAAAATATCATTGACGCCGAACTATTACAAATTCCTACACAAGATGAATCGCAATCATACTACAGTAAATTAAATGTCGATCAAAAAGAAGTAGTAGATTTTATCTTAAATTCAGTCGAAAATGGAACACTTGATAATCCTCATTGTGTATACATAGACGGACCTGGGGGTTCTGGCTAAACATTCATTTACACAATATTATGTCATTTATTGAAAAACATGAATAAAAATGTTTGTACAATGGCTTATACAGGTATTGGAGCGACTCTTTTACCCAATGGAAAGACAGTCCATAAAATTTTTGGCTTACCTGTTCCTATGTTTTCAGATTCTTCTTCACATATCAAACCTAATTCAACGCAAGGGGAATATTTGAAGAATGTAGACGTTTTTATTTGGGATGAGGCTCCAATGTCACCCAGATACGCTTTAGAAATAATCGACCGAACTTTACGACACATTATGAGCAATAATATTCCTTTTGGTGGAAAATTGATTATTTTAGGTGGTGATTTTCGACATCAAAAAATAATGACATCGTCGATAATGTGTACGGAAATATTATTAGAGGAAAGCGTTATGACGAGCTTACAAAAACTGTCATTTTATCTGCTAGAAATGTAGACGTAGACGCAATAAATAAACAAGTTGTCGTACTTTTAAATGAGTCCACCGAAAAAATCTATACGGCCGTTGACAGTACCGAAAATTGTGACAACGGAAATATCGATGATGCTATTTTACCTAAATATTTGAATACTTTGAGTCCTCCTAATTTTCCTCCGTACGAACTTCACTTAAGGCAGTATACAATAGTAATGTTGATCAGAAATCTCAATTTAAGTGAAGGATTATGTAATGGTACGAGGTTAATTATTTTAGATTTAGGTATTAATGTTCTACGATGTAAAATTTTGACAGGTGACATTGTTTTTATTAATAGATTGACATTATATTGCGAGAACGTATATCCATTTACTTTCAAAAGAAGACAATTCCCCATCAAAGTAGCGTTTTGCATGACTATAAACAAGGCACAAGGTCAAACTTTTGAAAAAATAGGAATTGACCTTACGAAAGACGTGTTTAATCACGGTCAGTTATACGTAGCTTTTTCAAGAGTTCGAGCTTGGTCGGCATTGCAAGTGTATTTAGATGCAACAAAAGTTAATAGATCTGTTAAGAATTTTGTTTTCAAAGAAATATTCTCATAATTTATCATTTTTCAGTACAACCATCAATAGTTAATTTTCAAATTTGAGAATAACGGCATAAAGAAGTCACTGCACGCGCGCGCTTGCGCGCGCAGCGTTTACTAGTAATAGTAAAATTCAGGTAAACTTTTTCGGAACTGCATACGATTGTATTGTCCGCTAGCATAAAAGTAGAGTTCTTTTTAGCGATTCTGAATTCTAAAATATTATGAGGAATTAATTCGATAATTTTTCGCGAGATAAAGTTTTTATTTGCTCCGGTATCAAATATCGCGATGAATGAACGCGTAGTGAAAGTGAATGTGCAGTTTATTGATCGACTTACTGTGGGTGGTAGTAATGTGATGAGCGGCAGCTCTACAGGTGTACTGCTATCAGAGATTTCTGATATGCTGGTGGATTTGTCTGATGTTGATTTCTTTCTCAAGGAGCCGATTATGCAGTTCAGGCCGCAACTTGCAGTGGGTAGACATCCCGATTCATTATTTATGTTTGAATTTGATAAACATCGAATCGGTGAACAAATGTTTTAAGCACTAATTTGGCACCCCATGTCGTCAGTAGAGCAGTCAGATGTATATGGGTTGGTGGATTAATCGGAACTGATGCTCCCGGATACGAATTAATTATCATGGGATAAGGGTTGACCGATGTTGTTACTCGGCGCATCAGTTGTCCCAGGAGCTGGTGTAATTGGTTAAAGAGGCGTTAAGGGTGGTAGGTATGCGTTTGCCCCTTCTTGTGTATCGAGCATACCACTTACTCGTTTTTTCAGTTGCATTCGCACTCGGTGACTAGTATTCCCACTCTGCCACATTTTATGCATAAATCTACCCGTGGATTGGTGCAGACAAGTATTATGTGAGTACCCTTCTCTCCACAGTTCCTGCATGTGTAATTGGGTGAGACGGTGGAGTTACTTTCCCCTCCTGAAGGTTCTTTGGGTGATCGAGATCTGCGTGGGATGTTTTTAGGGCGATCACGGAATTGTACTCGTTTAGGTGTTTTATTTTTTTCAGGTGGAGTATAGTATTGTGATAATCTACTAATACTATCTCCTTGCGAATCAGAATCTTCTAATCTTGATGATGATTCGTCTTCGTGTATTCTTCTGGTATATTTAGTAGGTTTCTTGGACTCCGCTGCTGCTTTGGCTCTTTGAGAGAGTCTTTGTAATGCAGTTCTCACAGCTAAATTTAATTGTGAGTATGTTTTGGTGTGTGGTGCCAAAGAATCGAGTTGCGCTTGTATGTCATACGCTAGTCTAGCTCTTATTACTAGCACTTGATCTTCTTCGGATGGTACCTTGGCCATCTCTTGGTACATCATAGCTTCTTTGATGAATGTTTTTGGGTCTTCGCGGTGTTGTTGATACGTGGTCATAATTTCTTGATTTATATCTAAATCAGTTTTACCCAACGTGAAGTATTCTGTGTAAGATTTAGCGAAATCTTCCCAACAGTGCCATGAATGCTGGTACTGTCTTACCCAGTACCCCTCAGCTTGGTACATGGCGGTTTTGGCGAGTGTGAGGTGTTCTGATTCGGTCAGCCCCATCTCTCTCCCGAAATCAGTTAGAGCTCGCAGGTATTCCCGGGCTTTTAAATTTGAGCTGGGGTAGGTCAGTCCCCGTTGTCTTAATGTAGCTTCGGCAGCGGCTACATTTTTAGCGAAATTCCTTTGATTATTATATTCCGTCCCGTGCGCTGATTGGTTGACTGTCATATGTGGGCAGTCAGTTCGCGGTTGTTGGTGGTAACTGGAGTTCGCGTTTGGTACGATGGCGCGAGGGGAATTTGCTAGTGGTGGAGACCTTCTACGTGAGAAGTAGGTCGAGAATTACACGCGTTAGCAATTTCTCGAATTATTTCTGCAGTAATGTCTGCAGGATTGACGTTTATGTCGGGTAGTCTAACGTGAGGCCAAACCGACCGGTAGAAAAGCCGTAGAATTTTTACGTGACATTTTTCGACGATGGGGACCTGCACGTGTTATCTCTGATAATGGCACTGAATTTACAAATAAAGAAGTAACTTCATTTTTTAATTTAACGCAGATCACCCACGAATTCACTCCACCTTATTCTCCTCAATCCAATCAAGTTGAGAGAATAAACAGAAATCTAAAAATTATGATTCGATCATACCTGACTGACAAACACAATAAATGGGATAAGTGGCTACCTGAATTAACCTACGCCTATAATACATCAATCCACAGTTCCCTTGCATGCAGTCCTGCCTTCCTTAATTTCGGCAGAGATCCTCGATACCTTGAACTACACCGCAACATATCCATAATACCTGAAATAAATAAACCTGTGGAGCGTGAGCAACTCATTAATTTATTAGACGAGATCTGACATTTCGTCAAATTAAAAATGCTAAAAGCACAAGACGTGCAAACCACCGCGCGAAAATCCGTACGACCTGAAACTAACTTAACTGTCGGTACTGAAGTATATATCAAATCCAAAACTCTGAGACGTAAAGCAGAAGGAATCGCTGGTAAGCTCGTTCCGCCCCAGAAAGTTCCATTTTTTATAAATAAATATATATCGTCGAGCATGGCTACCATTTGTGACAATAATAACAAAATTATAGGCACATAAATTATCTGATTTAAAAGTACCTAGAAGATCCACACGCCGTACTTGAGTAATTAATTTATTCTTTTAATTTCACAGAGTCGACCACCTGAACGATACCTGAGGTCGAGACACTCCATCAAGTGTACTATCATCGAGCGTGAAACATCTGTATAAATCACCCAGAAAAATGACCGAGGAGGCTGCCCACCAAGCAACTACACGACACTATTGGAGTAATCCCGTGTTCAAGGCACCTGTATTTGTTGGTTTTTGTGTATAAGAAGGCCTGCGCGCCTCTAATTATTCAGAATTCAGATTCAGATTTTTTAAAGTTTTCTCACCTTTAATTTCATTATGTCTTTATAGTAAACTTAGTTTATGTTCAGTCAAGACCAAACTCGCTACCACTTAAGAACGCCGAGCCTCACCAATAGGTCGGCAGCACTATCGCTATTTGAACTTACGCGCGAGATCTTAGCCAATGAGGAAAATCCATCATTTGAATAATTAGTTCCAACCATGAATAACAGAGTTGCGACATGAAACGCACTCATTGGCTTAAGATCTTAACGAGCTACGTGGATTTTCTCTATTGGCTGAAATTTCGACAGCGTCGTCTTCTAATTTTCTTATTGGTCTACCGCTCTGATGTCACAAGGAAACCGGTGTGTGGTTTCATATACGACGTTTTCATCATTAATATTCTACAACGTGCTCTTCTACAGTTCACCTCGTGTTCAAAACCCACTAATTAGATTACAAGTATTTTTTCCTTGTGCTAATTAAAAGTAAACCGCTCAGCAAATTACTCTCAATATTTAGTCAGTAAATTAAGGCTGCTATTTATTGAAAATAAATAAATAGCTCATTCACGCGTAATTAATAACAAAGTAATTCCGTGAATATAACCGCTACCAACCATGTGTTGCTTTTTATACGTGCGTATTAAGTTGCATTCGCTACCCAGTATTATTGCCGCATTCGCTAATAATTATTTCTCACAATAATTGTCTGTTTAAAGAGAAAATGAATAGTTAATTTATTTTCTCTAAAAAGTGTGTAATTTTTAGTTGTTAAAATTACCATCAGCTACACCAGATCCTCTAGTATTATTCGCTAATTTTACAGTTTACATTTTAACCTTTTTTGAATTTTTAAACTTTACCTGCTTGTCTAGTAGTTTCTAAGCATGACCATTAGATAAGTTTAGCCCATAGCTTTTACTATGGACGACGGAAACCCCGTACGGATATACCTTGGTCTATCCTGTGTGATTACACACCTCCTAGCCTATAGCCTTTTACCTATAGAAGACGGAAACCCCGTGGGAATGCAATTACTGCATTCTCGTGTAAACCTGCTTACACCTCCTAGCCTGTATAATTTCCTTACAGAAGACGGAAACCCCGTGGAGATACACTTTTACGTATCCTCGTATGACTTTATCATACACCATAGCCTGTGTCCTTTCCTCACAGAAGACGGAAACCCCGTAGGGATATACTTTTACATATCCTCGTATGAATTATTCATACACCATAGCCTGTATCCTTTCCTTACAGAAGACGGCAACCCCGTAGAGGTACTCCTTGGCGTATCCTCGTGTGAATTACTCACACATCCTAGCTTGCAGCATTTTCCTGTAGAAGACGGCAACCCCGTAGAGGTGTGCCTTGCGCAGCCTCGTACGACCTTGGTCGTACACCATAGCCTATAGCATTCTCTATAGAAGACGGCAACCCCGTAGTCCACCTGCTTGTGGTTTTTAATCGACTATTGTGGAGCTTAGACCACAATTGTGTCTGCTTTTAATTATTACCTGCTATTTTCTACCTGCATCATTCAACCAGCAACTTATAGGTAAGTATAACTATTCTATTATCATTATACCTTTTTCAACCTCTTGTGCTTATCACTCTTTGGCTTGCTACGCAAATACCTGTAATCTAATATCTTTTCATATAATTTATACTGCCCTACGACTCCCGATCCTTTATATGCATTTAGCGTATATAAATTCAAGGCCAACCGGTCGTCTGGTCCTTACGAACCGGGTAACACCAGGATCAGTTACCGAATAATTAGCCCGCTGGCTGAAAGGGACACGGGCCTATTTCTTACGAGAGTCAGGAATAGGTAACGGACGGTTGACTTACCCACTATTGAAGGGGGTGGACCTCAACATCGTTTCAATATTTTTTTCGCTATATATTTATCACATATTCACCATATATATTTTTATTAATATATAGCTTATTCAAGCGGGAAGGGCCTAATAAGGTAATCCTGATAAGGACCTCACGGGTAACTAGCGTTACATCCATATCAATTTCTCGTCAGGATATTCTGATCTGGCCCTTATTTGAAATTAGGTTAACCTTGTCAGATCTTTATGAAAAATTCTAGTCGGGTGGTACCAGTTATAGAATTGTGTTAATAAAACTGAAAGATTCAAAAAGTATTTTTAGTTCGATCGTGAAAGTGAAAGACAGCATAAAGAATGTATAAATATGATGCGAACATTGTATGAATACAGTGTAACCACTATGTAAATGAGGTATAGCGACCGTATAAATACGGTATACCCAACGTTTAAATACAGCATAAAAACTTTATAAATGGAGAATAATCATCGTATAAATACTGTATAGTCAGAGCCTAAATACAGTATAACCACAGTGTAAATACGGTATAGTACCTTTATAAATTCGGTTGAAACACAATATGTTTGCGACATTAATATACGATAGTAAAATTTCACAAACATACCGTATCTATACCGTAAGTATACTGTAATAATACTTATACCTAAAAAATATTGCGAAAATACCGTAGAAATATCGTTATAACTTTATTATAGGCTATTATGAAGGGTGTCACGCTTAAATAACCGCGACAAAATAACTGCGACAAAATAACCGTGACAAAATAACCAACGACAAAATAACCAAATGACAAAATAACCAAATGACAAAATAACCGAATGACAAAATAACCAAATGACAAAATAACCGTTTAATGGAATATTTGTTAAAAATTTAAATGTTGAGTATGAAACTTCCGTACTTTATTAGCGCATACGATAACAAGCTTATGTGTTGGTCTAATGTCGAATAAACACACACAAAAACCATGATATAAGGGCACAACACGGTAAAAAGCTTATGTGTTGGCGTATATTTCGATAAATACGTACAAAATAATTACGGATTTTTTATAAACTTTGATGTCGGTTGAATATAATTAATATGTGGTGTTATCGTGTTAAACGATTATTTTGTCATTCGGTTATTTTGTCGTCGGTTATTTTGTCATTTGTTTATTTTGTCATTCAGTTATTTTGTCGTCGGTTATTTTGTCGCGGTTATTTTGTCTTTGGTTGAACTGTTACGCAACCATTATGAAGAATGCCAAAAAAAAATGGTGCCATCAAGAAGAGAAAATATAATATTAGTACAGAGGAAAGTGAGAAAAATGAAGAAGTTAAGAAAATTTTGAAATTAATTTTGGCATTACCGTATCTTAAACCTGAAGATATCCCGACAGCGTTTTCTGACATTGCGATGTGCATTGAAAATCCGTCGGTATATCTTCGGCTTCACCGATTTTTCCTCTACTTAAGTTCAATTTCCAAGGGCTGTAAGCTGTGTCGGAAGCGCTAAATATATTCAGCCTTGCCTATACTTTTTACTTAACCGCACTTGTGCGCTAAATAGTTAATAACTTTACAGTTTTAACTTTACTATACTAACCCGGGATAAAATCGGCATAAATGATCAAACAAATATTGTTTTTATGAAATTTCATACAAGTTCATTGAGTTTTTTTTTTAATTTTGTAAAAATCCATCACGAAAACTAATGAACTCCGTCTTTTCCGGCATTTCACTCTAAATACATCAATAAAGCACAAGACTTTAACTCTCGTGATGTGGACCAGTGAGCAACATTCAGGACTACCAGCCAAGAGGAGCGGTGTTCGAACCTAGCAGATGCCCAGGATTTTTTCATCATTTACTGTTATCATATCTTGTTTCTGAATTCATAATGCGTTCGCGCGGTAATATTTAAAAAAAAAAATTGGTATTCCATTTTTTTCAAAAATATTTTTTCAGGATTGATAATTTTGACATCACCCATATGTCATATTGACGTCATAGAATGTCACACAGTCATCACATTTACATCGTGAATACGTCATTAGTTTTACATCATAATCTTACTTGAAAAGTGCGAAATAATGAGTCAAACCTGACTCATTCATGACTTATATCTTACTTGAATGATGACATCGCGTAACGTCACTCTGACGTCAAATTTACGTTAATGTGTTTACTGGGAAGCCTTACGCTCATGTCGCGACAACATGATTGCCAAATCATTCGCTCCTTAGTCCACATGCACCATAAACTACAATAATACTACACTTCTCGCAAAAATTTAGGGAGCAAAAAAAAAAATTTTTGTGAAAATTAGAGCTCTTGATATAAACATTAAGAGGTTCCTCATCGCACTTTTCTATTTCCCATAAGAATAACATGGGAAAAATTTTTTTTACGTCTTCTGATTTTTATAAGTAGCTAACGATGCGTCATAGGAATAATTAGCAGGCAAATTTTTGTAGGGAATCGAATGCTCTACAAAAAAAGATTCTTATCATTTTTTGAGGAATCTATTTGTTCAAAAGTTATTTGAGGTTGAAGTCGAATTAATATTAAATTTTGAGATTTTCCACTTTTCCGGCGAAACTATCAGACTTATTACAAAATATCATCGGACTTTTTTTGTAGACAATTTTATTCCCTAAAAGTTATTTCTGATAAAGTTTTTTCGAATTCCGCATTGTTTTCTAGTTATTTTCATTTAAATGTCGTGCTCATAAAAAAAATAGTCTTCTGATCGATTTTAAGAGCTTGACATTAAAATAAAAATAACTAGAAAACAATGCGGAATTCGAAAATACTTTATTGGGAATAACTTTTAGGGAATAAAATTGTCTACAAAAAAGGTCTGGTGATATTTTGTAATAAGTCTGATAGTTTCGCCGGAAAAGTAGAAAATCTCAAAATTTTATATGAATTCGACTTCAACCTCAAATAACTTTTGAACAAATAGATTCCTCGAAAAATAATAAGAATCTTTATTTGTAGAGCATTCAATTCCCTACAAAAATATGCCTGCCATTTATTCCTATAACGCACCGTTAGCTACTTATAAAAATCAGAAGACGTAGAAAAAATTTTTCCCATGTTATTCTTATGGGAAATAGAAAAGTGCGATGAGGAACCTCTTAATGTTAATATTAAGAGCTCTAATTTTCACAGGCGTCTTTTTTATCTAAATGAAACTTTTGAACCTGTTTGGAAGAAAAAAAAAAAGTTTGTTATTTTTTGGATCACCCTAATATATATATATATATATATATATATATATATATATATATATACATATATCTTTTATAATCTCTGTGTAAATTGTAGAAATTTCTTGATTGTTGAGACTTTCCCATAGAGATTCATCATTAATGCTGTCGAAAGCTTTGGTGTGGTCAACAAAGGTCATGTGAAGGGCCAAGCTAATTGGTCTATAATTCCCTTTTTCTTCTTTAGGACCTTTCTTATATGTAAGAATTATGTGGGATGTTTCCCATTGCTCTGGAATATCTCCTGATACTAGAATATAGTTGTACATTTTTGTCAATATGGGAGCAACTAGTTCAAGAGTTGCTTTTAATAACACATTTGTAAGCCCACCTAGGCCTGGTGCTTCGTTTGATTTTTGGTTTACGATTGCTTTCTTTATCTCGTTGGGCAGAATTTCAGGTTTAGTATTCACTGATTTTATTCTAGTTCTTGTTGTTTGTTGTATGGCATGTTGGTTTGAGTAGAGGCTGCAGTAGAATTTTGTAACTAGTTTCTTTATGTACTCTCGGTTTGTGATTTTTCTGGTGTTGCTGCAGTATTTCAGGTTTGGTATCCAAGGATTAGTTTCTCGTAGTTGTTTAAGTGTTTTTTTTAGTACCTCTTGTTTTTGTTATGTATTTTTCAAGAATTTGCAGTGCAGTAGTTTTTCTGTAATTTATAATACCACTTCGTATTTTCTTGCTCAGCACCGTTATTTTTTGTATGTTCTGTTTTCTCATTTTACTATTTGATAGACTTTTTCTCTCATCTATAAGTTGTAGTATTGAGTCACTTAAAGTAAATTTTCGTTTCGTCTTGGATGGCTTGGTATAGTAGGTGAGCTGGTTTTATAGTTTGACATGAGTCGTCTTTATATCCACTGAATCTGACATTATTAGTTCTTCTCGTAAACTTTCCAGGGAGTGTAGTGTTAGTTTCTTGAGAACTGTATGTCCAGTAGCTCTTGTACGAGCTATATGTTGCCTGGGCAATTTTGATGGAAATACTTTAAGGGATAATCTAATCATCATCGGGTTATACGATGATCGCACGCAGATTATCGTACAACCCACAAAAATGTCGCAGCAACAGTTGAATCAGCAAAAAGCTACTTAGGGAACAAAACAGCGAGCACTAAAATAGTACTCATATCGCATTAATAATAAAAAAATGTATGTTCAATTCGTGCGGTGTTGCCGATAACCAACACGAGCAAATGAGCTCTCGTGGGCAATCGACAACTTACCACACTAGTTGTATAATATACTATTATATATGCTATATCCGGAGACACGGTCGTGTCTCGCGCCAAGTACACGTTTAAACACATATACATACTAGGGTAATCCAAAAAATAAGAAAATTTTTTTTTTTCTTCCAAACAGGTTCAAAAGTTTCATTTAGATAAAAAAAGACGCCTGTGAAAATTAGAGCTCTTAATATTAACATTAAGAGGTTCCTCATCGCACTTTTCTATTTTCTATAAGAATAACATGGGAAAAATTTTTTTTACGTCTTCTGATTTTCATAAGTAGCTAACGATGCGTCATAAGAATAAATGGCAGACATTTTTTTGTAGGGAATTGAATGCTCTACAAAAAAAGATTCTTATCATTTTTTGAGGAATCTAATTGTTCAAAAGTTATTTGAGGTTGAAGTCGAATTCATATTAAATTTTGAGATTTTCTACTTTTCCGGCGAAACTATCAGACTTATCACAAAATATCATCAGACCTTTTTTGTAGATAATTTTATTCCCTAAAAGTTATTTCTCATAAAGTTTTTTCGAATTCCGCATTGTTTTCTAGTTATTTTTATTTTATTGTCATGCTCATAAAAAAATAGTCTTCTGATCGATTTTAAGAGCTTGACATTAAAATAAAAATAACTAGAAAACAATGCGGAATTCGAAAAAACTTTATTAGAAATAACTTTCAGGGAATAAAATTATCTACAAAAAAGGTCTGATGATATTTTGTAATAAGTCTGATAGTTTCGCCGGAAAAGTAGAAAATCTCAAAATTTAATATGAATTCGACTTCAACCTCAAATAACTTTTGAACAATTAGATTCCTCAAAAAATGATAAGAATCTTTTTTTGTAGAGCATTCAATTCCCTACAAAAATATGCCTGCCAATTATTCCTATGACGCATCGTTAGCTACTTATGAAAATCAGAAGACGTAAAAAAAATTTTTCCCATGTTATTCTTATGGAAAATAGAAAAGTGCGATGAGGAACCTCTTAATGTTAATATTAAGAGCTCTAATTTTTACAGGCGTCTTTTTTTATCTAAATGAAACTTTTGAACCTGTTTGGAAGAAAAAAAAAAAAATTTGTTATTTTTTGGATCACCCTAATACATACATACATATGTGTGAACGTGGCGGCGCGAGTCGACCGTGTCTCTATACCGGTGTCATATGCCTGTTTAACCTCTCTCATATTTAAATTGATTAATTAATAGATAAATTTAAATTATATCCGTTATTTACCTATTTCATTATTAATATTTTATCATTCTCTACCAATTCCATGAGAAATCTTTGAGTTTAATATTTGAGTTTTCATTTTTAAATTTCTAAATTTTTGCTTGCGCCGTTTTTGATAAATTTAATAAATTTTATAAACTCTAATTTTTGATGAATTGTGTATACTTTCATCAATATATATTTTAGTATGTATGAATATTTTAGTTTCTTAGCACATGAGTATACACAATCAATTGTGTATATTTTCATCAATATATATTTTATAATATGTACAATATTTTCGTTCTTAGCATTTGAGTATACACAAATGTTAAGCAGATTTTATTAAGGACCAGTTTGTCAAACTAGGTTCGTTTTAATCCGAGTTTAAATTAAAGTGCTGGAATTAATAATATATAGACATACCAGTAATAATAATTCAAACCCGGATTAATAATAAGCTCGGTTTGAAGAACTTACCCGAAATGTAAAATCAGTGACTCTGTCTATACATATAATCACGTTTACATAAAGGTAGTTTCTCAATACGAAATTTGATTAATATGTGATTAGACTATTATTGCTCGTACATCTATATGAAAATATCCAAGTATACTAGCAATAATTAAGTCACAGATGTCACGTAACCATTCAAATTATTTAATAATTAATTAGAAATAAGTAATTAAAAATAGTATTTAAGTTTAAATTTGAATGGTTACGCGGGCATTTCGTCGCTACGCCGGTGAGACAGCGTTTGCTCGCGCATGCGCGCGGTATGACTGAGAGCACGTGTGTGCATAAATTTTAATTTTTAATTTAAAAATAATTGCACTTATTATTTATTGTTTATAAGGGAATATTTATGATTTTGCGTTACTCAGGGGACATAATGTGTGGTCACATTATGCCCCAATCATTGTTTTTATTTTGTTTAGTTTAAATTGGATATCCAGGTATTGTGGAAATGAAAATAGTCACCACAGAGGAGGGGAAAAATCGATATTTTCCCCTGCAATATCGACGGATAACATACAGCGTTAAATAATTATTATTTAATTATATATATATTTTACGATTATTATTTTGGTAAAAATAAATACCATATATATATATTCAATTTATTATGTATCATTCAGGTGGGGAAAAATTGTCTTTATAATTTATTTAATTAGTTTAAAGGCCCGGGGCTAGGTAACAATGATAATTATAATTAAGGGCGATTGTTGCGCCACGTGGGTGGCCAACAAGTGGCGGGCCCATAAAGTACTCAGAAAGGTACGGGAAATCTAACTGAGCAGACGCTGTATCAATAATACATTACTAATACGTTTTGAATTGAACGCAATTAAGTTTATTTAACCCCACTTGTGAATTAATCTAGTGAAGATTATTAAGTCGTCTTGTTCACCGTGTGCGTGGTTACGAGGTCTATTTTTTTTGGAAGAAAGCAGTAATTAGTAAGTACTTTGATTTCTCTCCATGCATTGTTACCTGTAACCTCCCCGGGGATTGTTGGAATTCGCGAGTCTAATAATTGACGGATTTTATATCTAAACCCCCCTGAATGATACATTTTTATATATAAAAAGGATTGGGGACAATAAATTAATTATATTTCGTTTATTTTATGATGTAATATTGGGAATTGCGCGTTTCCGGTAGTTCGATATATCGATATATCGATAGCTACCTATATCTATACCTATAGCTATAGCTATACACCGGCTAAGGAAAAATTCCTGAGCCGATGACGTAGTAATTCACAGGAAAAATTCCTGGGCAGATAATAATAATTATTAAGTGGAATTATTGTTATTATTATTAATTTATCATTTATATTATAATTTATTACAGTTATTATTATCATTTAATTAATTAATCCCGAATTATTATTTAGATTTTTCTTTTTATTTACCCCAGTGGTCAAGCAATTTATGTTATATTTTTTATTATTTAATAATTATTGAAAGGGTGATAATTATTTATTTTAAATAATCCATGTAATAATTGGAAATTTATATTGTGATTGAAAGTGAGTGTGTGCCGTATCTTTCTCCCCCTATAAGGTGTAAAGGGGTAACCCAAGGTTCGAGGTGGTGATAATTTTTGTATTGACATTTTATTTATTTTGCTGGAGGGAATTGTTATTATAATATATTTATATTTTATATTGGATTTAAATTTAGAATTTCTTTGCATTGTATAGATTCAGCCCCCAGGGGTTTATTAACGATTATAATTTGTAATAAGTGAAATATTGTATCAAAGATTTTCTGATAATATTTATAAACAATTGGATCCAACAATTCTCGGGGAAATACTTTATATTTATTTTCCTGGGTCTTTTCCTGCTATATTTAATTTATTTTATTATTTTATATATATTTAACTGTATTTATCATTTTCTGGTAATTTCTTTTTTTTATTATTTCTTCCGATTAAATCCGCCTTGTTACTGGCTGTACTCGCTCGGATTTTCCCTCGCAAATTTCCCCCTGATAAAAATTTTGTCCGTTTTTGAGAAACGGTCTGGCGCCTACGTGCACTAACCCAGCCTGAGGTGCTGGTCCAGGCACACCCTATTTTTATTTTGCAACTTGATAACACTATTATTTAATTATAAAATTTAAAATTTAATTGAAGTGAAATTTATCAACGTTTTATTTTTCCGGACTTTGAATTTATAATTTTTTTTATTATTTGTTTTTCACGTGGGTGACCGCATACAGTACTGGGGTAATTCGCGTCTCCGTCGCGAAATTTAAACTAGTAATTGTTATACAGATTAAGAATCTTGGATTGAAAAGCTGGCGGCTTCCAGCGCTCAAGACGAATTCAGCTGCAATTTGTACATAATTACTAGCCATATAGTTATTTAACCAGTTACTTACATGAGGTTTTTTATTATATACCCTGATAGCCATACCTTACTCAGTAAGGTCTGCAGAGCAACACTTTCGGCTAACTTAACGAGAAAGTTTCTGGCAAACCTTGGCTGGATAATACTTTCCTTTAAGTTGGTTTCAGAATACGGCAGTAGCTTGAATATAACTTGACAGAAAAACTTGACGTCAATTTGAAGTGAAATTTTCAATCAACTTAGCGTCATTGTCTGACAGTCATACATGTAGTCAAATTGAATTTAACTTAACAGACAATTTACTGTCAACTTAAAGGTAACCTGCTCGCTCTCCAACACTTTCCTTCAAGTTACCTTTAAAATACGGCAGTAGCTTGTAGTTAAGGGCCAGTTTTTCAAACCAGGTTTATTTTTAGTCCGGGTTTGATTATCATTGCTGGTATATCTATATAATTATTAACATATAGATATACTAACAATATTAATTAAAACCCGGATAAAAAGAAACTCGGTTTGAAAAACTGGCCCTAACTTACCGTTAGGGTGGCTATCAGGGTAATTGATTATTTTTAACTTTTCATAACTTGAAAGGTAACATAGAGGCGCTGCTTGGGATATTTTTTTCGAATTCATAGCATATATATATTAATTCCTATTAACTGAAATTGAAGAGATTAATTTTGATAGAATTTAAATATCGTGTGATTAATTTTTCTGTGAAATTGATAGTACGATCAATGTCGATAAAAGTTTAAAAAATAAAAACCCAAGTTTACGTGTATTTTAAATGGGAAATCTTAACACGCTGTCATCGAGTACTTAATATTAATATTAAGGGCTCAAACTTTCAGAGAATTTTTTTGGGGCTATTTCTAACAAAGTTTCGGGATGGGAGCGAAAAAAAAATATATTCGCAAGAAAAAGCACCCTAATATATATACATATAATGTCTTTACAAAAAGATTTGAAATCACACCAAAAACAGCACAGCTGTAATAGGTTGCGCCAAGTACACGTTCAAATTGCAATAATATATTAACTGTACTATTCGACAAAAATATTTGAAATCACTAAATAATGCCAAGTTAAGATACAACATTCTGCAATAAAATAGTTGATAGATCGGTTCAATAGATATGAATGTACTTAATATAAAAGGAAATTGCTAAAAAAGGCGGAAATCATAAAAATATCAAGTATTTGGAATTTTCTTTAATTAAAAAAAAAAAAGTTTTAGAAAATATATAAATGAAAAAAAAATTAGTTGAACGTACTTGGTGTGCGTTAACGCAAACAACTTGTTATGTCATAATTCAGTTATTTCATAATTTGTAAATGTTTTACAATCAATTGATATACTTATTTCGCTTTAATAACGCACACCAAGTACGTTCAACTAATTTTTTTTTCATTTATATATTTTCTAAAACTTTTTTTTTTTTAATTAAAGAAAATTCCAAATACTTGATATTTTTATGATTTCCGCCTTTTTTAGCAATTTCCTTTTATATTAAGTACATTCATATCTATTGAACCGATCTATTAACTATTTTATTGCAGAATGTTGTATCTTAACTTGGCATTATTTAGTGATTTCAAATATTTTTGTCGAATAGTACAGTTAATATATTATTGCAATTTGAACGTGTACTTGGCGCAATCTATTACAGCTGTGCTGTTTTTGGTGTGATTCCCATTTTTCCATTCTGCTTTCACTTCCAGCTGTAATTGTTAGCGTGTTGCCAGCACTTCCTTGGGGAAGTCTTTTTTGACAGATACAGTAGGTGGAAGACTGCATTTGTTTCTTGAAGTAAGGTGTCTCTGTTAAGTTGTTGTTAGAGAGCTTTTGATTGGATGGTTCTTGTTGGATCATGCTCCAATACTGCGAACATAACTTATTTTTCAACTACACTGAGAAAAAAAAAACTTTTGTTAAGAATATTTACTTAATACAAGAACATATTTTTTTCATAATTTTCAAGAATATATAATTTTGGCTAACGAATTCGTAGAATTGAAGGAAATGATTTTTATTTGATTCAAGTAAAGCTATTCTTTTGTTTACTCATAATTTAATATTAAATTCATATAATAACAAAAATAAATCTGATGCTCTTTTTTCAAGAAATTAATAATTAATAATAATGAAATGAATATTATGAACGGGTTTCTTGACCAAGAAATTCTTGTTTGGAAAATAGTATATTACATACCTTGAGAAGTAAATACGTAAGCCTCAGATCACATGTTTGTTGACCTCGGTATCACCTCGGCCAACAATTACATGTGATCTGTGACATTTCTTACTTTACTTCCCTAGGTGTGTAATATACTATTTTTTTCTCAGCGTATCTAGGTGTCTTCCTGATTTCACTATCGTTTTCTTCACACAGTCCACTAGCTTGGTTAAAGTTTTTTCTTTTTCTTCAATGCTAAAGATAAACAGGATTATGTTCCTTTTTTCGTTTTCTAAAATCCATATTTTCTGTTCCAACTTAGTAATTTTTGTTTTGGGGTTATTATTTTTTCTATCAAAGTTTTCATCTTTACATCTAAGGCCTCCATAACATTCGTCATTATTGCTGTTGTTAATGTTAATGTTTGCTCGTTAAACTTGTTGTTTATTTTAGTAAATAAAATTTCCATTTATTTTCCTATTATTTTTGGGTAATTTTAGCTTGTATTACAGTGTTACTATTTTTCACTTTAGAGGTTATTTTGGGCAGTATATGATCTGGATTAACACGCTAATATTAAGTTATTTCACTTATGTTTCGAGTCAGGTTCATATAGTGCATTGTATATTATAATTAAATTCAGTAAGATGATTTTCTATAGTCTGGGACTTTCTATTGTCCTAACTGTTCATTGAGTTTTCTGTTGGATCGTTCAGTGACTAATAAATAGTATATTTATGTATGCATATTTTTCACGAACAGTGTGGACATTCTTCGAGATATTTATTCTTTGTAGTGTCATTTTTAACCCTTTGTACCGGTTGTCTTCCGTATGACAGTCGTAACCGTTGTGATGAGAGAAAATCTCACGCTATTGCGCAAGCGCCAAAAGTGAAATTTCAAATTTGCGCAGGCGCGAAGCGCGACATTTTAAACTTAATGAACTAATTCGAAATTACACTATTCCAGTATATTTTAGGAGAGTATTTTATTTTTCTTAATAAAAAATATTAGTAAAAGACAACAATGTTGTCACATTAAAACGTTGGCTTGCGTGCCGTAACTTAAAAGTTACCGGAAAAAAAAATGAATTAATTGACAGGTTAGTATACAAACTCTAGTAAAAAACTAGCGGTAAATTCAAACTGTAACAAGAGAAATTGAAAATTATTATAAATTTAAGATCTATTTCAGAGTGAAACATGAATGAAATATAAATGAAAATGGTAATAAATAAATAATATAATAAATGAATACGACTAAGTAACAGATAGAGGTTATATGTCATTCTAATTTATATCCGATATAACTGTGAAAAAAATTTGCTATTCATTTTTTATTTATTAAATTAATTTCAAAAATAATTTTGAAATCATGTAATTGATGATTCTAAGTAATTAGTTTATTAGTTATTTAGAACTGTATAATTTCTTAATCTTTTATTGGAATGCATTAGGGTCAATGATTGTATAAATAATGGAAGAGAAGGAGTTATTTTTGAAGGTGTTGATAAAGGAGTATGGTTAGTTAAGAAACAACAACGCTTACAAGCATCTTCAACGGCCACATCGGCATCTACATCTGGATCAACATTGACAAAAGATTCTTCTACCCCATTGCCTATCCATACAACTTTTTATCCTAATGATAATTGGCAAATTTTTCCATCCAAACAGATCCCCCGTTCATTTTGTTATGGTATTATACATGAGTATATAACACAGGGCAAAAGTTTACAGGAGAGCGATGATGATGAAGTAACAGATGATGATTTAATGCCTGTTTGTGGTAATTCTAAAGCCATTCAAAGAGGTAGATTATATTGTATCAGCGATCATATAAAAAATATGCAAGATAATAGCTGTAAAAATATTTATTATTTAAGGGCAAAAATCCAGTCATCTTTTAAAGTAACTACGATTTATGATGTGGTAATAGGTCTCGATGAAGATGGATACATCATAAATGCTGCATGTCAATGTCCAGCATCAGAATCTTTGAATTGTTCTCATATCGTCGCGTTACTTTTTAAACTTGAAGAATATACGCTTCAATATGGATTCGAACCACTGACTTGTACTTCAAAAATAAAAGAATGGAATCAAGGTCGTAAAACTTGAAATAATCCCTCAAGTATCATTACTGCTGAATATGAAAAAGCTAAATCAACGAAAAATTCTAGTGAAAATGATGAAAAAAAAAAATCTAATCCAGGCAATTGTAATAAAAAGAAAGTAATTGAATTCAGCGCGCAATCAAACTTAAGCAGTTCTGTAGGTGGTGATATAATGACAACTGAATTTATTCAACGCTTACAAAATAAAAATCATAAATCTATGTGGGTTGACTTATTGCAAATAAAATATGACGACTATGTTTTAGACTGTGATCAAAAATTAGTCTTAAAGTTAAAAATAGGAGAGCTCCAAAATAATTTAAGCTCATCGACGCTTGGTCCATTTGAGATTGAGTTAGAACAAAATAGTCCGTCATGGCTCAATGCACGAAGATACCGAATCACTGCATCAGATTGTAAATCGTTTTATACAAGCAAAGATTTAACAAATCTAATAAATACAAAATTATGGCTAGAAACACAGGATATTAGTCACTTGCCTGCGATTGCTTACGGTAGAGAAAATGAGTCAACTGCAATTCAAGAATATTTGGCGTCTATTGACAGGACTCAGATTAAAAGGCCAGGATTGATCGTCAATAATAAGTTCCCAGGACTTGGTTGTAGCCCAGACGGATTAATTTTTGAAAACAATGAACTTCTTTACTGCATTGAAATAAAGTGTCCTTACAAGCTGAAAAATTGCTCACCACTAACTTTAGCTGGAGTAAAAAATCCAAATAATTTGTGCTACACTGTTAAAAATGATCAAATTGCTTTAAAAAGGAATCATACTTATTATTATCAAGTTCAACTAACATTGGCTATTTTGGAGTTGCAGTATTGTGAATTTATTGTCTGGACACCCAAGAATGGTTTTGTAGTCGAGAGGATTTCTCGAGATGAACATTTTATAAAAGCTCTTACAACTAAATTATGTAAAGTTCATAATATTTTAGCTATGGAATTTTTTGAGATGAGACTACCACGGAAGCTACCACTACTTGTGATGAACATATAATAATATAAATGCTGTAAAAATTACAGATAATTTTATTATAAAAGATTTTTAATATAATAGCATGAGATATGTGTATGTTGTTACTATAAATGTTTTATGATTGTTTTTTGTTTAAAAATATTTTAAACTTAGTACTAAGGATGCTATACTTACTAAACTTATCTAACAAAAATTAATAAAAAAAGTATTATGGTTATTTTAATAAATTTTATTTCAATATTTAAGTAACAAGTGGTTCTTGAAAATTTACTAACATTGCAATAACAAAAACGATTTGGGATACAATAGGTAATAAAGTTTTAGGTATGATTCTTTGCATTATTCTAAATTGTTTCATTCGACCAATGAATCGTTCTACGTGTATTCGAGCCGAAGCTATTTCTCTTGCCCTCCTCACTTCATTTTTAGAAAATTTTTTTCTAGATTTTAAAAACGGTGGCATTAATACAGTGCATTTATACTTATTACATAAATCTTCAATGTTAAACCCACGATCTGCTAATATTAAATCATCTTTTTCCATATAATCAAAAAAACCACTTTTCTCGGTGATACTTCGGTCAGTTATGCGTCCTTCAAAACCTTCTGAAAGAAAGCAACATCCTCCAGTTGGTATGATTCCAATCAAAAACTTGACTGTATTATGAGATTTGTAGCTGGAGTATGTATTTCCTTGTTGACTAAAATTTTTCGGTTTCTCCATGTTCCATTCAAAACAATCAATAATTACTCGTATATTTTTAAATTTTTTAAACGCTTGAGGTAGATTTTTACTGATATCTTTAGCTGATGGGAAACGATTTAGTTGTTTAAATTTACAATACATTAATTGGATCCATGTTGTTGTTATTTTTGGAATATAACTCACACTCACACTAAACCGACAACTCAAATCGTACAATAAAAAACCACATCTTAATCTCACAAGGGTTAAAAAAAGTTGATTTTTTAACGATAATACTTTAAATTGCTTTATCGTTATGCGGTTATTAGTTCCTGATTGTGAGTGCCAGATCCTCAGTGATGATTCAGTTGGCGGTCCTAAGAAATTCCACACAATATCAAAGTCTTCTGGCATGAGACCTGTATAAAACTTAAACTTCTTACTGTCATTTATACATGATTCATAGTTAAGGGTAGATGCACTTAATTTTTTCGTAAGTGTTTCAATTTCATTTTGTAGTTTTTTCACAAAAATACTTTCAACTTCTATACAAGTTTGACTTTCTGCATGAGCTACATATTGATTGGTGTGCTCTTTGTCACTTGGTAGTGGTTCAGTAAATTTAGGAGTTAAATCGTCGTCTACTGAAATATCTTGAGTATCATTTTGTTGACTTGGAATGAAAAAATCTGAGTTGGCATCTTTGCCTCTTTTTGATTTTTGGTCTGGACTGCACAGAGAATCAATTGTTGATGTTGAAAGTCGTTTTTTTCGTGCCTTTGGTACCTGTAAAAATTATAAATTTTTTACTATAAAACGTCTTTCAAACAGATAAGAAAATTATTTTTAATTTATTTATTATTCCAGTAAAAAAATTGCCAATTATTTATGACTTTAACTCTGACAGACATTAATTAATTTTCGAGCTTAAGAAATCAATAAAATTTCATGAACAAATTTATTTTCACTCCAATTGCAAACATTCGTTTTCAGATAAATTTTATTATTACTTACTTTGCTAATCGTTGCAGAAACAGGATCAGGATTTTCTAGAGTTGGACCTTTTCCACCGATAAAATGTTTTGAGCACACATATGAATATTTATTAATTTTTTCTACTGTTAAATCCACTCTCCTTGACGCATGTATCCATTTATTGCATCTAACCTCGTCAATATGAGGTTTTACAAATGGTATAAAAAACACATTTTCCTCTGGATAACGATTATCCGACGTACACCTCGCAAAACTACAATGTTTTGTTGGCATACTGGTTATTAAAAAAATTTTTTTGTGTTTAAATATTATTTTTAGATAATAAAATAATATAGCGTAAATAACACTGTCTTAAATGAAAATATTTTATGTTTGTCCCTACTACGAGTGCTGCCTCTCGTGACACGTTCGCTGTACTACTCTCAGGAAAAAGGCTCATTGAAAAATAACAATCACAAAATTTTTTAATCATGTAATTAATTTATTGTATTAATACAGATTGAAAGAAACATATTCTCAACAGATTAGTGATGATTATTTGGGAAACATTGGTCATAAATTAGTTTTTTCAATAAATAGTAATAATTAACGTTTATATGTAATTAAATTACGCTAAATGTTATCAATAATCAATAAACAAACTTTAGTCATAAGAAAATCACAATATTTTGAATATTGTAACATTTTAATTAGGCACTAAGTAATATATTATCACAATTACGCATAGCTCTTTAGTTAAAATAACAAATTTCAAGTCGTCTTTAGAAAAAAAATTCCAATGACATAAACAAACAAATAATTTGTTAAAGAAAATTGTGTATCATAAATAGAAATTGAGTCGACATAAAAGTTTTTCTTTATAAATTAAAATTGAATTATAACTTTATCAATAATCGTTATAATATCAGGCTTTAAGTCATCTAATTGAAATTTAATTCCAACAGTTTAAGTCAGAAAAAAGCCACAATGTTTTAAACATTGTTACATTTTAGGTACTTAGTAATATTCTTTGGTAATTACGCATCATTTTTTGGTAAAAGATTTTTAACGAGATTTTTGACCAGATTTATACAATATTGCATTTTTACCTAAAATCTAAATCACAAGTCATCCTTGGAAATCAGATTCGAATCACAATCATTACAATATCTTACTGTGTGTTGATTGCCAGCTTTTGTCTTATTATAAAAGGTGATAACCTCTGGTTTCATTTTTTTCTCCAGTACTGTTGTCAATGCTCGCAGAATTATGCATGGTGGAATACATCAAAACATTTTTGATTTTTTTGGTATGTACGAAACTAACACGCTACTGTCAGTAAATAGAAATTTACTGCTACATATACTTCGATTCTTAATTTCTAACGATTCTCGTGGGAGTTCACGCTTGTTGCGTCGAATCGTTCCAACAATAGTTGTTTTGTTTTTTAACAAAAAATTAGCAAGAGGTACGGAGGTAAAATAATCATCACATCTGATATTTCTTCCTGTATGGAGTATCGGAGCAGTTCGTCTTTTGACAACATCAATTGCTGAGTTAGATTTTACGTATGGACCTGATGGCTGCTTGCCACAATAAATTTCCATGTTGTACGTGTAGAATCGCTTAGAGTCAGCCATGGAATAAATTTTTATTCCATATCGTGCAGGCTTATTCGCAATATATTGGCGAAATTGACATCTACCACGGAAAGCTTGAAGCATCCCATCAATGGTCAAATACTCACCTGGAGTATAATTCTTCTGGCAACGCTCAATAAAACTCTCTGAAAATTCTCTAATTGGTGTTAAATTGTTCACTTTTTTGCGTTCCTCGCGGTCATTAATGTTGTCAAATTTTAATGCCGATAACAAGGTGCAGAATCGAGACCTAGACATAATAGCACGATAACAATCAGGAGCCGTCCCATCAGTTGCCCAAAGCTCTTTAAAATTAACACGAGAATCTTTGTGAATACCAAGCATGTATAACAATCCAATCATAGCATTAATTTTTACACAAGACGTTGGTTGAATATCAGTTTGCTTTTCTTCGACGAGCGCAGTTTTTCCAAAAAAATGGTATAAGCAACAATTTGTTCGATAGTTTCAGCCGGTAAAAATAAATCCCGACAATCTTTCGGTGATTTTGAATTTTTTGTCAGTTTTGTAGGTCCAGGTAAGCCAGTGACGATGTTTTGTTTTTGAGTCCGAACCTTTGGATTGGTAGGATCACTAAACCACTGAGTACTTTTATCCTTGCCAAGAACATATTTGATATTAACAGCTTTATTTTCCACCGAGTTATTGTTGTGATCTGTATCTGTATTACTGTCATCATCGGAGTCAGATGCTGATTGTTCTGTATCAGAATTATGTTCGCTGTATTCTGACTCACCATCAGACATAATGTCCAGATCTGAAAGACTTTCCTCTTCAGTTACTTCGTCGTCAGAATCAATAGACAATCGGCTCATGTTTCTTAGCTCTGCACCTGTCAATGGAAAAAAAAATCATTTTTTTAATTTAATACATAAATGATATCAATAAATGCAAGAACAGAAAATGAAAAAATTTTTTAATTGATTTTTATAAAAAGCGAAAAAAACTTAATAAATTATTTTTCTAAAGTGCTGTGATTACATTTTTTGATATTTTTTGTACATTAAAATATTTGAACTATTTTATTATTTAGAAAAAATCATCAACACTTGTTTGTAGGTTACACATGTTTCCATGTCAAAGTAACCAATTAATTCATGTGAAAAAATAAATTAAAAAATTAACTTACTTATTTGATACTTGAAGAAGATAGTGTCACTTAAAATAAAATATAATAATATATAATTATCACATTTTTTTATTTTTAAAATATTAAAACAATAATAACTACAGCAGCATAAAAAACACGGAGGATATACATCTATATCTAATTTCAAAAATGGCGGCTGGAAACTACGGAAATAACCGAAGTATAACGAAGCCATCCGAATGGGGTTTTTTTTTTTTTCAACGACTTGACTGAAGTAATGAGAGAAATTTTCACAGCTATTAATAGATATTTTTAGTAGATTTCATAAAAATCTTACTATTGTATTTGTCCTCATGATGGAATTTTCGAAAAATTTTGCTACCTCTAAACTCAGCTCGATGTGCTGAGTCAGGAATTACATTCAGTTCAAAAGTTTATATAGGTATTTACATATATATATATATATATATATATATATATATATATATATATATATATATATATATATATAATATAACGCGCCGTTCTCCAATGATAGCGTCCGCAATTCTACACCGATCTTAATGAAACTTAGTATACTTATTCTATGTACGATTACCTTGGATGAGTTCGGAGATGAGCCAATTCGGCCAATAAGTTTAGAAGTTATGGTTAATTGAAATTTTGTAAAATTTTCAAAAAAAATTTGTTTGCCGCTTTAACTGGATGTAACTTCTAAACGGAAAGAGATAGCTTATTTTCGTTTATTCTATGTGAAAGCTCGTCCTATTGCCTCCAATTTTGACTATACAGCTCATTGATTGGACCATTTTTTCTAATAGATAAATGGTTTTGAACTTTTCAAAATATTATAAAAGCTAATTTTATGCAGGTTTTCACTTTGATTATAGCCACAATTTCAAACCGATCACCTTGAAACTTAGTATACGTATTTTGTGGGTGACTACGTTGCTCGAGTTTGAAAATGAGCTCAATCGGTCGATTAGTTTAGAAATTATAGCATTTCAAAATTTTCAAAATGTCCAAAATTCATATTTTTACTTATTCTTTCTTCAATATCTTTTGAATGTGATAACTTATCGACTTTACATCAAATTCATCTGAAAGCTCTTTGAATAAGCTTTAATTTTCAGGCTTGTGTATATGCCTAGACCACTGAAATTACTTATTTTACCATTCATTTAATGAAATTTTGCTATTGCATTAGTTCTCCTATTTCTTAGTACATTCATGGAGCTACTTAAATTCATATTATCGCAGTGTGACACTTATAAAATCCAAACATCTCAATTCAGTGGGTATATACAATTTCGTTTTATCGACAGTGTATAAATGATATGATATATCAATAACAAGATTAACATTGGTTATGATGATAATATTCTCTATATCTACTCGTCGTTTGATATTCTAATAGGCTTTTTATTTCAAATATTAGCACTAATTTCAAGTATGACACTTTGATGTATCACAATCAATTTTTAATCTTAGAATATTTTATTAGTAGATTTTATTGAAAGGAAATTATCGCCTTTGTCTTTATGGTAGAATTCTCGAGCATTAAAACCATAACCCGAGTCGAAAAATTCACCCTCATTTCAACCTCAAAAACTTCACGAAACATCAACTAAACCTCCATAACCGCTTTGAAACCTCAAATGAACCTGCATAACTTGCCTGAGTCGAATATTGAACCTAATTTCAACCTCAATATCTTCATAGAACCTCAACTGAACTTCTATAACTTTATCATTTCAATATTGTTTTATTTTTTATAAATTCTGAGTTGAGAATCTTACCCGCTTTTCAACCTCAAGAACTTCATAGATCCGCTGAAACTGCTTTCTACCTAAAATAAACCTCTATAACCTCATCATATCTTAATCTTGATTTATTGTTCATATATCTCAACATCATTTCAACCTCAATAACCTCACTACAACAATTCGTATTATTATTATTATTATTATTATTATTATTATTATTATTATTAATATTATTATTATTATTATTAATATTATTATTATTATTATTAATATTATTATTATTGAAACTAGAAATTAGTACCCCAAGCCGCCACGCGTGGCGCATTGGTTTTTGGTGTTTACGAGATAAAGACGTAAAATAAAATATGGTTAAAAGTGACGCCTGATAAATATTTTTTAATTGCTACTGATGCGTAATTAATCAAAATAATATTGTGCAAAATATCCAAAACAACTCCTCCCTCTGCGTTAATTGGTGAATTGATTACAAACAGAAATTTGTTTTGCCTTGAAGTTACCTAAAATAAAACAAAAAGTGGACGCTGGTTACAATTCAAAAATGGGAAGATTAAGAAAAAAATATCAGTATTAAGAGGAGGATCCGAGTTTTAGCCTTAAACTGTAAGTAATTTATTAATTTAACAATATACTGTATAATTAGAAATTAGTATTATCAAATAAATGAGAAAAAAATATGTTTGCAATAAAATTTAATTTTTGAGGTTAGAATCAAATATTGTATTCTCGAATATTCTTGATCTTTTGATTTGAAGTGACTAATAGCTAATCAGAGTATATGTTTTTAAATTGAAAAAAGCATTTAAAATTCACCATAAATATTTTATATATATATATATCTATATATCTATATATTTATATATATATATAAATGTAGCAAATGATTTTTTGCAAAGTTAATTCTATTATTATTGCTTAAGGATATTCTCAGATAGTACCCCCCCCCACTTTTTAAAAACATGTAATAACTTTCAACTGTCATAACCGTATTAATATTTAATTAATTAATTAAGAAAAAAATTGAAACTTTAATTGAAAAAACGGCAACGTAGAAGTAATTTCGACAAAATATAGAATTTAAAAATAATTAATTACAGTTGATATCAATTGAAAGTTAATCAAAATTTGTTAAATAAATTTCAGTAAATTCTTCATTTCAATTTTATAATTCGAATTTTTGAATTTTTTAGGCTAAAATTTATTCAACAAATTACGTTTAACTTCCAATTGATATCAACTGTAATTGATTATTTTTAAATTCTATATCTTGTCGAAATTACTTCTACGTTGCCCTTTTTTCAGTTAAAGTTTCAAATTTTTTTTTAATAATTAATTAAATTCTGATACGTTTATAACAATTGACACTGATTGAAAATTTTTAAAAAGTGGGGGGCACTGTCTGAGTGTGGCCTTAAGATATATTTTAATTTTTCAATGAAGATGATACATTTCGTTGTGATTATTGTGATGAATAAATATTTTTGCTATAATTAACAATAATTTATTTATGAGATATTTTAATTTTATTGCAAAAAATATTTATAAAAATGAATTCATTTTCATAATGTATAAACAATTTACATGTTACAAACATAATAATGTAAAATTTTTTTTTTATTTTGCACATGTAAAATTTCTAAAACTTTCCCTACGCAATTTTTTAAATTTTTTTCTAAACTATTTGATTAACAAATATCAAAAAAGTTTCAAAAATTAGTTGTCTGCTAATTCTAAACTCATCTACTTTCACGTTCATGAATTTTAATGGTATTATTACTTCTTCAGGTGATCAGAAAAATCTTGAGCTTTTGAATGTCGATTGACATCAATGGAAACATTAGAGATTTTGGATCAAAAAATTTTACCAGTGAGATTATTAAAAAGCCGAAAACTAATGCAACAAAGAAAAAGAAGATAAAACATCATTAAAAAATTCAGCTTAGACAGTTGCCCAAGTGATTGCAGAATCACCTTTAATCTTCGAATCTTTGAGCCGATCGACAAATTCGGATAATAACTAAATTAATAATTATTAGTTGTTTTTATTTTAATTGTAACAAACATGTAAATTAACTTAGGAAGTCTGAAGATGCTAGCCCCGGGAGGTTGGCGAAATATTACTGAATAAAATATTTGAAATGGGATTGGTTTGCCAGTGAATTCATTATATAAATTAATAATGTTGAAAATAATAACAATAATAATAATAATAGTAGTAATAATAATTCTAATAATAATAGTAATTACAATTGATCATACTTAGAGCATCATAATTATTATTATTTATGTGTACGTATGCAGCCTTTTTTCTTTAACTATACTTGATGTAATTTTTTATTGTACTAATTGTTATGTTTCAGCATCAGATAATATTAAATTAATAAAAATAAACAAGTGAAGATTTTTTTGGGAGTATCATTTTTAATTATTCGATTATTTCCTATTACTTTTATATCCCACACCTTGATATTATGGTAAGAATAGATTTTTTAATATCTATCACAAATATTAAATGACCTTCAGCTTGCCCTTCATAATGGGTACGATTAATTAATTTATTGATATTGATAAACTGTACTGTTTTTCACAGAGAAATAAAAAATATCAGTTTATTTTTTTACAAGTATGTTAGTTTACAAGTATGTTAGTTTAATTAATTTTCGTTAAAGTATAAACTGATATTTCTTATTCATCCATAAAATACAGCAAAGTTTATCATTATCAATAAATTAATTAATCGTACCTATTATGAAGGGCAAGCTAAAGGTCATTCAATATTTGTGATAGATGTTTATAAAGTCGAAATGAGGTTGAAAAAACCTCATTTCAACCTCAAAGCCATCTCGACCTTGAGGTTAAAAGATGTTGAAATGAGATTATATTTCAACCTCACTTCAAACTCCTACCTGCAGAAAGGGAAACAAATGTAGCATGGAGCTTGAAATGAAGTTACAATTACATTTGATGAGTTCAGATTTAAACTTCATTTCGACCGCCTAAACCTCACTAGTTGTGAGGTTTAGGCGGTTGAAATGAGGGTGGATTTTTCGACTCGGAAATCTATCATAATTTTTCGAATAGGGTCCGGAATACCATTGGACCGATAGTTTGAATATATGCATACGTATCTTTAAATAACGTCAAATCAAAACATATAGTGCATTATCATCAAAAATTCTTCTGAAGCTCATTTAGTTAGCTTCAAGTTTTGGCATTATACTTCGGCTGCCGAATGGCCTTTTTTTTTATATTTTTGAGTTTTTAAAAAAGTTTTTTTTGGCTATCCTGTAAAGCATAAAATTCTGTGAAGGTAATAGTTATTGGCGTAACTAGTAGGGTAAATGATTTATAATGTGTCAGCGCGATGCGTTAAGCACGAGTTGCAGGTGCGCAGGCACGAGCGAAGCGAGTGCATACTGTGCACCGGAGACGAGTGCTAAACACATCGCGGGTGACGGATTATGACTTACCCTACATGTTGCGCCCATAGTTTTATTCAACTCATATGCGCTATTCACGTTTAATTAATCGCCTAAAAAGCGAAGTCTCAATAGCTGTTTAGTGACATGGTGAAAAAAAAAATATTCGGAATCACAACCTTGGCTACTCAATGGGTAACAACAGGGAATTGTAATTACCCCATATTCAGTAAGAGCTTGAAAGATAGTTACGTTTATTTTCATTACGTCACAATGGCCGGGATAGTAGACATCTTTATTGCGTTTTGACAAATAATTTTTCACCAGTCGGTAAACGGCCATTTAGGGTTCGCATTTTAGGCATGATAAAACGTGAATAGCGCGCATGAGTTGAATAAAAAAATTTTTAAATGGCCATCCCATTTGAATTTAAAAAGAAAAAAAAGTTTTAAAATGAGCGTGAGAGATTCTCTCTACGCAAACGGTACGAAAGGTTAACCAATCAAAGACGTGCTTTTTTACTATGAGTTGCAAAAATTAATTTATTTAGTGATGCTTAATATTTGTTGATTGTCTGTTAATTAGGAAGAAAAAGAAATGCACGAAGACCATGAGAAAAAGGAGATAGAAGACAAACCAGATAAAGAAGTAAATTACGAAGAGATAGAGGACAAAGAAAACAAAAAGACAGAAGAGAGACTAGAAGAAGAAATTGAGGGTAAGAAAGGCGAGAAAAAAAACCAAAGGTTGACGCAAAAATAATGAAGATAGAAGAAGTGAAAAGAAAATTTACTATGATTGCAAAAAAAATATAAATCATAACAATAATTAAAGTTCATTCGTTTTGCATTTAAGAAATGAAAAAAAAAATTTGTGAATGATTTTAGTTTAGGTTTACATGTTTAGGTTTAATTTCGGTTTGCATGTTTAGGTTTCCACTATATTTAAATGGTGTATTACCGTACGAAGGACGGTGTGGCTCAATAAGTTATAGATCAAATTGAACGGGATATAGTATAGGGCCGGATAGCTCAACTGGTAGAGCACTCGGCGCGTTCCCGAATTGGTCTGGGTTCGATTCCCAGTTCGGGCTATCTATATTTTTCTCAATTTATCTATGAATTGTCTTATTGAGAGGTTTGCAGGTTAAGGTTTCCACTATATTTAAAAGGTTAGTTTAGGTTTAGTCGTTTCGACGATATTTGCAAAAAGCCGCTTTCTACTATTTCTATCGTCGACGATATCTTTCGAACGGATTATCGAATAAAATCGTTCTCGGCGACAATTGGAAGCATTTATCAAGTTCTACAGCTGATTAGATTTGAGAATTGATCAATCAAAAAGTTTTCAAAAAACTAAAATAAAAATTTGTTTTTTTCGTATTTCTTAAATATCTCAGAGTCTATTTGACTAAATAATCTAAAACTTTCTGGAAATCTAAGTTCAGAAGAAATCTTTCGAATGCCGCAAGAACCATCTGAATCGGTTCATTCATTAAAAAGATATGAGAGGATTATATCCACACACACACACGCTCACACACGCGCGCACACACATACAGACGTCTCTATGAAAATGTCAGAATAGCATCCTAGCACCTTCAAACGTCGGCACATGATGAAAACCCGATTTTTGAAAATCGGGGTGAAACCAATAACTTTCCGAATTTTGAGAGAATCCCAGGTTTTCTGAGCAAAAAGTTAAAAATTTAAACAGTTGATCAAATTAATGATTTTAAGATTTTCAGAAAACTTGTAGGTTTAGGTTACCCGGAAAAAAATGATCGGACCTGACCATGCCTGTTAATGTATGATCAGGCCTGAAATTAGACCTGATCAGGCCGGATCATACCTGTTCATGTCTGAAGCGTTAAATACGGTCAGGCCTGATCATACCTACTTATGTCTGTTCATGTCTAAAGCGTTAAATACGGTTAGGCCTGATCATACCTGTCCATGCCTGTTCATGCCTATTTATGTCTGTTCATGTCTAAAGTGTTAAATATGTTCAGGCCTGATCATACCTGTCCATGTCTGTTCATGTTTGTTCGTATCTGAAGCAGTAAATACGTCCAGCCCTGATCATGTCTGATCCAGCCTGATATATGGGATTTTCGAATAATTGGGAAGTTATTGTTTTCACCCCGATTTCCGAAAGTCGAGTTTTCATCAGATGTCGACGTTTTGAGGTCCTAGGAAGCTATTCAGACTATTTTCAGAATGATGTCCGAGTGTGTGTGTGTGTGTGTGTGTGTGTGTGTGTGTGTGTGTGTGTGTGTGTGTGCGTGTGTGTGTGTGTGTGTGTGTGTGTGTGTGTGTGTGTGTGTGTGTGTGTGTGTGTGTGTGTGTGTGTGTGTGTGTGTGTGTGTGTGTGTGTGTGTGTGTGTGTGTGTGTGTGTGTGTGTGTGTGTGTGTGTGTGTGTGTGTGTGCGTGTGTGCGTGTGTGTGTGTGTGTGTGTGTGTGTGTGTGTGTGTGTGTGTGTGTGTGTGTGTGTGTGTGTGTGTGTGTGTGTGTGTGTGTGTGTGTGTGTTATTAGTTCAATAAATAATTAAACTAATACCTGAAACCAGTGTTGAGTGAATTCACCTGTGCTTCCCCTAAGTCCACATTAGACAATTAAGGGTCTTCTCAGTCCATACATTGGGAATCGGTACCAAGGTCCAAGGAGAAGATTTCCGAGGGTCAACCAACGCCAGTCCAAGGACATCAAGGACATATTCCATCTCCGAACACAATCTTAGGCTAAGTACTAGTATTAGTTTAGAATTGTAAGGCTAGTTCGGGTAAGTTAATTAAGAACTAACTTAAATATCAAAAGTCAGAGTTTCATAAAGAGCTAGCGGGGTAAACTTTGACCCACGAACTGCACCCTTCCACCAGTAAGTGCAGGAGAACGTAACCCCAGCGTTTCAATGGCGCCCAACAGGTTTTAGTTAGTGTAAACTAATTAAGGCTATAGTCCATTGTTATAAACAATGGCGCCCAACGGGTTTTGATTAATAATTAATTAATTATGCCAAAAATTAACATCATTTAATTATATTAATTCAATTAATCACTGTATGATTGAATCTTTTGGACGTAAAATCAATAAATTTCGAGTAGAGTCCACGAAATAAAAGAATAAGAACACCGGACAAAGAATTGTCGATTATCAAGCAGGTTCAATTCGAGAAATTGTTCCCGAAAATTCCTAAGGCCTTGACTTTTTAGGCGTTTTATCAGGAAGAAAACGCACACTACCAGTTTTTCTATATTTTTCGCTCTAAAAATATAGTTTTCTTTTCATTTTTAGTTTATTTTTTTTGCTTAAATTTTTTTGTTCAAAAAAAAAAAAACCAGATTTTAGTTAATTTTTCAGTAAAAATTACAGTTTTGTTTAAAATTATCTCTAAAAATTAGAGAATCAAATGAAAAATTACCCGGGATTAAATTTTTCTAGAAATTTATCTTCGCCCGGGAACAAACAAAGATAAGGTGATAAAATCACGCTTCCGGTATTGTCGTTATAAAATAACTCAAGTTTAATTTTCCAAATAGAGAAAAAATATAAATTCCGTTGGAATTAAAAATTAATATAAACCAGAAATAGATTTAAGTATAATATTGTTAAGTGAAGTGAACAGTGCAGTGTTTAACATTGTAAATTAATTATAAGTAATTTTGTAATTTACTTAATAATAAGATTAAATTTAAGAAAAATATTTGTTAAGTGAAACAAATAATATACCGAATATAGAAAAAACTAAGTCTTTACACAAATAAACCAGTAAATTTTAAAGTAAAATAAGTTACAAAAGAATTTGAATAAAGATTAAAATCTAAATATAAAAACACAGAATAACCGACTGTGTAAATAAAAATTCTCGTAGTAACAGGAAATAAAGACTTAAGACTTCACTAAATAAAGTAAAAATAAAACTCGACTGAAAAACAAGAATATAAATACGAGGCAAATACCCGAACAGCCAGGTTGACTCATTGTTATGACTAATTTATTATTGTAACATAAGAATATCGACATAAAACAAAATAGGTGATAATCCGCAAACGCGGGAAACTTTTAAATTCAAATTATCTGTTTCAGAAGATCGCCTAGGAATTCATCAACCTTACTGTCGGTATAGTAGAAACTCAGTGATCAAATCATTGATTTATCGCCATCTACCAGGGTAATAAATAACCGTATTTAATAGACAAAGAAACGTATAAAAAAAAAAAGTTGTTGACAGATATTTTATTACGCATCACAAGTCACAACGTTTCAAAGTAAAATCTTTTTTATTCTTCAGTAAATAAATAAAATAGAGAAAGTTTATTAAAAAAGTTATCAATAGAAACTTAATATATTATAAAGTAATAAAATACATTTAATACGAGTAATAAACGTACACAGAGACGTAAAATAAAATATATTACGGACATAAAATTCAGGTTATCCACGTGCTCGCATATTAAAAGGTATTGATTTTAATTATTTTTATTTAAAATTTAACAGTAAAATAAATAGAAAAATATAAATTAAAATTTATATTGTACCAGTATTTAATATTTTTATACTTTTTGCATATAAAATATTTTTAATCCACATACGTGATCGTGAATAATAATACAGAATTATTGTAAGTCAACAGGTTTATATCAACGGAGATTTTGGTCAGCGCGCAACGGGAATACGTTGCAAACACTTTATTTATTAATCAACTAATTTTCGTGTTTATTTCTTTTCGTTTTATTTTTTATTTCGAGTCGGAATTTAAATTTCTGTTTATTTTTTGCAAAATGGTTAAGACAAGGAAATATACAAAAGAACTTCAAGCAGAAATGCGATCGATGGTGAACCAATACCAATCGATGGCCGAAATAAAAAAGGAGGTGAAAGAAACAATTCAACAGCATCTAAACACGACAGTACAGCTTGACAACCAGAATCAAATACCAGACGGGACGGACAACTTCGATCAAATAGAACAGATGCCAGAACCACAAGAAGTAAATGGACAAAGAAAGGTACCAGTAATTAGAGAAGACAGAATATTAACAAAACCTTTGATATTTAAAAAACATGGTGAATGGATGTCAGCAGACCAGTACAACTTCAACAAATCGCCTGAAGATGACGAAAAAGTAGACAGCGAGGAAATTATAGTCTACGCAGTACCAAAAACAGCACAACAAACTCTAAATGTAACAACTCTAACAAAAGAGGAGAGAGTATGGGGTCTAGATAAAATTAAAAGGAACATATTCATGTCAAATATAAAACAAGTAGAAGAATTGCAAATACACAATGCAATCTGGTGCAAGATGATGGCTGACATGATCAACTGGACAAAAAGAAGAGTAAAGGCGGAGAAAAACCTGACAGCTCGTATCGAGATAATCGAATCGATGCCGAAAATTACAAGCCGCAAACACGTAGAACAACTAGAACGAGAACTAGGCATAAAAAAAGGAGATGTTGGATATTGGGAAAATTCCATAATAAACTATATAGTGAAGGATGTACAACTATGGGACAACACAGAAGATCTAGAGGGAATTCAAAACTCAACCCAAATATACCAGAAAACGCAACAAGAGATGGGATCACGTGAGAAAGGAAACGTGCCCATGAATAATTACAACAAATATTCATTGCAGTACACGCAACCTCACATGTATGCGCACAATGGACAAAATATACAGAACACGTACAGACCAGACCAGAGAACCCAATATCAAGGTCACCAGGGATTCAATACAGTAAATACTACGTATAACACGCGTGAAGATAATATGAAGAAACGAGCAGACAAAATAAAATCAATGGAAATATTGATTAGAAGTAACAACCTTAAATATACAGCAGATTCACAACCGAAGCAGTGGTTGCAAGCATTTACCGAGACCTGCGTTGAACAAGAAATGGAATTCGAAGAGAGAATTGACTTGTTAAAAATAGCAATAGCCAGTGAAAAAGAATGGTTTAAACAAAACGTTAACACTTGGACAAACTGGGAGGATGTCAAGAAATCATTTAACGTGGCAGTCTGTAAAACAACTCTAGATACGGAAGTACTTCAGGAAATATTCAGCATATACCAGAAGAAGAACGAAAATACACAGGAATTTGTGAGACACATGAGAAGCAAATTCGCTGAATTAGAAGATCCAATGACAACAGCAAAACAATTGGAAGTAATAAAACCAAAGCTGAACATAGAAATCCAGAGAGAATTAAATTCTATGCAAAAGGCAACAACCTATAAACAGTTTGCTGAATTAATATCGATCGCGGAAAGCAGGGTAGCGGACATCCGTAGAGTGAAAGAGGCCAGAAAAATACCAGTACGTCGGCTACAAACAACAAGAGATTGAGTGAATGAATCTACAGAGTCAAGTTCTGAAGAAGAGGAAACAACGATATGCAGAGTAAAAAGAAAAAGCAGGAGAACTGCTGTAAATAAAATTAAATCAATAAATCATAATAAAGATGACGATAAGAAAATTAACGTCGTCTTTGACAGGAAAAACCAGCACAACGACAGAGAGAGATCAAGATCACGAGATCGCAACAACAGATCTGGGTCCAACACTTCAAGAGGCACGAGTAAATCTGTAGGAGGCACCTACACGTGCTTGAATTGTGGAATGAAAGGTGGACACAAAACCAGGGATTGCGAAGAGGATAGAGTTGATGTCTGTGTGCGATGTTTCACCGTGGGAGCAACAGCTAAACAGTGTAGCTGTAGAAAAAACTAACTGAGCGAGTGCGATATACGCAGTGTCCCGTACTCGCGACAACGTTAGCAGACTGCGCTTCGGAGCAGGAGGGGGGAGGCCACCCATCCCGCCACCCCATGGAGATAGAAAGTGACGAGATATCAGACGACCATCATTCAACGGCCGAATCAGATCAAAGTGACAACGGTGAAGTAAATAAAAACAGGTCTGATATAAACAAAAATTATAAAATTAATAGTAGTATCCAGAATAGTGTCGTGATGGGTAACTGTATAGCTAAATGCTGCGGCGCAGACTACTACGTGCCGTCTCCTACAAAGGACAAAACACCTGCAGTACCTAAACCAGCGATTAAACAACTCATTACAGTATCTGAAGGAGCAAACGTGAAGCAAAGCGTACAACTAAGCGTCAGTAAACATTTCACGTGCTTAGTAAAAATAAATAAAATAAAATGTACAGCATTGTTCGACTCAGGTGCCGGTAGAAATTTCATGACACAGGATATAGCCAGTAAAATCCCGGACAATATAATAAAAATAAAATTCAATACTGCTAAAGATTCCTTTATTTTAGCAGATAATTCAGCAATACAAAGTCTTCGGAGAATATTTGTTCCGTTCGAGATTGAAGAAACCGAGGTACACGCATGGTTTGAAGTATTCGACCGGATGCCCGATGATATCATCCTGGGGATGAGATTCATGATGGATAACGGGATACAACTACGTGCTGATAACATGACGTGGACGTGGAAACACGATGATCATCCAAAAGTTTGTGAACCAGTACAACCAGGTAACAAAATCAGATCAATTCACTTGGACGTAGACGAACAAGATAAATTAACTAAATTTCTAGACCAGGAATTTGTATTAATGGATAAAGCTGAGCTCGGTACTCTGAAAGGAGTCGAGTATGAAATTGAATTAAACAACTATACACCGATACGCGTAAAGCCATATAGAAGGTCACCGAAGGTAACAGAAGCGTTACACAAAATCATTGAGCAACTACTTGACCAGAAAATTATCCAGGCAAGTACCAGTGAATGGAGCTTCCAGCCGGTGATGGTTAAAAAGAAGTTACTACCAGGGCAAAGCGCGGACGACATCAAGACATGGAGAATGTGCATCGACTATCGACCGCTAAATAAAATAATGAAAATGGTCAACTATCCAATGAGACGCATTGATACGTCATTGGAAGTCATCAGAGAAGGTGCATATAGAAGTGTCATCGATTGTACAAATGCCTATTACCAGATTCAGATAAAACCAGAGCACCGTAAATACACGGCGTTTGCTGTCGAAGGAATGGGGTCATTCGAGTTTGTAAGAATGCCTTTTGGTTTGTCAACTGCACCAGGAACATTTCAACGTAATATGGATCTGATAATTCGAACAATGAAGCAAACATTACGCCAGCTTGAACTACCAGCTCATTGGATTAATTTTATCCACCCATATATGGACGATTGGGTAGTAGCGACACCAACATTTGAAATTCACCTACAAGTCTTGGGGATCTTATTTAAAGTCTTCAGAGAGGTAGGACTATTAATCAAGAGAGAAAAATGTTGTTTTTGTGTTGCAGAAATGAAATATCTGGGGTTCATTATCAAAGGTAATGAATTACATCCAGATCCCAGCAAGCTGAGCGCCATAAGAGACTACCCAGAACCAGTAAATAAGAAACAGCTGAGACGGTTCTTGGGTATGGTAAATTGGTATCGTCGACATATGAAAATGGTCGCAAAAATCCAAGACCCACTCACATCTATTACCAGTGAGAAATCAGTATGGGAATGGGGTCCGGAGCAACAGCAGGCTTTTGTCCGCATGAAGAAATTACTCTTGGATGCACCAGCATTAACGGTACCTGATTACAATTTACCTTTCATACTTTATACAGATGCCTGTGATACCGGTATTGGTGCCGTATTAACACAAAAGGGCCAAGACCGAGAATATCACATAACTGCTATCAGTCGATCCTTGAACAAGCATGAGAGAAATTACACCACGACAGAAAAGGAGTGCCTTGCAGTCATTTGGTCGTATCAAAAACTGAGAGGTTTTTATGAAGAGTATCCTGTGACAGTTGTCACTGATCATGCAAGTCTGAAGTGGCTTCAGAACGTCAAGAATCCGAGAGGACGATTAGCAAGATGGGTAGCAGAATATTCTCTATGGACAATAACAATAGTTCACAGACCAGGCATTAGCAACGAAGCGGCTGACGCTCTCTCCCGAGCTTACGAGGGTATTGAACCTGAGGCTGAGAGGGTCAATCGAGTAAAAGACGTAGTACAACAGTGGTACGACAGAAAAGTTAACGAGGTCAAGGCTACTCCAACACGCTTTCCTCAATGGAAATTCCTCGATAATGACCTATATTATTATCGACCGCGGCATCCCACGCAGTTATTCGACGATGCGCCGGAGCATTGGAAACTAGTTGTCAAACCAGAACAGCGCAAGGCAGTTATCAGCAAGGCGCATGACGAAACAGTATCCGGACATGGCGGAATAACCAAAACGTATCACCACGTGGCCAGTCATCACTATTGGCCTAATATGTACTTCGACGTAACCAAATATGTAAGCCAGTGTACTGTTTGTAAATTACAAAAACCAGATACTAATCCACCACAAGTGATACCAGGGCACAGACCAATCACTGAGCTATGGGAAAGTGTATCAGTTGATACAGTGGGACCACTGCCCAAGTCGCAACATCAAAAGACACATCTGATCGTGTTATGCGATATGTATTCAAGGTATCTGGAAGTCCAGCCAATATCAGAACCAACCGGTAGTAAAATCATATTCTTTTTACGCTCAGTGTTTAATCGTTGGGGCTACCCGCGAGTAGTTGTAACTGACAACGGAACTGAGTTTGTCAATAAGGTTGTTTCTGAATATTTACAGACCAATAATATAGTACACGAATTAACACCAACATATCATCCACAGTCTAACCCTGTGTACAGATAAACATTCTAGATGGGACCAAAATCTCCCAGAACTTGTTTATGCTTATAATACTTCTGTTCACAGCTCGCTGACAGTAAGCCCAGCTTACTTGAACTTCGGCCGTGATCCTCGGTATTTAGACCTTCACCGCGGGGGAAAAGTTTTGACGGAATTAAGTAACCCGGACCATAGAAATACGGTATTATCTTTAATCGATGAGCTAAGACATTACATCGAGTCATTTATGATCAAAGCTCAGAATAGACAAGACGACCAGGTACCAGATCCTAACATCACTATTGTTATCGGTGCCGAGGTATTTATTAAAAACAAACAATTGAGTAAAAAGGTTGATGGATTCGCAGGTAAGCTTGCGCCTCCTCGCAAAGGGCCACTATACGTACATAGTTTTTATTCAAACAGTTTAGTAAATGTCTGCGATAAAGATAATAAAATTATTGGTAAATTTAGTATTAATGATCTGAAAATACCGCGCAGATCAAACCGTAGAGTACCTAAAGTCGAACAATGAGTCGGTTAGGTAGTATTGAAATAAAATTGTAATTTCTAAAACCAGCTAATACTAGTACATTGCACAGTCTAATGATAGTTCTTTCACAGGATGGCAGAACTTGGGAGATTCTTGTACAGCAAAGAGACGACAAGCGAAAAGAAAGCCGATCAACAACTACTGAGGACTTGTAGATTCCACGGGAGAATTGGAGATCGAAAGTCATACTGGGCCAACCCTGTATTCGCTACTCCAGCAGCTTATCTCAACTTTGAGATCCCAGTAACAACTGAAGTCACATTGGCGGCAGGCTTTCACCGACGTGTATCCAATGTATTAGTTTATCACGAAAAGAATTCAGTGCTTGCTATGCCCGAAGAACCAGTAATATCTGCGGTTCAGACACCAGAACTTCCAATCCCATCGATGACCGTAAAATGCCAAATGATGATTGGAAGAGATCTAAAGATGGTAGACTCCAATTTAAGTCACATGCTCTCGCAAACTGAATGGCGAGAGATAGTCAAGAAAATCACGGAGTCAATGTCACCAAAGTCCACTAGGACTATTGCTACTCAAACTATCGAGACAAAATTGGCTGCCGTACCAGAACCCGGCTGCCTCAAATGCAAAGAGAAAGGGCACACCCATGATAAGTGCCAGAATGAACTCAGAGGTGAGTGCTATTGCACGAATTGTCGAAGACTAGGGCACACCAATAACACGTGCCCATACCAGCACTGGAACACCGACGGCTATCGAAAGATGAGAGGCTACTGTCGCCACTGTTCTACGCAAGATCCGTTTATGGACGACTCATGCCAGACCTGCAGAGTCCGAGTCAAAATGTCGCAAGCAGCGAGAGGGGCGTATCAAATTTTGCCACCGTAAGCAGAGACAGTTTCCCGGACGAGACCAGATGTACTTGTGATAAGTGATAGTGCTATCAAGATTGCTCAAGAAACCAGAATTATACAAAGACAATAGTATTTATATTATGAACCGGTTTTTAGTTTATTATTATTTTTTATTTTTATTTTTGTTAATCACATAGTACATTTGAAATACTTATTCATGACTAGAGTAATTCATTACAGAAAAGGATTGCTCAGATTTGCTAATGCATGTAAATCATGCCAATTTATTTATTATTTATTATTTATTTGTTGTTCTAAACGAACACACCAGTATTAGCACAATAGTGTTGTATTCAGTTTTTGTTTGTATTCTTTATTATTTATTTTTTGTTTCTACGCACCAAAGTAGTGAATAGAAAGGGACATTGATGAGTCCAGTACTGATTACATGTGATAATATTTATAATAATCAAAGAAAATGTACAACAGTGCTTATATTTTGCTTAAAGTTTATAAATGTTTATTAAATAATGATAATTATATTTTGATATTAAAGAGGTACTCGTCAGAGTTATTGTAAGACCAGTATCTCTTGCCACAGTATGAATGAAAATAATGTTGTATGGATGAATGAAAAGTTACTGTCGGCGTAAAAAAAAAAAAAATACTTTCGATTAACTTTAACCAGTAAATTGTTAGTTTATCATAAACAATACCCAGGTTAAAGTTAAGGAGGGTGGTGTTACGATGTTGGCATCGTACGCCTCCGTTTATCATCGGGTCAGAACTGTCACATGACAAATGCGGCAGTTCTGTCTATAAAAGAGCGCGTCAACGTGCTATCGGAGCTTTTTGTGTCTAGCTTTGCTCATAGCAATCGGTCTTTTGAGTTTAGCTTCTACACGATAGTAATCGACCTGTTCGCCGATTGTCGTTACTATTTATCAATTCTATTCTTAACTCATATTTGTTGGTAATTCGTCAAGTGTCCGCGATAATTAGTTCAATAAATTATCCTGTAGTTATTACATCATATTTGTTTGTAATAATTAATAGCTCAGATTTGTTGCTATACCGAAGGCGATTATTTGAATAAATTGGTAGAAAGCCCTGTACGTGTTAAGTACAGTAACTGTATTGGTAACCAGTGTGTGTGTGCGACGTGGCAATTAGTTTATTATTAGTTCAATAAATAATTAAACTAATACCTGAAACCAGTGTTGAGTGAATTCACCTGTGCTTCCCCTAAGTCCACATTAGACAATTAAGGGTCTTCTCAGTCCATACATTGGGAATCGGTACCAAGGTCCAAGGAGAAGATTTCCGAGGGTCAACCAACGCCAGTCCAAGGACATCAAGGACATATTCCATCTCCGAACACAATCTTAGGCTAAGTACTAGTATTAGTTTAGAATTGTAAGGCTAGTTCGGGTAAGTTAATTAAGAACTAACTTAAATATCAAAAGTCAGAGTTTCATAAAGAGCTAGCGGGGTAAACTTTGACCCACGAACTGCACCCTTCCACCAGTAAGTGCAGGAGAACGTAACCCCAGCGTTTCAATATCTTAAATACGGTGCAATGAAAAAGTGTCTGATGCATTTCTTGCATTAATAACTTACAGTAGGTACTTACGCTTGGCTTGCTCAAGATCTGCTCAAGGCTCAAGGTCAATTTCGAGCCTTGAGCAGATCTTGAGCAAGCCATGCGTAATTATTTTCAACCATAGTCTTTCTCCAGAATTGAGTTATAATCTTGCATGAATTTCTTGTGTAAGGCGTGCACTAGGCTTGCAATTGAAATCTGGTCACAAGTAATTGCACCAAGACACATACGTAGAAAAAGACACTAGTACCTATCGATCTTGAGAGCAGATTTCTTCAAGAACTGAAAAAGATTGTTATATAGGTAGTAAACACAAAGTAACCTTAGTATAATCTACACTATACAGTTTGACTTCACAAATATATATTTTAATTTATATTTTTGTGATATTTGCATGTATTTTTTTGCGTAGTTACGGATAGTTTGCCTTCACATATGTTTCATCTAAATTTTATTATAGAATAATTAAATTAAAATAATTATTCCAGTAATGGGTGACGTATGTACTATAAAGATAAAATTTCGTTTTTGCAGATGCAGGTAATGAAAATAAAGAAAACACAGAACCAGTGAAGAAAAAATCTAAACTAAGTACAATTACAATATCAAAAGAAAATTTGAAGCTATTAAAAAAATAAAAATTTTAATTGTTTAAAGTAAAAAAATAAAAATACAAATATTATTTTTCACTAATTTTAGAAAGTTATAATTTGTATTAATCATGATTTAATGAAAATTAATTTCTGATCTGTAAAGAATTAATACTCTAGTAATACGTGTTTGAGCAAGATTCTGGAGTAATTATCTTGAGCAAGACCCCTAGCTGCTAATATCTTTTTCTGAGTATGTGTCTTTTGCAAGATCATTCATCAAGAAACCTGTGTCACTATTTGTCAATGTTTTGTTCATGGTATCGTACGCAACAGTATTAGAGATATTTTGAATACGGTGTAATGAAAGAGAGTCTGATGCATTTCTTGCACCAGTAACTTACAGTAGGTACTTACGCTCTTTATACTCTCTATACTAACCTAACCTAAATGCGTATCTTTAATTTAACGATACTGTAGACTATTAAATTACCATGTGAGTATTCTTAAATAAGGTAAACGAATTGTTATTCTAACGATACGTCATTCAAAGGTACATTAGATATTCATTCTGACAAAATTTTTTTCTCCGTGTATCTGTTACACGAACACCTGTAAATCTACATGGGCAAACATTAAGATTGATACGGGCAAAAAAAAATTATTTTTAACTAGGAGCCGGTAAAAACTCAAAACCAGAGAGCTTTGGAATTAACAGATGCTTAGAAAATCGCGACTATCCTGCTCGGATCTTTAAATAGCTCCAGCAATTTGGAAAATACGGCCACCCTTCTACGATTAACGGGTACAATTTTTTTGTAGCTTATTTCTGTTCACAAATTGTCCTGAAATGCTCGAAACTTTGATTTGGTTTGAATAATCAGAGCATCTAAAGGCTCGGAAAGTAGAAAATTCAATTAGGAACTAAACAAGTGTGTTAAACTAAAATAAAGAATAAAAAATATTAAATCCGAAATTTTTTAGGGGGACCCACTCTGCCCCCAATTTTCGATTTTTAAATTTTAATGGACGCAGGATCATGAAGTGAAAATAAGTATCAAGGGTCTAAAATTAAGTAAATGTGTTAAAAAAATTAACGAAATTATAATTATTTTCCTTAAGGGACCCACTCTGCCCCCCTCCCTCCCCTATATGTCCGAAAGAGTGCAAAAACAGCCTTCCATAAACGGAGGTGGACTTCGGTCCCATTACATAAATTAATTTTATGTTCATAAATTGAAGATTACCCGTTTATGCTAAACGGGTACAATTCATGATCAGCTTACGGATTTGCGCCTGTTTGGTAAAAAAGGTTATCTGCTCATGTGAGACGAGTACATTTCTCTCGTAACTTCAGGTTCTGACTCGTTTGAAAAATACGGCTACTTATTTATGGAAAAAAGGCACGCGTTTCAAGTAACTTACTCATAAGCGTCCTTTCGCAAAATACGGCCACCCTTCTATGCTAAACGGGTACGATTCTTCAATAGATAACGTATTCACGTCTGCTAAAAAATTAAAAATTACCCGTTTAAGTCAAACGGATACATATTGCTTGTTACTTCGTATTCTGTGCCCGTTTGAAAAATACAGGGCACCAGTTTAGAGTAATGGCGTGACCTGTTTATGCTAAACAAACACAATGCTCTTGTGAATTCATTGTCTGTGAACGTTAAAAAAATACTGCTGATCTCTTTATGCTTAACAGGCACTATTTTGGAGTTGCTTTAATATGCGCGTGCCAAACGAACAGAATTTTTTCGTAACTTCGATGTTTGTGCCCACTAAAAAAATACGGTCTACCGTTTACGATGAACGGGCAAATTTTTATCGTTATTTTTTTATCTGCTCCTGATCACGAGAGGAAAGGCGACGTGTTTATGGAAAGCGGCCACGACTTTGGAGTAGTTTATGTAGGCATGTTCGTCTAAGAAGGTAATGGTACTTGTAGTGATAGGTGGGCGGAATTCTCTTGTTACTTCAATGTATGTGCCCATAAAAAAAGAAAAACGGGCCATCCGTTTATGCTGAGCTCTCAGGCACTTAGGCTACTGTCAGGTCACTATTGAACATCGACATTACCAGCCAAGAAATTTCAACAATTTCCAACAGCAACTCGTTGTCTGAAAACACGTTAAATTCCATCATAAGGTTATATTTTGACATCTTGATCGTGTTGCTTTCTACATTAAAAAAATTTTCGACACTTTTAAAGTATCATAAAACATAGTAAAATGTCAAGTTTAAGGTATAAAGTTAAAGCTTATCAACTCAGTTCTGAAACACATTAGGTGAAAAATGACTAAAAATTTAGTTTAAAAGTTAAATGAATCATTCTAATTAAACGATCACAATTAAATGAAATTTGGAAAATCCAAAAGTGCACGAATAACTGGAAACCTCTCGTACACTTAGAAAGTAACGCCTAAGTTTTTATTATAATCCATACCCCGATAAAAAATGAGTTTATCTGATAATATATGAGAATATACAAGTATTTATGATTTTATATGAGAACATATATAATTATATAGAATCAGATATGAACCTATATATAATTAGATCTGATCAGACCTGGCTGATAAAGGCTATTAGGTATAATCGTACACTTATCCAAAAAATTAAAGGAACAAAAATATTTTGTGAATTTTTTAGTGATTTTTGGAAGGCTGTATTTTCGTGAAAAATGATCAGATCGAAAAAACAAATAAAGCAAATTGAAGCTTGGAATCTCTAGTTTGTAGATCTTCCAGCAAAATATTTTTTCGAGCCACGGTTTTTGCGGAATCATAAGAAAAAGGTCGAGACAAAATTTTTCTAAATTTTCTGGTTTTGTTTTTAAGGTCTACGGGGCCGGGAAAATTTTTTCAAAAAAACGAATTCATGGCTCGCTTAGGAAATTGATTCAGCTACAATTTGCTTTTTTTTGTTTCTCTGTACGTCAATTTGCTGCTGAGATATCAGCCTTCAAATGAAAAAGGATCCTTTTGTCTTTGATTATTGATATCTCAGCAAATAATGGCCGCACAGTAATTTAAAGGGCAGTTTAAGAAACTTGAATAAATTCCCTACAAGTTCCACTTTCGATTTTTTCAAAAAAAAAATTTTTTTTATCCGTGATATCCATTTGAAAAACCCTTAAAAAATGGCCATTTTCGGGTTTTTTAGTCGACTCATCGCTACTCTGCACATATTGATGAAAAAAATAATGTTGCCAGGTAATTTTACAACTTAATGTACCCTCAAAAATCCTGGAAATTTTCAGATTGATCCATTGAACCGTTTGTCTGGTCCGATTGCTCAAAGTTTTGCAAAACAATTAAAGGAACAAGTTTCGTTCCTTAAATTGTCTAATCGTTATCAAAATGAAAAAATCAATTTTTTTCGCATTTTCTCTCATTTTTGTGTTAGTTATTTAGTAAATGTAAGGTAGAAAGAAAAAAAAATAAATTTTTCCGAAAAACGAGATAAAACAAGAACTTTTTTACTTTTTTTTTTACGTTTTATTCAGTTTTTTTTTTTTTTTTTTTCGTTTTTCGGAAAAATTTTTTTTTTTTCTTTCTACCTTACATTTACTGAATAACTAACACAAAAATGAAAGAAAATCCGAAAAAAATTGATTTTTTCATTTTGATAACGATTAGACAATTTAAGGAACGAAAGAGAAACAAAAAAAAGCAAATTGTAGCTGAATAAATTTCTTAAGCGAGCCATGAAATCGTTTTTTTGAAAAAATTTTTCCTGGCCCCGTAGACCTTAAAAACAAAACCAGAAAATTTAGAAAAATTTTGTCTCGACCTTTTTCTTATGATTCCGCAACAACCGTGGCTCGAAAAAATATTTTGCTGGAAGATCTTTAAACTAGAGATTTCAAGCTTCAATTTGCTTTTTTTGTTTTTTCGATACGATCATTTTTCACGAAAATACAGCCTTCTAAAAATCACTAAAAAATTTACAAAATTTTTTTGTTCCTTTAATTTTTTGGATAAGTGTATATAAGTCTATATATAATCAAATCTAACTATACTTGAGTTTATATACAATTACATCTGATCAGACACGACTGTTATAAACTTATATGGAGTTATATATGTCTACGTATGATTCAATCTCATCAGACTTCAATGATATGAAACCTATAAATATTCTATTATGTATGGGGCAATCCACGTGAAATCGACCACTTTTGAACTCGAGCCCTTAAGTTTTGACTGAAATTTTTTTCTCTTTTTCTACCCCATCAAAAACGTTTCTCATAGTTTTTTTCAAAATTTTTTCATCCAACCAACAAAAAAGTTATAGATTTTTGAAAAAAATAACTTTTTGTATTTTAAAAAGCCATAACTTTTTCAAAATTCGACTGATTGGGACTTTTTTTTTTAATTTTAGTTTTTAAATGTACTTTTCAAAAAAAAATATATAAAAAGTATTGCAATCTATCTTGATTGTTTTTGGAGTTGAATTAAAAAATTTGAAAAAATTGTAGTGTCATCTAGACACTTTAAAGAATAAGATTCCGCGGTAATAAAAGTTGTATCACAGTTTTTCAAAAAGTTATTCAATTGTTAATCAAAATTCTTTTTACGGATTTGTGTTGTCATAAAAGGCAGTATAAAAGTTTAAATAATTAATTATTTATTTTTTCAAATTTTTTAATTAATATTTAATTAAATAAAAAATTATTTAAAAACTACGCTCACTATAGTCACGACGTGCGCATGCCGAAACTGCCGCGCAAAAACCGATTTTCAACGTTTAATTAAAATTATAAATATTGGAGCTACAATTTGGGGAGTTGAGAACTTTTGTACGACAATTTTCTGCTCTTTCAGAAAATTTTTTAATATTTGAGCTATCACTTATACTTTTTGAGATTATGCCAAAAAGCTGGACGGCTAATTTTTTTAACGGTTTTTTGTTAATAACAATAGTAATTTTACTGCAAATCCTCAAATTTTTTCAGTAATGTTTTTTCGACTTACATTATTTATTCCCAATTGAAAAACAAAATTATTTTTAATTAGCTTAATTTCTCATAACACCATGCTTAAAATTTTTGAAAGTGCTCAGAAAACTTTAAAATTTGGAAAAAAAAAAAAAATAGAAACAATAAATGTAAATAGTGCTCATCGAAATAATTTGAATTTTGTTAGAAAAACCAAGTTGAACTAGAGAAGGACCTTCTGAATAATTATTTTATATTTCTTTCTGAAAATTACACCCAAAAATGAAAAAAAAAAGTTTTCGTTTGGTCTATTTTTGGACAAATGCTTGGAATTCGAAAAAACTTTCTTTTAACCATAAAACAATGAGTGTAGAAGAAATTTTTTATGAATTCCAAGCATTTGTCTAAAAATAGACCAAACGAAAACTTTTTTTTTCATTTTTGGATGTAATTTTCAGAAAAAAACACAAAAAAATTATTCAGAAGGTCCTTCTCTAGTTTAACTTGGTTTTTCTAACAAAATTCAAATTATTTCGATGGTTACTATTTACATTTATTGTTTCTATTTTTTTTTTTTTCCCAAATTTTAAAGTTCTCTGAGCACTTTCAAAAATTTTAAGCATAGTGTTATGAGAAATAAGGCTAGTTAAAAAAAATTTTGTTTTTCAATTGGTAACAAAAAATATCAATTGAAAAAACATCACTCTGAAAAAATTTGAGGATTTTCAGAAAATGTCCAAGTCTTATATGAAGAAAAAATCAAAAATAAAAAATGGTAAACATCGAAAAATTTGTGATTTTTTCCCAAAATCTAAAAAAAAACAATGAGGATAGGTTGCAATAATTTGTTTGTATTTTTTTTTCGAAAAGTACATTTAAAAACGAAATTTTGGAAAAAAAAGTCCCAATCAGTCGAATTTTGAAAAAGTTATAGCTATTTAAAATACAAAAAGGTAATTTTTTCAAAAATATATAACTTTTTTTTGGTTGGGTGAAAAAATTTGAAAAAACTATGAGAAACGTTTTTGATGGGGTAGAAAAAGAGAAAAAATTTTCAGCCAAATGTGAAGGGCTTGAGTTCAAAAAGGGTCGATTTAACGTGAATGCCTTGTATATAGGTCCCATACTTTCCAAACATAATGTGACAATTTAAATATTAATGTTATAAAATTTTTATTTTGTCAACTATGAATCAAACTTAAATCCCCATTGCTTAAAAAATATTCAAAGGTTTCGGCAGCAATTTAAAAGTATAAATTAATATCGATTTATACATGGATATTTTTAAATTTATAGATAAAAAGATTTGATTATATGTAGCTAATGGATTCTATTGTAATTTATGTACAAAAGCGAATCCATCATTATGTGCATTATTTGCATAGGATATATTAATTTTATTATTTGAGTTTAGTAATGCCATGAATTTTGATTAATTAGAAGTTGATAGCAGACCAGAGGATCAGAGTACCATTCAGCGATTACCAGAGTTAAGCAGCATCGACATGGGTCATTAATTGGACGGATGACCCCTTAGTATAATAGTAATTAACCGATAGTAATTTTTTTTTTTTTTTTTTTTTTTTTCAATTTAAATTTAACCGATTTATTTTAATGAAGACAATAAATCCTAATTAAATCACTTAATTAATAATTTACAGATATTTTCAATGACATTTTCAAAATGACTATATTCGATAATGCATGATTATATCTAATCATATATAATTATTAGGGTGTCTCAAAAAAACCGACTACTTTTTTTTTTTTGAGTCTCTATGAAAATTTTTTGATTTAAGATGTTTAAAGAAGCCTCTCCAAAAATCAGCTCGATAAAAAATTTTCAAGAGGTCGCTCACAAATTTTAAAAACATAAAAAATGATCAAAATTCTGATTTTTTTGTTTTAAATTTCTTCTTTCTCGTGGCAGATATTTTTATTTATGAAATCATAATTACGCTGAAAATTTCAGCCCAAAATCAAAATATTTAAACGTCGCTCAAGAATTTTCAATGTTTCCGAGTACTGTCTCTTTGACGTTTTCAAGCGACCCTTGAATATTAATAATAAAGCTTCTCGATTTTTTCACCATCAATTTGTATCATAATGAATAAAAATACAATTCGAGAAATAGAAATAATAAGTTATTTACATACTTTTTTATTTTTTAATTCAATTTTTTTTTTTTGGTTATTCAAAACTAACCCAATTTTATTGTTTAAGACTGTCCTGTAAATTCTTGGTTATGCAAAAGTTATATTTAAGTGAAATGACAATAATTGAGTTATAAAAAAATACAAAAACTAATTGAAAGTATTTTTTTTTATTTAATTGTTTGAGAAATACATTTCTATAACAATGTAATTCAAAGTATTAGTTACATATTATCAATTAATTTTCAAAATTCTTGAGCGCTGTTTTAATATTTAAATTTTGGGCTGAAATTTCCAGCATAGTCACCATTTTACAGATATAAAATATTGCTGCCACGAGGAAGAAAAAATTTGGAAACTAGAAATCTGAATTCCAATTATTTTTGATATTTTAAAAATCCGTGGACCTCTTGAAAATTTTTTATCGAGCTGATTTTTGGAGAGGCCTCTTAAAACATCTTTAGGAGGTTCGAGACCGATTATCTTTCTAGGGGATCTCGTATATTTTCTATTGTATTTTTGCTAGATTACAATTTCTATACACACCAAAATTTCATTGATAGAATATGTTATAAATTGACTTAGTTTTAAGAATTAACACAATATATTTTTCTGCCCTCCGGCCGGAAAGTGGCAACTTTCGGGCCGCTGCCCTAAACGAAGTTGCAACTTTCCGGCTTCGTCGAGCAGAAAAATAGTATACGCACCTTGGCCAGTAAAAAAGAAAGCCTCAGACCACATGTTTGTCAACCTCGGCTTCGCCTCGGCCAACAATTACATGTGCTCTGAGACTTTTCTTATTTTACTGGCCTAGGTATGTAATATACTATTTATTATTTGTGTATTGAATCATAAAAAAAAGTTTTTTTAAATAAAATAATTGATTAAAAAATAAACGGGGAAGTACGGCAACGCGATAGTATTTAGTAATTTTTTTGTGTAGTATTGTTGGTTACAAGGTTTATTACTAGCTGGAGCTCAGAGTTCCAATACGAGTACTATGTGGTAGTGTGTATAAGTGTGTAAATAGTGAAGAAAGTCAGTAATTGTTGTTATTAATTCAAAAAGTCACTTCTCAAAAGTAAATTATTTATTTATTTATTTTTTTATCGCTAGATTCTTAACTTTCATAAGATTAAAAATTTTATTACTTGCTTGTGTTAAAGAAAATTTAAAAAATTTGTTATATCACTAATAAAAAATCTATCAATTAAAAATTTTCGGCTTACAATTACTAATTAATTTTTATATTTTTTTTTTTTTTTTTGTTTATTTAAGGTCGTTTTACAACGGCTGTGGTCATCAACGACCTTAGTTATTAATACAAAATACAAAATACAATTGCAAATATAGCAACAATTTATAGTTAATTAGTGATTAGATAATATATATTATAGATAATATATTAGAAAAAGATAATATACTAGAAATAGATAACATATTGAAAGCAGATAATATACTAGAAGTAGATAATATATTGAAAACAGATAATATACTAGAAGTAGATAATATATTAGAATTAGATAATATACTTAATGATGACTATTGGTTGCCGCAGAGGAGGGATATTGTTATTGTTATTATTATTATTATTATTATTGTTGTTATTATTATTTTTGTTTTGGTATGGTGGTATAGGGTTATATAGTGTTATAAAGTTTAATTAGTTTGAGAAATTTAAGTTTTTTTTGGCATCCGGATTGAGTTAATAGGCATTCCCTGATGTTGGTTGGTAGGTTCACTTTTCTTCTTCCTCTACTAAATCTGTGGCACTCTACTAGTAGGTGGCTTATGGTTAGCCTAGTATTGCACATTTCACACATTTTCACTGTATCTTTCGATATCATGTGGGAGTGAGTGAGTTTGGAGTGTCCGATTCTTAATCTATCAACTATCACTTGATCTTTCCTCGTTCTAAACCACGTTGAGTGTTTTTCTTGCACTGTATCACGTACCATCTTCAACTTGGACATGGTATCATTACACCATACAGCGTTCCAGTGTTCCAGGACTTTCTTCTTGATGAATTTCTTAAGTTCTTCTGGTGTTGTTACTTCGAGGTTGTCTGTAACGTTCTTCGTAGTCGCTTCTTTGGCTGCCTTATCAGCAGCTTCATTACCTTCAATCCCTTGGTGGCTAGGGATCCAAGCAAGTTGGAGGGTGAAATTTTTATCCAACAGTTCCATTATCAGTTCTAGAATTTTTCTGATCAGCTGATTTTTATTGAGTGGGTTTGTTAGACCTGTTAATACTGATTGGGAATCAGAGAAGATTACTGACTTGACCTTGTTTCCGTTGAGTTTTATGAGTTGGAGGGCAGCATATATTGCTGTGGCTTCGCTTGTGAATACTGAATGGAAGTCGAGTAATCTTATCTGATTGGTGACGTTGTCAGAGACAATAGAACGTCCAGGTTTATCATTCAAGATAGACCCATCTATGTAGAATTCTTTATAGTTCTGGAATTTGCTCCGAAGTTCTAGGAATAGGTTCCTATACGTTATTGTCGGCGTATCCTTTTTTTGTATAATCCGCCAGTTCCATGTTAATGGGCAGGTTAGGCCGTTTCCATGGTGGTATCGTGGATATCTTCCTCTCTATGACAGGGGGGATAACAAGTAGGAGCTTTCTCCGGTACTCGGCTGATCTGATGCGTAGTGGTTTTGGTAATTGGGGATTGAGCTGGTATTCTAAGTCTGTTTTTGATGTTGTAACGGGGTGGAATCTTTCCACATTACATTTTAAATTCAATTTCGACTCGCGCCAAAAGATCCGCCCTCCTTCTTCAACAACTGTCTACAATTGAGGAAATACAGTCATTGATGCGCCGGGGTCGCTACGGTCGAGTCCCGACATTTGGTTTTAGGGATTGGTCAACCTGAGTGGAGAGGTACGAGGGCCAGAGACGACGAGCGATCGCTCTCTTGGCTCGCAGCAACCGCCGTGGACGGACGTGCCTTTCTATCAACTACCACTAACATCTTGGTTTCCACAAGTTTCTATCTACTACTACTACTGCTACTACACGTGCTGCTAGTCATCATTTAAATTGGGCCAAGAGCATATAAGCCCACGGCTCGTGGAAGCTTATTTCTTTTATTAAGTTTATTAAGTTTATTAACGGTTATTCATATAATAATTATTGTGGATTGGATCTGGTCGATGGGAAAGGATTGGAACGGTTTGGTGGACTTGGAAGGAAGGACTGGGTCTGGTTTTGGTCTTGGAGGAAAAGGATCGTTGGAATAAGAAGGACTGGTTAAGGTTGGAGATTGTTGGAGTAAGTGAACTCGTTTTGTTATTGTCGGGTTAACTATTCATTTGTTAAATAATATTTTATTAATTGAGGAGTCGTTATTTGTTAAAGTAGTCGAGCCAATTTGTTAGAGTCAGTAGAGTCACATTGTTGTTTATAAAATTAGTCGAGTCAGTGTCATCCGTCATTTTGGTTATTGTTCATCTCATCAATTATTATCTGTAAAGCGGCTTCGTCAAATAAATGCCATTGTTTTATATTTAAATTTGACATATAAATTTAATTTATCACAACCTTCCTGACAAGTTAGGTATAAGAATTCTCTCTTCATATTTTAATACTGTGTGGTCCAGTAAGGGGCTTACCCTCACCTGGAGATACTGAGTTCAGCTAGACAGGTTTGCAAGACACCTTAAGTTTTGCACATGTGTGGGACACTTATTGTATTGAGACCACAATCACAAATTAATATAATAAGTGCACCCATTACAATGTTTTGGCGACATAGATCGCTGCTGGATTATTTTTTTGGGATACTATTGTCGATGAATACTTTATTACCAATTCTAGTCTCCTGAGTGAGAGAGGAACTTTTCCAGCTTCAACTATTATGCTTGTCGTTGGGCTTGTCCTGTATGCTCCGATACAGAGTCTTAAAGCAGTGTTTTGTAATGTTTCTAGGGGTTTTAATCTGCTTGGACCTGCCGAGTCATAAATGATGGATCCATAGTCTACTTTCTGTCGTACGATTGCTTGATAGGTGGCTACTAGACATTCTTTTTGGGCGCCCCACGAAGTTGATGCTAGAGCTTTAATTACATTGAGTCTCTTGTAGCAGTCAACCTTCAGATTGTCAATGTGTGTCTTCCATGTAAATTTATTATCAAAAGTCATTCCCAGAATTCTTAGCGAAGATACTTTGTTGATTCGTTGACCATTTAGTGATAGGTGGTAAGAGTCTGGTACTCTTTTTTTTTTAGTGAAGATAATATATTCTGATTTGGTTTTGGAGATTTTGAATCCGGTTTCTTCTGTCCAATTCAGCAGATTATTAAGTGTGTTCTGGATTAATTTGTAAGTTGTAGGGAGGTCGTTGCCCACACCTACAATTGTCAAGTCGTCTGCAAGTAAGTAACCTTTGATTGGTCTTTCTATGACTGAGACGACGTCGTTAATCGAGACGAGGAACACTATGACGCTCATTACCGATCCAGTTGGGACTCCATTATCTAAAATGGTGGGGTCGGAAAGGACACCGTTGACTCTAACTCTGATGATTCGACCACTAAGCAGGATCCTTGAGAAGGCTAGTGCATTGCCTTTGATGTTGCATTTTTCCATTGCTTTTAGTGCTCCGGGTTGCCATATCATCTCGTAAGCTTTTTCTAAATCCAGAGCTACGGTAATGGCGCTATTGTCCACAGCAAGGGCGTCGCAGATTTCATTTTCCAAGTTGACTAGACAATCAGTCGTTGATCTGTGTTGTCTGAAGCCGTATTGATATTGGGAAAGTAGTTGATTAGACTCTAGGTACCATCTAATTCTTTCGCTGATAATCTTTTCCAATATCTTACACATGTTACATGTTAGGGCTATAGGCCTGTAGCTGGTGCTTGAGCTAGGATTTTTATTAGGTTTTAGTACCGGGGTGACGATTGCTTCTTTCCAGCTATCTGGAAATAATTGGTGTAGCCATATGAGGTTGTAAATCTTCAGCAAAAGGACTAAGCCTTTGACTGTTAGGTTCTTTATTAATACATTTGGTATATTATCTGGTCCTGGGCTGGAGTTACTCAGTTGAGTTAGCACTTGTGTCAACTCATGCATTCCAAGCTACTTATGTATGGGATTGCTATTGTCACTAAAGTCTAGACATAGTCCTTTTTCGAGGAGGTCCTTGCGGTTGGAAAAGTTTTTGGAATAGTTGTCAGAGCTAGAGTTTGCTGCGAACGTTTGGGCTAAGATATTGGAAGTTTTTACTGGATCACCCTGTAGCTTGCCTCCCGAATCTTCAAGAATTACTTTGTTGGGGTTTTTGCTTGATTTATTTATGCATTTGACTTTTCTCCACATCTCTGAGAGTGACGTTTGGTTGTTAATCGAGGACACATATTCAGACCATGTAGATTACGGCTTTCTTTCATAGTCCTTCTTGCTAGAACTCGTTTCTTTTTATAATCGATCTTGAGCTTATCCTCCAAGTCATTGTCCTTGAATTTCTGGAACAGTTTTCTGGCTTTTTTCGCGTCTTTGATGGTTCTGCTACACTCCTGATTCCACCAAGGCAGTTTTTTCTTTCAGGTGATTCCTGAGGACTTTGGAATCGCAGCTTCAGCCGCTGACAGGATGATATTTGAGAGCTCAGTAACTGCGTTATTTACGGCCCGAATGTCGGGGAAGAGAACCGTTTTCCATTTATCTATGTTATTGTCAATTTCTCTTTGGAATGCGGGCCAGTCTGCTTTGTTGATTATCCATTTCCGAGGGGCGGCAGTGGGCGATTGGTCAATGTTTGAATCCGTGAATGAGATATTTATAGGGAAGTGATCGCTGTCGTATAGCTGATCTAATGGATTCCAATCAAACCAAAGTCTTATTTCAGAAGATGTAAAAGCCAGATCGATGTTGCTGGTTGTACCGTTGCTGGAATGAAAGTGCGTGGGTTTGTCTGTGTTTAGAAGAGACAGTTCCTCATGGAGTTCTAGCCAGTTGGCTAAGCTTTTTCCTCTTTGATCACATTTCTCTGATCCCCAGTAGAAGTGGTGGCTATTAAAGTCACCAACGATTATAAAATGTTTTGGTAGTTGCTGGATTAGGTCATCTAAATCTTCCGTGTTGAGTGGAGCGCTGTTAGGGAGGTATATATTACAGATTGATAATTTACAAGGATATTTAATTTTAATGGCTACTGCCTCAATGTTGGTGTTAATAGCGATTTCTTCAGGCAATGTGTGTGGTTTAGCAAAAATTGCGACGCCACCACTGGCTTTTCTACCGTCAGGTCTGTTCTTGAAGAAGTTGGAGTAGTGGTTTAAGGTGGCACAGTGATTTTTTTGGAAATTGGTTTCCTTGAAGCAGAGCAGTAGAGGATTCTGTTGATTAATTAGGAGCTGTATGTTTGCGAGTCGGGTATGAAACCCATTTATATTCCACTGAAATATGGCCATTTTTTTTTTTTTTTTTTTTTTTTTTATAGGTTAGGATCTGGAGGCTGAGCGATAGTTGGTGTATTAGATCTTGTTATCTCAAGCAGCCGCCTTAAGATGTGGGTGCAACGGTTCTTAAGGCTTCTGTTCATTTTGCCATGCAGATTTTGTATCATTGTTATGAGGTTGTCGGTATCAGTTGTGTATTCTGATACCAGCTCACTTATATTTTGTTTATCACGGGCGTTGTTCACAAAACTTCTGAAATGGTCCAATGAGAGAGGTAAGTTTAATTGGGCACTCCCTAGTTCAGCTTCTATGTTTTTCCAGATCTGCTCTTCCTCCGGCAATTCTTCGTTTGATTTTAATTCCCTTTTCTTTTTCCTAATTTGTCTGTTGCTTGTTTGCCAGTTTCCGTCACTTGCACTGGTGCTGCTGTAGCTGCCGTCTGATTCAATCCCGAAGTTATCTAAGTCAGAATATTGTAGTTTTTCTGCTTCTTTAAAGCCTGAAATGGAAGAGTCAGAGGTAAATATAGAGTGCGTGCGTTTTGTACCTTTGATAAGACTGATCTCTGTTCCTATTTGTGTGTTTGGTAGTGGTAGTGGCATCATAGTAGTATCATTTGGTATATGTGGGAGTGATTGTTCTTGTGCGTTATTGGTTTTCTCTATAGAATTCGAATCACGCGAATTAAGGCAATTTTCTGCCAAGTGCCCTAAATTGTTACACGAGAAGCATTTTAAAATGCCGGTTGATATGTAAATCCAGTAGCTAGTATCTTCAAAGTTCACTTGGAAGGACTCTGGGAGCTTTTTCTCGCCTTCAGGAGTGACGTAAAGTTGTCTTCTAAAGCTTATTATGTGGGTGAAACCTGGCTCATTAACACCAGTCTTCATGAACGTGATAGAAGACATTGGTTTGACTCCATATTCAAGTAATTTCCCCTCAATAATATAGTTTGGTATTATCGGGCAGACGTTGGATAAAACGACCCTCTTATTTCTTGTGATAAGTGGTCTGATGATTAGGATGTTATCCTGGATTTTTATTACTTTTTTGCCTTCGACAAGGTCATCTGCTGACTTTTTGGAGTCAAGATAGACACATATGCGGTTGTTCGCAATTCTTGAAATAAAACGGATTGCTGTGGACGGGATTAGTGAAGCTAATGCTATAAGGTAGTCTTTTATGCCAATACCGTCAATAGCGTCTATAATAATTGCTTAGTCTTTCTTCGGGAAGTTGCCATTTGTCACATTTAGTAACTGGTGGTTTTACTTTGTTTTTGTTGGGTACTTGAGGTTTCGTGGAGTAATAAAGAGTGTTGGTTATCTAGAGTTTGCTGGTTAGATATCACATTCGGTAGGTTTATGCGTTTCGAGTTCATCTTGTTTGAAGTAGACGGTAATTTGGGTTGTATCTGTGAGGAGTTGATAGCACTTGGTTTAATGGGAGTCATTTTGAGATTTTCTGTGGAGGGAAAACCCTATCACAGAGGGTACTCGGACCCTGGGTGGTGATTAACTTTATTTGTAATCAATATGGGTTTTGATGCTAAGCTGTTAGGTCAGCGATAATTTTGTTGCAGTACACTTAACTTAACCTCAAATTTACTCGAGACACACTGAGACACACACGTCCATTCACTATGCGTGCGGTGGCACGACTGTTGTTTTTATATTTTCTAAAAAGCTTATACTAATAATTATTGCCATTATTTTAATTATAAATTTACAAATCTGTTGTCAGATATTCTAAACGATCATCGAAAAAAAGTCTAAGGTTTATACTAGAGGTGGGTAGTTCCGGACCTGTATAGTTCCATGAACTATGTCTTTTGTCCGATACGTATCCGATCGTTCCTCAAAATTCACTTTAGTATACTCACTAGTTCTTTTTTGTCCGCCACTGCCGTCATTACCAACAAGCAGTAAAGCAACAGAATAATTTTTGGTTAGTGATTTCTTATGGAACTTTGAGCTGAATGCCAAACATAATTCATTCTCTATTTTATATAAAATAATATACACTGGTCACAGAAATTAAGGGATAGAAAAAAAATCCGAAATTTTTAGGTGATTTTCAACATGCTGTAACTTAGTGAAAAATGGTCGTATAAAAAAATCTAAAAAAAAGCAAATTGTAGCCTCAAGTTTCTAGTTTTCAGATCTGCACCTCAAAATTTTTTATCATGTACGGTTCCGGAGTAATCATAAGAAAACCAACGAAAAAAAAATTTTCTAAATTTTTGCTGTTCTTTCAATACCTCTATGGGCGACAATAAATTTTTTTGAATAATCCGACTGTCTGACTTTTCTCGGAAATTTTATGCCCTTTAATTTGGTGGCATTAAATAGTCTCTACGACGATTTGGCGCCGAGTTATCATTGATCAAAGCAAAAAAGTCCATTTTGGCTTTGATAATCAATAACTCCGGATGTATTGGTCGTACAGAGAATGGAAGCAGGGTTTTGAAAACTGGAAAACATTCTCTATAAGGCAAAATTAGTGGCATTTGATAAAAAAATTTTTTTTAAAGCAATATTGTTTAGTAAAAAACAGGTCAAAATTCACAAATTTAAGGATATTCGGAAATCTTGCTATAACTTTGGATATAAAGGATGAACAAAGGATATCTTCGTCTTTTCTTCGACCTCAAAGTGTCCTGAAAAAACCCTAAAAATTTGAAATCGCTGCGATTTTTCTTTCTTAGTGCCCCGAAGCTTTAAATTTATCGATTTTGTCAAAAATCACCATAACTGGTAGTTTCTCGGTTTTTCTTCATTTTTTCGATTTGAAAATGGTTTTTTAACCGATAATCTTCATTTCTTCGATCAAAAAGATCAATTATCGAGAAAAATTGAAAAAAAACAAAATTTGAAAAAATTTTTTTTTTTTTCAAAATTTTTTTTTTTGTTGTATCTGAAATGATATATCATTGTCAAAACAAATTCCTATCATTTTTTTACCGCTGTAACTGCATCTGCTTCAAATGTCAACTTAACAAACATACCCTTTCGGTAACTCTAATGCCGGCGGTAAAAAAAAATTTAGGAATTTTTTTCGACAATGATTAATCATTTCAGATACAACAAAAAAAAAATTTTTGAAAAAAAATAATTTTTGAAAAAAAAAATTTAAAAAAAAAAAAAATTTTTTTCAAATTTTTTTTTTTTCAATTTTTCTCGATAATCGATCTTTTTGATCGAAGAAATGAAGATTATCGGTAAAAAAACCATTTTCAAATCGAAAAAATGAAAAAAAACCGAGAAACTACCAGTTATGGTGATTTTTGACAAAATCGATAAATTTAAAGCTTCGGGGCACTAAGAAAGAAAAATCGCAGCGATTTGAAATTTTTAGGGTTTTTTCAGGACACTTTGAGGTTGAAGAAAAGACGAAGATATTCTTTGTTTATCCTTTATATCCAAAGTTATAGCAAGATTTCCGAATATCCTTAAATTTGTGAATTTTGACCTGTTTTTTACTAAACAATATTGCTTTAAAAAAAATTTTTTTATCAAATGCCACTAATTTTACCTTATAGAGAATGTTTTCCAGTTTTCAAAACCCTGCTTCTATTCTCTGTACGACCAATACATCCGGAGTTATTGATTATCAAAGCCAAAATGGACTTTTTTGCTTTGATCAATGATAACTCGGCGCCAAATCGTCGTAGAGACTTTTTAATGCCACTAAATTAAAGGGCATAAAATTTCCGAGAAAAGTCAGACAGTCGGATTATTCAAAAGAATTTATTGTCGCCCATAGAGGTATTGAAAGACCAGCAAAAATTTTGAAAATTTTTTTTTCGTTTGTTTTCTTATGATTACTCCGGAACCGTACATGATAAAAAATTTTGAGGTGCAGATCTGAAAACTAGAAACTTAAGGCTACAATTTGCTTTTTTTTAGATTTTTTTATACGACCATTTTTCACTGAGTTACAGCATGTTGAAAATCACCTAAAAATTTCGGATTTTTTTTCTATCCCTTAATTTCTGTGACCAGTGTAGTTCGCCGTGAATGCGTCTTAAACACATAGGTCGCGTAGCATAATGTTGTGTATACTAGAATGTTTTGTATGTCTACGTTCTAAATACTGAACCTTCATGAGAACTAAAAACATTAAATAGTTCCACGGATATGATTCCAGGAACTAGTTCCTTTTCGCTCCGGAAACGTTCCAGGTTCAATCCGGAATTTTCCCGGAACTACCCACCTCTAGTTTATACGTGATTCTTAGTTTTTCAAATTTCCTGCGGTTGTGTCATTTTACACTGTTGCCGTTGTTTCTTTGCTTCATAACACATGGGACGTCATTAACTAAAATTCGCCTCTTATTTTATTAATAATTTAATAACAAACCCATGATTAAATTTTAAAAAAATACTTATGTGTTCAGAAATGTTTAATTATTTGATACTGAATAATTTATAGTGATGGTATTATTGTAGCAACAACTATGGCACTTAGAAAAATTATTCTCATTTACGCCAGTGTATAAAGACCAATTTTGAAAATTTATTTCTCGAAAACGGTATAGTGAATCGATTTGAAATTTTAACAGTGATCTTTTTTTTTTTATAACTCATTCGGTGAAAAAAATTTCAGAATTTTGGTATTATATCGAAAATCGGTATCGAACTTGCTTAACCAACAAATTTTCATAAGAGACTCGAAAAAAAATAGTCTGTTTTTTGGGTCACGCTAATGATTATATATGATCAGATGTGGCCAATTTTCTGATCTGATTATATATGGACTGACATACAATTATATATAATTATACAAAATCATTTTTCATTAGGACTTTATTTCCCGCTTGAGAATGATGAAAATTCTTGTGGAGGTAGAATATATAGGGCATTCCACGGCAAATCGGCGACTTTGGAACTTGACCCCTTTTGATTTGGTAGAAAATTTTTTCTCTTTTTTTAACCCAATCAAAAACGACTCTCATAATTTTTTAAAATTTTTTTATCCAACCAAAAAAAAGTTATGAATCTATGAAAAGAATGGCTTTTTTCTTTTTAAATAGCTATAACTTTTTCAGAATTTGATTGATTGCGACGTTTAATTTTTCTTTCAAAATATTTGTTTTTCAATGTTCTTTAAAAAAAAAAAAAATAATTGCAAATTACCTTCACTGTATTTTTTTTTTTGATTTTTGAAAAAAGCTAAAATTTTTCGATGATGACAATTTTTGAATTTTTATTTCTTTCTATTGTATCAAACTTGATCATTTTCTACAATTCCTCATACTATTTCGGAGTGGTGTTTTTTCGATTTCTATTTTTTTTTTTTTCTAATTGAAGAAAAATTTTTGTTTCAACTAGCCTTATTCCTCATAACATCATGCTCAAAAATTTTAAGACTACTCAGAGAAATTCTAAATAAAAAAAAACAAAAAATGAAAACAAAAAATTTAAATAACATTCATCGAAAAAATTTAATTTTCTTTTGAAAAATGAAGTTAAAAAACAGAAGAACGTTCTGAATAATTTATTTGTATTTTTTTCGAAAAATTGCATTCGAAACCAAAAAAAAAAGTTGTCTTTTGGTCAATTTTTAGATAAATGACGGGAATAAAAAAAAAATTCTTAAAATCATAAAACACGGATGTAAAAGCAATTATTTTAAATGCCAGTCATTTGTCAATGAATGAACCAGAAGACAACTTTTTTTTCGTTTTTGAATGCACTTGTCGGAAAAAAATACAAAAAAATAAATCAGAACGTCCTTATATTTTTTAACTTAATTTTTCGAAAAAAAATTAAATTTTTTCGATGAATATCATTTACATTTTTTTTTATTTGATATTTTTTCAATTTGTTGAAAATTTATCAGAGCACTCGGAAAAATTTTTAGCATGGTGTTATTAGAAATAAAGCTAGTTGAAAAAAAAATTTTTAATCAATTGGAAGAAAAAAAAATATAAATAAAAAAAAGCCATTCCGCAGCCGAAATGGAAGGTAGATTTTCTAATTAATCTAGGTAAAAAGTTTCAGACATACATATCTTGTGATACATGTTAGTGTATAGTCATGATATAAAATTAGGCTCGTTTTCTAAGAGTGAGGGCAAAAAAAGTCAATGGCTGTTTTCGATGCAGAACTTCAGATAGTTGATTTAACAAAACATTATATAGGTAATGTACCAAACTAACCTTCACGTAAACAAAGTATAGAAAATTTAATTAGTATGAGATCATAATTGTAAGTGCTATTACGATGGCAAGACCAGTTATAATTATAGGACGTACAGGTACGATTGAAACATCATAAATAATAAAAGAAATACTTTCAAAATATAAATTAACTGTAAAATTTACAGGTTATTCTGTTCACAACAAAATACAACTGACAATATTGTATTATAATGGGAAATGTATAATTTACGTGGAATGAACCCCATAATGTCAACATTTTTTTATTCCATTAGAATTTTCAAGGCTATCAAATAATTAGAAGAAATGGTCAAAATATGAAGTTTAAGGTTAAAAATTAAAGCTTACTAAACAAGCTTTAAGATACTTTTTACTGAAATTGTCTATTAGTTTTAGTTTTAATGTTCTATGAACGTCAATAGTGAAATAAAAACCGATATTTTCGAAAAATCGTAAAAACTTCAAACAGCCATTACTTTAAAACTAATCGGCCGATTTCACTCATATTCGAATTCTATCAAGATAATCGTTTATAGAATAAGTGTAAAAAATATCCTTAAGATCCGATAAGAACTGTGGCCACTATCGTAATGACAAGACCAGTGATAACCATAGAGATTAGAGGTACATTTGATACATCATAAATAATAAGAGAAATACTTTGAAAATATAAAATAGCAGTGAAACTTACAGGTTATTTTGTGCACAAAAAAGTACAACTGACGAAACTGGATTATAATGGGACAAGCATAAGTTATGAGGAATGAAAACCATATTTTCAACATTTTTTGATTCCATTATAATTTTCAAGGCTATAAAATTATTGGAAGAAATGGTCAAAATATAAAGTTTATGGTCATAAATTAAAGCTTATTAGTCAAGCTTTAAAATACTTTTTACAGAAATTCTCTATGAATTTTAGTTTTGAAGTTATATGGACTTTAGAAGTGATTAAAAACTGATTTTTTCGAAAAATCGTTAAAATTTCAAACTGCCATAACTTCTAAACTAATCGACCGATTCAGCCCATCTTCGAACTTAACCGTGGTAATTACACATAAAATAAGTGTAGAAAATTTCATTAAGATCCGATAAGAATTGTAGACGCAATCGTGTCCTCAAAAGTCCGTTATACACTAATGGAAAAAATTAAAGGATCAAAAAAAAAATTTTTAATTTTTAGGCGATTTTCAACAGGCTCTAACTTTGAGAGAAATGGTCGTACAAGAAAAAAAAAAAAGGAAATTATAGCTCCAAGTATCTACTTTTTGGATTATAACTTTAAAATTTTTTAGCGTCAGCAGTATTTGAGTAATCTTAGAAAAACCAACGACAAAAAAATTTTCAAATATAAAAAAATTTTTTTTTTGGTCTCCGGGCGTGGAAAAAATTATTTTTGCTTAACCACTATAAGGATCGGATACCTTCATTATTCAGCTTTAATTTCTTTTTTTATGGACCTTGATACGTCCACTTCTCGCCGAGATATCGGTCTTCAAATGGAAAAGGATCCTTTTGTCTTTGATTATCGATATCTCAGAAACCCATAATTGCACAGAAAGTTAATGGTGGGTTTTAAAAACTTGAATAAATTCCCTTCAATGATTAGCCATTGCTTTTTCGGAAAAAAAATTTTTTCCTATCGTCACATGAATTGAAAAATGCAACAAAAAAGGGCATTTTGTGGTTTTTTGGAAAATCAAGCGCTGAAACGAAAATATTGTGGAAATCGATCATGTTGACTGTGCATTTTACAGTTCAATATGTCCACAAAAACCCTGCAGAAAGCCAGATTAATCCAACCAGCCGTTTTTTTGTTTCACGCGATCAAATTTTTAAAAAAATTAAAGGATCACGTTTTTTGCTCTGAAAAGCTCATAATCTCTAACAAGATGAAAACAAACATTTCTTCGGAGCTTTGTCCACAATTTTATTGCAGACAGTGCTTAAATTTCCGAAAAAGAAAACACTTTTTTTTCGAATCAAAATTTTTAAAAAATAAATTTTTTCAAAAAAATTTTTTTTTGGAATAACTTTAGGTAATTTACAAAACCAACACCCAATCATTTTTAACGCGTTTACGTTGCTGCATTCCGTGATTTTACTGATCTCTCAGTCATTAGTTAAAAAAAAAATTTTTTTTTTTGAAAATTTTGTTTCGAAAAAAAAGTTTTTCCTTTTTTGGAGATTAAAGCACTGTCTGCAATAAAATCGTGGACAAAGCTCCGAAGAAATGTTTGTTTTCATCTTGTTAAAGATTATGAGCTTTTCAGAGCAAAAAACGTGATCCTTTAATTCTTTTAACAATTTGATCGCGTGAAACAAAAAAACGGCTGGTTGGATTAATCTGGCTTTCTGCAGGGTTTTTGTAGACATATTGAACTGTAAAATGCACAGTCAACATTATCGATTTCCACAATATTTTCGTTTCAGCGCTTGATTTTCCAAAAAACCACAAAAAGCCCCTTTTTTGTTGCATTTTTCAATTCATGTGACGATAGGAAAAAATTTTTTTTTCGAAAAAGCAATGGATAATCATTGAAGGGAGTTTTTTCAAGTTTTTTAAAACCCACCATTAACTTTCTGTGCGATCATTGGTTTCTGAGATATCGATAATCAAAGACAAAAGGATCCTTTTCCATTTGAAGACCGATATCTCGGCGAGAAGTGGACGTATCAAGGTCTATAAAAAAAGAAATTAAAGCTGAATAATGAAGGTATCCGATCCTTATAGTGGTTAAGCAAAAATAATTTTTTCCACGCCCGGAGACCAAAAAAAAAAAATTAAAAAAATTTGAAAATTTTTTTGTCGTTGGTTTTTCTAAGATTACTCAAATACTGCTGACGCTAAAAAATTTTAAAGTTCTAATCCAGAAAGTAGATACTTCGAGCTATAATTTCCTTTTTTTTCTTTTCTTGTACGACCATTTCTCTCAAAGTTAGAGCCTGTTGAAAATCGCCTAAAAATTAAAAATTTTTTTTTGATCCTTTAATTTTTTCCATTAGTGTATTACATAATATATATATATATATATATATATATATATATATATATATATATATATATATATATATATATATATATATATATATATATATATATATATATATATATATATATATATATTAGGGTGTCCCAAAAAAAACAAATATTTTTTTTTTCAAGGTCTTATAGGCTCAAAAGTTACTTTATATCATAAAAAAAATCCTCACCGAGTTTCAGCCAGATATCTTTAAAATTGAGCTATCACAAAGGGGGGTCCCCTATCCCATTTAAAATCCAAGCGAAAGTTTTTCATTTTAGTTTTTTGTTATTAAGACTATGAAAAAAAAATTTTTTTTTCAATTCCGCCTAGTATAATTTCATAGGGAATTAAATTCCCTACAAAAGGTGCTTATACATTATGTACGTCAAACAAACTGGGAAAAAGTTACGGGGCTTCAAAGATCAACAAAAATTATGTTTCATCAGTGTTAAATTATTTTTTATTATTTTTCATTTTTGTTCTATCAAAATTTTTTTTTTCACATTTTGAGAAGCACGTTCTTGTAGGAAATTTGATTTCCTACAAAAAATATTTAATATCTTATATACGTCGAATGGATAAGAAAAAAGTTACAGGTCTTTAAATGTCAACGAAAAATGAAGTTCACTTTTTCGTTGACAGTTAAGTTCAAAAATTTAATTTTTTTTAAACTTAACTTTTCGTTGACATTTCAAGCCCTGTATCTTTTTACTCATTCATTTGACGTATATATGATATCAGATACTTTTTGTAGGAAATTAAATTTCCTACAAGAATGGGCTCGTCAAAATTTAAAAAAAAATTTTTGATAGAATAGAAATGAAAAATAATAAAAAAAAAATATAACACTAAGGAAACTAAATTTTTGTCGATCTCTGAAGGCCCGTCACTTTTTCCCAGTTCGTTTGACGTACATAATGCATCAGGACTTTTTTGTAGAGAATTTGATATCCAACGAAATCATGCTAGGCGGAAATTAAAAAAAAATTTTTTTAAATAGTCTTAATAACGAAAAACTAAAATGAAAAATTTTCACGTGTATTTTAAATGGGAAAAGGGACCCCCCTTTGTGATAGCTCAATTTTAAAGATATCTGGCTGAAATTTGGTAAGGATTTTTTTAAAAATATATAGTAACTTTTGAGTCCATAAGACCTTAAAAAAGAAAATATTTGTTTTTTTTGGGACACCCTAATATATATATATATATATATATATATATATATATATATATATATATATATATATATATATATATATATATATATATATATATATATATATATATATATATATATACATACATATATAAATTTTTTAACGAATGGTATTTTTGAACTCTACTCAACTAATTATAATAATTTATGACGAAATTCCTCGAAAAATCGACCATGAGGACAATTACAATAGTTAGATTTTTAAGAAAATCTACCTTAAAACACCACTCCCAAAAGATTTGAGGATTTGCAGAAAATGTCTGAGTTTGATATAATAAAAAGAAATCAATAATCAAAAATGGTGACTATCGAAAAATTTTCAATTTTTTCCAAAAATCTAAAAAAAAAAACAATGAAGTTAGGTTGCAATAATTTTTTCGAAAAGTACATTAGAAAAAATTTTTTTGAGAAAAGAAAAAATTATCCCAATCAATCTAATTTTAAAAAGGGTATAGCTATTTAAAAAAAAAGAAAATTTTTTCAAAAATTTTGAACTTCTTTTTGGGTGGGTAAAAAAATTTGAAAAAATTAAGAGAAACGTTTATGATGAGGTGAAAAAACGAGAAAATATTTCCAGTCAAGTCGAAAGTGATTGGGTTCCAAAGTCGTTAATTTGGCGGAGAATGCCACATCTACATGTGGGGAATAGCTCGAAAATTCTCTTTCACTCAGGGTGACGCCCTACTACTTTTTATAAATCATACAACATTTCCCGCTATTAAATATGGATTATTCCTGTGGAGGAGTCGTATATACACGAGGGCAATAGCTGATTAATTCTCGTTCACTTAGAAAGTGACGCCCTACTTTTTTTTTATACTTTATACAATATTTTCCACTATAAATTGTAGAAAATTCCTGTAGAGGTGGTGTATATACACGTGGGGGATTGCTAGAAAATTTTCGTCCACACAGAGTGAAGCTCTAGTACTTTTTGTACATCACAGAATATTTCCCGCCATTAAACGTGGATTATTCCTGTGGAGGTGGTGTATATACACGTGGGGAATATCTGGTTAATTCTCGTCCACTTAGAAAATGACGCCCTACTTTTTTTAATACTTTATACAATATTTTCCGCTATAATATGTGGAAAATTCCTATGGAGGCGGTGTATATACATGTGGGGAATATCTGGTTAATTCTCGTCCACTTAGAAAATGACGCCTTACTATTTTTTATACTTCATACAATATTTCCTGCTATTAAATGTAGAAAATTCCTATGGAGATGGTGTATATATAAGCGGAGGAGGGCTGGACATCTTTTGTCTACTGATAGAATGACGCCCTACTATTTTTTATACTTCGTATAATATTTCCTGCTATTAAATGTGGAAAATTCCTGTGGAGGTGGTGTATATACACCTGGGGAATAGCTGGACAATTTTTGTCTGCTAGCAGATTATTTCTCCATTTTTTTTTAAATATGCGCCTGGGTTTTGATAACGTAGAAGACCTAGCTCAGGGAAATCCTGGTTTTGATAATCGTTCGGTCAATAACTATCAACACATGCCACGTAGGGGCTTCGGAACATCACAAGGCGATTTATCCGCGAATGATTTTATTGCGCGAATGATTTTATTGCGTTGAAGCCAGGGCTAACCGCGAGGGGTGGTCCGATGAAGAGATTTTGCGTCTCATGAGCTATCTGTTGCAGGATAAAATATCGCGTTGGTATGATCTTAATATTTCAAGATAGTGGACGTATGACCAGTTTAAAGTTGAATTTCGTAGAACATTTGGTTTTTCAATATCTGATCAACAAATTTTAATGGAGATTGGGCAAATTAAGCCCCAAGACGGTGAAAATACCTGTGATTTAATATTTCGAATGCAGCAGAAATACCTTTCGATGCGCAAACCACCGGCTGAATCTGAATAGGTAATAAGTATTCGTAATCATCTTCCAGATGAAGTGCGTACTCTTGTTTACTCTCGTCCTGTTTTTAGTTACGAAGGTTTACTGTCTGCTGTGCACGAGGCTACTGTGTCTGTGGAGGAGTGCAGAAGGGTATACGGCGCTGAGAAGTCTCTGGTGGACAAGTCTACCAAGCAGAAGGAGAGGATTCGCTTCTCGGCCCTCCAGAATTTCCAAAATTCTGAATTCAACCTAGTAGATGGTGATCACCGACAGCCGCTGTTGATTGAGGAGGTAAGAGAGGAAGCAGATGGTAATTACACGGTGTGTGCTGCGGTTAACAGCAGTTGACAATCGTGGCGAGGGGCGGATTACCGTCCTCGTCCACGTTTCGATGTCCAGATCCGTGGTGGACAACCACACCGCTTTCCATCTTCTACCCCATTCACTCAACCTCAGCCTGTTGGTAATCAACCTCAGCAGCAATCGAATACAGCCCGCTCGTGTACTTGTTCTCAATGTCAACATAACCAACACTTAGTGCCACCTTCTGCGCCTCCAAGACCAGTGGATCGTAGCTATGCACTATTTCCGTCGCGAAATCCACGTAGAATCGCCACCTGTCACAATTGCGGTCAACCTGGTCATACATTCGACCATTGCGGAAACCCGCGTGCAGACGTATGCACTTATTGTCAAGAACTGGGACACGTAAGACAAAACTGCGGTCTACTTATTCAGTCCAACTCGTCTGCAGCTATACCATCTAACGCAATATTACCATCAGGTAGTTATCCTAATAACACAGTTGACATAAATCCTGCTTTACCACCTCCCTCTGGTCCAAAAAATTGCCATCGCCAGTCTGGGTAGTTTCCCCTCCCAGACGCGGCGGGAGGTCAGTCAATCAGGGGAAACAGACTGTCGGGAAAGTAAATAGAGAAAATTCTAAATTCAATTCAAAATTTTATTCAAATAAATTCAATTCAAATTTTAATTCGAAATTTAATTCTAGTCAATATTTTAACGTCAAGTCTGATAAAATTGCAAATAAAGATTCTAGTCAAATTAGTAGTTGTAGCCCTCTTCAAGGGAATAATGTTAAGAGATGGAAAAGGAAATTAACACCTAAGAGGATTTTACGGGTGGTTAATTGGCAGAAAAGACAGAAGGAAAAGGTTAGGTTAAGTAATGTAAATATGGAGGTTGGGTTTGGTGGTAGGGACATCTCACAAGGGCGAGATTTCTATTCCCCTGAAATGTGTACGACGGCACAGGTCAGGGATGATACCTCGGGACTGGGAGTCATTCCTCAGGCCCAGGTGGTTACTCTTGACGTGTGTTCGTCGACACATGTCAGGGATGCTGACGTCGAGCACTTGGGTGATGTGTCGACTGTCAATGAGGAGGAAATGGAAGTTTTGGATTTGGGTGTAGATAGTTTGGAAAATAATGTTGTAAATAGTTGTATATTTATTAATTTTAATTCTATTTTAAATAATTTGAACGCCGGTAACTTAGAGGGAATTTATTTGGAAAGTTCCTCGGGTACCTCAGACATGTCAGTGACATTAAGGTCATCTGATGATTTAGTTTTAATTAACAATTCTAATTTTAATCATTTAATTCAATCACATAATGATGATAATTTTAAAAATCTTTCTGATCAAGATTTAATTAATTTTCGTAGTTTTACAAACGACGTTAATGATGAAAGCCATACATCTGCTCTGAAACATCTTCTTGATCTTTTTGAAAACGCGTCGTCAAGTAACTTTAATTTAATTGAGTCTGTTGGCCCTGATGACACTTTGGAACCTCAACAAGTGAACCTTGATAATGTACCCTACCTTTGTGGACTAGAACCTATCCCTCAGGAACACGAGGAGGAGGTTGAGGACATAGAGGGTCCTATGGAGGAAGAATTAGATTCTGGTTTCGAGTCAGACAATTCTGTACCTGAATATTTTCCTTGAGGAACCCCTCAATCCTCAGCCACTTCTCGTGCTTCGTTTATTCCTGATATTTTATCTAAAAATCATCTTCCTACATCTCTCATCCATCGTATCGCATCCCGTACAGCCTTTATACCCGGCACTGGACCCCGCGCGCCTATCATCACTGCTCGTATTCCAATATCCATTTGGGTATTTGGAGTACAGTTGGAAGGCATTATTGACACCGGTAGCAAACGCTCATATATCAACTCTCGCATTTACGAGAAGGTATATGAGTTGAGCTCTGGTGAACTAACACCTGATGATACGCAGCGCCGTGGTGTCCTGTTAGCCAACCACACGCTCTGTAAAACTAAAGGCGGAGCCCCCTTCATTATTCAGGTTGGTACAGTTGCGGGAGAGCAGTACTTAAGTGTATTGGACGGTTTAAGTCATCAAGTAGTTCTGGGAATGGATTTTGCTCTGTCATTTAATTTAAAAATTGATTGTGGGAAACGAACCTGGCGTTTTGACGTCAGTAATGAAGAACATCCATTCGAGCTAATCCGTTGCCGAGAAAAACCTACAATGTTCAATTTACTAACTACCGAACAACGTGAAGACTTCGACCGATTTTTAAAACTTGAGATGCAGAAATTCGAGTCATTACCTAATCAGGGACTAACCGATTTGGTTCAGCATACCATTGTGATAGAGGCTGGTGCTAAACCGGTAAGGATTCGTCCTTATCGACGAAGCCCAGCCATATTTGCTAAATTAAATCGTCAAGTCACTGAATTAAAAGAAAAGGGTTACATTCGGGATAGTGTGAGTCCGTGGTCGTGTTCACCGGTTATGGTTCCGAAAGCGTCGGGTGATTTACGTTTCTGCGTAGACTATCGCCCAGTAAATAAATTAACATCCCCACCAACGCATCCCTTGCCGAATATGCTGCACATTCTCAGTGCGTTGCATCATGCCGTCTTTATAAGTACGATGGACCTCAAAGAAGCTTTCCACCAGATCTTAATGAGTGAGGAGTCAATACCATACACTGCATTTTAGGTGAAAGGTTTGGGCCATTTCGAATGGGTCCGCATGCCATATGGTCTTTGTGGTGCTCCCAGCACTTTTCAAAAGGCCATGGATAAATTACGTGAACGGTTTATTAAGCTTCTTGCTGATCGTAAACTACCGATGGTGTGGGCGGAGAAAGTATTTGCGTATCTGGATGATTGGGTCATAATTAGTGAGACCTATGAGGAACATAAAGAGCTTCTCTCTTTAGTGTTCGAAGTTTTCCGGGAAGCTGGTCTTTTAATAAATCCCACTAAGTGTAAATTCGCGCGCTCGGAAGTAAAATTCCTAGGCTTCATTGTCGATTGTGAGGGATTAAGACCAGACCCAGAAATGATGGCTCCAATCATCTAATACCCCCGCCCCACCACTCGTAAACAACTCCGAAGGTTTTGTGGCATGATAAATTGGTTTCATCGTCACCTACAAAATATTGCTCGTGTACAAGGACCCTTAAACAAACTCTGTAGTCCTACAGCTACTTGGGTTTGGGGTGAGAAAGAAGAGGAAGCTTTTCAACAACTTAAGAAAGCATTAATTAATGCCAAGCCTCTTTCCATCCCAAAAGTTGGTTTACCGTATTACTTGTGTACCGATGCAAGTGATACTGGTCTCGGTGCTTTTCTTGTGCAGAAAGATCCTGACACAAGTAAAGAATATTTAATAACTTGTTTAAGTCGCCCGTTGCGCGGAGCTGAAACACGGTACACTACAACGGAAAAGGAATGCCTTGCAGTTGTGTGGGCCGTGCGTGAGCTCCGTTGCTACTTGGAAGGCGCACCGTTCACCGTTATCACAGACCATTTATCACTCAAGTGGCTTCATTCACTTAAGGACCCCAGTGGTCAACTGGCTCGTTGGGCAATCGAGTTAATTGCTAGCCAAGTCACCATTGAACACCGCAGGAGAACCGAAAACGAGGGCCCGGATACACTTTCTCGTTTACACGAGGATGTTGAACCGGCCCCGTGGTCCGAAGTCCTTGAAAACTTGAAGAATACCAACTTAAATTTTATTTCAGTACTGGCAAAAGATTGGTATGATGCACGTATTGAGAATGTCACTAAAAATCCTAATAATTATCCCGGGTGGCGTATAGTCAACAACAGACTGGAATATTACAAACCTGACAATTTAAAAGACACGATAGGTGATGACGACGCATGGAAAAGGGTGGCGCGGGAGTCCGAAGTCCATGAGATCCTTTGCAGGAATCATGAAGACCCGGACGCCGCTCACCTAGGGCGTGAGAAGATGTATCAAAGAATTTGTATTAAGAACTACTGGCCAGGAATGTATCGCGATATCAGCGAATACATTGAGGAGTGCGAAGTCTGTAAAAAGACTAAATATAAACAGACATCTTCCCATGCCCCTATGCGGACTCGTCAACCTATCGAACCTTGGGCTATCGTGGCAGCCGATGTAACTGGTCCATTCCCACGCTCGCGTAAAGGATTCGAGTACATTCTCATAGTACAAAACCTTTATACTCGGTTTATCGAGATCTATCCGTTAAGGAAACAGAACGGTGAAAATGTAGTTGAATCATTACGTAACGCTTTTAGCAGATGGGGTTATCCAATGATTTTTGTTACAGATAATGGGCGTGAATTTATTAATGAGACTCTTCGAGACTATTTAAAGAGTGTTGATGTCGAGTTTGCTCCACTGGCAGTTGCCCATCCCCATGGAAACCCGGTTGAGCGGATCAATAGAACCTTCAAGCCGATGATAAGGGCTTATATCGATCAAGACCAACCCTGTGGGATGCGCATCTTGGTGACTTCCAGTTGGCGTATAACTCGTCATATCACGCGTCCATTCATCTAACACCATACTATCTAAATCACGGCCGCGAACCGCGTTTATCGGGGCGAGCGACTGAACTAGAAGTTCATGATTTTGAGGACGATAACCCTGAATGGAAAAATAGAATGACCCGCATGGACCAGTTACGAGTCGAGACTGTGATGAGGAAAGAGAGTGATAGGCAGGCCCAGTACTATAATAAACGTGCGAAAGAGCCCCCAGTACTCAATATCGGTGATCGGGTTTACTATCCGAATCGAAAACTGTCAAAGAAAGCTGACCGGTACTGCGCTACATTAGCTCACAAATTTTTGGGACCTGCGTTTGTAGATAAAATCGTAAGTCCGGTAGTCGTACAATTGCGTAACGAAGCTGGCAAGAATCTCGGTACTCATTACACGGCTGACTTGAAAATACCGCGATCAAGTCCGTGTAATAAAATAGTCTCGTTATAACTTCACCCCTCGTGACGACACGAAACAATAAACTTAAATTTTCATCATTTTATAATTTTATATTTTCAATTTATTGTGTCATTTTTTTGTACTTCTATTAATAATTTCAGTAAATCAAAATAATTTACAGGATGAATTTAATTTAATGTTAACGTACCCTTGGCAGTTGTTGTAGGACTAGGTCGACCCGTTTTGGAGTTGATGTTCGAGTCTGGGGAGGGGAGTGTGTAACGGGGTGAAAATTATGTTTTTTAAATTCAAATTCAAATTCGACTCGCGCCAAAACGAGAGCGACCTCCTCCTACAACAACGGCCGATAAACAAACAATCCACTCATCGCTGGGGTCTCTGCTGTCGAGTTTTGGGGCAGTTTTGTTTTTGTAGACGTTGGCCAACCTGCGAGTGAGGGGTACGAGGCTCGGCGATTTTCGAGAGACGTCCTCTTGGTTTTTGGCGTTCATCAAAGACGGACGCATTTCCCGCACTCATACACGAATATTCTATAAAACTTTTACATTCAACATCCAGTATAATTTATTCGTACACACGCCATTTGCCAAGAGCCTATAAGCCCACTAGTGAGTGGAAGCTTATCCTAGTTATCATAAATTATTGTGGATTTTGGAGGATTTAATCTTGGAAGTGGACTTGGTATTGAGTGACTGAGGATTGGGTTCTGAGAGACTAGATGATCAGCACCATCGATTGGAGTCTTGGTTGGAGAGATCGGCGGTGGTCTTGGGACCGTGTTCGAGGAAAGTGTTGAAGTGAGTGGAGTCTTTCTTGTGTAAAATATTGTTAATGGAGTCATTGTAAAATATTGTTAATAGAGTCATTGTTAAAATTGTAATAGAATCATTTTAGTATTGTTAATAGAGTCATTGAGAAATATTATAAAATAGAGTGACTGATAATATTATAAAGTAGAGTCACTATAAAACATTTTTAAAGTCAAAATTGTCGAGTCATATTCATCATCCATTTTAATTTATTGTTCACCGTCATTATAAAATTTTGTAAATTTTGTAATACAATATAAAAATTATCTCTAATTAAAGCCATTTTTATTTAACTAAAGATAAATCTTCCTCATAAACCACACCATCAATGGGCTCGTTTTGTAAAGTATATAATAAATAAACCACTGGCTGACGGAACATTGAAATTTTAGAAATTTTAAAAATCTCGTTACTCCACCCGCTTTCGTATCCTTTCACAAACGCTGCTTTAGTCTTACTGATACGTACCATGTCACCAACGCTGTATTTAGGCTTACGTTTTTTTCATAAGTCTATAACGTTTATTATTTTCATAGCGTTTCTTAAAGTTATGAATTGCTGTAGTATAATTATCTTTATTGACATTTACAGGAGCCATTTTTATTTCGCTATGCTGTGTATGATTGTAAGCATTGATAATTTTCTGTAAGACGTCTATATATCTTTTTGACCGTCTATACGTAAAATACCGCCACATTCTCTCCTCGATCGTTCTATTTAAACGTTCAATGACAGCTGCTTTTAAATCAGGATTTCGCACAGTTCTAAATTGTATTTCGTTTTCCTTTGAAAATTCTTGAAAAGAGGCGCGAAGAAACTCTTTCCCGCTATCCGATTGTATTAAACGTGGTAATCTTCTTCTCCTACGTAGTAGTATTTTTTTAAAACCTTGTGTCACAGACTCACTAGTTTTATTATATAGTGGCTCAGCCCACGCAAATTTACTCAACCCGTCAATTACCATTAAAATGTATTTATAGCCGTCGTTGTACGTTGATATACTTCTCAAGTCTACCAAATCGATTTCCCATACATCATCAATTACTTCTACGTTGTGAAACGGTGGGTTGCCGTTCAAAATTGTACGAGATGTGGAAACAGCCTTTTCGTGGGTTACCCTGGTAACTCAGACCCAATGAGACTCTATTTTTTATATTATTTTAGAATAAATACCCGAACTGGCCTTACATATCTAGACTAACACTAGTACTTAGTCTAAATATCAGTTCGTGGAGATGTTGATGTCCCTGTTGACCTTGGACTTGGCTGGACCCTTCTGGATACCCCTTCTGGATCGTTGACTGGACGAGTATGAGCTTATTATACTTTAACGATAAAGGTGGGCAGGATAACAGGTGAATTCACTCAACACTGGTATATAATATTAATTAAGGCTTTATTAAAAGAAAGACTTAATTAATGCCACTTTCACACACACTGACCGGTCTGATTAATTAATAACCATAATTAATAAACGGGAGCTTCCGCAAAATCAACTAAATGTGATTTAGATCAATCTGAGGTAAAATTAAACTAAGTGTTAATTTTACTGCTGATTAACTAACTGTAATACAGCACTACTGGATTGACTGGTAAAACTGAATAGAATATTACAAGGATTCTAGACAGCCAAACCGTTAAAGCTGAAAAACTGAAAAAAACTGATTGCGCTCCTTTTTATAGACGTGCCGACGCACCGTCCCACGTGATATTACCTGGGATCGAGTGATGGCGGAGGCGCACGAAGCAACTTCGTAACAGTTGTAAGTACGTCTGATAAAATATTGTCTATTTAATCGATGCTTTGTGAAAGTTTCTTTTTTATTAAGCCAGTTTACAATCATGTCTTTTGATAATTTGAATCACTTTTAACAGCTAATTTTAAAAGATTTCTAGCACCCGAAAAACAGGCCTCGTGTGAATGATTATAATATATGAATTTTAACATTTCATTGGTCTGAACTTTGTCCATGATAATTTTTTAGTTTTTGATTTTATAGAACCTTTACCCCTTTGAGTTGTTCTAGTCCCCTCGTCATCACTGGTCATAAACTCATCTGAAGAAGCAAGTTCCTTGCGAATAACTGGTATACTTATATTGGCTCGTGAACTTGTAGGTGTAGAAGTTAATACTGTACTATTAAAAAAATTTTGGTTGCCTATATATTCGCGAGGGATATTTGAGGCTTGTAACACTTGAGCGAATTGACGCCTTCCTATAGCTTTGACAGATTTTCTCCTCCTCATTGCGTCGTTCAGAAGATCCGTTCTATTTGAACCGGCTATTTTTTTGCCGTGCAGTATTACCACCCCACGGCTACCCCACGTTATCGTTGAGCTAGGTAAATTTTTTAGACGATTTAACAATAAACGGGCTTTATTTTTGAATTTTATCGGGATGCTATCTATAATTGAATTATCAATACCGTCATCATATGAAGTATGATGTACAGTCGTTGCAGCCGACTCTATACTAGATTCTGACGTTTTAGGAACAGTGCCAAAAGAAGAACCAGAAAGATTTAAGTTCTCGTTTGTATTTGATTCGGTAAATGTATTTTCTAAAGGTTTTTTTTCATATTCTAGTGAACGTAAATAACGTTCAAGGATTTGTAAGTACGCCCGTTATTTTTCACGAACAGAGTTATATTTATTAGAGTTTAGAATCTCATGCGTTTCATTGTCGAGTTGTGATAGAGTTGTACCTGAAGTCTGTATAGTTTTATTTATTGATTTATCTTCAGTTTAGTCTGAATCGCCATGCTCTTGAAATTTATCTTCTGGTACTAATACCATTTTGCGAGCGTATTCCATGTTAATTAATGTGCGACTATTGTTGATAGCAATGTGCCTAGTAATGGCACTAGAAATGCTGGTAGAAAACCACCTTTCTGTACAATTATCTTTTTCTTATCATTTAAACTTCCTTAAGATGATGATTTCCTCAAAAGCGGTGCATAAAGTTTTAATTTTTTTGCGATCTTTTGATGATAACAACACATTACCACGTAATATATTCAGAGCACACTCGCAAATACACCGTACTAAAGCTGTGTCGATGATACAGATTTCGATGACACAGATCCCAATGATACAAATTCCTATTACACAGATTCCCGATGACGCATATAATCAATCACCCAGATCGCGATGATACAGATAATTAAATCTCCCAGATTCCGATGACACAGAAGCCAAAGTCACCCAGACATCGAAGAAACAGGTTGAGTTTCTTACTTACCGACGGTAGATAAAAAAAAATACTCAGTGTTTTTAAATTCAAAAAGACGGCGCCAAAATATTAATAAAGATACAATTTATAAAGTAAATAATAAAATATTTATAATAAATAATAAAAATTTTCGTAATAGATTACAAAACTACGTATGAATAAATAAATAAGCATTAGGTTATAACAATGCATCATAAATATCTAAAATTATTATGATTTCAACGATGAATTGTGAATAAAAATAATAATTGTAGGTCTCTTTAACAGATGATTTTTAGTTTTTTACGACTTCCATCATGTACTCTTTTTTTTTGGATAATAAAAAAAAAAAAAACAACACATAAATAGTACTTATTTTGAAAATAATGAAGATAAGTAACAGGAGTAGTTAATGTAAAAAAGAGTTGTGGATACTTCTTCAGGAGGTTTTTTATTTCCTACGACATTTAACTTTTTTTTTTTCAATCCAACATAGATAAAAAAAAGTTTGCCATCAACTGAAACTTAATGATACACACTGTAAAATCCCATAGAAGTAGGGGTTGTGGGTACTCATTCCAGAAGATTTTTTATTTCCTACATCTTTCAGCTTTTTTTTTTTCAGACCAGCATAAACACAAAAAAAGCTGCCATGAATTGAAATTAAATGATATTGACCAAAAAATCCCATAGCAGTATGGGTTGTGGGTACTCGTTCCAGAGGATTTTTTATTTCCTACGACTTTTAGCTTTTTTCTTTTTTTTTTTTTTTATCTCAGACCAACATAAATACAAAAAAAAAAGCTGCCTACAATTGAAACTTAATGATACTTACCGTAAAATCCCATAGAAGTATGGGTTGTGGGTACTCCTTCGAAAGGATATTTTATTTCCCACATGTTTTAACTTTTTGTTCTTTACAGACTAATAATCAAAATAAAAAAATTTACATTAATAGTTATAAAAATTATTTAAACATACCATGAGTAAAACGAAATTTTTAATTTTATTCAACCATCAAAATAACATCTAAATACTAAATTAACTATGGAGATAAAAAATTCGTTAAGTCAATGATAAATAAATTATGTATGAATTAAATGAATAATTAATATTTTAAAGGCAATGAAGCTTTTCAGAAAGTATAAATGAAAAGTTCTGCTATACCTCAGTCTCATAGGAAGGATCTTTTTGTTTTTTTTTTTTTTTTGGGTAACCATGAATTTATTTTTTTATTATTGACAAACTGTTTCGATAAAGAAGCAATATACTCTAAATTCGTGCCATCATACTTGTTGTTTGTAGATATTACGTTTCTGTTTTCGTTTATCTGGTCCGGTCCGGCTGGTGATTGTTCCAGTAATTTTTTTGTTATAGTACTAGTTTTTAAATTTAAACTTTCACTGTCCTTAGGAAGAATTTTGATTGGAACTAAAAATGACTCACCAGAATTCAATTTTTTCAGAATAATAAATTTTTGTTCATCGTTTTCATTATTAAATTTCATTATTTTCATCGGAACTTCAAAATTAATTTTATTATCAGAAACTAATAATTTTCTTTTATTTGTTATATCTGTGAGTGCAGCTGAAATCGGAGCTGAAAGTGTAGCTCGAGTTGTGGGTGGAATAGTAGGTGGAATAGTAGGTGGTCTTGTAGCTGGAAGTGCAGCTCGAATAATAGGTGAAATAGTAGGTGGAATCGTAGGTGTTGTAGCTGGTAGTATAGCCAGAGTTTTAGCTGAAAGGGCAGCTCGAATTATAGGTGGAATTGTAGCTGGAATCGTAGTTGAAGTTGCAGTTGAACTGGTAATTGAATTCTTAGTTGGAGGTGTAGCTGAAATCGTAGCTGGAGTTGAAGTTAAAGGTGCAGCAGAAATCTTAGCTGGAGGTTTAATTGGATTCTTAGGTGAAATCGTAGGTGGACGTGTAGCTGGTAGTATAGCCAGAGTTTTAGCTGAAAGGGCAGCTCGAATTATAGGTGGAATTGTAGCTGGAATCGTAGTTGAAGTTGCAGTTGAACTGGTAATTAAATTCTTAGTTGGAGGTGTAGCTGAAATCGTAGCTGGAGTTGAAGTTAAAGGTGCAGCAGAAATCTTAGCTGGAGGTTTAATTGGATTCTTAGGTGAAATCGTAGGTGAACGTGTAGCTGGTGGTGTAGCCAGAGTTGTAGCTGGAAGTGCTGCTCGAATTGTAGGTGGAATCGTAGCTGGAGGTTTAGCTGAATCTGTAAGTGAAATCCTAGGTAGACTTGTAGCTGGTGGTGTAGCCAGAGTTGTAGCTGGAAGTGCTGCTCGAATTGTAGGTGGAATCGTAGCTGGAGGTTTAGCTGGATTTGTAAGTGAAATCGTAGGTAGACTTGTAGCTGGTGGTGTAGCCAGAGTTGTAGCTGGAAGTGCAGCTGGAGTCGAAGTTAAAGGTGCAGCAGAAATCTTAGCTGGAGGTTTAGCTGGATTTGTAGGTGAAATCGTAGGTGGATTTGTAGCTGGTGGTGTAGCCAAAGCTTTAGCTGGAGTTGTGGATAAAATTGAAGCGGGTATCTTAATATTATATTTAACATTATTGAAATCGTTATCAGTCGAAGATGTCACTGTTGATGGTAATAACTGTTGTCTCTCTGTAAGTCTGTTAATTTTTTGTACGTCAGTGGTAAAATTGCTAAAAGAGGAGCATTTGAAATCAGAAGATGACCAAATGTTGTCATTAACATAAGTCGAATTTTCAACATTGTTCATTTTTATTTTTTTACTTTTATTTTTATCACCCGAAACCTTACTAAATGATTTATTATTAGGCATGGGACAATTTCGATCGTTTTTTTTAAGTAAATTTACACATTGCTCATTTATAGGGCATCTTAGGGATAACATAGGATTGCATGAGGGCGGAAGAATACATCCCTGTACGATTTTGATAGAATTTTTTATTTCTTCGAGATAAATTTTATTTCGATCAATTGATTTTGTTCTTTCGACTTTATCCAATAATAATGGATCGCTCGTGTTTTTGGCATTTAAAATTGACAGTGACCCGTCATTGTTCAAAAAACTTTCATCGTCTCCAAGAGTTCTTTAAAACACTTGGGGAAAGATTTTAAAAAGTCTTCAACTGATATTTTGGAATTCATTCATTCATCCTCGGTTGAGATAATCTTCTCAATTCCATCTTCAACAAATAATATGCAAAATTAAAAAAAAAAATAAATAAAACGAATAAAAAAATAGAAAACAAGTTATTATTACTGTGATTATTATTATTATGATTATTATTATTATTATCATTATTTTTATGATTATTATTATTAATATAGATATTTTTTCATAAATATGTTATTAGCTTTTTTTTTCATTGAAACGACTGCTAAATTAACGAACAAATGTAAACGGTAAGAGCTTTGGAGAAAACTATAAAAGGCTTATACTTCACGGAACAAAAAATAATAGGCGCTGCAACATAACTGCATCCTGTTTGTGCTTATTTTTTTTCCGTTTTATAATTGATATTAATATTTTACCTAAAAGCGTCCAGAAGTCCGGGTGTTTGTCTCCTATGACACCATTGCTGTACCGATGGAAACTCTCCGGACCGTCATTGGTATTTGAAAGCGCATTAAAAACGCTAACATGGTCAGGATTGCTTAACCATGTGTCCTTGAAATAATCAAAAAATAACACCACGTTGTTATCAATAGCCTTGATTTTCTGCATTTCTTTCCGGATAATTATTTCAGCCTCAACGAACATTTCAGGAGGTAACAGCGGAACATTCATCAATAAGGATAAAAATGAATCGGGTGTCTTTAGTTTCATGGCCTACCATCGTTTTATTATAGCCTCAGAAAACAAAGTAAAATGATGATTAATATTATATAATCCGTCCATTCGTTATTTCGTACAACTTGTTACTTTTTTTTTTTTTTTTTTTCAGACCAACATAAACACAAAAAAAAAGCTGCCATTAATTGAAACTTTAGGAAATTAACAATAAAATCCCATAGAAGTATGGGTTGTGGGTACTCGTTCCAGAGAATTTCATATTTCTTAACCATTTTTTTTTTTTTTACAACCCAAAAAAAAAAATCTTAGCAGCTGCAATCAATTTAAATATCATATACAGTATCATAAATACTCTGTGAGTAGGGGTTGATGATAATCGGTTGCGAGGATTTTTTTTTCTTTCTTATGTTACTACTGAAAAATTATATTTTCTTACTCGGACGAAATGGAAGTAACAACCATGAATTTGAGCACCCAAGAAATTCTTTCTCAGGGCTTTTACTGTTGCCTACTCATAATCACTCATGATGTGGATTTTTTTCTGTCGTAAGCAAGGGAATTCATCGATCAGCCATCGAAAGATTACATCGTACATTGCGGTATCTCGATTTTCCGTCAGGATCATCATGCTCGCAACATACTGTAAAGGGAAAATCATACAATGTAATTAAACTTATGACATTAATAACAAAATAAATTTTACATACCGTGTCTTTCAATTTGTAATGGATGGTGTAAATCTGATCCATATCCGGTTTTAATGCGGTGCGCTTAGAAATAATCATAATTAATATAAACAATGTGTTTTTAAAAAAAATTAATATCAGAATAAAAAATATCACCCACAGAAAACGTTCCATCCATGAATAATTCTTCGCTCTCAGTAAATCCGACAAGCAATGTGTCTGTCGAAAATATGAGAGCAGTTTTATTATTGCTCGATGTCAGATGGGCTTTCAAAAATTTATTATCTTTCAATAATTTTCCTATGGCATTAAGGGTATTTTCAATTTTTGGTCGGCTTTTAGATCTACTCCTGGATAATGAACTTCTTACAGAGCTGAAGGAATGTTTTGATGACACTTCGGGGCAGCTATAGACAAAAATTCCGCGTTAGCTGATATTTAAAGATAAGTAGTAAATATAAAGGTAAAAAAAAAAAAAAATATCAATGACAATACTTACACTAACGAGGTAGAATCAAAAATTGATTTTAATTTGGTGTTGGTCGTTTTGGCCTCCTCCTTCATGTGCTCGCACAAAGCCCTCCAAATATTGCCATCAACATCTGGCAAGTCCGTATGATTTTTTTTTATAGTAAAGTCAATTCCCTCCCGAAGATCGCGGACGTTATCGATGGAACACAAATCTTCAGTAAAATGAAGAGTTGCCTTACATCCCAATTTTCTTGACGAACATTTGGCTACGCGTTTGCATTGTTTGTCTTCTAAGTACTTCAATCCTTTGAAAAAAAATAAGGTGGAACCGGGTAATTTACCCGGAATTATTTCCATCTGTCAGATACTAAAAATGACTAATCGGTTTATTAGAGCAAAAAATGATAAATGATAAGTAAAATAGAAATAATAGACATCATTTGTTTATACATATTTCAAATGTTATAAATAAATAAAAGAAGAATTTGAAAGAAAAAAAAAATAAAGAAAAAACCAAAAGAAGTTGTCAAGAGAAAAAAATATATTCTTAATGATGAAAACAATTTAAAAAAAAAAAAAAAAAATTATAATTTTTTGGAGTGGGGCCTCTTTGCCAAAAAAAAAATTTTTTTTTTGCTTCGTATCCACTAATGATGTGACATGTAATTTTTCTTTATGTATATTACATATAAAAATATAATATAATATTACATAGTAAACATTCATCTATTTATTTATTACTATTTTCATTATTGATTCGAAACAAAAAAACAATTTTTCAAACTTGTTGAAAATAATAATTTTTACTGAACTATAGCGTACCCAGTTAATATTTTATTCATTTTTTATCATAAAGAATAAAATAACAAGTGCTCATACAGGGAAGACCTCTTTGGGATAGGTTCCAATTGGAAAAGTAACCGATAGGACATATCCCAATAACCCAGATCCCTATTACCTGAATTACCAATTACTAATAATCCCGATGACCCAAATTTCCAATCACCTAAAATCCCGATCACCAGTAATTCCAATTACCAATACTACCAATTACCCAAATTACCAATAACACAAAAGTTCGATAGCTTAATTTTTCGTTAACCAGAAACATTGATGACTAGACAATCTAATTGGACAAGTTTCGTAAACTTAAAGTCGATTTCTTTCTAATCGACAGATGATACTTATTTCGAAAAGTACACTCAGTTATTATATAGATAGCCAAAAACTATTATAAAATGAAATTTCATATAAATATATTCAAATTTTAAAAATCAAAAATTTTTACGTGTTTTTTTTTAAATCATTTTTTACAATTAAATCATCAATGATAATTATTTTTTATGATAATAATGTTTATTAATATTATTTTTAATTTATCATAATTTTTATATCGTTCAGTTAAGTGATATTTACGACTTATCGTTATTTATATTCTTATATTAACGAATTACTTAAAAAAAAAATACATGTATACATCAACCCCATCGTCTGCAAAAATTAACAGTGTCATTTGTAGTGTGTCGCATGTGGTTAAGTCGCACCTACTGTGTTTATAACTTGTTAAAAAAAATTTTTGTGTTTCATGTTAATGCACTGTATTATTCATATTTGTGATTTTTTTAATAAAATATTAACAATTTAAATAACTAAGACATTTAAATATAATTATATATTAATATAAATTTAATACGTGAATATGAATTTAAATGGAAGCAATTGGTGCGACGATGGTAATTATTATTATTATTATTTATAAAAAATAAAATGAATATAATGAAATAAATATATTAATAATAATAATAAAAGTGTATTTTTTTTAAAAGTAATTCGTTAATATAAGAATATAAATAACGATTAGTTGTAAATATCACTTAAGTTAACAATATGAAATTATAATAAATTACAAATAATATTAATTAACATTATTATCATAAAAAATAATTATCATTGATGATTTAATTGTAAAAAATGATTTAAAAAAAAACACGTGAAAATTTTTGATTTTTAAAATTTAAATATATTTATATGAAATTTCATTTTATAATAGTTTTTGGCTATCTATATAATAACTAAGTGTACTTTTTGAAATAAGTATCATCTGTCGATTAGAAAGAAATCGACTTTGAGTTTACGAAACCTGTCCAATCGGATTGTCTAGTCATCAATGTTTCTGGTTAACGAAAAATTAAGCTATCGAACTTTTGGGTTATTGGTAATTTGGGTAATTGGTAGTATTGGTAATTGAAATTACTGGTGATCGGGATTTTAGGTGATTGGAAATTTGGGTCATCGGGATTATTAGTAATTGGTAATTCAGGTAATAGGGATCTGGGTTATTGGGATATGTCCTATCGGTTACTTTTCCAATTGGAACCTATCCCAAAGAGGTCTTCCCCTCATACACAAATATATATATATATATATATATATACACTAATGCAAAAAATTAAAGGAGCAGAAAAATTTTATAAATTTTTTAGTGATTTTTGGAAGGCTGTAACTTGGTGAAAAAAAATCGGATCGAAAATTTAAAAAAAGCATTTATAGCTTGAAATCTCTAGTTTAGGTGAATTTTTTTCAAAATTTTTTAAAAGCTCCGATTATTGCGCAAACATGAGAAATACCGCGAGCCAAAAAATTTCTAGATTTTTTTTTTTTCCGAAGAGCCCACTGACCGCGGAAAAATTCTTTCAACTAAACGACTGCATACATCGTTTAGCAAATTTATTCAGCTTCAATTTGGTTTTTTTTTAACCTCGTAGGACGATTTGTCGCAGAGATATCAGCTTTCAAACAAAAAATGATCCTTTTGGCTTTGATCTTCGATATTTCAGGTACCAATGATCGCACAGAAAGTTAAAGGGCGGCGTTGGAAACTTGAATAAATTTCCTACAAGACCCTGTCATCATTTTTTGAAAAAAAAAATTTTTTTTATTTTTAACATCCATTAGAAGAAAGTACAAAAAAATGACTTTTTTTGGTTTTTTAGTAAATCAACCGCTACTCTGCAAATATCGATAAAAAAAATAATGTTGCCAGGGACTTTTTTAGCTTAATGTACCCCCAAGACCCCTGTAAATTTTTAAATTGATCTATCGAACCGTTTTCTGGGAATCATCGATCAAAGTTTAGCTAAACAATTAAAGGAGCAAGTTTTGTTCCTTTAATTGTGTAATCGTAATCAAAATGAAAGAAATTTTTTTTTTCGACTTTTCTCAAATTTTTGCGTTGGTAACTCAGCAAATGCAAGGAAATGACAAAAAAAATGAAAAATTTCCAAAAAATGTCAAAAGAAAAATTTAGAACACAAAAAAAAAGTTTCAATTTTTTTTTTTCTTCGATTTTTTTTGACATTTTTTGGAAATTTTTCATTTTTTTGTCATTTCCTTGCATTTGCTGAGTTACCAACGCAAAAATTTGAGAAAAGTCGAAAAAAAAAATTTTTTTCATTTTGATTACGATTACACAATTAAAGGAACAAAACTTGCTCCTTTAATTGTTTAGCTAAACTTTGATCGATGATTCCCAGAAAACGGTTCGATAGATCAATTTAAAAATTTACAGGGGTCTTGGGGGTACATTAAGCTAAAAAAGTCCCTGGCAACATTATTTTTTTTATCGATATTTGCAGAGTAGCGGTTGATTTACTAAAAAACCAAAAAAAGTCATTTTTTTGTACTTTCTTCTAATGGATGTTAAAAATAAAAAAAATTTTTTTTTTCAAAAAATGATGACAGGATCTTGTAGGAAATTTATTCAAGTTTCCAACGCCGCCCTTTAACTTTCTGTGCGATTATTGGTACCTGAAATATCGAAGATCAAAGCCAAAAGGATCATTTTTTGTTTGAAAGCTGATATCTCTGCGACAAATCGTCCTACGAGGTTAAAAAAAAACCAAATTGAAGCTGAATAAATTTGCTAAACGATGTATGCAGTCGTTTAGTTGAAAGAATTTTTCCGCGGTCCGTGGGCTCTTCGGAAAAAAAAAAAATCTAGAAATTTTTTGGCTCGCGGTATTTCTCATGTTTGCGCAATAATCGGAGCTTTTAAAAAATTTTGAAAAAAATACACCTAAACTAGAGATTTCAAGCTATAAAATGCTTTTTTTAAATTTTCGATCCGATTTTTTTTCACCAAGTTACAGCCTTCCAAAAATCACTAAAAAATTTATAAAAATTTTCTGCTCCTTTAATTTTTTGCATTAGTGTATATATATATATTTATTCGTAAAACTTTTTTATTTTTTTTTCGTATTTATGTTGGTCTGAGATAAAAAAAAAATGCTAAAAGTTGTAGGAAATAAAAAAAACCCTGTGGAAAGAGTACCCACAACCCCTACTTCTATGGGATTTTACGGTGAGTATCATTAAGTTTCAGTTGACGGTAGATCTTTTATTTTTTTTTTTTTATCTATGTTCGATTGAAAAAAAAAGCTAAAAGTCGTAGGAAATAAAAAATCCTCTGGAACGAGTACCCGCAACCCATACTTCTATGGGATTTTTTGGTCAATATCATTTAATTTCAATTCATGGCAGCTTTTTTTGTGTTTATGCTGGTCTGAAAAAAAAAAAAGCTGAAAGATGTAGGAAATAAAAAATCTTCTGGAATGAGTACCCACAACCCCTACTTCTATGGGATTTTACAGTGTGTATTATTAAGTTTCAGTTGATGGCAAATTTTTTTTTATCTATGTTGGATTGATAAAAAAAAAGTTAAATGTCGTAGGAAATAAAAAACCTCCTGAAGAAGTATCCACAACTCTTTTTTACATTAACTACTCCTGTGACTTATCTTCATTATTTTCAAAATAAGTACTATTTATGTGTTGTTTTTTTTTTTTTTTATTATCCAAAAAAAAAGAGTACATGATGGAAGTCGTAAAAAACTAAAAATCATTTGTTAAAGATACCTACAATTATTATTTTTATTCACAATTCATTGTTGAAATCATAATAATTTTAGATATTTATGATGCATTGTTATAACCTAATGCTTATTTATTTATTCATACGTAGTTTTGTAATTTATTACGAAAATTTTTATTATTTATTATAAATATTTTATTATTTACTTTATAAATTGTATATTTATTAATATTTTAAAAACACTGAGTATTTTTTTTTATCTACCGTCGGTAAGTAAGAAACTCAATCTGTTTCTTCGATGTCTGGGTGACTTTGGCTTCTGTGTCATCGGAATCTGGGAGATTTAATTATCTGTATCATCGGGATCTGGGTGATTGATTATATGCGTCATCGGGAATCTGTGTAATAGGAATTTGTATCATTGGGATCTGTGTCATCGAAATCTGTATCATTGACACATCTGTATCATCGGGATCTGCGTCATAGACATCCGCCCGCTCGTTATTTAAATAATAGAGTGCGCGGAGTATAGCAAGTTGTTTCTTCTTGATTGGTCCGCGCTGCGCCATTATCGGTGGTATACTGGTACATTGTAACTTTAAGACCTATTATTGATACTTTTCTTGGTTATATAAACGAATTGATGTTGATCATCTGGGAAAATACAGCAACGTAATCTTCACTGCGTGGTAAACCTTCACGAAACTCAATATTTTTATAATTAAAATATTCCGTATAGAAAGGCTGCCATTCAGCGTAATAAAATAGTATTCTTGAGAAACTCGTATCACTCATCTGAGGCAAATATTTAATGAACCTTTTTACAAATACTCTCTTACCACAGCCTGTGTGACCGCAAATAATTGAAGTCCAAGAGTGTTATAACGTTCACTACTATTTCACACTACCCACGGCGGAGTGTGGTTAGTGTCAAATAGGCGTTATGGCCCACCGATGGTAAAACTGAAAATAAAATAATAAACAAAACCAAAATATATCCTTTGGAGATGCCCACGATCCCCAATAGGTACACAGCTCTCCTCAGGCTGGGTTAGACAACCGAATTGGGCGCCAGTTCGTGTACCCCCACGAACAAAAATAACAAATAAACAATAAGAAAGTAAATGAAATGAAAATGAAATAATAAGATATAATCAAAGAGCAGTATTCAGGTATTGGAAAAGGAAAAGCAAGAAAGAGATAGATGCAATAAATAAATAATAATAATATTTAATTAAATCCTGGGTTGGTAGCCATTTACCCGATATAATTTAATTTATAATGTTCCAGCGAGTATATAAACAATAAAACAATAATAAAAAAATAATAATATTCACTTCACAATATAAATGTTGACTAATAGTCAAGTAACGCAAACAATAAGTATATAAAACAAATTTTCCTCTCGTTATCACTCGCACGTGATAAATAATAACTATAAATAATTAATTATACCAATTTTTATACGCACGGAATAAATGTACCACAATATTAATTACTAGTTCAAAATAAATTTGCACTGATAATACATTAAATCGTTATCGCAAAATACTAAGGCATCCACTGGTGATATGTGAATACTGGTAAAATATTATTCAAAATTTCCTATGGGTGGATATCTAACGCAAAATCATCAATAATATAAATATTAGTTGTCGCATTCACTCAAAACGTCTTCCAAATAATAATAAATTAATTATAAATATCCACTGCCATAGGTAAAGGTTCACAATACTCTCAAAAATGATAAATAATCCACGTAAAGGTTAATAATTATTTTCATATAAAAAAAATATGGGCGATCATCAATAATTACTCACAATATAAAATAATAATAAACGTAAAGATCTCTAATTAGTTACCGACAATCATATTTACGGCCAATAATAATTATGGGAAAATATAAAGTAATAATTGTAAATGGTAATAATTAGTTACCGCCAATATATACCTACGGTCACGAATAATTATTAAAACAATGTAACTAACAACAGCCACAATTATAATCAACAGAACTTTATAAAATGCCAGCAACTCGCCAATTGCACAAAATTATTCAAATGGCGTCTCAATATAACTTATTTATCAGCAACGACAGCACACCTTACTCTCACAATGGACTATCCACGTCTGGCCATGGCAGCACGTGAGTCCCATGCCGGCACTTCGGCCGGCGCCATCTTATAATGTTTTCTCCTTTCAACCAATGGAGCAATATACCTGTCTCATGTTATTCGCTCATTTACCACCAACTTGATGCATGACTTGATTGGCATGTAATTTGTCCATTCCCGACATTAAATGGCCATTCCCTTTTCCAGAGCCAATTAATAATATAATATTATAAATAAATATTCCCTTAGTTTATTTATAAACCCCGTAAATTTATTTAAATTAAATAAATTCACCGAGGCCAACTGTTGCGTTGCCGCGCATGCGCCAACCAACCAAAATAATAATAATAGTAATCAAATAATTAAAATAAATAAATACGCAATTAATTATCCCGGCGACTATAAAATCCATTGGCAGGTTCATGAAATGCAGTAATTTTTAATGATTCGGCCGCAATTTTTGCCTAGATAATTAAACAAGTAATAATCACGCAGTAAATAAAAATAAAATAATGCATAAAATAATAATAACAGTATAATAATAATAACAATGGGTGAGACGTGCTTGGAGACGTCTTGGTTCGCAGCAACCGCCGTGGACGGACGCGCCTGGCTACAACTACCACTAACATCTTGGTTTCCACAAAGTTCTATCTACTACTACTACTACACGTGCTGCTAGTCATCATTCAAAATGGGCCAAGAGCATATAAGCCCACGGCTCGTGGAAGCTTATTTCTTTAATTAAGTTTATTAAGTTTATTTAACGGTTATTTATATAATAATTATTGTGGATTGGATCTGGTCGATGGGAAAGGATTGGAACGGTTTGGTGGACTTGGAAGGAAGGACTGGGTCTGGTTTTGGTCTTGGAGGAAAAGGATAGTTGGAATAAGAAGGACTGGTTAAGATTGGAAATTGTTGGAGTAAGTGAGCTCGTTTGTTTTATTGTCGGGTTAACTATTCATTTGTTAAATAATAGTTTATTAATTGGAGTCGTTAGTTATAAAATTAGTCGAGTCAGTGTCATCCGTCATTTTGGTTATTGTTCATCTCATTAATTATCTGTAAAGCGGCTTCGTCAAATAAATGCCATTGTTTTATATTTAAATTTGACATATAAATTTCATTTATCACAACCTTCCTGATAAGTTAGGTATAAGAATTCTCTCTTCATATTTTAATTCACTGCGTGGTCCAGTCGGGGTTTACCCTCACCTGGAGATACTGAGTTCAGCTAGACAGGTTTGCAAGACACCTTAAGTTTTGCACATGTGTGGGACACTTATTGTATTGAGACCACAAATTCAATTAATATAATAAGTGCACCCATTACACATTATTCTGTTTTGTCTTCAACTATCTTAGTGGCGTTTTCACTCGTGTTATTGTGGATCGAGTTTCATCGTTGCGTGAGAGGTTGCTGAATCAGCTCTGGTGCTGACCGCATAGCTAGCTTAAAGATGTCACGGGACATACCCAAAAAAAAAACTGAAATAATAATTAGAATATATACACATTAATTTTATAATAACAATAATGATGATAATAATAATAATGTAAAATTAAACTTAAATCAAGAAAAGTTGGTGCATTTCTTACAGCTCGAGTAACAGCACTTAACTATACGATATTTTCAACATTTAAGCGTGTCGGTAGAAGACTAAATAAAGGATTGTGTGGCCAATATGTTCTAAATGTATCCAGATCGTGTTCAGACATATTAATTCCATTTCCGGGATCTTCTTCTTCTGGTTCTGCACGAATCTCATCACACTCTGTAAATTTTGTGTAACACATTATTATGACACGCTTGAACTACCGTTTGAGACTCGTCGTAGTTTTAATCGGCTTATCTTTTCAAATGCTGACCCCGCGTAAAATGCAGCCAACAGCTCTTTATATTATCAGCTGTTATTTAAGAGACATGTAAAAATTTTAAAAGTTTTAAAATTCACAAGAATTTGAACGTTCTTTTAAAATCCACTTTTGTAGACAAAGAGCGTTGTTTAAAGCACATCTCAAATTTTGATCAGTGTTGTAAATTTTTAACGCACTGTGTAACGTGCACAAAGTGTTTGTCGTTCTCAAATCATCAAATTTATGAGGGGCGTTGTCAATATTTTCTTCTTCTAAATTAATAACTTCCTTTTGTAGTAATTTTTCAAGATATTTCAGTTCAATATCACCACGTACATATACACACCGAGCTTTTTCAGAATAAAATTTAACAATAGGTGTCAAATTTGAGATGGTAATAAAACCGTCAAACCACTTTAAGCCGTGTTTTTTTGTTGTAAGCCAGTTATTTTTTTGGCGCGTTGAGAATAATAATTTATTATAAGGAAATGGGGCTTTGATTAACCAATGACCTTGTATAGAAGATTCTAAATCTACTAGTGCTACTTCTTTAGGTAAAAAATTTCCATAATTATCGAAGAAACCCTGAATATCTGTTATAATATCCATTTATATTTAGTTTTAACGTTTAGGTGAACTGTTCTCGGAGAACTGATGAAAATAAACTTAAATAAATGAATAAATAAATCAAAATTACTGACGTTGCTATATGAAAGAGGGGGAAAATAAAACATAAAAGAAGCAAGTATATTTATATATTTATTATAATCTATTACAGTGTCAATTTAAATACAATCAATAAACTCTGTACTCAAATGGTAATGTAGAATATTTATTTCTAAAACGTCTTTTTTTTTATTGTGGAAATGTTGTTTTCGTTTCCTTTTTCGTTACAATGCCATGAAAACATGTTTTGCGTATAGCATCAAATTTTATTATAACAGGCTCTGTTTTTTCATCAGTTACAAGTGCTCTAACTGTATCATAATTAATTTTAAGACTATTAGAAAAATTTAAAGTTATACCTTTTACTTTACATACCTCTGCGGTCGTATTATCAGGCTTACGTATTGTATAAGCATAAAATTTCGGGCCACCTGTTACAAAAGATGTAATATAACTTTCTAGACCATAACTATCTAATTCATCAGTTAAATCTCCTAAAAATTTACCTGTAGGTGGTTCATATTTTCCTTCTACAGATACGTAAATACAGGAATCGGTATCACAGTATAGGGCTCTAGTACCTAAGTTTTCTAAGTAATTGTATAATTTAAGACGTGCCTGGGCCGTTGTGTACGCTGCGATAACAACATTTGTTGTGCGGGATGGCTTTATAGCATCCTTACTATTAACAAAATTTGTATACAATGTATTATCGTTAACTGGTAAAAAACCACATATTTCAATTTGGCTATCAGTCAACATTTTCATTAAACGCGTTCGTGTTGTAACAATTTCCGTTAAATTTTCACGCTGACCAAATTTTCCCCAAAGAGAATTTAAACTAAGTTTTGCTACAGCTCGTAACCCTGCATTAAGGGGGGGGGGGGGGTAGGGTTTTAAAATTATTTAAAAAAAATTTTTTTTTAAATTTTTTTTCTGAATGGACAATATGTCAAGAATATTGTGTACAAATTTTAAATCAATCCGAGTAAAACTAACGGAGTTACAGCGTTTCAAATGACCGGCCGGTACATCTGATTCTTATACCTGCCCGACCTGCCCCTACATACCCTTAGTAGAAATCAGCTGCAATTTTCTTTGTTCTTCCGAATTCCTTACTGCGGCTGTGTATCTTTCAAAGGATGTAAAGTGATGACTCAATATAAGTATAAAAATTCATATTCTTTGATTGATAGTTTATTTCAAATTTTCACGAATAAAAAACTTTAAATGGATTTTCCCGAAAACGTTATTTTTAAAATCCGTGAACATCAGAACTCAAAATGTACTGAACCGATCCCTCTGAAAATTTGAACATTACTTCTTCACATAAATCAACAGGTAACTACGAAGAGTTTTTTTTTGTTTTTCATTTTTTTCTATTTTTTAATAACAAATTAACTGCGATTTTTTGAGCTAAAATCGCGTTTTTCACTTCCAAGTGCTGCAAAAAATCGAAAAAAAAAAAAAAAAAACTCTTCGTGGTTACCTCGAGAAATACATCAACTTTAAAATGCATATCAATTTTTTTTTTTTCTGATGATCCGGTAACGAGTTATGATGTTCACCGCAAGACGACTTTTTTTCGAGGCGCCTCCGGAGATTCAACGTCACCAGCTTATTAATCAATATTTTTCGTTGAAAATTCTTTCTGATATTCTTTAAAAGTTGTACAATAATATGTGATTAAGTTTAATGAAATTATATTACTCATCTCGCCGGGAAAAAATCACAAAAATATGCTTTTTTTCGCCTTTAAAACCCTACCCCCCCCCCTTTAATTCGATTATTTCTTTATCTAATTTTAGACCTTCAGCACGCTCATAATCTTCAATATATTTATCGTTTTCCTCATCAGTTTTACAATATTTCGGGTAACCACTTGCTTCAGTTTTAATTTTTAAAAAAGTATTGATGTCTTCCGTAAATATCCCTTGAGACCCTGTTTCAGGGTCATACTGCGCTATTTTATACTGCCAAATTTCAAATACTTTTATGATAATGTAACCTTTTTCAATGGCTTTCCTAACCTCATTTACCACCCATGTACTTGTTAAAGCGCGGTCTGTAGGCGTGTGGTTGCAGTCTGCCTGTCTTAATTTTTGAGCGCAAGAACGACACTGAGCAAAGAGTAATCTATCATGAACTCTACATGTTAATACCGGATGGCAAAGCTTTGCTGGTGGAAGAACAGTATATTTTACCAGCCCTTCCACAAGTGTTAAAATATCATTTTCACCTATCAAAGGCTGGCATTCATCACCTATAAAAATTTCGGGATGACCTATCGGGAATTTACCAGTTTTACAAATATAAAGATACAGTGAACATACATCTACATATTTGATTTTTTCATGGTTACAAAGTAAGGGATGATCGCGTAATTCAGCTGCAACCTCAGGATTTCTAGATAAACATAAATTGCCATCACATTCCCACTCTTCAGTAAGACTATACCCTAATCTGCGGATTTTTTCTGACGTGGCTATAATACAGTCATACCTCACATCCATACTATCGCCAATATTGAGTGTTTTATCGCAGTTTACTCTGTAACATTTAGGGCAACCATGCCAGTAACACCCGTGAAATTGTAGTACATGTTTTTTACCGGTTCTATTGTTTTTAAAATAACCGTCAGCGAGTGTTCCTGAAAGCAAACGATATTCTTTACCTCGCGCAGCATGTGTAATTCTAAAATCATGTACTCGTTCTTTGAAAATAAGCCATTGTAAATTTTTGATCAAGCTGATGCTATAGTGGTACATTCCGAAAAGAGGCATACTCTACCACATTTTAGAAACATTTCACAAATAACATGCAGGCTCGTCTTAAAACAGTTACATCATTTTGACAATAAAATTTAATTTCGTTTTAAAAATTAGAAATCTGACCTTCTTGTACTTTCTTATTATACCATTCCATAAATTGCTCACGTTCTTTAGCGAACATAGTATTGAGTGAAAAATATTTTACATTAGGTATAAAGCCTATATAATTTTTATTAGAAGGAGTGTTGAATAAGTACGGAAAATAGGCTTTTGATGCTTCATCAGCAATTCCAAACGCTTCTGGAACCTCTCTTAAAGGCATATGCAAATAATTAAGACTATCTAAAAGAACCGTTTTACCTACGCGCATCACAATTATTTTTGATCCGTTTAATATTAGATCAGGTCATCGTGTTTTCTTTTGCTCAATCATACACTTTAAAACGAATTGTGCATCGAAACTACTAGCGTTGTGAGCAATGCATTTTATTTTCGAGAATTTAGAATTATTTTGTAAAGCCAAATCAATGAATTTTTCGACAGGTTTTTCTTAAAAAATATATTCGCGTTGACCGCATTCAACGCCATTTCCAAATACGATCTTACTAGCCCAGCAATAAAGACATGTTTTTTGAACAACGCACAAATTAGGTACGTGTATTTTTGTAGACTTATCACCTTTTAAATGTTTATTTTGTCGCGTTTCAAAATCATAAAACAAAAATAAAACTTTTGGAAGCTCTTGTTGTTTAAGAGGGGCCATAAAACAATAATGATTAAGTGGTCTCACGCAGCAACAAATCTGACAGTAATTTAAGTTACACTTATGTTCTAGATTATGATATATGTATTATAACGCAAAAATTATACGCTAATCTTTGCGCTACAACTTCGTTCTCTGTCCTTAGCCTCCAGTCTCGATACTAATAGGGCGCCAGGTAATTTTTATCACTGGAATCACCAAACCAGTAAATTACGAAAATTTTAATAATTTTTGATCTGTGGAATTATTTCATAAACCACGCATAAATGAGGTGGATAATTTTTGATCTGTGGAATTATCACCAAAACCACGCATAAAATAAAATTCAAAACTTAAACTAAAATGCTCAAACTTAATAGCAAAACAAGACAGAGACTGGAGCACTAAAAACAGAGTTACGGTATGCCGTGGTGTCGCTCAGTGTGTAGGTTTATGGAGAGAGGGAGTGGTCCGGGTTAAATCATCCCAAACTCGTGTAAATTATTAAATGATTTGCAATTTTTATTTAACAATAAAATAAATCAAATACTAGAACATAATACAAATAATCTTACTCTCTATAACAAAATACTGAATCCGAAAAATACAACGTTCCAGTAAATCCGAACGGCAACTTGGCATCTAAATGATGCGCGTCAAAACCTTATAACTAAATTAATTAAAAATAATTAATTAAAATAATTAAATAACTGGAGCCAACCGATACTCAAATAGTACTCGGTGAACGGGAACCATAATCTTAAATTTGTTACTCTAGCATACTTGCTGTAGCAAAAATCGTACGACTAACGTACCTGGATCTCATTTTTGACGTTTATTAGGCAATAATTAACTTACTGACTAACATATTCCCTATAATTATTTTATAAAAATAATATTAACATTAGATCGCGAACCTGACTCAAAACTGTAACTACTTTCTCATACTTTTCACAAATCTTATATCTTTTCTTTAACTAAAACCGTAGCATAATACCTCAAGATTCTAACTCAAACGCGATTAATTATTTATAATAATTATCTCATACCTGATTACTGATGAATAAAATATCAAGTAACGTCTCACACTGTTTAAAGCAATACTTCTGTAACGATTACTCCAACCTGTAGCTTTCTGAAGCCTCACTCCTGAACACGTCTGCTCGCTTCGAGCGACCAGAGTCGAATCCCCTACTGTACTCCCCAAACCAAAAACATCATCGCTATCTATACCGGCTCTCTATACTTTACTCCATAACTCCAACTCGATATTGAGTATGGATATCCCAATGTGTGCGCTCTCCTGGGCTTCGGTGAGATCGCAGACTAAAATTCTTAAAACTAAGTGACCAATGGTTACCCTCAGCAGCACACTGGTCAAAGCTGTCCACTGAGGCCTACCAACAAAACCCAAAACTCCAAAAATGACCAGAAATAGCGGCTTCCACAGCGATAGTGGTCACTAAACCATCGCTGAGTCCTGCCAATCATAAAGACAAAACTGATCTCTTACACCTAGTCCATAGTCCCTATTTTGGAGCGCTAGCATTTCAGCTAGACCTCTGCACTCCACATGGAAGTCTCATAGGGTCAGGCAAGCATCCTGACATCAGATACAACCGGGTGGCAATTACTTGGGCCCCATTCCACGGCTGCTCCGACTTTTCCACACACTCAATAAACCAAAAACTGAAAATTCCAAAACTCAAACTTTATCTTTTACCCAACTCTAATCTCCACCCATATCCCATATAAATTTTCTGTAGCCAAACGTTACTCCATATTTTATTCTTAACTATAACTCGATCACTAAAAAACTGTATAAAAATCGCAATTTACTGTAGCTAAATTCTGAATCTTGAGTTACCATGCTCGGTTATGCCCCAAAATCAGTTGGTGCTTGTGACGTCAACTCAATCCAAGCCTCGTCCAAAAAAATAACGTCACAGTATCTACAACATGCCGTACATAATTTCAAAGCATCACACACTGTAAGAAACTTATTTTTCCCACCTAAATTAGCTGAAGCTAATTTTAAATGATTCCTATAACATTCATTATTCGAAAACCGGCGATTACATAAAATACACGTTTATTTAGTTACATATTTACATACAGGTGAGGTATTACAACGCTGACATTTTTTAGAACATCTATGCTCACGACTAGACTCGTAACCTTTATTACATTGATCGCCAAATGAACGACTACCTAAAGCACCAGCTAAATTTGTTATGGATTGATAATGATTAGTATCTTGATAATATAATAAATGTATTAAATGAAAAACCAACCCAAACGTTTCTTGAACCATAACACGCCCGTCAAAAAGTGGTTGAGCTCCTTTTCCAAATGTTAAAAATTCATACACAACTATAGCTATACCTTAACGCGTAAAATAACGTTGAAAAGCTACTATTTCATTAACACCACATCCGTGTCTAGAAATCACAACACCGCTAGCTTGTAATAATTTAAGAGCTTCTTTTTGTTGTGTATCTCTCCTGTTGTCTAATATATTTTTCCACTTACGCTGTAAAGAACCCGAACGAACCTCACCTCTTTCAATATACATCGTTGCAATAACTAACGACCGCGGCCAACATAAATTACACCGGCACACAAAAAAAAATAAGTTTTCTGTACTTTTGACGGGACCGATTTATTCCCATGTATTTTGACCCGTTAAATTCGAATCCGAGGTCCGTTTAACCCGTACACCCTCAGATTTTTAGAAAACTTTAAAAAACCTCAACAATACACAAAAATCGACCGTTTTTTAAATTTATAAATTTTTTTAACCCTAACTAAGCATGATTTTTATGTATTTCGGACCTCCACATACTAACCTGAAGTTTATTTAAAACATTAGCCATTTAAAGTCTGAGTAAATTCCAAAAAACCCCAAAAAATTGCAAAAAAGCGAAAAAATTCTTATTATTGTGATGAAAAAAATTTTATAGGGCTAAATAAATAATTATTTTCATGTATGTTTATCTGTCACATATAATTCTCGAACATCCATGGCTCAGACATCTCTAAAATTTTAAATAAATGGCTAAAATTCCCAAAAAATCGAAAAAAATAAAATTTGGTATAACAAAAATCAATTTTTAAATCGAAATAAATAAGAAAAATCATATTGTTCGATCTGTGATATATATATATATATATATAAATATATATATATATAATATTTTGGCCTAAAACATAAAAAAATTTTAATATCTTCAAAAAATCTTTATAGAAACGTTATTTCAATATTAATTCGTTCTCCGCTTATATCTAACCCTTTTGTCTCAAATGTCCTACATAAAGGGTTTCTCTTTCGTTTCCTCATTTCTTCAGGTAGATCTCTCTGTAGTGTCCACCAGTGATCTGCCATCATATTGACATCCCACTTACCTTGATAACGTTGTTCCATTACATTGATGTCCTGATGGAATCTTTCACCTTGTTCTTCACTATAGTCACCAAGATTTTCAGGAAAGTGTGAAAGATGAGAATGTAAATAGTGCAATTTGGAATTCATTAAGCAACCCAAAGTATCATAGTTGTATATCAACTCTTTAACTTAATTTACGTAATTCTCACTTTTCGTATTTCCTAAAACGTTCTGGGATACTTCTTTAAAGCTTGCCCATGCTTCTCTCTCAGTCTCGTTCATTTCATATTCGAGATTATTGTCCTGGAATAAAGTCCGAATTTGGGGTCCATCAAAAATTCCTTCTTTCAATTTCACATCACTTGTAGCCGGAAACTATTCACCAGATGATTTACCAGAATGATGATGAAGAGATGGAAGTTGACGATTGCTCCGAAGAAATCAATTCTGAGTCCGAAAAAGTGAATTCGGAGGATGAAGAATACATTCCTAGTGGAGTTTCTAAAAGTAAAAACCCTGAAGTCTTCGATCAAGCAGAATTAAATGACCTTGTGTGAGACTTAGGACTATCCAAGGATAAAGCATAACATTTAGCATCAGCTTTAAGAAAAAAAAATTTGTTAGCAATAAATACAAAAGTTTCTTTTTATCGTGATAGGGAAATGAAGTTTCGAAAATACTTTGAAAACGACAGTGAAAATTTATTGATGTACTGTTCAGATATAAAAGGTTTGATTGATGAGTTGAAGCCAAATACTTGTAAAGACGAAGAATGGAGGCTTTTTATTGATTCGTCTAAAAGAAGTCTCAATGCTGTGCTTCTTCATAATGGAAACGTTCCGGCACCGATTCCAGTAGCTCATTCGACCTAATTAAAAGAGACTTATGACAATCTAAAAATTGTATTAGATAAAATAAAGTATTTGGAACATCAATGGAAAGTTTGTGGTGATCTGAAAATTGCTACATTATTGCTAGGTCAACAGTCAGTGTTCACAAAATATCCCTGCTTCTTATGTTTGTGGGATAGTCGCGATCGAAAGAACCACTATGTTAAAAAAGAATGGCCAACGAGAACAAATTTGAATCCTGGTTCTTACAATGTTACGCGAGAACCACTAATTGATCCTTCGAAATACCTGCTACCACCACTCCATATCAAACTTGGCCTCATGAAGCAGTTTGTCAAAGCTTTGGACAAAGATGGTAACTGTTTTAAATACTTGGGCGAAAAGTTTCCAGCTATGAGTTACGCTAAATTGAAAGAAGGAATTTTTGATGGACCCCAAATTCGGACTTTATTCCAGGACAATAATCTCGAATATGAAATGAACGAGACTGAGAGAGAAGCATGGGCAAGCTTTAAAGAAGTATCCCAGAACGTTTTAGGAAATACGAAAAGTGAGAATTACGTAAATTAAGTTAAAGAGTTGATATACAACTATGATACTTTGGGTTGCTTAATGAATTCCAAATTGCACTATTTACATTCTCATCTTTCACACTTTCCTGAAAATCTTGGTGACTATAGTGAAGAACAAGGTGAAAGATTCCATCAGGACATCAATGTAATGGAACAACGTTATCAAGGTAAGTGGGATGTCAATATGATGGCAGATCACTGGTGGACACTACAGAGAGATCTACCTGAAGAAATGAGGAAACGAAAGAGAAACCCTTTATGTAGGACATTTGAGACAAAAGGGTTAGATATAAGCGGAGAACGAATTAATATTGAAATAACGTTTCTATAAAGATTTTTTGAAGATATTAAAATTTTTTTATGTTTTAGGCCAAAATATTATATATATATATATATATATATATATATATATATATATATATATATATATATATCACAGATCGAACAATATGATTTCTTTTATTTATTTCGATTTAAAAATTGATTTTTGTTATACCAAATTTTATTTTTTTCGATTTTTTGGGAATTTTTGCCATTTATTTAAAAATTTAGAGATGTCTGAGCCATGGATGTTTGAGAATTATATGTGACAGATAAACATACATGAAAATAATTATTTATTTAGCCCTATAAAATTTTTTTCATCACAATAATAAGAATTTTTTTGCAATTTTTTGGGGTTTTTAGGAATTTACTCAGACTTTAAATAGCTAATGTTTTAAATAAACTTCAGGTTAGTATGTGGAGGACCGAAATACATAAAAATCATGCTTAGTTAGGGTTAAAAAAATTTATAAATTTGAAAAACGGTCGATTTTTGTGTATTTTTGAGGTTTTTTAAAGTTTTCTAAAAATCTGAGGGTGTACGGGTTAAACGGACCTCGGATTCGGATTCAACGGGTCAAAATACATGGGAATAAATCGGTCCCGTCAAAAGTACAGAGAACTTATTTTTTTTTTTGTGTGCCGGTGTAATTAATTATTTTTATCTATTTAAATTTTTTACATTGATGAAAAAATTTTTGTCATTGTTTTAAATAGAAAATATTATTTCTGATAGCTACAAACTTTCTGAATATGCATTAAATTAAAAAAGTATAGTCTAAACTTTTTGAATAGATGCATTAATTGAGCTGAAAAATGGTGTTTATTTTTTTTAACGATGGCGTACCTTTTTTAAAAATCTGAAAAAATTATGTGTTATAGGGGAGTACATAAGACTTCGACAAATAATAGTTTTATAATTGTGCAAAAATTGTATCATAGTTAGAAAAAACAATTTCGAAAAAATTTTTTTTTCATGGATTTTATGAAGCTATAAAACTGTTAAATATTTTTTTTTAAAGCTATTATGAGCTCTCAAAACATACTAAATTTTAAGACTAATCAGTCATGCCAATTCTGACAAAAAAAAAATTTTCTATTTTTTACATTATATTTATTTTCTTCGAAACGTATTTAGTTAGACATCTGAAACTTTCAGGATCTTAGTATTTTATTAGTACCTACATATCCTCTAAGTATCATTCAAATATCTTTCCGGGGCCGATTCACCATATTTATACCCCTAGGGCCTTTATTTAATTGTGTTTGAAAAATTTTGTTCCTTTTTTTCAGCAGCAATTTTCTGCTATTTTATCGGTTTTTTGCAGTTTTATGAATGGTTGGGGGGACTGTGGGCCAAATTTATTGCAGAATCAGATCGAGCAGATTAAATTACATAATAATCTTCGTCAATCCGGGTCCACAAAATTTATTGTACCAAGATAATCCCATTTCTTCACGATTTTTGCAATTTTTAAGGATATTTTACAATCTTTTTAGAATTAAAATAGTTTATGATTAAAGTACGGTCGAAATTAGTATTTAACAGATCAAAATACATAAAAATTATGCTTGCCTTAGATCTCAAAATTTTTTTACTTGCCAAAACATCGAATTTTCGTTATTTCTGGGGTTTTTTGCAATTTACTCGAAATTAAAGGCTGGGCGGCCTAAACTGACTTGAAATTCGCATTTAACGGGTCGATAAACATGCCCGTAGATAGGTGTCACCCGGTGTATATTAAGTTATTTTCTTAAATAATCTAAATTTTGTTGCTTGAAATTAATTATATTGAATTTTCAGTTAATGAATAATTGCAAATAACTTACGACTCGTGAGAAATATCAAAAAATTTCTTGGAGATAAGTTATAGGAAATAAAATGCTCTACAAAAAATGTCTTGTGAAATTTTCCGATAAAGTTGATGGTTGCGTCAAAAATTTTAAAAAATGTAAAAATTTATCGTCAATCTAACTTTAACTTCGAATTACTTTTGAAGAAATAAAAATATCGATAAATTATAAGAGACCTTTTTTGTAGAGCGTCAAATTTTCCATAAGAATATGTCTTGAATATTCAGAAATATTGGTCCCACCGTGAGCTACAAAATTCCAAACCTTAAAAAATAAATTTTCCCATGTTATTTAAACGGGAAATAGAAAATTGCGATGCGGCAGTTGTTAATATTAATATTAAGAGCTCAAACTTTCACAGTATTTTTTTTTCGTCATTTCCAACAATATTTTCGATTTATTGAAGGAGAAAAAAATTTAGTTGATTTTTTGATACACCCTAATATATACAATATCGGCCATTAATTCTTGCGCGGTGTAGCATAGCATCGGGAAAACAAAAACATCTCAAAATGAAAACATGTATAATTTTTCTATACAAATAAAAAATTGTGGAAAAAAATACAATATTTAAAAATATATGTGGGGCATTCCATGCCAAATCACCGAGGTTTCGGCCCGACCCCCTTCGATTTCGCTGAAAATTTTTTATCATTTTCTACCCTACCAAAGACATTTTCCTGAATTTTTTCAGATTTTTTTACACAACCCAAAAAAAATTACGAATTCTTGAAAAAAAACGCTCTTTTTTTTTCAAATTGCTGTAACTTTGACACAAATTGACATTTTGGCACTTTTTTTTTTTTGAAAAATTTTGTTTTTAATTGTAGTTTTCAGAAAAAAATACAAAAAATTTTTCGGAAGTCACGATATATAAAATATTTCAGTTTTTTCAATAAAACCGTAATTTTTTCGAAGTCGGAAACCTTCGATTCTCAATTTTTTTGTCTCAAAAAAAACTTCAACCAAGACAGTATTGGACCCCGCCATTCCCATTTTGTGCCGACTTTCCTTTACATTTTTTTTTTTCGATTGAAATTAAAAAAATTTCTAAATTTGGCTTATTTTTTATGACTTTGCGCTGAAGTTTCTTTGGATTGTTTTTAAAAGCTCAGAAGTTGAATAAAATTGGACAATAACAACCGTAAAGTGTATTAGGGGCAAGAATTGATTTTTTCGGAAGAAAATTCCCAATTTTGAAATACAGTGAAACCTAAACCTACAATTAACCTTCTCACTAAGACAATTTATAGATAAACTCAGAAAAATATCGATAGCCCGAACTGAGAATCGAACCTAGACCATGTCGGTATCGCGCCGAGTGCTCTACCAGTTGAGATATCCGGTACTATACTATATTCCGTTCAATTTGATCTAAAATTGTCTATAAGGCTATCGATATTTTTCTGAGTTTATCTATAAATTGTCTTAGTGAGAAGGTTAATTGTAGGTTTAGGTTTCACTGTATTTCAAAATTGGGAATTTTCTTCCGAAAAAATCAATTCTTGCCCCTAATACACTTTACGGTTGTTATTGTCCAATTTTATTCAACTTCTGAGCTTTTAAAAACAATCCAAAGAAACTTCAGCGCAAAGTCATAAAAAATAAGCCAAATTTAGAAATTTTTTTAATTTCAATCGAAAAAAAAAAATGTAAAGGAAAGTCGGCACAAAATGGGAATGGCGGGGTCCAATACTGTCTTGGTTGAAGTTTTTTTTGAGACAAAAAAATTGAGAATCGAAGGTTTCCGACTTCGAAAAAATTACGGTTTTATTGAAAAAACTGAAATATTTTATATATCGTGACTTCCGAAAAATTTTTTGTATTTTTTTCTGAAAACTACAATTAAAAACAAAATTTTTCAAAAAAAAAAAAGTGCCAAAATGTCAATTTGTGTCAAAGTTACAGCAATTTGAAAAAAAAGAGCGTTTTTTTTCAAAAATTCGTAACTTTTTTTGGGTTGGGTAAAAAAATCTGAAAAAATTCAGAAAAATGTCTTTGGTAGGGTAGAAAATGATAAAAAATTTTCAGCGAAATCGAAGGGGGTCGGGCCGAAACCTCGGTGATTTGGCATGGAATGCCCCATGTATATTAATTAAATGTAAAATTATAAATATGTATTGTAAAATAAGTGAATAAAAAAAAGTCCGTATAAAAAAAATCTATAGATTTATAAATCACTAAAAAAAATATGGTCAATATTTAAAAATTTGTAAAAAATTTTTATGTCTATGTGAAAATATTCATAATTAAAAAAAACTAAATTAAAAAAACAATAAAAAAAATAACTACAAAAATAAATATATCTCCATATGAATTAGTTTATAAAATTTAATTTCAATAAACAAAAAAATAAATAATTGAAAAAAAATGAAATTAAAAAAGTATAAAATCATAAATATCTATTTAAAATATTCTCGTTAATTAAATAAATGAATAAAAAAAAAATCTAATTCTAAAGATAACTAAAAAAAAATTACAATAAAAAAAAAATTCCTACAAAGAAACATTTGCATAACTGAACATCTACTTAAAAAAAATATGTAAAAATGAACATCTCTACAAATAAAATATCTATAAAAAATCGGCTGTTTTTGAAAATCTCTATTAATCATCACATGTACAATTAAATATCTGAATAAAGTATAACCTCTAAAAATGTAAGCATTGTCACCACGTGCTCATAATAATGAATAAGTTCGTGTTGCAATATATAAGTATAAATAATAATAATAATAATTATGGTTATTATTATGTTATTAAGAAAAATATAATAAATAATTTTAAACTTATAATAAGTGACTTCGAAAAACGTTAAAGATTCAAATCTGATAACTCCAAAGCACTGAGCCTGTAATAATTCATATAATTTTAATCTTTATAATTTTATTAGTTAAACTTTATTTGAGAATATCATAAAAATATTATTATTGATTTTATACTTTTTAATTTTGTTTGCCATTAATACATTAAAAAATTGAGTATTAATCAATAGGACACATGAATTAAATTTTTAATGAATAAAGGTAAGCATCCTTTCGCTATATTATTATTTTTATTATTATTAATTACTAATGTTTATTATATTTTATTTAGAATTGGACAGCAACTAATGAAAAATTGATTAAAATTATCATTTCATATGTACGAAACCAAAAAAAAAAAAAAATGAACGACATTTTTGAAAAGCTGTCCAAATCCCACGTAAAATGAGTACCCACAACAGTATATTTCGTGACTGACTAATTAATGATTAATCATCGCCGCCATTTTGGACTAATTATCACACTCGCGAAATATTGCGATGTGGGTACTCACTTTACGCGAAATTTTGTCGGCTCTTCGATAATATCGGTCATTTTTTGTTTTCAATATTTTACAAGAAAAAAATTTAGTTTTAATGAAAGAAAAAATAAAAAAAAGTGAAGTCTATTGGACAGTATTTATTTAAATAATTAAATAATATCAACGACGTGTATGTGTGAGTTGTTTCATCAATTTAGTCGACATTAACAATCCAAAAACTTATAGAATCTAACAAATATTTATTTTTTTTACTTTTTTTTTTGTAAAGCAAACAATTATAAATTTATTATTTTTTTGTTAACTGATAATCTAAAGTGTGTTCATTTAAATAGAACGGAAATAGCCACAACATTAACAAGAATTTAATAATTATTATTATAATTAATGAATTAATTAATTGGTAACTTATAGATTAATTTAATTATTAGTATTATTATTATAATATTAATTATATTAATTATTTAATATATCACTTGATACTATGTATAAAACTGCTTAAATTCACATGTTAAAAATACTAGTTTTGTAAAAAAGATTTTTATTTTTGTTATTATGCTTATAATTATAATTATTTTCTATTTGATTCATTATATCAAGCATTAAAAAAAAAAAGAAAACAAAATACTGCTATCCCGGGAAAAAATGATCAGGCCTGAAATTAGACATGATCAGGCCTGATCATACCTGTCCATGCCTGTTCATGTCTGAGGCGTTAAATACACTCATGCCGGACCATGTCTGTTCATGTCTGAAGCGTTATATGCGTTCAGGCCTGATCATACCTGTCCATGCCTGTCCATGTCTGTTCATGGCTGTTCATGGTTATTCATGTCTGAAGCGTTAACTATGCTCAGGACTGATCATACCTGCCCATGCCTGGTCATGGCTGTTCATGTCTGAAGCGTTGAATAAGCTCAGGCCTGATCAGGTCTGTTCATGCCTGGTTATGTCTGTTCATAGATATAAAATTTTTTTGATCAAGAATCTATCACGTATAACCCGGGAAAAAAGGATCAGACCTGATCAGACATGAACAGGCATGAGTCTTAAGACTTTCAGTACTTGAAGTTCGTACGCGACATATTTTTCAACTCAATCTCTTAGGTCAACAGGTAACGAGGCGAACTTCCAAGCGCAAGGTCCACGGTTCGAATCTTAGACACTCCCATATTTTTTATTTTTTTTTTCATTTGTATAGAAATAATTATATATAATTGTATATAGTTATGCATAATTATATATAATTGTATATAGTTATGCATAATTATATATAATTGTATATAGTTATGCATAATTATATATAATCATATAGGACCATTTTTTATATATAATTGTTTTACCAGAATGGGCATGAACAGGCATGAACAGACCTGATCAGACCTAAACAGGCCTGGTCAGGTATGGTCATTTTTCATGTCTGATTAGGCCTGAAGACTCATGCCTGCTCATGTCTGATCAGGCCTGAACATTTTTTCCCGGGATTTTTTTTTTATCTGTACTGCGAACGGGATTCGAACGGCGGATGTCATGTTTGAGTTTAACTGAAGTTCTATTCACTTTAAACGAAGATTCTGTGTTAACTATCAAGTTCACGTGAAAATGTATAGAGATATCATTTGTCGGAAGTTCAATTCTCTATAAATTTGTATCGATACATTTTTGTCGTATCTTTGATAGTTTAGGTGGAATTTGAATTTGAATGATAAAAATTTATGCGAGAATTTTCATTTATAACGATTGTGATTTTTGAGACATAATTTATGACTGGAATTTTTAGTAATGATTTGAGTGATTTTTTATTATCAAATGGCAAATTTACTCTAGTTCAAGTACCCACATTACTATTTCAAAATTTTTAAAAATTCCTATAAAAATTTCAAATTTTGAATTTCTCTAAATATTAACTTGTTTAAGAATGAATATCCCTCCCATATTAAACGTAAAATTTCCTCTAGTTTGAGTACCCACATCCCTATTGAAAAATTAAAAGAAAATTTCAAGTAAAATTTCAAAATTTGCATATCTAAAAGAATCAATTTTTATAAAAATGAACATCTCTTTCATATTAAACGTCAAATTTCCTCTAGTTTGAGTACTCACAGCACTATTGTAAAATTAAAAGAAAACCCCTGCCAAAATTTGAAAATTTGAATTTTTCAAAAATCGACAAATTTGAAAATTAATATCTCTCCCATATTAAATGTCAAATTTTCTCTAGTTTGAGTACCCACATCCCTATATTCTGATTTTGAAAAAATTCTCTTCAATTTTCCAATTAAATTTTTTTTTAAAAAAATTATTTCTCATTATTAATAATTACCACATAAAAACTTAATACTGTAATCAATCAATTCTACCCCTCACTTATTTTCTTCCCAATCATAACAGCGTGAGTTCGAATCCCATCGCTGTAAAAAAAAACAATAATAAACTATTAATTTTTTTTTTAAATTTAGTTCATTAAAATCCTAGGTTTTTTTTTATATTAATTAGTATTAGCTTCTTATTTTCAATCATTTAATTAATTAATTTACTTATTAATCAATTAAGAAATAGCACATATTTTATTTTGTTCACCCATTTCTTGAGTACTTAAGTTTTATTATATTTTATTTATGTCTAAATATATTTGTATTTTTTTTATTAATTACTTATTAATTAAGTATTTTCAAATAATAATATTAATTTTAACGATTATAATTACTATTATCATTTAATAATTATTACCCAGCGATTGTATAAATTCTTAAAAATTTAAGTTTATTTGTACACAATTCGCTTGGATAACAAAATAATATTATTACCAATTAATTAATAATAATAATTTTTTTTTTTTAAGCACATAGTAACAATCAATGAGAACTTGTTCGTTTTTATTTATGTATTTTATAACTTTTAGTCATTAGTTGAAATGAAAATAAAATAAAAAAATGAGTGAATCAGACTCATTTATTTTTTTAAGTGGTAATTTAAAAAAATTAATTGTTTGATTAATTAAATTTGAAATGAATATAATTATTATAGTCGTTAACAATAAAACTGAGTACGAGTACACTGAGTTCGGGTCTTGGTGACAATTTTTTTCTTTAACTTTGGGATTTTATTTTTCAATTCTTATATTTTTGGAATTTGGATTTTTTGGAGTTTTTGTGGTTTGAGTGGACAGACAATTTAATTTTCGTTGGAATGAATACCCACAAACTTGTATTTGTGAAAAAAAATTTTTTGAGGTTTTTTGAAATCTTAGATTTTGGAAAAAAATTTTTTGGTGGGGGTTGTTGGCAGGGTGTTGTTAAGGACACGATTTACTCTGAAATGAGTACTTATAAGCTGGTATTTGGTTCGGAAATTTGCAAATTCGGAAATTTTTGAAAATCTTAAGCTTTGAAAATTTTTTTGTTTAATGAATAAATGATCAGATGTCCATAAAAAGACGATTTCCTTTGAAACGAGTACCCAAGAGCTGGTATTTGGATAAAACATCAAAAATTCCGAAAGGCCCTAGGGGTATAAGCATGGTGAATTTGCCCCCGAAAGGTATCGGCTTGATACTGCGGGGATTTTTAGGTACTAATAAGATATTAAGATCCTGAGAGTTTCAGCTTTTGAAACCAATCGGTCTTTGAGAAAAAGCCAAATATGTAAAAATCAGATAAAATGAATATTCTCAGAGACTATTTTATCGATTGACTTATACTCGGGATATGTTTTGGGGGTCGATAGTAGCTCCTCGGAAAAAAATTGGGAGCTTGATCTGTCGACAACAACCTCGAAAAAAATGACTTTTTAGTTTTAATTTCGACTTTTCACGATATTACGGTTCTGGTACAATTATGAAATAATTTGTTTTGGATTCCTCATCCAATTTCTATAGACTTAAGTGCTTTTAAAATTTTTAAAAAAGGTACGCCATATAGAAAAACAAATAAAAACCACTTTTTAAGCAAATATTTACTTTATTTACATGTTTAAAGTGTGAATCATTATTTTTCTAGTTTGTATATGTTCTTGAATGGTATTTGCAAAAATAATCTCTGCATCAGCAGTTAAATTTTGTCATATCATATAATATCAACTAAAATATTATAAACATTATACACATATAAAACAGGAAATATATTTTAGTTTGTAAATTATAAATACATAACAACAAATGAAAGATATACTTGAGGAAAAAAATGTATAATCATATTTTATCAGTCTTCATCACTATCCTCTTCAATCACAGGTGAAATACTGTCTATCAAATAATTTGCTAAGTATTTCAGCAGGCCTTAAAATCGTTGTTAAATATCTCCCGTGTGATAAATAGTAAACAACAGCAGCAACATGAGAGCAACATCCAATTGTTCTCAGACCATTTGCACACTCACAACTATGCCTCAATATGCTTTTTGGACCAATAGCATTTTTTTATACTCAATGAAACATCTATAAACCTTTCTATTAATGTGTCTGGATTGAACTCGAATTTTGAGTATATTTGACTGTTCTTTCACATATTGAATAGTGAGATTACCTGTTTCATCAAGCATTTCTGCTAAATAGGAAACAGCCTGTTTCAATATGTCCAAATTCAATTGGTCCAAAAAGCATATTGAGGCATAGTTGTGAGTGTGCAAATGGTCTGAGAACAATTGGATGTTGCTCTCATGTTGCTGCTGTTGTTTACTATTTATCACACGGGAGATATTTAACAAAGATTTTAAGGCCTGCTGAAATACTTAGCAAATTATTTGATAGACAGTATTTCACCTGTGATTGAAGAGGATAGTGATGAAGACTGATAAAATATGATTATACATTTTTTTCCACAAGTATATCTTTCATTTGTTGTTATGTATTTATAATTTACAAACTAAAATATATTTCCTGTTTTATATGTGTATAATGTTTATAATATTTTAGTTGATATTATATGATATGACAAAATTTAACTGCTGATGCAGAGATTATTTTTGCAAATACCATTCAAAAACATATGCAAACTAGAAAAATAATGATTCACACTTTAAACATGTAAATAAAGTAAATATTTGCTTAAAAAGTGGTTTTTATTTGTTTTTCTATATGGCGTACCTTTTTTAAAAATTTTAAAAGCACTTAAGTCTATAGAAATTGGATGAGGAATCCAAAACAAATTATTTCATAATTGTACCAGAACCGTAATATCGTGAAAAGTCGAAATTAAAACTAAAAAGTCATTTTTTTCGAGGTTGTTGTCGACAGATCAAGCTCCCAATTTTTTTCCGAGGAGCTACTATCGACCCCCAAAATATATCCCGAGTATAAGTCAATCGATAAAATAGTCTCTGAGAATATTCATTTTATCTGATTTTTACATATTTGGCTTTTTCTCAAAGACCGATTGGTTTCAAAAGCTGAAACTCTCAAGATCTTAATATCTTATTAGTACCTAAAAATCCCCGCAGTATCAAGCCGATACCTTTCGGGGGCAAATTCACCATGCTTATACCCCTAGGGCCTTTGTGAAAATCCTAGATTTTGAAAAAATTTTATTTTAATGAATCGATGGTCGGATGTTATTAAGGAGTCAATTTCCTCTGAAACGAGTACCCACAAGCTTATAGAAAACTCGAATAAAAAATTCAAAATTATAAATACCCAAAGTAAAAATTTCAAAAATTGTCATCTGAGATTTTTTTTCTCAAGATTTTTTTAAAATAATGTTATATGAGTATTGTTTTGTACCGCGATTAGTTTACCGCAGTAATTTGAAATAATTAAATAATGAACTTGCGATGAGCAATATTGAAATAAACCAGTGTGCGTTGATTCTTGAAATAAAAAAAAGGTGTAAGATAAAATAATCTTATGGTATTTTCTTTATCCGAGCTTGCTGGTCTTCACAAGTCTGGTGAGTTACTGATCACAAAAAGTATCCTTAAAAATAATTGAAGTTTTTTGGAGGCGGAGTTATTTTAGTGACGGAAAAGGGCCAAGAAAAAATGCGAGGAAATTATTGGGCAGTTGCGGCCAAAAATGTGGAAAGAGGGATAATGGGTCTTGCCATTAGTAATTAGCTAGGTTTGTAGGTGGACACTCTGGGACCGACGGAGTTTGGGTAGGGAGGTCAGAGGTGAGCAATGCGGACATTTAAGGAAACGGGACTTATGATTTATGAGGGACTTAAGGGATTAGAGCCATAATATTTTGACCGTAAGGAGAACCTTTTTTTTTGAAAAGGAAGAGGATTGCAATATCTCAAAAATTTAACTGTACTACAGCTATTTTTATGAAGCAGATGTTTAAACAATACTTTAAAATTTGTAATGTCGGATTGTTATGGTCTGGGAACAAGACTAAGTGCTGGGAAATTCCCAAGTGTCCTTAGTAATATAAAAAATCGGCTTAAATATATTTTTCAGAGCAGTAAAATATAATTTTTGTTAGGCTAATAAATTTTGGTTTGTAAGAATAAAAATAAAAATATGTAATGAATTAATATACAAATAATGTTTATAATATAAATTATATGAATAAAGAGTGCGACGAAACAAGTATATTGAATTCTGCATAAGGTACAGCTTCTGATCGGATGTAACCAGTACCCTCTTGACCAGCACTCAAAGCAACCAATAAAATGGCTGCATTGAACAACTTGCACCGATGCAGTAGCTGTTTGGCACTATGTGCAAACAGCATTGGTACCTAATAAAGAGAAAAGCAAAAATAATAATTATTATATTAATATAACAACATGAAGAGAAATTATTATTATAATAATAGAAAAGTTAAATTAAAACGAATGTTTATTCTTACCCTCATTTTCTTGATGCTTCGGTAAATAATCAGAAATTCTATTATTGCCTCGGGTTTGAACAATAATGTAATAGATAACAAATTTTTCCCAATAGGGCCACTGAGGAAAAATTGACGTCCTTTCAAATTCATTTTTAATCACTTTGAAGTCCTTGCAGAGGTTTTCAAACCGTCTGATGACATCAATTTTATTGTGTGGTCTTAGTTTATAGCAAATTTTTCTGAAATAGATAAAAAATGAAATGAAATAGAATAATACTATTGTTACTGTTATCCCTGATTTAAAAAAACGATTCGAAACAGTTTGCAATGTTAAATTCCTATAAGAAGGGCGATTCAAAAATATTTAAGGGCATTCTCCGACAGAGCCCCCCCACTTTTTAAAATATTTAATGACCGTGAACTGTCAGAACAGTATTGAAATGTTATTTATTAATTTAAAAAAAATTGTCGCATTAATTGAAAAAACGACAACGCAGTTATACAATTGTCGCCGAAATATAGATTTTTTTATAAATTACTCACAGTTAAGATCAATAGAGTTAAAGGTAATTTATTAAATAAATTTTAGTCTAAAAAATTTGACATTCCAAATTATAATATTGACATGAAGATTTTGCTGAAATTTATTTTCCAAATTTTGTTCAACTCCTAATTGATATCAACTGTAGATAATTTTTTTTTAAATCTATGTCTCGGCGAAACTGAAACTGCGTTGCCATTTTTTCAATTAATGCTTAAATATTTTTTAATTAACTATCAAAATCTTAATCCAGTCATTACAATTGAGTCATTGAATATTTTTAAAAAGTGGGGGGGGGGGGGTACAATTTGAGAATGGCCTTAAAGTATTGAAAAGCATTAAAAAGTATTTAAAATTTTTCTTTTCTAATCGTTTTAAATTGTTTCTTTTTGTAAGAATATTCTTATTATTATAATTATTATTAATATTTTCATTATTATTATTATCATTATCATCGATATTATTATTATCTTTATGAATGTAACTTACTCGAATGCATAAGAATCCGCGTCTTCAACATCTTCCCAATCATCAGAATTGAAATCATCTTCAAACTCTTCGAACCTTGCCGTTAACAGTTTCAAATCTTCTTCTCGTATGACTGTAGGATAGAAATGAAATAATAATTATATTGTTTATTAATAATACTGATTTTATTAAAATCAAAAAATTAATACTCACAGTTTGCCATTGCAATTAAAAAAGTTAAATAACAATAAATATACATATATATATATATATATATATATATATATATATATATATATATATATATGCACATGAACACATATATACATAACTGTCTTTTGTTTCTAGCAAAAAAAAATTCGTTTATTCATACATATATGAATAAAAGAATTATTTTTTGCTATAAACAACCCGATAAGAAATTATTTTATATAATTATACACTAATGGGAAAAATTAAAGGATCAAAAAAAAATTCCAAATTTTTGGGCGATTTTCAACTGGCCCTAACTTTGAGAGAAATGGTCGTACAAGAAATAAAAAAAAAGGAAATTGTAGTTCCAAGTGTCTCCTTTTTGGATTAGAACTTTAAAATTTTTTAGTGTTAGCAGTTTTTGAGTAATCTTAGAAAAATCGGCGACAAAAAAATTTTCAAATTTTTGTAATTTTTTTTTTTTTGGTCTCCGGGCGTGGAAAAAATTATTTTTGCTTAACCACTATGAAGATCGGATACCTTCATTATTCAGCTGTAATTTCTTTTTTTATGGGCCTTGATACGTCCACTTCTCGCCGAGATATCGGTCTTCAAATGGAAAAGGATCCTTTTGTCTTTGATTATCGATATCTCAGAAACCAATGATCGCACAGAAATTTAATGGTGGGTTTTGAAAACTTGAATAAATTCCCTTCAACGATTAGCCATTGCTTTTTCGAAAAAAAAATTTTTTCCTATCGTCACATGAATTTAAAAATGCAACAAAAAAGGGCTTTTTGTGGTTTTTTGGAAAATCAAGCGCTGAAACGAAAATATTGTGGAAATCGATAATGTTGACTGTGCATTTTACAGTTCAATATGTCCACAAAAACTCTGCAGAGAGCCAGATTAATCCAACCAGCCGTTTTTTTGTTTCACGCGATCAAATTTAAAAAAAAATTAAAGGATCACGTTTTTTGCTCTGAAAAGCTAATAATCTTTAACAAGATGAAAACAAACATTTTTTCTGAGCTTTGTCCACAATTTTATTGCAGACAGTGCTTAAATTTCCAAAAAAGAAAAAAATTTTTTTTGAAACAAAATTTTCATAAAAAAAATTTTTTCAAAAAAATTTTTTTTTTGGAATAACTTCAGGAAATTTGCAAAACCAGCACCCAATAATTTTTAACACGTTTACGTCACTGCATTCCATGATTTTACTGATCTCTCAGTCATTAAATTTAAAAAAAATAATTTTTTTTTCAAGTTTCTGTTTCGAAAAAAAACTTTTTTCTTTTTTGGAAATTTAAGCACTGTCTGCAATAAAATTGTGGACAAAGCTCAGAAAAAATGTTTGTTTTCATCTTGTTAAAGATTATGAGCTTTTCAGAGCAAAAAACGTGATCCTTTAATTTTTTTTAAAATTTGATCGCGTGAAACGAAAAAAGGGCTTGTTGGATTAATCTGGCTCTCTGCAGGGTTTTTGTGGACATATTGAACTGTAAAATGCACAGTCAACATTATCGATTTCCACAATATTTTCGTTTCAGCGCTTGATTTTCCAAAAAACCACAAAAAGCCCTTTTTTTGTTGCATTTTTAAATTCATGTGACGATAGGAAAAAATTTTTTTCTCGAAAAAGCAATGGCTAATCGTTGAAGGGAATTTATTCAAGTTTTCAAAACCCACCATCAACTTTCTGTGCGATCATTGGTATCTGAGATATCGATAATCAAAGACAAAAGGATCCTTTTCCATTTGAAGACCGATATCTCGGCGAGAAGTGGACGTATCAAGGTCCATAAAAAAAGAAATTACAGCTGAATAATGAAGGTATCCGATCCTCATAGTGGTTGAGCAAAAATAATTTTTTTCACGCCCGGAGACCAACAAAAAAAAAAAAATAAAAAAAATTTGAAAATTTTTTTGTCGCCGATTTTTCTAAGATTACTTAAAAACTGCTAACGCTAAAAAATTTTAAAGTTCTAATCCAAAAAGGAGACACTTGGAACTACAATTTCCTTTTTTTTATTTCTTGTACGACCATTTCTCTCAAAGTAAGGGCTAGTTGAAAATCGCCCTAAAATTTGGAATTTTTTTTTGATCGTTTAATTTTTTCCATTAGTGTATGTAATTATTAGAGCCAGGAAGTTTGCCCTGCTAAAAATAGCGCTAAAAAAATTTTTATAACGACAATTTTTATTGGCTTATTTAATTTTCTAAATTAAATCGAATTTAAAGAGAAAACAAATGAACGATCTACATTGAAAACAATTTTAAATATTAATAGTATATTTATAAAAGTTTTCATTTTGTTTTTTTTAGTTTATAGGGAAAACCAGTGGACTCGGTCCAAATATGACAGCTCGACTTCTTGGTACTCCAGCTTGTTCGTCCAACTACTCCAATTTTTTTTTTTTGAGGAAAAACCAGTCTTGCTCGCGATCTTGTTAGCAATCTTGCTCGTGATCTTGCTGGCAATCGTGTTCGTGATCTTGCTCGCGATCTTGTTGGCAATCTTGCTCATGATCTTTCTGGCGAGATGGCCGGCAAGATCGCGAGCAAGACTGTCAGCAAGATCGCGAGCAAGACTGTCAGCAAGATCACGAGCACGATTGCCAGCAAGACCACGAGCACGATTGCGAGCAAGATTGCTAGCAAGATCACGAGCAAGATTGCCAGCAAGATCGCGAGCAAGACTGGTTCTTCCTCCAAATAAAAAAAAACATAAAAAAAGATTGGAGTAGTTGGACGGACAAGGTGGAGTACCAAGAGGTCGAGCCGTCAAACTTGCACCGCGTGTGCTGGTTTTTTTATATTTTTTTTTAAAAACAGCAAAAAAAAATCATTGCAGTTGTTCGAACAAGCAAAAGTACCAAGAGGTCAAGCTGTGAAACTTAGACCTAGTCAGCTTTTTTTTCAATAAAAAAAAATTCTGTTCTTCGATTTTTATTCCTTGCTGAGATTTATATTCAATCGTGATTTATCTAGTTTTTTTTCTATAAAAAATAAATTGATTCTCCTTGTGTTTTATATTTGACTGGAAGAATTCTAAGTTATTTCTTATAAATATACTATTACTATTTAAAATTGTTTTTAATGTAGATCGTTCTTTTGTTTTCTCTTTGAATTCGATTTAATTTGAAAATTAAATGAGCCAATCAAATTTGTCGTTATAAAAATTTTTTTAGCGCTATTTTTAGCAGGGCAAACTTCCTCGCTTTAGTAATTATATATGAGCTCAGATATCATCAGATCTGAAAATTGGCCAGATCTGATCATATATAATCATATATGATAAGATATAATCATGCATGAACGAATATAGTCATTTTTAAAATGTCATTGAAAATATCTGTAAATTATTAATTACGTAATTTAATTAGGATTTATTGTCTTCATTAATATAAAGGTCGGTTAAATTTAAAATCGAAAAAAAAAAAAAAAAATTACTAGCGGTTAACTATTATTATACTAAGGGGTCACCCGTCCAATTAATGACCCACGTGAATGATGCTTATCTCTGGTAATCGCTGGATGGTAGTCTGATCCACTAGTCTGCTATACACTTATGATAAGGAAAAATTCATGGCATTACTTAACTCAAATAATCAAATTGATACATCCTACGTAGATAATGCACCTAATAATGAATTTGGCTTTGTACATAAATTACGATAGAATTCATTAGATAGATATAATAAAATATTTTTATCTATAAACTTATAAATATCTGTATATAAATCGATATCGATTTATACTTTTAAATTTCTGCCGGAATCTTCGAATATTTTGTAAGTAATGGGGATCTAAGTTTGATTGATTGTTGACAAAATAAAAATTTAATTACATTAATATTAAAATTGTCACATATATATGTGACAATTTTGTTATATATATATATATATATATATATTGGACCTATATACATAATTAAATATTTATAGGTTTCATATTGTTGCGTAATCACAACTACATTCAAATTTGAATGTAGTTGAACTTCCGGCAAATAGAGGCAGCACCTACTGGGGCCTAGTGTCTATCAATTCAAACTTGACTAGCGCAGTGCGACGCATGCGCATTGATTTTTCCTGCCTCGTGTTGAGAAGACCGTCGCCATTATCTCACGTTTATATGATTTCAAGTGTCACCACGTTTTTTTGTATAATCTATTAAAATTGCGCTCATCTCGAGTAAATAATTAAAAGTAATCAATGAACTACATTAAGGGTTCATAACTCTATATAAAAATATAATTATTTTTATAATTGCGAGCCCAGAGCTCAAAAAATAAATAAAAAACAACATCAAGAAATCCAGTGTTCTACAACCTGTTCCTGAGGAGGTTATTTTCGACGGAGAATCGTACAGGTGCTTAATTTCAACTTTATAAATTAATTTAAGTGTTCATCAAACCAAAAGACTCAGTTCTATTATTTATTTGATTAATATTATGCTCAATTTCTTAATTAAACTAAAAGTTATTTTTCGCTCAGTAGCCTCTGCTATCATGCTACCACGTGTTCAACAAATAAATTAAAATCAGTGTAATTTGTCATGAGCTCATTAAATTCAATTCAATTAAGTGATCAATACTATTAAAACTCAATAACAAAATCATTTATGTATTCAGTGCTATTAAAAATAGTAATTACGTGTTCAATAATTCACTTCGCTCAGTAACCTCTGACATCATGTTACTTATTATCATAGTACAACCCAAACAGGTACTTGTTGGTCTGTCAAATGACAGAGGAGTACTCGAATAAAGTCGTATTGAAATTTGGAATATAACACTTCTGAAATAAATGTCTTACCAGGGACACTACAAATCGTAGGCGCGATCTCGTGGCGAGCACCGAACTACTCCCGCTGCTGCTGCCTAGCACCGGTGACTTTCCCGTTCTCCATATCGATCTTTTCTCCCGAGAAATTTTTTCTCTTGGCTTAAACAACTTTTGTTATTTTGGTCGGAGAATACAAAAAAACTTGCGTGAAAAGAATAGTACTTGCTCCGAGAAATTTTATTCTGTTTAACCAAAAAAATGCAATATCACTACAAAAAAATAATGTATCTTGCACCAAAAAAAAAAAAAAAAAAAATGGGGCAAGATACATTACTGGGTTTGTAAAAAATCACATAAAAACTCATATTTTCACTCATTTCCGAACAGTTAAAATATTTAAAGTACAAGAAATAGTGATAATATTAGTATTTTTGGTGTAAATTCTTATAAAAATAAATGAAGTTAAGCAATTATTTTTGAATGAATCTGATGAAATTAATATTTTATGTGAATGGAAATTATTTATAAAATCTCGTAAGTACTCCATAATATTTTATAAGTAATAGCCTTCTAACTAAAACTTACAAAAACTCATAAATCACATAGCTTTTAAATTAAAATTAAATCTTTTAAGTTTTTACAAGTTAATTCGATTATAGATTTTCTTACTAATTCTCATAAAATTTCTATGAGAAAAAGGTCTGCATTTGTCCATGTGATTCCTGATTCAGTCTCATAAAATTTCGAAGAAATACATGTAAAATATTTTCTCATAAAATATGACAAATATTTTATGATATTCAATAAGATATTAACTCCTAGGATAACTCTTACTAAAACTTATAAATTCTGAAAATTTCGTATAAAAAAATAATCTTATTGAGATTTTGTAAGTATTATAACATCGGAATTCGCCTGATTAATTCTTATTGAAAATACATTAGAATAAACTGTAACAATCTTATAGAAGTGAAAGTACTTATTCAATCTCATAATCGTTGGCGCAATTCGAGTCACAAAATCTCATAAATTAAAAAATCTTACTCATTCTTTTAAAAATCTAGTAAGGAAATCATGATAGGAAAACATCAAAAGCTTTGACTCATAGATTCTCATAAAAATTCATATGAGAATTTTTTTAAATCTCATAGATATTTTCGAAGCTCATAGATTCTCATAAAAAATATTCAATATCTTATCAGAATTTATGAGGGCTTTTCCACAGGGTGATTATGTATAGACTTATCTATGCTTCTACCTAGCCTTCATCAGCCAGATCTGATCAAGTCTAATTATATATAGACATATTGTTACGTTCTGGCTTCATTTAAATTTAAATAAAAATTTTTATAAATTTTTTTTTTGAAGTATCGAATTATTTATTCGCCGCAGTGGGCGAATAAACGGTTCGATACTTCTTATAATCATAATTAATTAATAAATTAATAAATCGTTACTTTGTTGGCGATATTATTTTTACTCACCGCCAACAATGTAACGGAAATCTCTTGCGATAAGAGAGTCGCCGTGGCTCGCAGATAGTCTAAACAGATGACGATGCATGAGACCCGGGCCACGACGATTATCTCATAGGAAACCTGAGATGCAACGTTAACATTTTTGAAAATGTATAATACCAAGGAGTGACAGAATCAAGTCAGTCGATTACAAGTCAGTCGCTTACAAGTAGTCGATCACAAGATCTGGTAGAGCCAAGATCTCTACACAAACCTGCTGGCTTGATCCTGTCACTCGGACTTGAAGCAAAATATATATCTGTATTTTATTTAAATACGCATTCCTTATTTAAACTTTGGGCGCCGCTACTGGCAGCCCAATACTCTCACCTGTTCCGGGCGCCGATCCCGGCAGCCTGAACGTTTCCTTTCCGAATCCGAAATTCATGCTTCGAGGCCGATGACGCAGGAGGTCAGGATGTGCGGTACAGCTCGGTCGCGGGATTCGAGGTGTTATCGCGGACCTCACCGAAGGTCATCCGAGAGTTGGGTTGGAGGAAGTTTTTGTTGAGCTTTCGAGCTCATGTATTGTTGAGCTTTCGAGCTCGTGTGTTGTTGGGCTTTTAAGCTCTTGTGTTGTTGAGCCTTCGAGCTCTGGTGGTTTGATCGATCAATTAAAATTGCTTTTCCCTACGAAGGAACCGAGTCTTCAGGGCTCGTCTTGTTCGCGTTCAACGGAGGCATCAAAGGAATAACTTGGGGCGAGTGATGGGGCCCATAATCGTCAACATGGTAAGTCAATAAACTTTTTTTTGCATAAAATAAAAGAAGGTCAACAGCTGACGCACCTGGGGTCTATCGACACCCTAACGACGTCAACCTGGTAAATTTAAAAATATTCTGTCTCATATGTTGAGAAGCCAGAATGTAACAATTGAGACAAATCGCTTATTATCTTCGCGATTTTTACCAGCAGCCACCAGAATTCGCGGGTTGAACCCTGGCTTAGGCTGGCCTCTAACAAATTTTATTTTTATGCTGGACAGAGCAGTGGGCTGGGGTTCTTGCAAAGCAAAGACCCGCACTTATTCAAACTCGGGAACGTATATAAAAAAAAGCTTATCAACTTACCTCACGGCTGATAATTTTTATGCTGCTTTCTTACAGCTAATTTACTTATTATTTCTAACTTAATTAATAGTAATTTATCGTATTAAATAATCTCACCAGTATAGTAAGATAGGGATAGAATAAGGTGATGAATACAATAAGGAAATTATTAGGACAATGTGCAAGTTTATTGCCAATTATAATAAATTCAATTACTTACAATAAGAGTTCACGCAGAATACAGAATAATCGTGGTCCTGGCTGGCACGCAGGATACGCAGTAGTGAGCACGTGGAATGAATCCTTATCACACTGATTTTATTATTTAATTTAATAATATTACCGCGAATAGGTCGCCGGTAACGTATAATATTTTATATGCTTAACTTTAATTATAACTAAAAACTAATAAACAATACAAAAGATACTAATTTTGCAAGTTAATTGCCAGAAAGGAATATAAATTTCACAAAATGTAAAGTACGCTAATATTGCAAGTAGATTGCCTGATTAATAATTAATACTGAATAATAGAGACGTCTGAACGCTAATTGATCCAGGATCGAAGTGGTGACCGATAAATTTTGGGCATAGGGCTAGCCTCCTGACTCTGTCCCCACTTCCTTCAGACAGACATGCGTCGACGTGACGAGCTGTCATGTGACCATGGCACTATGACATCAACGTCAGACGGCAACGAGACGGATCAAAGCGGGAACCGCAAGGCTGAGAGTGATAAAAGACAATTCACATTATCTCACAATATATAATTAGACCTGATCATATAAAGGCTTATATATGATTACAACTGGCCTTCATCAGTTAGATCTAATCTGTAATACGGAAATTTCTACATTGTGAATAATAAATGTTACAAAGCGTCTGATAAAATTTCAATGTCGAAATTACGATTTTTAAAGTTCAAATAATTTTTCCTGTATCAACCAAAAATTTAATTATTTATTTAATCATTTGTCATTTCTCAATTATAAAAGCTTAATTTTTTACGTTCATAAAATTTATTTAAAAACATGGAAACACTCGACAATAAATCATATTTACAACATTCAAAAACAAAAATGATTACCATGTTGCAAGAGGGTACAACAAAAGAAGCTATTCGTAGAGAAACCGGATGCTCGTTAACAACAATACGAAAAACTATAAAATTATGGGAAGACAATGGAGAAGCTGGGTTGATTGACAAGAGAACAAATAATAAAAGGCCAAGAAAAATGACAGAAGAAGATTATAACGAGAACCGTTATTATTTACGCGACGGAGACGCGTATTTATCCGGTACCGTATGCGGTCACCCACGTGTGTATTCAAAAAAAAAAAAAAATAATTACGTCGATTTAAATTAATATTAAAAATACATTTATAAATTTTAAACAATAATAAATAATCGTTGTTGTGTCTGGACCCGCTCTTCAGGCTGAGTCAGTGCACGAGGGCGCCAGCCCGTTTTAAAAAAAACGGACAAAAATAATTGTTCAGGGGGAAATTTGCGAGGGAAAATCCGAGCGAGTAGTTCGTAGCAAGGCGGATAACAATCGAATGAAACCATAAATAATAAAAATATGCGGTAATTTACAGCAATAAATATTAGAAATTAATCAATAAAAATAAGAAAATGAAAAATAAGGTAAGGTACAGCGATAGGAAAAGACCCAGGAAAATAAATTGTAAAGAAAATAACGCTTTTTCCCCCGCCTGAATGATACATATATAATTAAATAAATATTCCGTGTATTTATTTATGCAAGTATTCTAATTTCAAATTATATAATAAATTAAATAATAATTATTGAAGACTATGAACTCAGTATCGGAGGTATGGAGAAAAAATTAAACTTTCCCCCTCCACCCAGCGGTCAGCATATACAGTACCCCAATACCTGGATGTAAAGTTTTACCAAAATAATTTATAAATAATCATTGGGGCATAATGTGACCACACATTATGTCGCCCAAACATCTCAAAATCATAAATGACAACTTATAACTAATAAAAATTAATGATAATAATTTTTAAATTACAAATTAAAATATAAGCACACATGTGTTCGCATTCACGCTGCGCGCATGCGCCATTCTACGAGCAAACGCTGTCTCCGCACCAGCGTGATGGGAAAATGCCCGCGTAACGACCCAAATTTGAACTTAAACTAAAACAATTATCAACTAATTATAAATCAATTAAGTCGTTACGTGACAAGATGATGATGAATTATACTACGTAGCAAAAGAAAATTGATTTAAGGGAAGTGATAACCCTGGTGGAAATTTTTCGGACTTTTCTCTGAATAAGTCTTTAGAACTTTAGAACTGAGTTTTGCAGAGAACATTACGAAAAATTTTCACCAGGGAAGATTTAAATGACAGTGAATTGGATATATTTGCAAGAACTGTTCGAAGACGATTGAACGAAAAAGGATTGATTAGTGGAAAAACAAGCAAGAAAATTCTCCTCACAGATGAAAATAGAGTAAATCGAGTCAATCAATATATTGAGTATGCTGATTGGACCGACGAACAATGGAAAAATGTGATTTGGTCGGATGAGAAGGTAAATAAAATTATTAATTAAACTTAAACTGAGTAATAAAAAAATGTATTTTGTTATAAACTAATTAGTTTTATGTTGATTGACTAAATTTCTAGAGTTTTTTAAAAATACTACGGATTGCCGGAAAAGAGTATTGAGAAAACGTAATGAAAGGAGTGATTGGAAGTTTCACAATATTTAAAAATTGGTGTACTACCGTTAGTCCATCGGCTGAAGAGGAGGTCCCGTAAACATTTTTTTGGCACCGGGTAAATCCAACTGTTTCTGATGTATTTTGGGCCAAGGATCACGAAAATCGGGTCCATTTTGTTCAAAGGTGGTGCAAACAATTGTTTATAACAATTTAATTGTTTAAATCGAAATAACTCCCGAACCACTGGTTTGGTGGGGCAGTGTACAGGAAAAAAAATGTTCGGAATAAAAAAATACACAAAAAAGGTATCATATGTTTTTTTTTTCATCTCGGATATTTCGCGAGATATAATAAAAAAACGAGCCGGCACTCAGACCTCTCCCTCTCGCACTAGCGACTGCCTATGCGTGAGCTCTCTCTCCGCCAAATCGCGTCAGATGCTTAATAGGCCGGAATTTTTCCGGTTTTCCTGTTTTGTTCACTAATGTTATAAACAAATGGATTTTTTCAAAGTCCAGATTGAGTTCAAAAATCGATAAATTTTCGATACTACCAATCGACACTATTTTACCACCAATCGACAAAAAAAATGCTGTCGATTGGTAGTATCGAAAATTTATCGATTTTTGAACTCAATCTGGACTTTGAAAAAATCCATTTGTTTATAACATCAGTAAACAAAAAAAAAAAAAAACGTCTTTTGACAATACGACAGAAATCCGTTTCAGAAAAAATGCTGTCGATTGGTGGTATCGACATTTTATCGATTTTTTTTTTTTTTTCTATGATTTTTTATGTAAAAAACTCAGGAAAATTCCGGTCTATTAAGCATCTGACGCAATTTGGCGGAGAGAGAGCTCGCGCATAGGCCGTCGCTAGTGCGAGAGGGAGTGGTCCGAGTGCCGGCTCGTTTTTTTATTATATCTCGCGAAATATCCGAGATGAAAAAAAAGCATGTGATACCTTTTTTGTGTATTTTTTTATTCTGGACATTTTTTTTCTTGTACACTGCCCCAACAAAGCAGTGGTTCGGGAGTTATTTCGATTTAAACAATTAAATTGTTATAAACAATTGTTTGCACCACCTTTGAACAAAATGGACCCGATTTTCGTGATCCTTGGCCCAAAATACATCAGAAACAGTTGGATTTACCCGGTGCCAAAAAAATGTTTACGGGACCTCCTCTTCAGCCGATAGACTAAATCAGTAAATCTATATCTGATTAATATTGTTTCACAAAGTCACAAACCGTCGGATGACAGACATCAACTATACCATGAAACAACATTTTATATTATCTTGAAATTTTCCCATCTTAAAAACTTTTTATAAATTCGAAACATAATATTTTGTGTTTAATTCTTAATACTCGAATCGATTATTTGTTAGATAATTATGATTCTTATGAGAAGTTATTTCTAGTAGCTATAAATTTATTTGAATATTAAAGCCTTGGACCAAACTGAATGTTAAATGAATTGAAATCCGCGTTACTCTGTAAGCACTCCCTTAAAAAAAAAAAAAGGAAAAGCGAATGTTGAATTCGATTAAAGTTTGTAGTTATGTAGTATCCATATCTTCAAATTTCAAATGGAATACAAAATTTTTTATATAAAATAAAAACAAATTTTCTAATTTTTTACACAACTAAGGTAAATGTCCCCATACCGGAACGACGAAGGGTATACGACTGATTTTTGACGTTTCATAAATAGTCAAATAGATTATAACCCAAAATAATTTATTACATAAGATAAAATAGGCATTTACCTATTCAAAAATAATCAAATTAGTTTAATTTTCCTAAACTTAATATAAAAAAAAAAATTTTTTTCTATGACATCTAACAGACCTAATACCGGAACGCGGAGATAGCCTTGTCCCAACAGCGGAATAGTAAATAAAATGAGTTGGTTTTTGCACTGACATGCATTTATTCATAGTGAAAATATTAAAAATTAATGAATAATATTAATGTAAAATGCATATAAAATTTGTAAATGATCAAATATATAATTAAAAATAAATATTTTGAACTGAAGAATAGAAACAAAATAACTCATTTGAGGTAATACCATGAAAATGATTAAAAGAAAATAAATTAAACACAAAAATTTATTTTTAATGCTTTAAATCAGAGTTTATCACAATCATATTTACTGCATTAAATATTAGGTCTCCAGTAATAATTAATATTGCACTTGATTTAGCCAGTCAATTAAACTCACCGTTAAAGTCTATCAATAACATTAATATGATTAACTGTTCCGGTACTGGGCACGGGTTCATTTTGGTGTACCAATAGACGAACAGTAAAACTAATATAATAGTTCTATTTATATCATATTGTTGATATGTTTTCTTAAAATTTATGTCATTCAAGATGCATATACAAAAAAATAATTATTGAAAAGTAATTTCATACATTTTCTATAAGCTTAAGACCACACAGAAAAAAACAGTTAACTTGAATCAAGGAAAATATTCTTGATTCAAGAAATTTTTTTTGATCTATTCGGAAAATAAAAATTTACTTGCCCCAGTAAACAATTATCTTTAAATTTTTATCTTGAATCAAAATTTTTTTTCTCACGTCAACATATTTTTACGCTTAAATCCCGAAATTTTCACTTGTTTCAAGAGTTTATATTTCTTAAAGTAAGAGATATTTTTTTTGGAGCAAGATAAATTATTTTTTTGTAGCAATATTGCATTTTTTTGGTTAAAGAAAATAAAATTTCTCGGAACAAGTACTATTCTTTTTACGCAAGTATTTTTGTATTCTCCGACCAAGAAACCAAAAGTTGCTTAAGCCAAGAGAAAACATTTCTTGGGAGAAAAGATCGATATGGAGAAGGGGAAAGTCACCGGTGCTAGACAGCAGCAGTGGGAGTAGTTCAGTGCTCGCCACGAGATCGCGCCTACGACATGTAGTGTCCCTAGTAAGACATTTATTTCAGGTGTTATATTCCAGATTTCATTACGATTTCGTTCGGGTACTCTTCTGTCATTTGACAGAACTACAAGTACCCTTTTGAATTGTACTATAGTATATCCTATAATACATCATGATTCATGACTTTAATATTTAATATTAAAGTTACTTGAAATTCAAGTCTTGAATAATTTTGCTCGGAAAAAAAACACAAAGAATTACGTTTCAAATAAAAAGAAAAAATAAAAAAAGTCCACACGTCAACCTTTCGGAGAGAGAATAGATTTTTGACTGAGAAAAATTTAAGTCTTCATTAAAGAAGCAAGCTTTTGGAGCAAGAAATTTTTTTTTCTTGGCCCAAGCAACTTTTATTTTCACTTAAGCAATTTATTTTTCGGAGCAAGAGAATTTTTTTTCTTGGGCCAAGAAATTTTTTCTTAGCCCAACTTAACTTTTTTTCGTTCAGAACTTTGAGTTTTTGGAGTAAGAAATTTTTTTTCTTGGGGCAACAAAAAGTTTTTTGACCGAAGTTAAACTTTTTTTCGTTCAAAACGTTGATTTTTTGGCAAAAGATGACTTCTTTTCTGTAGCCAAGAATTTTTTTTCTTAAACCAAGAAATTTTAAATTTCGCTTCAAATATAAATTTTTTTGGAGCAAGAGAATTTACTGTCTTGAACCAAAAAAAAGTGTTTGAATCAAGTGTTTTACTTTTATTAAATCAAGAAAGAAAATTCGGAAGACAATATTTTTCTTGAACCAAGTTAACTGTTTTTTAAACCCATTAAGAGACAAGGAAAAGTTATGGATCCGAGACTATTACTATAATTAACATTTTTTCAACTTTTCGCTAAGAAAATCGATGATTTTCAAAAGATTCGGGAAGTTATTGGTTTCGGTCCAATTTTCGACAACCGAATTTATATCAGATTTTGACGTTTTGAAGTTCTAGCAAGCTATTCTGACTAATTTCACGATGATGTCCGAGTGTATGCGTATACACGGAAAAAAAAATATAGTAAATTTTACTAAAAAATATGAGAATAATTACTAAATTTGTATAGTTATCTTGAAACGCTTATGATTTATATAAAAAATTCATAAACAGATTAGTATATTTTACAAGTCGTTTAGTAAATTTTACTACATTAGAAAGGAAAAAAATTAAATTAAATTTTTAAAAGTTTTTCAACTTTTTATTATTATTATTATTTCTGTCATCTGTATTGGTGTTGGTGTGGATTTTTTTTTTTTTTTAAATCACTTGATTCAACCGAGATTCGAACCCTGATCTCCCACGCACGAGTCCTTTCCAATGTCTGACGGCCCGATCTCTCCTTTGAACAAAAGTTTCAGAACTTGTAATTCATCTTTGTATATGCTATCCCCACCAACTTTTAATTTCATCAATACATAGTGGAATTTACTATACAGATAGTAAAAAAATATAATCGTGTTAGCAAAAAATACATTACGTATAGTAATTATTAATATTTTGAATAGTATCAAATCCTATATTGTATTAGAAAATTTACTTTCTTAAATTTGTATGTATTAATAATAATATTTATAGTAAAATTTACTGTACAAATAGTAAAAAAAATAATCGTCTTAGCAAAAAATACATAACGTATAGTAATTTTTAATATCTTATTATGTAATTATTACTACCCGGGAAAAAATGTTTTTATAGAATTTTATAAAATTTTATGAAATTTTAGTATTAAAACTTTATTAAATTTTATACTGAAAATGGCCTGGTTAAATTTTATCAAATTTTATAAAGTTTTATAAAATTTTATAAAGTTTGATAAAAATTTATGAAATTTTGTAAAATTTCATAAAATTTTACAAGGCCATTTTCTGAATAAAGTTTTATAAAATTTTATATGATTTTATAGTTTTATAAAATGATTTTTTTTTCCTGGATGGGTCACCCATCCAATTAATGTCCAACCTCAATGCTGCTTAACTTTTGTGATTAAAGAATCGTAGTCAGCTCCGCTCGTCCGTTGGTCACTTGTAGCTTAGAAAAATTTGTGGCTGTATTTATAATTACTCTTGAATTCTTATCAGCCATATTTCATAGTATTAATTTATAATTATATATAAAAGAAAGATTTGAATAATTCAACTATCGTTTGTGTAATGGACATAAAATTTTAAAATTAATTAAATTTATTGATTTTTAATGATTGATATTTTTGAATTAATAGCGAAACCTTTGAATTTTTCCTTGAGTAATGAGGAATTATTTTTATTTGATAATTGACAAAAAAGAAGTTTAAAAACATTAAATTCAAAATTATCACATCATGTAATATATAAATATGTAAGAGAAAGGGACGGCGGGGGTAAGCAAAACGAGGAACTTCTGAAATTTGATAAAAAAAAATTTTTTTTTTCAAATCTATTAAACCATACTACAATTACTTTTGTAGATATAATTGAGCATTATTTTGAATTTTTTTTGTTAAACTTTTTCAAGAATCGAGTGCCGGTCGAAAAATGTTTTGTCTTATGAAAAAGTCTTTTGTATTATGATAAAAACTATTAAAAACTTTTTTATCTTCCTTTGGATCCAATGATTGTGTAAAATATAATTTTTCTTAATGTAAATAACTTACAAAAAATTGTAATAAAATCAATTTTATTCAATATTCAGAACTTTTTTTTTTTCTACATTTTTCCGGGGATACCCTGTAATCAATTATATTTTTTACAATATAATTTTCATCAAGTTTGTTCTTTAGTTTAAATCATAATGTCAGCAAAAAATTTAAAAAACCCAGTTTTTAATATTTTTCTCGGAAATTTCATATATTATTGCTCAGACCTAAGTCAAAACTCATTCGAATCTTGGTTGCGATCACTGACATTTATTTCTGCCTCAATACAGTAATTTCATAGAACATAAACGGGAATAAAAATTTAAAAGCCGCTTCTTAATTCATGATTTTCGATTCTTAACCTTTCAAACTCTAGCATAAAACGTAACTTGTTAAAGCTTATAAAAAGTTAATGAAAAAAAAATTACACGTAATAGCATTTTTGAGCTCGAATATATATTCACAACAATATTTTCAAGATCTTTGAGCTAGAAAACAGCGGGAAGTTTTGGGGCTGGCCCGCAGGGCCAACAGACGCCCGGATTTGGTTTTCATATTTCGGATATATTTTAAAATCTATTTTATATCCTATTGTGTAATTATAAGATTAAGGTTTTACATAAAGAAAGTTTAATTTAATTTTATCGCGTACGAGTTAAAATATAATAAAATAATTATCGAATTGTTCCAGTATTGAAACATTTACCTCAGTTTAATTGAAAATTTACGGTGGTAATAATATTAATTTATTTGGTGTTGTTTGATATATTTTCCTTCACACTTTTCCCAGGCTTAGGACTGGCAGTAAAAAGTAATTTCTACTGGCGTGTTTAAAAATATTAAGAACCCAATGTTCTTGTTAGATGTTAATATAAAATATATCTCGAAAAACAAGATATTTTTAGTGGCCAAGCCGGCCAGTTGTCATTATTTCTTAAAACTAACATGCAATAATTTTACAAAGTTAAATTAATGAATAAAAATAAAATTACTTATAGAACATGCAAAAAAAACTAATAAATATGAATGATGTAAATTTTTACTTTGATCAATCATGAACTTTTTGTTTTTTATCCTGAGAAGGATTAGTATCGACTTCTCTCAACGAGCACCTTTTCCGTTTTGGATCCCGTTTTACATCTTCATTTTTTACCTCACTATTAATGGTGCCGCTGGTAGAATATAGTTCCTCCATCCATTGACTTCTATTCCGGTTTGGAAACTTCCGGATCGTGACCTTTTTTTTCCCTCTTGTATCTACAACACTGAAATTATATTTTTGATTAACCTGCTGTACAGGCTGATGTCTTACCTCTGTCAATTTCAATTCCGTTGGATATATCGGCTGGCCGTATTTTTTGCAGATGTGCCTATATATATCAGGAAAATTTCGTTGAATTGATTTCCCAGGAGTTGGTGGTGGTTTTGACGTATCAATATTCTTCTCATCATTGACAAGTACTGAAACAAATGAATACGCTGAGTCAACCATATTAACTGAAATTCTTTGAATGAAATATCTAAAAAATATCAAAAAATATTTAAGGTTATTGTTTAACACTGCGATGTGCACATTCACAAGTTTCACAAAGAAATAATAAAAATGGCCGCATGGCTATACTATAGACCAGTTTCTTTCCCCACCACCATAATATTAGAATGAGCGCATGCGCCATTAAGTGTGCGCATGTGCCAAAGCCACCAAAACCATCATTCAGAAGTGGGAGAGAGAATGTGGTGGGGGAAAAATCTCAAGCTTTCGTCGAGACGACTGGATCAATGCGCCCTCATATAGGTGACCGCTTCATTAAGAACCTAAAAAAAACGTTAATGCTAATAAAATAGATTGAATCTTCCTTTATTAACTTTGTGTTTTACCATAATTTTACCAATTTTAATAAAGGTTTAATATTTTGAAAAAGAGCGATAAATGATCGCTTTCGCGCTTAAGGTGTGCAATAGATAATTAAAACTTTTCTTCCTCGTAATTTTTGAAAACATATAAAGGTTAAATATTAATTGTATTATTATATGACTCAAAAAGATACGCGAGTGCAGGCACACCGTAGTAGCAATGGATAGAGCCAAGCTGTGAGAACCACTTGAGCTCGAGCAGCTAGCGTGAGTCAAACAATAAAGTCGCGCGAAAAACAGATCTAATATAAATTGTTATTTAATAAATATGATATTTGTAAGTTAAAAACATTAAAATTTGATTTTTTCTGAGAATTCTCCGGTTTTTTTTTTTTTTTTTATGTATCTAATATAATTAAAAATCATGAAAAACATTTAAAAGAATTAAAAAAAAAATTGAATAAAAAAATTTCGATGTACTAGGTGTGCGTTACCAAATTCATTCGAGCAAAATTGATTTCACATACAAATTAATTTCTAATAAAATTGAAAGATATTCTTTCTAACCTCCCGCTAAGAAAATTTAAAATAAAAAAAAAAGAGGGAAGTTATTGGTTTCGGTCCGATTTTCGAAACTCGAGTTTAGACTAGATCTCGACGTTTCGACGTTCTAGGGAGTTATTCTGACTAATTTCAAGATGATGTCCGAGTGTAAGTATGTGTGTACGTACGTACGTATATATGTACATATTCTGTAACTTTTGAAGGGATAAACCGATTTAGATCACCAATAAGTTTATCTTTATTTTTTTTGAAATTTTTCAAAAATGACTCGATAAATCAATTCCATAACTTAATCAGTTTTAGAACTCAATAAAACGCGTTGATCGCCACCTTCACTGTCTCAATCGGTCAATTCATTTAAGAGTTACCGTTAGCGAAAAAATGGTAAAAATCGTTTTTTTTTTTTCGAAAACAGCAGCATAAAAAGTTTTTTCGAGCTCGAAGAGGTTGACAGCAGCGGGAAATATAGCGGCTGGCCCGCAGAGTCAACCGATAGACAGATTTTTTAAAATGTAGACACAGATACTTACACGTAAAAACAAACTTGAAAAATGTTTTGAAGTTCCTCAGTTAATAAATACTCAAATTCGTGTAAATTTTTTCAAAACTCATAAATTAAATTGAAATTTTTCGATTATCTAATCAAAAACTCTTAAAATCAGTGTACATGATAGTTTGATAATGAATATCTCTTAAACGCTTTATTTAATAGCCAAAACATAAGATACCATTTTTATAGAGCAGTTAAATTCCTACAAAATTTTTTAAAAACATTTTTTTGTACAATCAATTAATGATAGGGTATGAATTTCTTTCTATTGGACTGAGAAAAAAATATAAAACTGCGATGCGAAGGATCTTTCGATTAAAATTAAGAGCTCATAATTAGTGAAAATTCTTTTAAGTTGTCTAGCAAACGATTTTTTCGTGGCACGTGTAAAAAAAAAAATATTCGATTTTTTTTACCCACCCTAGTATACACGATTATAGATGTGGACATATAACCATACACGAACATGCCAAAAATTCATATGTTCTTTTGGATTTCTTATATTTCATTAATTTGATTGTAAAGCAATCAAATTTATAGATATTTTCACTGAATTACACTTCTCGATGAAATAGTTGTAAAGTAGTAATGTCCCAGACAGCATTCAAGTTGGAATGACTGCTTTACGACGTCTTTTTGAAGGCGTCTTCAAAAAGTCTTATAATGACTGCTTAAATGTGTCATTTTTAAGAAATCTTAATTGAGAGTTCTTGAAGACTCCATAAAAAAGACGTCAGTTTTGTGAAGTCTGAATGTATTCTTCTTTTAACTTATTTATGAAATTAAAATTAGGAGCTCTTTAAGACGTCACAGTAAGTTCATACGAAACTCTTATTTGCGAAGTCAGAAAAAAGAACTCATTTGAAAGACGTCTTATTATTCGCTAGGTGGCTTATTTGACATTTTGAGAGCTTTTTAAAGACTTTTTTATGATGTTAATGAGACGTCTTAATCATAAATAGGATTTCATTCAGAACTCATCAAGACGTTATTTTGCTATCTGGGGAATTTCAAAAGATTGTTCGAGAAGAATTATCTTATTAGGTATTTACTCGAAATATTATCTGTTTTAATTTATTATATTGTCTAAATATACCTAGACATCGGGATAGTAAGGTTTACATATTGCCTATACGAATCAGGTTATTCCAAATTGAGCGCGAGACCCAAAATTTACCTGAGCCATGTCCGACGTAAGCGCCGGATCATAATCCCCTTGCCTGACTTGAGCACAGGGTCGTAATCTCTTCGCCCGACTTTAGCGCAATTAGTCCATCGGCTAAAGAGGAGGTCCCGTAAACATTTTTTTGGCACTGGGTAAATCCAACTGTTTCTGATGTATTTTGGGCCAAGGATCACGAAAATCGGGTCCATTTTGTTCAAAGGTGGTGCAAACAACTGTTTATAACAATTTAATTGTTTAAATCGAAATAACTCCCGAACCACTGGTTAGTTGGGGCAGTGTACAGGAAAAAAAATATCCAGAATAAAAAAATACACAAAAAAGGTATCATATGTTTTTTTTTCATCTCGGATATTTCGCGAGATATAATAAAAAAACGAGCCGGCACTCGGACCTCTCCCTCTCGCACTAGCGACTGCCTATGTGCGAGCTCTCGCTCCGCCAAATCGCGTCAGATGCTTAATAGGCCGGAATTTTTCTGAGTTTTTTCCATTAAAAATCATAGAGAAAAAAAAAAAATCGCAAAAATGTCGATATCACCAATCGACAGCATTTTTTCTGAAACGGATTTCTGTCGTATCGTCAAAAGACGTTTTTTTTTTTTTTTATTTACTAATGTTATAAACAAATGGATTTTTTCAAAATCCAAATTTAGTTCAGAAATCGATAAATTTTCGATACTACCAATCGACACTATTTTTCTGAAACAAATTTTTGTTGCACCGTCAAAAAATGTTTTTTTTTTGTTAACTAATGTTATAAACAAATGGATTTTTTCAAAGTCCAGATTGAGTTCAAAAATCAATAAAATGTCGATACCACCAATCGACAGCATTTTTTCTGAAACGGATTGCTGTCGTATCGTCAAAAGACGTTTTTTTTTTTTTTTATTTACTAATGTTATAAACAAATGGATTTTTTCAAAATCCAAATTTAGTTCAGAAATCGATAAATTTTCGATACTACCAATCGACACTATTTTTCTGAAACAAATTTTTGTTGCATCGTCAAAAAAAGTTTTTTTTTTGTTAACTAATGTTATAAACAAATGGATTTTTGCAAAGTCCAGATTGGGTTAAAAAAATCGATAAATTGTCGATGCTACCAATCGACTGCGTTTTTTCTGAAATGGATTTCTGTCGAATCGTCAAAAAACGCAGTAGATTAGTGATAATGATTTTTTGAACCTAATCTGGACTTTGCAAAAACCCATTTGTTTATAACATTAGTTACCAAAAAAAAAAACGTCTTTTGACGATACAACAGAAATTTGTTTCAGAAAAATAGTGTCGATTGGTAGTATCGAAAATTTATCGATTTTTGAACCCAATCTGGACTTTGCAAAAATCCATTTGTTTATAACATTAGTGAACAAAAAAAAAAAAATACGTCTTTTGACGATACGACAGAAATCCGTTTCAGAAAAAATGCTGTCGATTGGTGGTATCGACATTTTTGCGATTTTTTTTTTTTCTCTATGATTTTTAATGGAAAAAACTCAGAAAAATTCCGGCCTATCAAGCATCTGACGCGATTTGGCGGAGAGAGAGCTCGCACATAGGCAGTCGCTAGTGCGAGAGGGAGAGGTCCGAGTGCCGGCTCGTTTTTTTATTATATCTCGCGAAATATCCGAGATGAAAAAAAAACATATGATACTTTTTTTGTGTATTTTTTTATTCTGAACATTTTTTTTCTTGTACACTGCCCCAACAAACCAGTGGTTCGGGACGTATTTCGATTCAAACAATTAAATTGTTATAAACAATTGTTTGCACCACCTTTGAACAAAATGGACCCGATTTTCGTGATCGTTGGGCCGAATATAGTATTATACTGAATAGCTCAACTGGTAGAGCACTCGGTGCGATACCGACATGGTCTGGGTTCGATTCCCAGTTCGGGCTATCTATATTTTTCTCAATTTATCTATAAATGGTCTCATTGAGAAGGTTAATTGTAAGTTTAGATTTTTCACTATATTTAAAAATTGGTGCAATCTACTTGTGATATTCTGTACAATACTAGCAATTTTCTTGCCATTATATTTTACTGTTTTGTCATTAATTATTATAAATAATATCAAGTTTACTAAATATTACTGTACGTTACCAGCGGTATACTCGCGTTATAAATAATCTCAGAATCAAATAATACATTCAGTGTGCTGTAACTACGTTGTCCACGTAGATAATTATTGAACCTCCAGCGTTTACACCAGGACGGTTCTTATATTGTATCTTGCGGAAACGTCGATTGTAAGTAACTGAATCGTAGTATAGTTGGCAATAAATCTGTACTTTTCTAATTAATTCCTTACTCTATCTATCATCACTATTCATTAGGGTGGCTCATTTGAAACGACTATTTTTTTTTTTTGGTCCATTGACGGAATATTGTTCAAGACATAAAAAAAAAATTTCCCACAAAATTTGAGCCCTTAATTTTAATTTTAAGAACTCGCTAATTGAATTTGAAATTTTCCCATTCATTTAGCATGTAAAGTGGAGGTTTTTTTTTTTAATTATCTATAGCTCTGCTGCATTTCACGTTTATTTACTGTCCATAGGCAGAAGTTGTAGGCAAACCTTTATACTTCAAAAGTTCCTACAGTAAAATTTATGTGACAGGAACGGGGTCAGAGTTAAAAAATGTACAAGTCGATTTTTATCGATTTTTGCGTATTTTTCGAGTTTATCGTAGAAAATATTGTAGTTACCGAAAAAAGGTAAATGACAAAATTGTAGGAAATCAAATTTGCTACAAAAAAGGTCCTGTAAGCCAAGGCTGTAAAATCTGTTGTTTCTGAAATAAATTGAATTATTCATATGAAAATTCAAGATATCTTTGCAGTATATGGTTTGTTAAATTAATAATTTAATTTTCATTTATTAAATGTTTTTTTTGAACATCATATTACTTTTTCATGAAAATATAACTTAAAAAAAATGTATCTATATGGGGCATTCCACGCCAAATCGGACGGTTTCAAAAATTGATTTTTCCGATTTTCTTCGATTTTTGGTATTTTTTAGTACCCCTCAAAAGAGGCTTCCCGGTAAATTTTGAGATCTTTTTGATTAATGGTTCAAAAAATATCGAATTTTCAAAAAAACCGCTCTTTTTATGGTTTTTTGATCATAACTTTCGTAATAATGGTCGAAATTCAATGTTTTTTTATTCAAAATTTTCGTTTTGAGTTGGCCTTTTCAGACAAAAATGCATAACAAATATACAAAATGTTTTTGATCGAAATTTTTGAATTTTAAGTTTTCAACCGTGTTTTTAAAAAAGGGTGTATCCTTCGATTTTCTTGAAAATTTCCTATCTTAAACTTCTGTCCATTCTGCAACTTTTAAGCCCGGTCCAGTAGTGGGCCTTCCATAATTACTATTTTTTTTCGATTTTTCGAAATTAAAAAAAATTTTTTTTTTGCTATAAATTATTATCAGTACCGATTTTTGACATTGTACACTTGTTTATCTTGAATATTATAAATTGATTCCGATATTTTTTCGTTCTGAGTAGGGATTTAAAAGCAGTAAGTAAAAGTTAATGCTATTTATAAGCTGTTATAATAAATACTTTTATTTTTTAAAAAGCAACTATTTCGAAGCAGAAGAAACATTAGATTTGCTATACAATACAGCTAAGATCATTACAGGAGCTCCAAAATTTCATATAATTATTCGGAAAAGCGACAAAACTGTATCAAAAACGTTTTTAATTATTTCCGTGTTCTTTCGAAAATTTTATATTAACGATTGTTTTATGAACTAGAGGACTCCTTAGTGAATATAGCTTCGTCGCTTTTTCGAATAATTATATAAAATTTTGGAACACGGTTGAAAACTTAAAATTCAAAAATCTCGATCAAAAACATTTTGTATAGTTGTTATGCATTTTTGTCTGAAAAGGCCAACTCAAAACGAAAATTTTGAATAAAAAAACATTGAATTTCGACCATTATTACGAAAGTTATGATCAAAAAACCATAAAAAGAGCGGTTTTTTTGAAAATTCGATATTTTTTGAACCATTAATCAAAAAGATCTCAAAATTTACCGGGAAGCCTCTTTTGAGGGGTACTAAAAAATACCAAAAATCGAAGAAAATCGGAAAAATCAATTTTTGGAACCGTCCGATTTGGCGTGGAATGCCCCATATAGATACATTTTTTTTAAGTTATATTTTCATGAAAAAGTAATATGATGTTCAAAAAAAACATTTAATAAATGAAAATTAAATTATTAATTTAACAAACCATATACTGCAAAGATATCTTGAATTTTCATATGAATAATTCAATTTATTTCAGAAACAACAGATTTTACAGCCTTGGCTTACAGGACCTTTTTTGTAGCAAATTTGATTTCCTACAATTTTGTCATTTACCTTTTTTCGGTAACTACAATATTTTCTACGATAAACTCGAAAAATACGCAAAAATCGATAAAAATCGACTTGTACATTTTTTAACTCTGACCCCGTTCCTGTCACATAAATTTTACTGTAGGAACTTTTGAAGTATAAAGGTTTGCCTACAACTTCTGCCTATGGACAGTAAAAAAACGTGAAATGCAGCAGAGCTATAGATAATTAAAAAAAAAACCTCCACTTTACATGCTAAATGAATGGGAAAATTTCAAATTCAATTAGCGAGTTCTTAAAATTAAAATTAAGGGCTCAAATTTTGTGGGAAATTTTTTTTTTATGTCTAGAACAATATTCCGTCAATGGACCAAAAAAAAAAAAATAGTCGTTTCAAATGAGCTACCCTACTATTCATCCTATTTATATCTTAGTTTACTGGTAAGATCCTTAAATAGTTAAACCAAAGTAATATTAATTAAGTTATAAATAATAATTCGACCATCAGCGAGAATAATCTATAAATTATAAGCCGTGAGGTAAGTTAGTAAGTTTTTAACATACGTTGCCGAGTTTGAATAAGTGCGGATCTTTGCTTTGCAAGAACCCCAGCCAACTGCTCTGCCCAAGTAAAATAAAATTTGTTAGAGACCAGCCTAAGCCAAGGTTCAACCCGCGAATTCTGGTGGTTGCTGGTGAAAATCGCGATGATAGAAAGCGATTTGTCTCAATATCAAATAATTAATTAATCATTTATAATTCTAATTATCAGAAACCGTATTGGCAGAGAGCCTAGTATATGGTGGGGACAACTGAAACGATCGCAGCGCTCGCTGTGGATACAATTTCGTTAAATCATGCTCTCTTTGAATATAAACACTTGAAAATTAAGTTTAAAAATAGTTCATAATAGTTATTGTGTCGTTAATGTTTGCGTTTGCTCATCGTTTGAGGTTAAAACAATATTTTATAATTTATTGATTCAAATCCGGTTTGGATAATGATTTTTATCATTGCCTAAAAATTAATTTTTAACCCTTCGTTACTCGCGCTATACGGTGATTCCCTGTACAACACTACTTAAGCTAATAGAGTTGGCGTGAATATGAGTGAGACACTAGAGAAAGCGCTTGTAACGGAAGGTTAAAAAAACATTATGTTTTTTTAGTTACGATTTACAAGCAAATTATCATAAATTAAAATAAAATTATTTTCTTCAATTTTGTTAAAAAACTCAATTGACTATTCTACTATTTTCTAAACCATTATCATTGTAGTTGTCATATATTATTTGTTTTGATTTTATCGGTTAACCTTATTCTATTCTAAAATACTAGTGTTTATTATTTATTAAAATTTTTTATACTTAATTTTTTTATCGAAATATATTCAATTTAATTTTCTCTATCAAAAATACAATTACACTTTTTTATTTATATCATTATAAATTTTTTATTTTGATTTTATAACGAATTTTTATTTTTTACACTGATTTTATATATCGTTTATAATTCTCGAGCATGATTTTTTGTAGCCATCAGATGTCGTTTTCGTCGCGCTCCCTGCCAATAGAATAGACGAATTGGTTTCTATGTGATTTTAAACCTATTTCATTGAATTCTATGGTAACTTTTGCATAGGACTACAGTTGCTGATTCCCACACAAGTTAACCATCTTAACGTGAAAGTTAAACCTTATTGTATTGTCAATGGATACACTATCAAGCCGTATGCCAGGATTCGACGAACGTCCAAAAATCACTTTTCTTTTTTTTTTTTGGTTTTGTAAATTAGAAATACTAATTTTAATCAATTTTTCATTTGTTGCTCTCCAATTGTAAATAAAATATAATAAACATTAGTAATTAATAATAATATAGCGGAAGGATACTTATCTTTATTCGTTAAAAATTTAATTCATGTATCCTATTGATAAATACTCAATTTTTTAATGTATTAATGTCAAACAAAATTAAAAATTATAAAATAAATAATGATAACTTTATTATGTTCTCAAGTAAAATTTAACTTTAATAATATAATGTATGCATAAATAGAATTTTCTGATTATTTGTTAATTGTCAAAAAATCTTCGTTTGAAGTTTGTCGTGACATAGGAATAGGATATATATCTTTTATTTTATTATTTATACAAATTCACTTATATTGTCAATATTAGCTATGTCTGCAGTGAATTTTTATTGTTATAGCTGTTGATTATTATTATCATTATCATAATTATTTTTGTTATTATTATAATTATTATCACGACGATATAGATGATGCAAATTTTTTAGGCTGCTTCAACGTTCAGAAGAACTTAAGGTATGATGTATTTAAGCTGCATTTATTATTAAATATTTATCCATAAAACTGAATAGTTCAAAATTCAATACTATAATATAGATTTATTATTATACATTATATCAGTTGTCGGTCTCCTTATGTAATCATTTTTCTTTTTTTTTTTGGTTTTGTAAAAATACAATAATAATTTTAATCAATTTTTCATTTGTTGCTGTCCAATTCTAAATAAAATATAATAAATATTAGTAAATAATAATAATTAAAATAATAATATAGCGAAAGGATGCTTACCTTTATTCATTAAAAATTTAATTCATGTGTCCTATTGATTAATACTCAATTTTTTAATGTATTAATGTCAAGCAAAATTAAAAATTATAAAATAAATAATAACATTTTTATGATATTCTCCAATAAAGTTTAACTAATAAAATTAAAAAAATTAAAATTATATGAATTATTACAGGCTCAGTGCTTTGGAGTTATCAGATTTGAATCTTTCACGTTTTTCGAAGTCATTTATTATAAGTTTAAAATTATTTATTATATTTTTCTTAATAACATAATAATAACCATAATTATTATTATTATTATTTATACTTATATATTGCAACACGAATTTATTCATTATTATGAGCACGTGGTGACAATGCTTCCATTTTTGGAGGTTATACTTTATTCAGATATTTAATTGTACATGTGATGATTAATAGAGATTTTCAAAAACAGCCGATTTTTTATAGATATTTTATTTGTAGAGATGTTCATTTTTACATATTTTTTTTAAGTAGATGTTCAGTTATGCAAATGTTTCTTTGTAGGAATTTTTTTTTTATTGTAACTTTTTTTTAGTTATCTTTAGAATTAGATTTTTTTTCTATTCATTTATTTAATTAACGAGAATATTTTAAATAGATATTTATGATTTTATACTTTTTTAATTTCATTTTTTTTCAATTATTTATTTTTTTGTTTATTGAAATTAAATTTTATAAACTAATTTATATGGAGATATATTTATTTTTGTAGTTATTTTTTTTATTGTTTTTTTAATTTAGTTTTTTTTAATTATGAATATTTTCACATAGACATAAAAATTTTTTACAAATTTTTAAATATTGACCATATTTTTTTTAGTGATTTATAAATCTAGAGATTTTTTTTATAGGGACTTTTTTTTATTCACTTATTTTACAATACATATTTATAATTTTACATTTAATTAATATACATATATTTTTAAATATTGTATTTTTTTTTTACAATTTTTTATTTTTATATTTTTTATTTGTATAAAAAAATTATACATGTTTTCATTTTGAGATGTTTTTGTTTTCCCGATGCTATGCTACCGCGGAAGAATTAATGGCCGATATTGTACATATTTAAATAATTAAAACACTAAATCTTAAGAAGTGGGGGTGACTGGGGCAAGAGGCCCCTTTGAGCCGTTTATTACTTTTTGTGGCATAACCATCAATTCATTTTACTTCTGTCTTAATTCGAACAAATTCATGTATATTTCGCCGAAACTTTGAAAAAAAAATTTTTATTTCTGGACCAAGAAGCCCCTTCAAAAAATGATAAATTAATTTTTTTAATTTTTTTCTTAACGTTAGGAATGTATTTATTTTCTTTGAAAACCATTTTTACTTTTATATCACTCAAAAAAATTTTTCAAGTTCTAATAAATCGTGACCCCACGATCAGAATAATTACTTATTTTTATTTAATAACAAAAAGTTCTATATTTCGTATTTGTCGTTATTTTCATCTCAAAAAATGCGTTTTTTAATTTTTTAGATTGTAGATAATTTTGCTTTAATTTAAAAATTGATCATTAAAAAAAAAATTATGATTTTCAAATGTTTTTAGTGGCCCAATTCGCCCTGGGCATAGAGAATCAGCCGAAAAATGGATTAGTATATTACGTTTTTTATAATTTTACGATAAAAATATGAACAAATCATTTTTTCAGAATTTTTGGCTTGTTCATTTTGCCCCAAGTGTCATGCGTAGGTCTAAAAATGCGCGAATATATCGTTTTTATTATGAATTCATTATTATATAGATTTCCTTATGGTGAGTAGACGCAAAATTTAAAAATTTTTTAGCCCCGGGGCCCTACTCTTTATTTGTCCCTGCTGTTTTTAGTTTGACTGCTAGTAAGTGGCAGCCAATTTCAGTCTGATTTTCTTAATTTTAATTATTTAAAAGACAGCATTATTTTATCATCACGATATTGGTCAGAAATTAGCCTATTTTCACTAATGTCAGACATGAAATTTCCCAATATCAATGCAAGTGATATGCAAAATATAGTGTGTGGCATAGAATGAAACACGAATTTAGACTTCGGGAAACGTCAGCCCTCTCCTTTGGCTCGGGTAGTGAGCTTCATTCTCGTCTGAGATCGTCTTGTTTCATCCCACGTCACACAATATACTATCGATGAATTAATAAATTTACTTCTATCTATGAAATGAGTTATTACCATCTGCATCAACAATGTGTACGGCGGTATTGCCCAGCCCTAGATTTTTATTTTTAACATAGAAAATATCACATCCATGGTCTCAAAAAGCTACTGGCACAAAATTATTTTTATCGTCCAATTTAAAAATATTTTTTGATGGAACAATGTAACATTAATTTTGACGGTATTCCCGTGTAAAAAAAATTTATCCTGGAGGGATCCCGCCGGGATCCCGTATTTGGAACCTGCCACTCATGGAACTGATCGGAACTTTAAGCGGAAGATTGGGGGAACCTTTTAAATTGGTAACAAGCAAATATCACAGCCATAAAATTATTAAAGAATAATGTTGGCATCTATTTTTAACGAAAATTTGTGAATTCTGCGTACTTTTATGATGTCAAAGATTTTAAATAGTGCCGCTAAAACCCCTGAAATCTTCCGATAAGAGTATTTCGGGTACTTTTAGGTAAAGCTGCGGAATACAAACAATGATAAAAGTGCCGCTAACATTTCGGAATTTCCGGAGGCTTGTAGAGCTGACTCAGCACTGCTAACAGTGCTGCCAAAATCCGAGTAATTACTCATTTTCTGGGTAATGCTTGTTTTTTTACTGGTTTTTTCTTAGTTCTTTGATACACTGCACTATTTAAAATATTTTTGCTTTTCATTGAGAATGAATTGAGAAAAATATAGATAGCCCGAACTGGGAATCGAACCCATACCATATCGATATCGCGTCGAGTGCTCTACCAGTTGAGCTATCCGGTCCTATACTATATTCCGTTCAATTTGATCTATAAGTTTTGGTGGTTGACTTAAGAGTCAATACATAGAATGAAAAGAAAAATATGTCAAATAGTGTAGTGTATCAAAGAACTAAGAAAAAACCAGTAAAAAACATGCATTACCCAGAAAACCGGTAATTACCCGGATTTTGGCAGCACTATCCGGAAACCGTCTGGAAGGAGTCCGTAGGGTGCTTTCAAGTGAAACTTCGGAATAGCAAAACTAACAACAATGATGCTACAATCCCTGCAATCTTCTGGAAGGAGTTTCTCGGCTAAAACTGAAAAATACCGCGGTTCTTATTTCCGCAGTTTCTTCTAAAAGCACCCTACGGACTCCTTCTGGACGATTTCAGGAATTTTAGCGGCACTTTTGTTATTGTTTGTGTTCCGCAGCTTCACCTGAAATCACCCTACGATCTCTTTTTGGAAGATTTCAGGAATTTACGCGGCACTTGTGTAATTGTTTGTATTCCACAGTCTCACCTGAAATCACCCTATGGACTCTTTCCGGAAGATTTCCGGAATGTTAGTGGCACTTTTATCATTGTTCGTGTTCCGCAGCTTCACCTGAAATCACCCTACGATCTTCTTTCGGAAGATTCCAAGAATTTTAGCGGCAATATTTAAAATCTTTGACGTTATAAAAGTACACAGGATTCACTAATTTTCGTTCAAAATAGATGCCAACATTATTCTTAAAAATTTTATGGCTGTGGTATATGCTCTTTACCAATTTAAAAGGTTCCGCCAATCTTCCGATTAAAGTTCCGGTCAGTTCCATGAGCGGCACGTTCCAAATGCGGGATCCCTCCGGGATAAATTTTTTTACACGGGCATTTAACGAAAATACTATTTAAATTTTTAGCACAAATAAATTTTTTTTTAAATAATAATATGCATTAAACTTTCAAATCAAAAATTAGTATAAGTAACTATTGTAGTAATAAGCTGATTAATAATTTTAAAAAATATATTTATATATTTCTGAATCGAGTAAAATAACATCCTGATTCAAAAACTGCGCCATACTCAAACTAAGTCGGTATTATCGGCCTCAAGCCAAGAGAAAAAAATTATTGGAAGAAATAAATATGCATCTTGTTTGAACACAAAAAACGCTTCTTTCGAAAATATAATTTTTTAAAGAAAAATTTGTATTCTCCATTGAAGGGTTATAATTTATTTATTCAAGATTGCGCTTTTTTTGAATTGAGAAGTTCGGATGTTTTGAAACAAGAATGATATTTTGAAGAAAATAATTTACTTGATTTAAGTTAATTTTTTTTTCTATGTACGTATTTCAGAGTATTCTATACTTGAAAACAATTCTGGGACGGATACTCCTCTATTATTCGACAGAGTGGCAATTACCTGTTTCGATTGTCATGAATCCAGGTCATAAAATCCCATACATTATATCCCAGGCAAAAATATCACAAGCTAAAATATCCCAACTAAAAATATACCTTAACAAAAATATCCAACGACATAAATCTTCCACGACAAAATATTCTCACAACATTAATATCATAATCCACACATATATCACAATAAAATGAAAGTACATAAATGTGAGTTGATGATTCTACATTTTTACTTACATATTACTAATTAGAAAAATAAACATTTCTTTAAGATACAAATTTCTTACAAAATTCATTATTTTGAAATATTAATTTATTTAATGCCGTAAGATGGACGGTAGAGTTGAGTTTAATATTTGCTATTCAATACTAGCTTTTTGTTACTTGCTGTTATATTTCCATCTCTGAATAGCAAGGATAGTGATAGATATCGGATTAAAGAATCTATCATTATTCTCTTCGAGTCTATTCGCTCTTAAAAATAACAGATCTTCTAATTCATTATTTTAAAATGTTATTATTTTTTTTTTTTTTTTTTCAAGTAGTTTAAGTAAATTAAGTAATCAAAGAATTTTGTTAGAAATATCAATTCAATGGACATTAAAAAATGTTATAAAAAAAAAAATTAATATTTAAAAATTATGAATATAATATTTATACTATTGCTAAGAATGCTATAATGTAAATGAATAATCATAGAATTCATTACTATTTTTATGATTACTTTCCGACATTGAAAATTTTTTCCGATATCGAAATTTTGAAAATTGCTACTAATAGCAAGTAGCAAGTAGCAAATATCAAATTCAACTCCACCGATCCTTCTTACGGAATTAAATACAAACATATTATTCTTCGACTATGGAGTGAGGCTTTGCCCCTGGACCCCACCGGGGCCATAGGATATTTTTGTCATGAAAAATTTATGTTGTTGGATATTTTTGTCGAGGAATATTTTCAGATGGGATATTTTAACTGGGATGAAAGTTACTGGGATATTTTTTCCTAGGATTTTATGACCGGGTACCGATGGGATGGGGTCATATAGTAGATGTTTAATTACATTATGCCATTAATATTCCCTTGAATAATTTTTCTCACTATACACAAATAAAAAATACTTTCTAGTCAACAGAAAAAAAAGTTTTTGAATCAAAACAAAATTTCGTTTTTTTTTCAAAAATTTTTCTGTTCCTCTTATTTTTTGCGTTAGTGTATATTAAATATGTATAAAAATTCTATTTTTCCCTTTTAACTTTTTAAAAACGGTACTTCATATTAAAAGAAATTTTAAACCGATGTATTGCTCAAAAATCGATTTCTTTTTATGATTTAACTCTTAAAATGATAAAATACAGAGCTTTCGCGATAACTGTACTAGTGAAAACAACAGAATAAATTAAGAACACTCATATAAAAATAATAATTGTTCTTTATATAATGAATTATAATCATTATTATAAGCTTTATTTATAACTATAATGATTCAATCAGTATAAAATACTGTTGTTTAGATAACTCAACTACGTTTTAGGGAAGGTAAACTTTCCCACTCAATTATTAGTTAATTCAGCAACCATAAGATGGCACTGTAATTCAAAACTAGTAACACTGTCATCTATCTTCATGAAAACCCACCAGATCTGTAGATAACCTTAAAATTATTTACTGTTGACATTCTAAACAAGTATTGATCGTACTTTTGTCTGTATTTAATAATGAATTTTATCTAACTGTATTATTATTAAAGTGAAAATATGTCGACATCTAAAGCAAATAATCCAAAGTATTGCATTTGTTCGAAATTCATAGAAAAAAATCTGAAAACCGCCTGACCCTGCGGGCAAGTCCCAAAACTTCCCGCTGTTTTCGAGCTCAGGGAGCTTGGAAACATTAATACTTGTAAATTTTTGAGCTCTTCGAGCATATGCAAAAAATCAGAAACAAAAAATTTTGTTAATTTTTATTCTTCGTATAACTTGTAAACTACATGACCGATCTACCCCAAAATCTTATCAATTCTAAGTTTTGATAAGCTCTTTCGATTGCTACCAACTACGTTCACATCGGTTGATTCGTTCCAAAGATATCGTTGGACAAAAAAAAGATCACACACACTCTCACGAACGAATGGACGTCTATCCGGGAATAGTCAGAATAGCTTTCTAGGACCTCAAAACGTCGACATCTGATGAAAACTCGATTTTCGAAAATCGGACCGAAACCAAAAACTTTCCTTTTTTTGAAATTCGCTCTTCGAGCTCGAAAATACTTTTGTATGCCATTGTTTAAAAAAAAAACCGTTTTCTAGCATTTCTTTCTCCCACGATATCTCGCGAACGAATTAACCGATTTTGATGGTTGAGGCGGTAATTGACGCGTTCTATTAAGTTCGAGAGCTGATTATATTTTGGAATTGATCGGATGAGTCACTTCCGAGATATATGAAAAATCTGGGCATCGGTTGGGCTGCAGGCCTGCCCCTAAACTTCCCGCTGTGTTCGAGCTCTAAGAGCTCAAAAACATTAGTATAAATACATTTTCAAGCTCTTTGAGCTCAATAATACCTTTGTTTTCCTTCTTTATAAGCTTTTCAAGCTCAAAAGGGTTACGTTTTATGTAAAAGTTCAAACATTCAGAATCCAAAATAATTAATGAATGAGCGTTTTTTACATATCTATTCACAATTATGTTCAATAATTAGCTCAAAAAGGAGTATTTACGTTATATGTTGTATCTATATCGTGTAAGTATGTCGTCATACGAGCAAACATGGTGATTTTTAAGCAGTCACTTTCAATGACTGACTTAAAGAAGAATATATTACTTTTGAGTAATATTGTTCAGTAATTATGATGTTATTCAATGTAAAAAGCAGATATAGATTTTACATTAATTATTCCGTCGACGATTTCTCTCGAACGGATTATCTGATTGGGACGTTCTTGGCAGCAATCGAATGCTTTTATCGGGTTCTAGAGCTGATTAGATTTTGGAATTGATCGGTCCGACAGTTTTTAAAATATCCAAAAAAAAAAAATTTATTTTTCGTATTTTTTAAATATTTCAGTCTACTTGACTAAATGATCCAAAATTGTCTGAAAATCTAAGTTCAGGAGGAATCTTTCGAATGCCACAAGAGTCATCTAAATCGGTTCATTCATTAAAAAGATATGAGATTTACACACACACACACACACACACACACACACACACACACACACACACACACACACACACACACACACACACACACACACACACACACACACACTCAGGCATCGTTCTGAAAATGTCTGAATAGCATCCTCGCACCTTCAAATATTGACATATGATGAAAACCCGATCATTGAATATCGCGGTGAAACCAATAACTTCCCGAATTTTTCGAAAATCGTTGATTTTCTGAGCAGGAAGTTGAAAACGCGAGGTACTCCAAAATATATACAATCTGATGAAGATGCTGAAGATTTTTCAATGATCTTTGATCATCCAATTGTAGTTGGTGATGTTTTCTGTTTTAATTGTCGTTCAAAAATATATAAGAAAACGAAACTTGACGACGTGGATCAGGATACATCATTGGAGGATGAATTACCTTCAGATACAAGTGAATTGTTGGAAAGAACTGGATCGAACTTATCATCGATGGCTTTGTCTCAGTCAAGTACTGATGATCCGTTATTTAATCTAGAGGTTGTATGTGATGATGATACAGAAGAATGTATTGAAGTTCAAATTAAAAGAACTATTACAAGTCACAGATATTGTTGTGTATGTTCTGTTTCAAATCGAATTCTGGTAGTTATTCCTCAAGATGCTCGTATGCAATGTTTTCTTAAGAAAATAATTTTCATTTCGGATAGAAATAGATGTTGCAGCGATCATCTCATAAAAAAACGCTTTTCTACTGAAGATTTGAATTTATAGAAAGTTTATTCTCACAATACTGATAATACATTATCTGCAGAATTAAACAAAAATGATTGGCAGAGAAAGAAATTTCCATTTGAAGTAATTCTGTCTAGTGATTTGATAGATTTTCCAGAAATGATCGAAAAAGACTTGAAACTTTCATTTACGGGTTCCTATAATTGTAAACAAGCAATGTCATATTTAGCACAGACCATGGATGAATCAAATAATATACCAATATATTGAAGGCTCAAGTACAATCTCGCCATATTGGTAGAAAGGTTTACAGATGTCCTATTGAATATAAACCAAATACAATTGGATGAAGTGGAATATCAAAATAGATTTGCGAATGTGCTAATGGACTGAGGACAATTGGTTGTTGTTCACACGTAGCTGCAATAATTTTTTACCTAGCGCACGCACGATATTTGGCTAAATCTCCAGGCCAGCAGCAATACTTAATACTTTATTCAATAAAGACAATATCACCATTATAATTGATGAAGATAACGACGAGGACTAGTCACAAATTCAGAAGATGATTTTTATCATTAACAGATTAATATAATTGATACATTTTTGAATGGTTTATAATTAAATATTAATATTGAAGTTATTGAATAAAGAACAATTATTTTTATATGAGTGTTCCTAATTTATTCTGTTGTTTCCACTATTATATTAATCGCGAAAGTTCTGTATTTCATCATTTCAAAAGTTAAATCATAAAAAGAAATAGATTTTTGAGCAATAAATCGGTTTTAAATTTTTTCAACGTGAAGTATCGCTGTACAAAATTCCCGAAGCTCATAATTTCACCGAAAATTGAATAAGAAATTGAAATAAAAATAGTTGAATATTTTTATCATTATTGTAACATGGTTAAGAATTGAAATTAAGAAAATAACCTCGTTTTTTTTAACGTTCTTATGAACAGATATTGCTTATATTTTTTTTCTTAGAAACTACCATCATGCCCCAAAACATATCCGGTATGTAGATCAATCGATTCACATGGTAATGAGAATAAAAATCTTCACTGATTTTTAGTATTTTTCGATTTATTCAGAAACGGTAATAGATAAAGATCTGAAACTTGCAGCATTGAAGTATCTTATGAGTACCAACTTTTCCTGGAATTATGAGCTCGATACCTTTCTGGGGCTGGTTCGGTATTCTTATCGTCCCATGGCCTTTCTACGGAAAATAAGTGAATTCTCGAAAATCATTTTAAAACACCTTACTAATTATACATAGTATATAGATTTACCGTAAACATGTACACGTAATAAAATCCGGAAATTATCTTTACGTTAAGTTTTTCAATTCACTATTGTTTCAAGCTTCATAACTTTTTTTCTGTTAGTTGTACGAAGAAAACATTCAGGAGATTTTTTGTAGAAAATTTGATTTCCTACACTGTAAAAAAAGATTCCTGACGTCAAACCAGATTCGTTTGGCTCAAGTACTCCGTGCGTTTGGATACAGCCAAGCGCGTCAAGCGATTGAGTCTACCGCCCTCTACGTTTGACAGTATATTTTGCTCCAACTGAGAGTTTCTTGAGGCAAGGTCCCGATTCATTTGAACTAAATCTAGAGCATTTGATATAACTCAATAGCTTTTTTCATTTAAAAAAAAGTAGGAATTCGTTCAAGTCATGAATGCTGTTGATACAATAATGATTTTCGTTTTACATAAAATAATCAAAAATTTCACTCAAAGTAATTTGTAAGGTCATTGAAGGTATGAAGAATTTTCAGTTAAGTATAATTTTATTAAAGCAAATGAATTTTAGTGTTAAAAGTAATTTTTTTTTTAGGTCCGTAGAAACTCTCCTTGCAATTGATTCAATAAAAAATCGAATTATTTCAAATTGCTGTATCGCATTGATCCAAAAAAAACAGTAATCTGAACCAAGTGATTATTGCCTTTAATTATTTCATCAATAATTAATTAAAAAAAATTTTTTTTTTGCATTTTTTTATTTTTGATTTTACTTTTATTATTATAATTTATTTATTTTTTTTTTTATCAAGTATTGGGACAATTACATTATATTATTATTATTACATTATTTATATTATCACTTTACAAATAATTCTGACACACTCAGTTTTTAGTGAAAAATTAACTAATCGTAATATTGGTATCCGGAGGATTCGAACCCAGTACCCTACGCATGAGAGTCAGACGCTTTACCGCTACGCTACGGAACCTGTAGGAAATTTTTAGTTTAGTTGTGCTTCTAGTACTTTGTTTTCATATTGAATGGATATATACAGTCAATTGCTTATACATTGATCTAAATGAGATAAATATGTGACTATTTTTATAAATGAATTTTTCTATTTAATCGATAATATAAAGACTTTCATTCAAATAGAGTTCGATATTTTGTAACGAATACATTTATATTTTTGTCGAATATTTTTCAGTTTTCATGTGAGTGCGTCAAATTACTTCAACAACCTCGTCGGATTCTCTCCCCAAGAAACTTGTCGGTTGACACGACACGTTCGGTATTATAGGAAACTACTTTTGTTTCATTGAAACAAGTGAAGTTGTCAAATTAAACGTATCGTGAGTTTCAGTTAAATTTCTAAAAATTGAAGAGTTTGCGTTAACAAGTTTTTATTTTTAAATCAAGTACATCCAAAATTTAATTGAAATATATTTTACTATTTAATCAAATGTTACTTTAATTACGGTCAAACTTAAAAACTTTTAACATAAACGCTTAAGCAATTTCTCATAATCGAGTAGAGATTTTCATTCAATAAAAATGATTTTCTTGAGACAAACTAGTTTTCGTTGGTTCAAACGAATTTGGTTTCACTGAAGATGAAATTTGTCAAACTCTTAGGGAGTTCGATGTCAGTACCTTATTTTTTACAGTGTACAAGTCTATGTTCTTCGATTTTCGAAAGAGAATTTCTTAATACTTTCATATATATATGTATATGTAAAAAGGCCGTCAAGCTGAGTTTGGAAGTAACAAAATTTTTTAAAAATTCAGTCGTGAAGACAAATCCAATAGTTAGAATTCTATGAAATCTACTAAAAATCAAGCTGAAACCGCAAAAAAAGTTTCCCATGTTATTTAAATGGGAAATCGGATTTTTTTATATACTAAGCCCTTAATTGACTTACAATTTTTTTAAGCGGGAGTATATATAGTTTTTTTTATAAATTATCAGTTTTTCTAATAGGACAGAAAAGAAAATGAATATTGCCTAAAAATGAAACACCCTAATATACACTTATCCAAAAAATTGAAGGAACAAAAAAATTTTATAAATTTTTTAGTGATTTTTGGAAGGCTGTATTTTCGTGAAAAATGAGCGTATCGAAAAAACAAAAAAAGCAAATTGAAGCTTGAAATCTCTAGTTTGAAGATCTTCCAGCAAAATATTTTTTCGAGCCACGGTCTTTGCGGAATCATAAGAAAAAGGTCGAGACAAAATTTTTCTAAATTTTCTGGTTTTGTTTTTAAGGTCTACGGGTCCGGGAAAAATTTTTTCAAAAAAACGAATTCATGGCTCGCTTAAGAAATTTATTCAGTTACAATTTGCTTTTTTTTGTTTCTCTGTACGTCAATTTGCTGCTGAGATATCAGCCTTCAAATGAAAGAGGATCCTTTTGTCTTTGATTATTGATATCTCAGCAAATAATGGCCGCACAGTAATTTAAAGGGCAGTCTAAGAAACTTGAATAAATTTCCTACAAGTTCCATTTTCGATTTTAAAAAAAAAAAATTTTTTTTCATCCGTGATATCCATTTGAAAAACGCTTAAAAAATGGCCATTTTCGGGTTTTTTAGTCGACTCATCGCTACTCTGCACATATTGATAAAAAAAATAATGTTGCCAGGTAATTTTACAACTTAATGTACCCTCGAAAATCCTGGAAATTTTCAGATTGATCCATTAAACCGTTTGTCTGGTCCGATTGCTCAAAGTTTAGCAAAACAATTAAAGGAACAAGTTTCGTTCCTTAAATTGTCTAATCGTTATCAAAATGAAAAAATCAATTTTTTTCGCATTTTCTCTCATTTTTGTGTTAGTTATTCAATAAATGTAAGGTAGAAAGAAAAAAAAAAAATTTTACCGAAAAACGAAAAAAAAAAAAAAAAAAAAACTGAATAAAACGTAAAAAAAAAAAGTAAAAAAATTCTTGTTTTATCTCGTTTTTCGCAAAAAAATTTTTTACAAAACCTTACATTTCCAGGATTTTCGAGGGTACATTAAGTTGTAAAATTACCTGGCAACATTATTTTTTTTATCAATATGTGCAGAGTAGCGATGAGTCGACTAAAAAACCCGAAAATGGCCATTTTGTAAGGGTTTTTCAAATGGATATCACGGATGAAAAAAATTTTTTTTTTTTAAAAAATCAATAATCACTAAAAAATTTATAAAATTTTTTTGTTCCTTCAATTTTTTGGATAAGTGTATATATTCATATTTTTTACGTTTCCATTTGTAGCAGAAGTATTACTCGTAATCTGCAGTGAGACGTCTTACAAGTAGTGAGGCCGGAACACATTTAGATTGACCACCAACGACCACACGCTGTCGACGATAGCTATGCGGTGGTCGCCACAGCAGGGCATCTCATATGTAAAGACGTCAGACGATCAGGTATTATTAAGACTACATCCACGCTAGTGAAACAAAAATAATAAGTTATCATCCTGTGTGGCTGTGAATTACGGTATAGTGTTGGCAGATACAAGGAAGGACAGACTATTACGGAGAAAATAATAACAATAAAATTTTTTTTTAGTTATTACATATTAAACGAATATATAAACCCACATGCTGCACGTAAACTACTATAAAAAATCAAAATCTTCAAAGAAAACTTGCACTGTGCTATTGTTTAATCACGAATATTAATTCTATCATAATAGTTGTACTTACTATAATTGCAAAAACAATCCATTCAAACGACTTTATTTTGAAGTTTAAGAAATAGTCATCTTACGAGTACAGAATCTTTATTCACCAGATAACAAATTCTTCAATCAAAAGACTTTATGTTTTCGAAATTATTGAACAAACCAATGAAAAAATAACTAAGTTTGATGTATGAGGACGTAAGATCAATATATTTTTCTGACTTGAGTAGAAAGTACGATTTAAAATGATTCACAAGCAAATTTAAAGTGAAATCCTTAAAGCTATGTACAAATACAAATCTAAAAAAAGGCCATTCGGCAGCCGAAATGGAAGGTAGATTTTCCAATTAATCTATATGAAAAGTTTCATACATACATATCTTGTGATACATGTTAGTGTATAGTCATGATATGAAATTAGGCTCGTTTTCTAAGAGTGAGAGTAAAAAAAGACAACGACTATTTTCGATAGAGAACTTCAGATAGTTGGTTTGACAAAACATTATATAGGTAATGTACTAAACTAACCTTCACGTAAACAAAGTATAGTAATTTTAATTAGTATGAGATCATAATTGTAATTACTATTACGATAGCAAGATCAGTTATAATTATAGGACGTACAGGTACGATTGAAACAGCATAAATAATAAAAAAAATACTTTTAAAATATAAAATAGCAGTGAAATTTACAGGATGTTTTGTTCACACTATAATACAACTGACAAAATTGTATTATAATGGGAAATGCATAAGTTATGTGAAATGAAAACCATATTTTCAACATTTTTTGATTCCATTAAAATTTTTAAGGCTATCAAATTATTGGAAGAAATGGTCAAAACATTAAGTTTAAGGTCTTTAATTAAAGCTTATTAGACAATCTTTCAAATACTTTTTACTGGACTTGTCTATCAGTTTTAGTTTTAATGTTATATGAACTTCAACAGTGAATAAAAACTGATTTTTTCGAAAACTCGTGGAAATTTCAAACAGCCATAACTTCACAACTATTCAAACGATTCAGCCCATCTTTGAACTTGATCAAGATAATCGCCTATAGAATAAGTGTGAAAAATTTCATTAAGATCCGATAAGAACTGTAGGTGCAATCGTAATGACAAGACCAGTTATAATCATACGTCGTAGAGGTACATTTGATACATCATAAGTAATAAAAGAAATACTTTTAAAATATAAAATAGCTGTGAAATTCACAGGTTATTTTGTGCACAATAAAATACAACTGACGAAATTTGATTATAATGGGAAATGCATAAATGATGTTGAATGAACACCATATTTTCAACATTTTTGATTCCATTAAAATTTTCAAGGCTATCAAATTATTTGAAGAAATAGTCAAAACATCAAGTTTAAGGTCATAAATTAAAGCTTATTAGACAAGCTTTCAAATACTTTTTACGGAAATCATCTATGAGTTTTAGTTTTAAAGGTATATGAACTTGAAAGTGGATGAAATGTTTTTTTTTTGAAAAATCGTGGGAATTTGAAACAGTGGTAATTGCTCATAGAATAAGTGTAAAAAATTTCATTAGCACCCGATAAGGATTCTAGGCGCAATCGTGTTCTCAAAACTTGGTTCTATTACATATATATATATATATATATATATATATATATATATATATATATATATACATTAGGGTGATCCAAAAAATAACAAACTTTTTTTTTTTTTTCCAAACAGGTTCAAAAGTTTCATTTAGATGAAAAAAGACGCCTGTGAAAATTAGAGCTCTTGATATTAACATTAAGAGGTTCCTCATCGCACTTTTCTATTTCCCATAAGAATAACATGGGAAAAATTTTTTTTACGTCTTCTGATTTTTATAAGTAGCTAGCGATGCGTCATAGGAATAAATGGCAGGCATATTTTTGTAGGGAATTGAATGCTCTACAAAAAAAGATTCTTATCATTTTTTGAGGAATCTATTTGTTCAAAAGTTATTTGAGGTTGAAGTCGAATTCATATTAAATTTTGAGATTTTCTACTTTTCCGGCGAAACTATCAGACTTATTACAAAATATCATCAGACCTTTTTTGTAGACTATTTTATTCCCTAAAAGTTATTTTGAATGAAGTTTTTTCGAATTCCGCATTGTTTTCTAGTTATTTTTATTTTAATGTCAAGCTCTTAAAATCGATCAGAAGACTATTTTTTTATGAGCATGACATTAAAATGAAAACAACTAGAAAAAAATGCGGAATTCGAAAAAACTTTATTCGAAATAACTTTTAGGGAATAAAATTGTCTACAAAAAAGGTCTGATGATATTTTGTAATAAGTCTGATAGTTTCGCCGGAAAAGTAGAAAATCTCAAAATTTAATATGAATTCGACTTCAACCTCAAATAACTTTTGAACAAATAGATTCCTCAAAAAATGATAAGAATCTTTTTTTGTAGAGCATTCAATTCCCTACAAAAATATGCCTGCCATTTATTCCTATGACGCATCGCTAGCTACTTATAAAAATCAGAAGACGTAAAAAAAATTTTTCCCATGTTATTCTTATGGGAAATAGAAAAGTGCGATGAGGAACCTCTTAATGTTAATATTAAGAGCTCTAATTTTTACAGGCGTCTTTTTTTATCTAAATGAAACTTTTGAACCTGTTTGGAAGAAAAAAAAAAAAATTTATTATTTTTTGGATCACCCTAATATACATACATATATAAATTTTTCAACGAATGGTATTTTCGAACTCTACTCAACTAACTATGATAGGTTGTGACAAAATTCCTTGAAAAATCGACCATGAGGACAAATACAATACCTAGATTTTTAAAAAAATCTACCTAAAAAATATAAATATAATTGTAAATTTTTATATCATTTGCATTAATGCTACTGAATTTAGTGCTTTTTCAGCCAGTCAAAATAAACTAATTTCAAACCATCGTGATTAGGAAATCAGAAAATGATCAGTTTCTTTCATTTTCTCCCGCCCGAAACTGCATAAGCTGATGATAAAACATGAAATACACTTGCCACAAGAATTAATAAGGGATACCAAAATAATTCCAAATTTTCAAGTGATTGTCAACATGCTGTAATTCGGAGGGAAATAGTCGTACAGTAAAATAAAAAAAAAATTAAAACTTGAAAATCGTTATTTCTACTGTTGGGAATTTAGCTATGGTAATCGTGAATGAAACAAATCAATTTATTAAACAAATGAAAATTATTTCTTTTTATTAAAATACGCGCTCTAGGGTATGTCTTCACTCGTGAGAGATTTAGCTTAGACTAACTTATTCTTTCAATATTATTTAACACTGAAGTCAAACAATCTCTCCTCTTTTTGTATAACAAAGGTGCCTAAGTTCAATATATATATATATATATATTAGGGTGATTCAAAAAACACACATATTTTTTTTTTCTTCCAAACAGGTTCAAAAGTTTCGTATAGATAAAAAAGACGCCTGTGAAAATTAGAGCTCTTAATATTAATATTAACACTGCACATTGCACTTTTCTATTTCCCATAAGAATAACATGGAAAAAATTTCTTTTACGCCTTCTGATTTTCATAAGTAGCTAACGATGCGTCATAGCAATAATTGGCAGGCATTTTTTTTTTCTTTTCAAAACAATTAATTTTTTTCGAAATTTCGTTTTTGGAAATCTTCCTTCCTGAATATGTTCACAATGCTTCATGATTGTCAAAATAAAATTGTTAACATCATGAGGAAACAAAATTTCCAAAAATAAAATCTAGAAAAAAATCCATTTTTTTTTTTCGAAAATTTTTTTTTAATTCTTTTCAACAATTAATGTTTTTGATTGAAGATGTTGGATTCTCTGTACGAAAATCAATATTCATTCTGGTGTATATTTTCTTTAATATTTTTCTTTACTAAATATTCTGTTCGAAATATTATTTCGAACAGTGTTGCATTGAAGTCGTAGTATATACATTTAAGTTGGGTTCAAAATATGTATATGTTTACTTAAGGGGGTATTCTGGTCTAGAAATTAAAAAAAATCGATTTTTTTTTTTATATTGTCATAGTTTAACTATTTAAGAATACGTCTACGAGAGAATTTTACAAAATTTAAATTATTTTCGGAGAAATAAGTATTTTGCTGAGCTGGCATCCAAACCGGTTGGGCTGCAACTAATCGAACCAGAGGCCAGAACTGCTCGAATGGAAAACAGAAACGCCGAAAATAGTTTTTTCGAAGTCGAGGAAGGTCCGATGTATACAGTAGGAATGGCAGATTGAATAAATGTAAGTTAAAAATATAATTTTATGACTTAGACTGCAAAAATTTTACTTGAAACTTTAAACGCATTTTTCTCAAAACTGTCTTTTCGAATCTGATACCCGTGATTTCTCAGGTTCTACCGAACCGATTTACTTGAAATTTTAAGAGAGTCTTCTTTAGGGACTTGTCTATGTCCGGAACTACGGCTATCCCCGAATTTTCATTTTTACTATTTTTACAAAATCGAAGAATGTCCAAAAAAGTGATACAAAAATTTTTTTTTCTTTAGGCAGTCGCCATTTTGTAAAAAAATTTTTTTACAACTTTTTCGTAGTTCCAGACATTGCGACATTATTATAGATTGATAATCTTTGTTATTTTTTGGTTTCAGATAGCTAGGAGAGTTAAGATCGTGGGTATGGTCACGCACCAAATTTTTGAGACTCCCCACTTCATCAGCTGGTAACTAACGGAATTTTTAATTTTTTTTTCATTTTAATTTTTTTTTGTATGCTTCTAATGTGAATAAATAATGTGTAAAAAAATTGATACTAGAAATATTGCTTGCTTTTTTTTTACAGCACTTCAAAAATTACCTAAAATTCATGTCTCTAGACCAGAATACCCCCTTAAGGAAAAGAAAGCTAGCATGGATCAAATTTTATGACCTTAAGTACTTGGGTCGACGTGAGATTGAGGCCCATATTCCAAGTAAATGCAAGGCAATATGTTTTTCTTCATTTGCACTCATATATATATATATATATATATATATATATATATATATAAGGGTGATTCAAAAAACAAACATATTTTTTTTTTCTTCCAAACAGGTTCAAAAGTTTCGTATAGATAAAAAAGACGCCTGTGAAAATTAGAGCTCTTAATATTAATATTAACATTGTCCGCATTGCACTTTTCTATTTCCCATAAGAATAACATGGAAAAAAATTTTTTTACGGCTTCTGATTTTTATAAGTAGCTAATGATGCGTCATAGGAATAATTGGCAGGCATATTTTTGTAGGGAATTGAATGCTCTACAAAAAATATCTCCTATGATTTTTTCCGAAACCTGACAGATTCAAAGTTATTCGAGGTCAAAGTTCAATTTATCGGAAATTTTACTGTTTTTAATGCATTACAATTAATTTAATGGTCTTAGTGGGAATAGTTATCAACAATTTTGTGTTTTTCTCGAATTTAGTCTTCTAGGCAATGTTTATCAATAATTTTATGCAATAACAAGGCATTTTTAACCTAAAAGCAAAATATTTTCTTTCAGTCCTTTGAGATACTCACGTGAGGTAAAAATGAAGTGACGTTTGTTTAAAAATGAGAATTTATTTACTTTACTTATACCTATAACTTGTTTTAAAATTATTCATTTATAAATCTAATCTAAATTATTATTATTGAAGATTTTTTTTAAACAGTTTGGGTAACGTTGCCGATGCTCTCGAACTATTTGTAACAAATACTGTAATTGATCTTCATCTTGAGTGATGTAATTATTATATTCTTCAATTAACGCAATTCCTCTTTCAGCTAAGTCATTTGTTTCTTTTAATGTTTTAAAAAATTCAGCACATTCTGTATAACTCTCATCATCAGACCAAGTTAATATATCCTTTTCTAATAAATCGCTCGGCAAATCAAATTTTGTAAACAAATCCAATGATTTTTGTGATACGAAATCATTTAAATCTTTTTGTTAAAATAAATCTAATTCATTTTCGAGCACTTGATCCCGCTGATTCGTCGTTGTAAAAGCTGGTCGAGAATTAATTGCTTCAATCATCTTCATTTTTATTTCTACGGAAACATTGGCATCAAATAAAGAGATTGCAGCTAATTCCTCATTTAAATACCACAAGTGGTCCCTTATTTTGTCACAAGCTTTTTGTGAAATTGCCGGATCAACATCATCATAGGAAATCAATTTCTTTAACAATTCTAAATCATTATTTGGTGCCAGGATAGCAGATGTCGACGTATACCACGATTTGATATAGAATATTATAACAAAAATACAAACTTGTCGTAAACTTTTTGTTTCGCGGGTTGAAAGAAAGAATTGATCTCGAAACATGAATATTTTTAAACTGCAGATAGCTTTCGACATCCATCGCGCGTGATGCATGGCACCAGGACGCTTAAAAATGAATTTTTCTGTTGACCAGCTATCAAGAAAAGCTAGTGATAGTAGTAACAATTCTCGATAATCGTCTCGGGGTTGGGATATCTAAGAAAAAACGTTAATAAATTATGTTAGACTGAATAGTTTTGAGCATACCAATAAAGTAAAGCAAACAATTTTTACCTGTAAACAATCGTTAATAAATGTGACGATTTCAGCACGTTCATTGATCAAGATGTTTGTGACATTTTCATCGTCCATTCCACTTTCATACTTCGACTGATCAAGTTTGTCCCAAGAGTTTTTAAATCGACCAAATATCGATACATTAGGACCAGATGTCATATTCCAATATACTTCAAAAACTCCCCGCAAAATAACTTCCATTATATGATGGCGGCATGGGAGCCATACTAACTTCCGGTTTAACTCTTTTTCAATCAAGACAGATGTACCTTTGTGAATACCTATAAGTGAAAAAACATTTTAAATCATCAAATTAGATTCAATATGACAATTTTAGTGTAATTTATCTATTGCATAAGCTTTACCAGTATTGACCGGTGGCGTGTCAAAACACATCGCTTTCACGTACGGAACTACGTTCCATCGGTTCAAAGTAGAAATAACAGCAGAAGCCTGTTGATGTGCTGCCCCACTGTCAACTTTTAGAACTGCAAGAAGCTGATCAACTCCAGCAACGGATAGAAGAATCGCAATACGATCAACAGATTTATTTTCAGAAATATCGCATAGAACTCAACCGTCCCAATGCACAACAAAACGGTCTTCTGAACGGAATTCCTTTTTCAAATCTACTGCGATGTTTGTTTTAAATTTAATACGCTCACGATGAAGTGTACTGTAACTAAGATTGGGGGTTGAAATATCAATTCCCAAACTCTTATATGCAGCAGCTAATGTGAAAAGAGCGTTTCTATTACTAACTTTTCCTCGATCGAGTGCTCCATTAAGTTCGGGTGTCATTATGTTTATTTTCTTTGGTTGCCTCATCGGAATTTAAAAATCAGATACTGGGTTTGACGTTTGACTAGACGTCGTCGCTGATGAGTCAGATTGAACTATTCCAGATTTTTGAGCGGCTAATAACAAATTACTTTCATCCTCACCTAAATTTCAAAGAAAACATTGATTCATATCAAACTATTAATTATTTCAAATTAAAATAGCTTTAAAAAATGTAATGAACCAACCAGCACAATCAACAATCATATCTTCATGGATCTCTTCTGATTTTAAAGTATAGTCAATTAATCCAAACCGACTTTTTGATCTTTGACCGGCCAGAAATAACTTCTGATAGTCATTAATAAATTTTTCGACATTTAATTGAGCAATGTCGAATAAATTTTTCAATTTGTGACCAAAAATTGACACTTTCTGCTTCTGAGTATTTGAATGTCTACGCTTAGAACTTTTTTGTAAATTTTTCACTTTGTCTAAAAGGTTAGAAAGTTTATTGACTGCATAATCTTTTCCGCACGTTGAGATTTCCGCTTGTGACCACTTTTCTCGAACTTTATCAATGGTAATTAAAAGACACTCTCTTCGTTGTAATTTTAAATTTTTTCTGTGAAAAAGGTATACTGACAGAGTCTCTTGTACAGATAGAAATTTAGGTCCAACAAAGTCTTCAATTGGATCATCCCCAACAATACGACTTAAATAATACATGGTTAAAGAATAACTCTTACTATAAAATAATACGATAAAAACACAAAATTATTAGGTAACTATCAGTATTTGATAGAACTAAAATTAAAAAAAAAAACAATCTACTGACAAACACCAATTTCAATTTTCACAAGTATCAGCACCAAGTAGAAATATAGTTGTATTACCGATAAAGTCTAAAAGTTTTCTTTTTTATCGGTCATTTGATAACGATGAGACGATTGATCTACTATAATATTGAAAATTGAAATTAATAATGATCAATTTTAGAACATAAACAAAAACTATTAATAAATTTAAAATGAATTGAATGCAGTACTTAACTTAACGTGATTTATGATTTCCCGCCAAGAAAATTAACAAAATTTTTTTCAATCAAACAATTTTAGGAAATTTATATTAATAAATTTTTTCAAACTGTTCGATTTCTTTGAATCACTGCAATAAAATTATTGATAAACATTGCCTAGAAGACTAAATTAAAAAAATACACAAAATTGTTGATAACTATTCCCACTAAGACCATTAAATTAATTGTAATGCATTAAAAACAGTAAAATTTCCGATAAATTGAACTTTGACCTCGAATAACTTTGAATCTGTCAGGTTTCGCAAAAAATCATAGGAAATATTTTTTGTAGAGCATTCAATTCCCTACAAAAATATGCCTGCCAATTATTCCTATGACGCATCATTAGCTACTTATGAAAATCAGAAGGCGTAAAAGAAATTTTTTCCATGTTATTCTTATGGGAAATAGAAAAGTGCAATGCGGACAATGTTAATATTAATATTAAGAGCTCGAATTTTCACAGGCGTCTTTTTTATTCTATACGAAACTTTTGAACCTGTTTAAAAGAAAAAAAAATATGTTTTTTGATCCATGCTAGCTTTCTTTTCCTTAAGTAAACATATACATATTTTGAACCCAACTTAAATGTATATACTACGACTTCAATGCAACACTGTTCGGAATAATATTTCGAACAGAATATTTAGTAAAGAGAAATATTAAGGAAAATATACACCAGAATAAATATTGATTTTCGTACAGAGAATCCAACATCTTTAATCAAAAACATTAATTATTGAAAGAAAATTTTAAAAAAATTTTCGGAAAAAAAAAAAATTGAATTTTTTCCAGATTTTATTTTTGGAAATTTTGTTTCCTCATGATGTTAACAATTTCATTTTGACAATCATGAAGCATTGTGAACATAATCAGGAAAAAAAATTCCAAAAACGAAATTTCGAAAGAAATTAATAGTTTTAAAAAGAAAAAAATAAAAATTTTTTTTAAATATTTTTTTTTTAAACAATATGAAAAAAAATATTTTTTCCAATAATCAATGTTTTTGATTAAAGAAACAAAAAATATTGCTTGAAAATAACATTTGGAAATTGACAAAATCAATGAAAACCGAAGAATAGCTCATGACGCGATTTTTTGGGAAGACGTAAGATTTGGGTGTATGCCAAAGCCCCGGCGTGGCAAAGTCCCGGTGGTTCATTCGCCCGGTTAAAAAAAAGGCGTCTTCAATAATTTGACAGCAGAGGCATCTAACGGGGAAAAAAATTACAAAAAAAAAATAAGAACTGTATTGCCTCAAGGATGAAAATTTTTGTAATAAAGCGATGGCGCTGCAATCGGATATAAATTATAAAACTTTAATTACTACATTACTAGTACATAAGGGGGATCATTCATAAAATTGCCTCCGTAGTATCGCTTTGAAAATCGGTGTGCCTACCCCCTGTAGTGTCTACAGCATTGCCCAAGGGAGGTCAGGCTTGAAAAAGGGGTCTACGTGTTTCCCATTGGAGAATCGCTCTAAAACTCGGTGTGCCTACCCCCTGTAGTGTCTACAGCATTGCCCAAAGGAGGTCAGGCTTAAAAAAGAGGTCTACGTGTTTCCCGTTGAAGTATCACCCTGAAACTCCGTGTGCCTACCCCCTTTAGTGTCTACAGCATTGCCCAAGGAAGGTCAGGATTGAAAAAGGGGTCTACGTGTTTCCCATCGGAGTATCGCTCTGAAAGTCGGTGTGCCTACCCCCTGTAGTGTCTACAGCATTGCCCAAGGGAGGTCAGGCTTGAAAAAGGGGTCTACGTGTTTCCCATTGGAGAATCGCTCTAAAACTCGGTGTGCCTACCCCCTGTAGTGTCTACAGCATTGCCCAAGGAAGGTCAGGATTGAAAAAGGGGTCTACGTGTTTCCCGTTGGAGTATTACCCTAAAACTCGGTGTGCCTACCCCTTTTAGTGTCTACAGCATTGCCCAAGGGGGGTCAGCCTTGAAAAAGGGGTCTACGTGTTTCCCATCGGAGTATCGCTCTGAAAGTCGATGTGCCTACCCCCTGTAGTGTCTACAGCATTGCCCAAGGGGGGTCAGGCTTGAAAAAGGGGTCTACGTGTTTCCCATTAGAGTATCACCCTGAAACTCGGTGTGCCTACCCCCTGTAGTGTCTACTACATAGCCCAAGGGAGGCTAGGCTTGGACAATGGGTCTAGGTACTTCTTACTGTGGCATTGCCTTGAAACTCGGTTTGCTCACTGCATAGAAGTATCTATATGTGTATTTATTTGGACTTTGTACAAAAAAGTTCTCGTATTATTTATTGATAAATCCATTTTTTTTAATTTATTGTAGTTCGAACTAAAGTTATTGGAAATTTCGATATTTCCTTACCTTTCCGGTGAAACTATCAGAATTTTTAAAAAATGTTTAGTAATGGTTTTTGTTGATTATTTCATTCTCTACAAGTTATTTTCAGTACAAAGCCATATGGAATTTCCAAAAACTTTAAGAGAAATAATTTGTAGGGAATAAAATCGTCAAAAAAATTGTTTGGCGACTTTTTGGGATAAGTTTGATAGATTTGCCAGAAAAATAAAAAGATCTTAAAATTTACCATGCCCGGGAAAGAATGATCATACCTGATCAAACATGAACAGGCATCTGCTTTCAGGCCTGATTAGACATGAAAAATGTTCATGTCTGTTTATGCCCATCCGAGTAAAAAATTGTAGATAAAAAATGGCCCTGTATAATTATGTCTAACTATATACAATTATTTATAATTATTCCTAATAAAATAAAAAAAAAAATTCGGGAGTTCGCAGGATTTGAACCGTGGACCTGGCGCTCGAAAGCTTAACTCACTACCCGTCGACCTAAGAGATTGACTTGAAAAGCAAGTTTTGTATGAACTTCAAGTAATAAAAATCTTATACGTGGAAATCGTTGGCTCTCATAAAATATTTATAGTCTGTCGTCCACTGGCTCTTACTTATTCCAAACCAAACGTTTTAAAAATTTCAGTTAAAATCTTATAAAAGTTTATTGTTTGCTTCAGTCACTTTTTAATTTCGAATAAAGCACATCCGCAACTTACTTGAATTTTATTTCAATATTCAACCAAATATTGTTTTAATAACGTTCCTAAAAACTTAGAGAACAACACTTAAGCCGTTTTCAGAACTGAGTAGAAATTTTAATTCAACACACGGAGTAACTATTCTCGTTTGAAATGCTATGGCGTCATACTACAGCCGGACCATGCAGGCCTCCCTGACGGAAATTTAAATCAACACATGCCTTAATTACTATGATCATAGTAGAATTCATAATAGTTACAGTAATTTGTGATAATAATAATTGTAAATTTTACAAGCGTCAAGGTATCTGTGGCATGTGTTAATTTTAATTTCTGTCAGGTGGCCAGCATGGTCCGGCTGTACTATGATAACATCGAATTTCAAATGAGAATAATTTATCCGTGTAAAATATTTTTTTTTCGGAATAAGTTATTTTTCGTTAGTTCAAACGAAATCGATTTCGTTGGAAAAGTAATCCGTCAAATTACTCAGGAGTTTGACGTTAGTATCTTATTTTTTACAGTGTGTAATCACAAGCAATTAATAGACTTTAATCGTTTCTCTAACTAAATAAATAATTTGAAAAATAGCATATTGAGGAATCAACTTTGGCATAAATTAATCGTTTCTTGATCATTTCTCTTTATGATGATATGAGTTAAAACCTATCTTTCTACACTTTTAAAAGTATGAAGAAGATTAACTGTAACTTAAGTATAAAAAAAATCGATTGTTGTAAAGGACACTCGGTCGTTTGACGCGTGAGATGTGCAAAAGCAGAATTGCATGTCATGGATTTTTAACTTGAGGCCCACCCTCCTCTCTTGTCACAGGAGGATTTACCTTTTGCAATTAAAGAGAATCTCATTAACAATTCAAAAGTAGTTGAGTGTATTTAATAAAAGCTGAAAAATTCGATATGTGCTACTTATGTCCAATGTGAATTATCTAAAATTTAAATGATCAGACCACCAACAATTACTTTTTATCATGGTAACAACAGGCTTTTAAGCAGTTTAACTTCAACTCTTTAGAAGTAAAATATGATTTAGCAGCAACTTGTCCAGTTAATCAAGAAGGCTAAGTTAGTTTCTAACAGAAAAGATAAGTGAACCTTTATTTTAAAAGAAATAAAATTAAAATATATTTAGATATATAACATTTATCTGCAATACGTTTTATGAATTCATCAAATTTTGTGTCAATTATTCGTTAGAGAACATCCTCAATTTAATTGAAACCTTTTAACAACTTTTATCTTCGACAATTTATCTGTTGGTGTGTATGCGCTTTCACCCGCTCACCCGAAAATAGCTTAACCATTTGCATTGAAAGTTGCAAAAGAGTGAAACCCTTCGATTACACAAATTATAGGCTACATATCATGTCGATCAATAATTTTACAATAAAAAAATTAATTATAAAAGTCTCTGTGTTAATTTGTTTCTGACCGTTATCTTCAATGAGTATTTGATTGTGAACGGTTTCTATTTTAATCGGCCTACAGGCGTGAATTTTTGAATAGAAAATAAAAGTACTACTGATTTTTTACAATCGGGTTTAGAGATCTGGACTTTTGAGCAAATGCATCTTACGTCAGTGAGAATCCATCATTACTTATATTTTTCGAAAATTCAACTCCAACAAGGGTTGGTGGGGGCGTTAAAAATACTATTTCTTTGTATTTATACTATGAAACCAAAAGACTTCAACTTTTAATCAAGTGTTCCTAATATTTAGGAAATTCTGCCACTACGTTTTTTTTCTTTTTTTTTTTTAAATCAATTCCGACAGGGATTGCGAGCCTGTCTATGATTAAATTACTCTCATTTATATAATATATGAGCTATGGACTTTCACCGTGGAACAAGTATTTTTGAGATTCGTTCTTACTTGTATTTTTTCATCTCTAAATTAAAATTATTAATATTGTCGGTACAATTCAGGGACGCAGGACTTTTTGTAGGAAATTTCGATATCTCAAATTATTTTTGAAATATTTGCAAAAAACCGAATAATTCTTTTTTTTTTCTTACGCGGAGAAAAAAATTAAATAATTTTTTCTCACCTCCGGGCGGAAAGTGCAACTTCGTCCCGCTGTGCAAAACGAATTTGCCGCTTTCCGCCTCCGTCGAGGAGAAAAATAGTATACACTCCTCGAGAAGTAAAGTAAGAAAGCCTCAGATCACATGTTTGTTGACCTCGGCTTCGCCTCGGCCAACAATTACATGTGATCTGAGACATTTCTTACTTTACTTCCCTAGGTGTGTAATATACTATTACTAAATTTGAAAAAAAAAATTACAATCCGAGAAGTAATCTCGAAACGTTAAAAAAAAAATCGAAACTTTTACCAAACTCAAAGTAAAAATTGCAACATATTATTTACAATAATAATTTCTGTTAATTATAAAAATTACTATATTGATGGTACAATTTACTAGCAACGAAAAAAAAAATTATAATGTACCAATAATTTTTACTATTGTACTTAGTAAATATTAGCGACATTATAAAATGTACACTGCCTACGTAGTATTATATTGGAAATGTAATATATATCCGCTACGAAATTGCAATTACGATTAATGTAATAACTTCAAATAATTATATTAACTATTTCTACTTTTTATAAGATAGAACTATTTTTATATGAATAAGTACATATTAATTTTTTTCAAGCGAAATTTAACGAAGCTTTAATTTCATTTTAACAGTTAACTATAATTTTCTACAATTGATAGTTATTTTTAGTAGATTTTATAAAAATCTAACTATTGTATTTGTCCTCATGACGCAACTTTACAAAAATTTTAACATTTTCTATCTATTTTAGTCAAGTAGGTTTCAAAAATACTATTGGTGAAAAAATTTATATATGTATATATTAGACTGCTTTTTTTTTGCGACTATTTTTGTTTTCGCTCTCATCCCGAAATTTTGTTGGAAATACCCCCAAAAAAATTCCCTGAGAGTTTGAGCCCTTAATATTAATATTAAGTACTTTCTCAGAGCATATGAAGATTTCCCATTTAAAATACACGTAAACTTGGGTTTTTATTTTTTAAACTTCTATATCTCCGCGGCAGTTTATGATATCATCTCGCCCAAAGTCGGTATTTCCTCAAAATAAAATGTTCTACAAAAGTGCCCGTGGTTGTGAAGTCGTAACTCATAAAGGTGGGGTAGTACGGACCGCTAAACTATATTTTTTCATAGGATTCTTGTTTTTTCTCGCAACAACATGACCTACAGAGAAAATGTAAATGATAATTTTATAGGAAATTCAATTCTCTACAAAGAAAGGTCCTTTGCACCGAATCACTCAGAATGATATTTTCTGAGATGTTAGTAAAATAAAAAATCAACATTTTCTACGATTTGATTCGACAATTTATGGGAATCCGAATGCTACGTAAACTTCAAGAATTAATATCTCAGAAAATATCAATCGTATCAATTCGGTGCTAGAGACCTTTTTTGTAGGAAATTGAATTTTCTATAAAATTGTTTTTCATATTTTTTCTGTAGGTCTTGTTGTTTATGAGATAATGAGAGAAAACAAAAGAATTCTATGAAAAAATTCGGTTTAGCGGTCCGTACTATCCCACCCGTAAGAGTTACGACTTCGCGACAATGGGTACTTTTGTAGAGAATTTAATTTTGAGAAAATCCTGACTTCGGGCGAGATGATATCATAAAATGCCGCGGAGTTATAGGAGTTTAAAAAATAAATACCCACGTTTAGGTGCACGTAAACTTTTAAATTATTAATTTAAAAAACCATAATAATAAGTTAATTGAACAATTAATATAAAACCTGGGTTACCCTATTCTGGCCCAACCCTGGCCCAGGAGAACCTAGCCTTAGCTTAAATTCGGGTAATCATTGGGTCGGCCAAGGCTAGGTTACCCAGTCCTAGCCCAAGCCTGGGTCGTCATCGAATGGCCTAGATAGGAGAACCTAGTCTTAGCCCAGGCTCGGGTTATGATGGGAATGACCCTGATTGAGTAACCATTCTTGACCCAAGCATGGGCAAATATAGACGTGCCAAAGCTAGATTCCCCAGTGCTGAGCCAAAGAGGACCCCTTCGTTCAACTCTGGCAGCTCTTGCATGGGAAGACGCGTCGAATGCCACCTCAACCATCAAAATCGGTTGATTCGTTCAAGAGAAACCGTTAACAAAAAATTGAAAAAAAAAATTTTTCTAGTTTTTTTGAAATTTCTCAAAAACCACTGGATAAATAAATTTTGAAATTTGATCAGCTTTAGAACTTGAATAAAACGCGTTGATTGTCACGTCAACCGTCTCAATCGGTCAATTAGTTTTAGACATGTCGATGGAGAAAACATGGTAAAAATAGCTTTTTTTCGAAAACAACGGCATTCAAAAGTATTTTCAAGCTCAAAGAGCTCAAAAATGTATTTTCAGTGGGAAGCTTTAGGGCTGGCTCGCAGGGTCAACCGATAGACTAATTTTTTATATTATATATTGGAAACAAAACTTTTCTTCTAACGAAAAAAAATTTCTTTGTCAAAATAAATTTTTCTTACTCTAAGAAAATTTATTCTCGCTGTAAGAAATTTTTTGTTTTTAATTCATAACATGCGAAATTTCTTGAGACAAGTAAAAATTTATTTTCCCAAAAAATCCTTTTTTTTGTGTATAAATAAAAAGATACATGATGAAATGAGAGTAGATAGGCAAGGAGTGTTCTGTTCCATTTGGGGCAAGATGGTCATGATCTGTTGTACCGGCGGATGGTAAGTTATCGATTTGCGATGTTGTATCGACTGTTGGTTATCGATTGTCGGTAATGTATCGACTGTTGGTGTGGTTATCTGCGGCCTTTCGACATCATTTGAGCTTATCTGGGACCTTTTTGGCATCATTTTGAAGCTAATTGACATCATTTCAGCTTACCTGGGAACCTTTCACCGCCTGAGCTTATCTAGGGTCTGTTTAATGCTAATCGTCTACCATTTTGAGCTCTTATCTGTCATTTTGAGCTCGTGATAGATGGCGCATCTCGCGTATATTTTGAGCGGGAAATTTTTTGAAAAAATGTGTATAACTTTTATTTATGTACAATTTTCATTAATGTACAATACACGTAAAATTATGTACAATTTCCATTATTGACTAGAGTGGGTTCTCGGCTTGCCTATCAGGTTGTAGGTTTTGACATCGTGTTTGTGCGTTACGCCAGAGCTGACACTAGCGTAGCCTACCCTGATTAATACAATATGTACACGTAAATGTATGATTTAAAGTTTTATATATTGAAACTTGGGGATGTAAGGGTACATGCGAGAACCATGCCATCTAGTTGTGTAGTTTCTCCCCCCTCTTTTTTTCTGATGATGACGTCATCCAACAGGTTTGAACTTGTTTTTTCCTTTGTTCTTTTTACTGCGTAGTAGAATGTTCTAGATGATGTCGTCATCTAACCGGTTTAAACTTGTTTTTTCCTTTGTTCTTTTTAACTGCGTAGTAGAATTTTTATTTTTAGATTATGACTCATCCAGTTCCAAAAAAAAACTTTCCTTTGTTTATTTCTAACTGCGTAGTAAAATATTTATTTTTTAACTGCACAGTAGAATTTTCTAGATGATGACGTCATCTAACAGGTTCGAACTTGTTTTTGAGCTAGAGTGGGGGAATTGAGCTGAGCGCTGAGCTTAAGAGCTCGCAGCAGCAGTCAGTCTACATCGAGAAACGTACTAGTTAACAGCATGTGCAAATGGATAATAAATTCAGTGAAAGTGAAAGAATTTTTCTTATACATAACCGGCCGTACACTGATAATCTTGACGATATTATTGAATCGTTATTTGGTGACATACTTTCTGAAGATATTGGTAAATTTATCAATGATGTAATTGCATTTGCCAAAAATATTGAAATTATTGAAAGTGTGCAAGAAGTATCGTGTCCAGGCTGTGCTGAAAAAAGAAAGTTAGCGAAGAATCTATTCGAAATTAGTAAAAAAACGGGAAAACTACAATTACGTATACTTAGGAAATCATAAAAAATGGGTCCTCACGGTTCAAAGTATGTAAGAGTTATTATTTCAAAAATTATTATTTTTTCTTTAATAACTTAACTATAAATATGTAATTGTTAATTTTTACAGACTTCATATATGCACTGATGAGTGTAACCACGATGCCCAAATCGAGTTTGAGGATATAAGCAGCAAAAGTGATATTTTTGATGATTACGATGACAACGACAACGACGCTATCCCAGATTCCTATTACTTTAGGAAAGCGAATGAGGAAAGAGACAAAGAATTGGCTATCCGAAGAAAAGAAATCAACTTACAACTGTTTCATTGGAAAGAATTATTATTAAACTTTAATGATCGCAAAGATTACGAAGAAGTGTGTCATGAAATCACATTTATATTCACTAAGTCATTGTTTAAAGCTAACAAACCGCAATAATGGAACTAATAATTGATTTTGTGGGTTTTGAGATGCCTGATGGCAGATTTGTGATAAAAGAACTTTGTTCTAGTGATATTTGTGTTAAAGTCAATCCATATAAACGTGTGCAATGTGAACATTGGTCATTCGAACCACCTTTAGATCAGATTGATGTTGCAGTAATGCAAAAAAGTGTTGATCATTGTGGACTTCAACGTTCAATTTCATGGACATCTGGTGTGCAACCACATGAATCATTGAAAGAAAATCTAGATATTTTGGTGAAAAATGCACGTTACTTTTACGTTCAAGGTGAACGAAAGAAAAAATGGCTTGATGATCTCATTGAGTCTGTTGTACCTATAATTGATATGGAAAAACTAAGACATTTTTCTTTATTTGATGCTAATGATTTTCCGAAACATCGCTGTCCATACCATGTTCATCATAAGAAAAAGTTTTATTCTTCATGTGCATATCAAAATGTTCGATTTTTCAAGAAGTGGTTTCGAACTTGTTATGGAAACCAACCAACCTATGAAAAGTCGGTTCAGATCTTCAATCAGTTGGGGAACTTACTGTGTATGGATAATCAAGATATCGCATGTCTTGATGTTGCATTTATCATTGAAAATGCAACCCAACAAATCGATTTCGCTTGGCACAAGCTACCGGAACGATTACAAAATAATGAAGAATTGATTGGCTATCCCTGATAGCCTTGCATATCCATTCAGAAAAGATTGCTACAATTGTATTTCTTAGGTTAAGATAAAAAAAACTATAGTTTATGTAAGACTAAAAAATGTATATTTTTAGGTTAAGAAAAATATCTATAGTTTATTATGTATTTGAGGTAATGTAAGACCAAAATGTATTTTTTTAGGTTAAGAAAAATATCTATAGTTTATTATGTATTTGAAGTTATGCAAGACTAAAATGTATATTTTTAGGTTAAGAAAAATATTTATAGTTTATTATGTATTTGTGGTAATGTTACCCCAAAATGTATATTTTAGGTTGAGAAAAATATTTATAATTTATGATGTATTGGAGGTTATGTAGAATAAAAAATAGTTAAGGTTATGTAAGACTTAAATGTATATTTTAGGTTAAAAATAATAAAAAACAATATACACTTATCCAAAAAATTAAAGGAACAAGAAAATTTTATAAATTTTTTAGTGATTTTTGGAAGGCTGTATTTTTGTGAAAAATGATCGTATCGAAAAAATAAAAAAAGCAAATTGAAGCTTGAAATTTCTAGTTTGGAGATCTTTCAGCAAAATATTTTTTTGAGCCACGGTTTTTGCGGAATCATAAGAAAAAGGTCGAGACAAAATTTTTCTAAATTTTTTAGTTTCGTTTTTTAGGTCTACGGGGCCGGGAAAAATTTTTTCAAAAAAACGAATTCATGGCTTGTTTAGGAAATTTATTCAGCTACAATTTGCTTTTGTTTGTTTTTCTGTACGACAATTTGCTGCTGAGATATCAGCCTTCAAATAAAAAAGGATCCTTTTGTCTTTGATTATTGATATCTCAGCAAGAAATGGTTACACAGTAATTTAAAGGTCAGTTTAATAAACTTGAATAAATCCCCTACAAGCTCCATTTTTGATTTTTTCAAAAAAAAATTTTTTTTCATCCTTGACATCCATTTGAAAAACCTTTGAAAAATGGCCATTTTCTGGTTTTTTAGACGACTCATCGCTTCTCTGCAAATATTGATAAAAAAAATAATGTTGCCAGGTAATTTTACAGCTTAATGTACCCCCAAAAACCCTGGAAATTTTCAGATTGATCCATTGAACCGTTTGTCCGGTCCGATTGCTCAAAGTTTTAGAAAACAATTAAAGGAACAAGTTTTGTTCCTTAATTTGTGTAATCATTACCAAAATGAAAAAATTAATTTTTTTTTTGGATTTTCTTTCATTTTTGCGTCAGTTATTCAGTAAATGTAAGGTAAAGAGGAAAAAAAAAAAAATTTCCAAAAAACGAGACCAAACAAGAATTTTTTCCAATTTTTTTTTTTACGTTTTATTCGGGGGGTTATTTTTTGTTTTCGTTTTTCGGAAAAAAATTTTTTTTTTTTCTTTACCTTACATTTACTGAATAACTAACGCAAAAATGAAAGAAAATCCGAGAAAAATTGATTTTTTCATTTTGATAACGATTACACGGATTAAGGAACAAAACTTGTTCCTTTAATTGTTTTGTAAAACTTTGAGCAATCGGCCCGGACAAACGGTTCAATGGATCAATCTGAAAATTTCCAGGGTTTTTGGGGGTACATTAAGCTGTAAAATTACCTGGCAATATTGTTTTTTTTATCAATATTTGCAGAGAAGCGATGAGTCGACTAAAAAACCAGAAAATGGCCATTTTTTAAAGGTTTTTCAAATGGATGTCAAGGATGAAAAAAAATTTTTTTTTTAAAAAATCAAAAATGGAGCTTGTAGGGGATTTATTCAAGTTTATTAAACTGACCTTTAAATTACTGTATGACCATTTCTTGCTAAGATATCAATAATCAAAGACAAAAGGATCCTTTTTTATTTGAAGGCTGATATCTCAGCAGCAAACTGTCGTACAGAGAAACAAAAAAAAGCAAATTATAGCTGAATAAATTTCCTAAATAAGCCATGAATTCGTTTTTTTAAAAAAATTTTTCCCGGCCCCGTAGACCTAAAAAACGAAACCAAAAAATTTAGAAAAATTCTGTCTCGACCTTTTTCTTATGATTCCGCAAAAACCGTGGCTCAAAAAAATATTTTGCAGAAAGATCTACAAACTAGAGATTTTAAGCTTCAATTTGCTTTTTTTATTTTTTCGATACGATCATTTTTTACGAAATACAGCCTTCCAAAAATCACTAAAAAATTTATAAAATTTTCTTGTTCCTTTAATTTTTTGGATAAGTGTATGTCAATATAAAAAAGTTTATTATTTATAAATGTAAGTTTTTTAATTAATACAGGTTTAATAATTATATTTAATTTATTAATTCTTTGTTTAAATCGTTCTCGATTTCTTGCTGCTTGTTCCCATTCACCTCTTCTTGCTTGTTCGTGTGCAAATCAATTATACTCAACTATGCGATCATGTATAATGCGGCAATAAGCTGATGTCTGCGCAGGAAATTGATTTGCAGATTCAAATTCTAGGCGAATGTCCACTGGTCCAGATTTAATTGATTCGTTTTGTTTCGAGCAATCGATAACATACAGTGGCGCTTGTTCCAAAAATTATTTCTTTGTCAGCAGTGGCTCTGGTTTTTTGTTGTAGTATGAAATTTGGAAATTTATATACATATCGTACAACAAAGCATATTGATTATTTGCAATGTTGAGATTCAAATTCCCATAAGGATAACTCTGAGAGTTTAAAAATAATTTTATGTCTCTGATGTTGCAGTGATCAAATCCACTGGCATTTTTAGTTGGGTCATTTTTTCTTGCTGTTTGAAATTCAAGAATGACAAAACGTGGTTTCTCGAGCTGCGTAGATGTTTCGAGTGCCCATATGTGCTTCGAAGTATTTGGTAATAGAGGATACTCATACAGCTCCCAAGCACGGAAACTGATTGAGATAGCTGGATCACTTGTAATATAATTCAAAGCTTTAATTTTTTGCTTATCAGCCATAGTCACACACACAGCCATAGTCATACAATCCACTCGATTTTTTGCAGTGTAATTTTAACAGCTTCAGCATGAGCTCCAGCAGCAGGTGTGGCAACAATGTATGCATTCAAATCAGAATTTGATCTTATCAAAATTAATTCATGTCTTGCATTGATGACAATTTCATGGTAATCTTCAGCAAAACCAAGCAGGAGACTCAGTGGTATAGATATATCAAAGAAACCATTGTCATTGTGTAATTTGTTTTCAGCTTTATCCATAATCCAGCCTGAATTTTCAAGTATATTTTCTTGAGCAGGACTCAGTGATGTGTATCCTTTCGTGAGACTTGTGATACCAACATTTTTGCTACGATCAATCTCAACACCATTGAGTTCGTAACGTATTTCTTTAAACATATGACAAACTGTGATGTTGACCATGTGAGTCGTTGCACTCCCAGCTGTACCATCGGACTTTGTGAATTTTCCATACACATGTAATGTACTTTTACTTGGAAGTAGACACAAATCTTGGTGTTGAACTGCAATTCTTATTTCATCGCTGTTGTTGAATGTTGATGAAGCATACGGGAGATGAGCATGCGTTTCATAGTGTGCAATTGACTCATCAAAAATGATTTGTCGTTGAATATTCAAGATTTCCGCTGCCATGGTCGTGTACACGTTAAACAGTAAAAATAAATTTTTATTTTCTTAATTTTCCACGTAATTTTAGTCCAGGGCTCTGTAGAAACTGAGTGTTCTGATGTGTTAACACTTTGTGAGGTACTCGGTGACTGATGTTGCTTGACCATGTTGCTGTCTTTTTATACCCAGCACCACTTTTTGTCTCATACACGATACCCATTATTTTATAGACTTTATATGCAGTCTTATGGTTATCGTTTCGCCTCTGAAATTAGCCAGTTTTCTGTCTTGATCTACAATTCTCAGTCTGAGATTTTGTATTGCTTGTACGGCAATCGGTAGATAAATGACGTGTGATGGCAATTCAACAATCTTATATCCTGGTGGTACACTTAGGAAAAATTGATGAATAGTGTAAACTTTGTGGTCATTTATGTAAGCACCAGACGTGATGTTGCACTCAACTCTCAGAGCATTGAGTTTTAATATCTTCACTGGTAAATCTAATGAGTGAGTTTTATGTGGCATCAGCTTCCGATTTGTAAATCCCAATAGCCGACCAATAGAATCTTGAGGTGTAAAATTTATAAATTGATCACATTTTATCTCACTTCTCAATTCATTATTATTGGCTCTGATGCTAATGCTGAGTCTTCGTAATTTCTTTTGAATATATTTTTCAATGTCGGTTATCTCGTAACTTCCTGTTGGTATCGTCAAGACTCTCTCTTCAATAGTTTCATATTTTTCAGCTTCTATATTCTTTTCCGTCACTGAGATATTATCATCAAACTTTGTAATTATTGCAGCATTTCTTTTAGCTCTTTTTTTCTTGGCTATTTTTTTCTCATCAACATTATTATCAACATTATTTGTATCAATTTTTTCGATATCAATATTATCCACAGGATAAGAAACATAGAATTTATTAGCACCCACATCAATATTGGGTATCGAATTAAATGTTAATAACTCTACAAGTCCCAGAACATAATTTTTAGCTGATGATAATTCAATTGGAGGGAAGTAGTTAGCCTCCAACTCGGGTGAAGATTCTGTCAGTGTTAATGTGAATGACTCAGCCATGACTGATGTGCTGTACACAAAGTCACATCAATTTATAGTTGTCCAGTTAGAAATTTGAGACATAGATGTCCACATATAATTATATCAAAATCCTGATATCTTTTGTGATTATATTTCACGCTACCAACATCGAGATATTCCATAAGATCTTGTGGTGGTTGTAAATTACCAAAACTGTCAAAATAAATAACTTTATCATTATTTTTCTTGTATGCAACCCAGTGAGTACCAGGTCCATGTTCATCATCAAGATTAATAATAGCTGATTCATTTTTTCTCGGTCCAGTTTCAGGTAAATCGTTTCTCATAAAAACACCACGAAAGTTTGGAATTTTTAGAGCTTTAGCGTACTTCAGTAACTCGATGTTTGTGAGTGCTCGATGTGGTAGCTCTACTTGTTTTTTGACTTGCATCCTCTGCCTGCTGGATATGGTCTCAAGTATAAACCCATACCACGCCTGTAAGGCTTCAAGTATAAGCCTTTACCCATGGATATTTGTTCCATTTGCAAATTATGACGTTTGCTCTCATTCAATCGATTTTTAGCAGCACTCGCATCATTTACAGCTTTTGCTATACCAGCAGCGCCTCCGGCTAAAGCTCCTGTTGCACTCAAGCCGGCAAAAAGTAGTATCAAAAATAGTAGTATACCACCAACTTCAGATGGAACTGGTAAAATTCGAGGCAGCCTGATATTTTTTTTTCCCACCAGATTTTTTAACCGCCTGACAAGCACCCTTCAATGCTGTTTTGATTGGATCACCACCAGAAGTCATGGACTTTTTGGCAGCTGTGAGAACTTGTCTTAGTGCTACTTGTTTCTTCACACTTATCTTTCTCTTGCTAGCCTTTCTCTTGCCAGTTTTTCTCTTGCTGGTCTCCCTCTTACTGGGCTTTCTCTTGCTAGTTGTTCTTTTCTTCAGCCCCATACCAAATCTTTTTTTCATCTTCATGATTTTATTTACACTCCACGCAGCAGCTTTTTCACCAATACCAGCGTCTTTTGCTTGATAACGTTGCCACGCCTTCTCAGCAAGTATTTGATCAGCCTCGTGACATGCTTCCAAATTTTCACGATTATACGAGTATGCGATTTCGTGTTCTTTACACGCAGCGTCCAGAGGATTAATTCCAGGATCACCACGAGCTAATCTCTTGGCTAGCTTTGTGCCTGGTCCACAGTACTGGTATCCAGGTATATGTAGTTCAAATAGCAGCTTATTAATTATACTGTTTACAAAACCTCTACCACTAGTATTCACACATCTGCTCTCCATAGTAGCAGCATCATGACTGACTAAAAATCCTATAAAACCTGGTACTTATACCTTGCTGAGTGAGTTGTTGTTGTGACCAGAAACTGTCAACATGTAGTTTAAAAGTCAAGAGGCCAAGTTGCCGGTAATAAATTTTGATCAAATTGTTCAAGGTACAGGAGTAAAAAAAGTTAAAAGACACGGAGCTTTATTGCCAAACAGTGTACGTGCTATATTTTGTGGTCCATCAAATTGTGGAAAAACAAATGCTCTGCTGTCACTCATCATACACCCCAACGGTTTGAGATTTGATAATATTTATCTCTACTGAAAATCTCTAAATCAGCCGAAATACAAATTTTTAGAATCATTACTTAAACCAATAGAAGGTATTGAATTTTTTACATTCAACGAGCACGAAGAAGTACTGAAACCTGAAGATGCAAAACCAAACTCATTGGTGATATTTGATGATGTTGCTTGTGAAAAACAAGATCATATCAGAGCATATTTTTGCATGGGTCGACACAAAGATGTTGACAGTTTTTATCTCTGTCAGACTTACACAAGTATCCCTAAGCATTTGATACGTGACAATGCAAATTTTATAGTTTTCTTTCGTCAAGGTGAGATGAATTCAAAACATGTGTATGATGATCATGTAAATATTGACATGTCATACAATTTGTTCAAAGACTTGTGTTCAGCATTTCGGAATGATGATGGTAAATATGGGTTTGTAGTGATTGATAAAGACAGTGAGCTAAATAGTGGAAGATATAGAAAAGGATTTGACAGTTTTATTAGTATAAATTAACTTGTACTTGACGAACAACAATCAGAGATTAAGTGAACTCTGACGTATCAACATGAAGACTGAGGAACTTTCAAAGCAACGAGATGTTTTACATCAGATATCTCAGGCTAGTGATGCTATCCGACGGAAGCACAGAATGCTCAAGTTGGGTAAAGACACAGCTGAGAAGGCAATGGGTGAAATGTTCAAGCCTATTGTTACACCTCTGCAGAGTCTAGTCGAATCATCAAAACAAAATCAAACAAGAAGTCAAGTCTGAAGTCGAAGAAAAAAATAATTCAACTGTGAATAATAATACAGAACTTGATGATGCAAGTAAATATAACATTATCATCTCTGAAGATAGAAGCGGGACTCTGGAAGAAACACAAATATCTCCTGCTGCATCAAGTACCCCCGCTAAACAAAACAGTTCAATAAAATCTTATTTAGCTAAAGTAAATAAAAAAAGTAAAGATATGAGATTGATATGAGATATGGCGTCCGTCAACGTTACAATGACTTTTATATTGGTAATTCTAAAATTACTGTTGATGATACTGAGATTAATATAAAAAATAAAAATTACTCAGTGACTCCAGGTTTATGGGAATTATTATTTAAAAAATCACCTGATGATTCAAATGTCACACAAGATGATAAAAATAAATATCTCGAAATTATAAAGATGACAAATACTCACAGAAAAAGTTATAAGCCAGATGGTAGTTTTTATGAAGACTCAACAATCAAGTATAATAATTATATTGCCGATTTTCTTGCTAAAAATGCAAACTTATCAAGAGGTAAAGGATTACCTGATTTTATGATTGTGAAAAAGAAAAAAGCACGTATGGATTATGTCTACTGGGATGATCCAAATGAACTAGTTGACCGTCTTCGTTTACTCATGGCATCTCAAGCAGCTGGGAATCTAAGTCACACCAATGAAATCATATCAATTATTGAAGAGCTACGAGAAGCAGGAATTATTTATTAGCAGCCGCTACATCAAATTTATATCATTTACTTGCTGACTGTTGAAGTGAAAAGAGCAAAAATGAGTATCGATATTTTCGGACGTTCGCTACCAACTGGTGCTGCAATCAGTGGACTACCAGGACCACCTGGACGTGGATTTCAAATAACTGTTGATGGACAGTATGATGTTGAGAGCAAGAGACTGTGTCATGTTGGCAAACCTGCTGAAGACAGTGATGCAGCAACCGTCAAATTTACACGTGATCTTGTTCACAAAGAGCTGTCTCTATTGTATGATAGTATGAGGAATGATCAGTCAGAGATCATTTCACACTTGCACTCTCAAGTGGTAACACTGGACTCTACTGTGACGCTTTTAAGAAAAGAAAATCAAGAATTGAAAGTTATAATAAAACGTATGAAGTCACGAAAGGAATTAATTAATAGAAATACACAGCGAATAAAAGAACTGGAAGCTAAAATTTTTGTTGACAATGGAGTACAAAAAATCAGTAATAGCGTATGAGCTGCACAGACCAGCACGCAGAAATTACCAACGTCCTCATGTTGACATACGAACACTTGATGAAACTTGGCAAGCTGATTTAGTTGAAATGATTCCTTATGCAACAGTTAATAAAGGAAACAAATACCTGCTAACTGTCATAGATATTTTTTCAAAGTATGCTTGGGCTGTACTGATTAAAAGTAAAAGTGGCAGTGATGTCACTAGCGCAATGAAATCTATATTCCAACAAGGACGTGTACCAAAAAATCTGCATGTTGACCAAGGCACAGAATTTTACAATAAAGAATTTCAAGAACTGATGAAACGTAAAATCATCAACATGTACTCGACATTCAGCAACTTGAAGGCATCAATATGTGAACGTTTTAATCGAAAACTTAAGAATAACATGTGGCGTCAATTTACTGCTTGTGGTACCTATAAATGGATTGATATATTGGAAGATTTGATACACAAATATAATACTAGAAAACATCGTACTATTCAACTGGAACCTATTGATGTAACTGCTAAAAATGAGAAGCAGATATTTGAAAAAATATACAAACCTCTTCAAGCTCAGCGACAAGCACGAAAAAATAAATTCAAAGTTGGAGACAAAGTTCGAATCAGCAAGTACAAACATACATTTGAAAAAGGCTACACACCCAACTGGACCACTGAAATTTTTACAATCAAGACAGTGCAAAATACAAATCCCACAACATACAAACTTGTTGACTATCAGGATAAGCCAATTGAAGGTGGGTTTTATGTTGAAGAACTCAGCAAAGTCAAGCATCAAGATGTCTATTTAATAGAAAAAATTATAAAAAAACGTGGAAATAAATTATATGTAAAGTGGCTCGGCTTCGACAGCTCTCACAACACCTGGATTGATAAATCAGACCTGTAAAAATTTATATTGTAATCTTATATTCTAATAAATAAAAACAAAATTGTTTATTGTATATATACATTTTTTTTTATTTTTAAACCTTAAAACGATTTTTACAAAAACTTAGAAATAATGTTTATTTACATAAGTTTTCTTTTTTTATTTACAACTATTGACATAAGTTTTCTTTTTTTTATTTACAACTATTTGCATAAGTTTTTTTTAATTTACAACTATTTACATTAATTTTCTTTTTTAAATTATTATTTTATCATCATCATCATCTACATTTTTAGGCACAGTAAAATGATAGATGAGACTGTCTGTGTCAGTATACATTAATTTTGACTCATCATTTTTAAAGTTCTTTTTTACATAATGAAACGAAGTTGAGGTCCACTCCTCTAGTAGCGATGAATCAACCGTCCGTTACCCATTTTAATTAAATGGGCCCGTGTCCCTTTTAGCTAGTAAGCTAACAATTGGGTAACTGATCCTGGTGTTACCTGGTTCGTAAGGACCAGACGACCGGTTGGCCATAAATTTATATACGCCAAATGCGTATAAAGGATCGGGAGTCGTGGGGCATGTAATATATCAGTAATATATGAGAAAGAGAAAGTAGACTACAGGTGTTTGCAAAGCAAGCCAAACTAGTGAGAAGCACACGAAATTTTAAAAGGTATAATAATAGTATTATTATACTTACCTGTGAGTTGTTGGTTCACTGGTGTCAATAAATGAGAGCAACAAATAATTAAGACAATTGTGAGCTCTGTATCACAATTGTCTGGTACAGCTACAAGCAGGTATTGTAGGTGGACATCGCGGCAGGTAGGCGCTTCTGTAAGCAGGTATTACAGGATAGGTCGCGGTAGGTACGCGCTTCCACAAGCAGGTATTGTGGGATAATGTCGTGGCAGGTACACGCTTCTACAAGCAGGTATTGTAGGAAAGGAGTGCAGCAGGTATGCACCTCTACAAGCAGGTATTGTAGGAGAATATCGTGGCAGGCACACGCTTCTACAAGCAGGTATTGTAGGAAAAGGATGTAGCAGGTATACATCCTACGGGGTTACCGTCTTCTATAGGCAGGTACTATAGGCTAGGATGAGGACACAGCAGGTATGCACCTCTACGGGGTTGCCGTCTTCTATAGGCAGGTACTATAGGCTAGGATGAGGATACAGCAGGTATGCACCTCTACGGGGTTGCCGTCTTCTACAGGCAGGTACTGTAGGCTAGGAAGTGTAGGTAGGTTTACACAAGAATAATCATTGCAGTTAATGATTATTCTATTATTTAAAAAGTATACTTAAATACTACTGGATACTTAGTCGTAAACAAGTGGTTAAAAGTTAAAAAAAGAGTTAAAAGAATAAACTGTATTCATTATAAAGACATATTGAAGGTTAGAAAACTAGTATAAATCTGAATAATAAACGGCGCGCAGGCCTTTTTATAGATTCACGTCGATGATTATGCGTCGACGTGATGCGCATCCCTTCCATTAAAAATGCGAAAGGCGAGGGATTATGAAATAATAAGAATAATTAAATAATACTGGAGCAGGTAAACCAGATAACAAGTGGTAAATACCCTCAGTAAACGTCTATTATCATGGTATGATAATGAGGTATTATAAACCTCGTTATAATAATTATAGTGAAAATCATGAATAAATGTTTTAGACAAATCTAAAATACAAAAGCCCACATAGTTAGGTTTATTGAAACAGACTTTTACTTTCTTCGTCTTAATAATTACCATATCTTTATCAAACATGGTAAGACTATGGAAATTTGGCTTACATATCAATTCTTTGACGCTATATCTACCTTCCCATTCAGTTTTTAATTGTACATCTTTGTGCTTTCTTACATTTTCCATAGTCTTACCAAATACAGCGTTGTTCGTCCGTTTGTAAAAATTTTTTTCAAATTCGTTTTTTGCTAATTTTCTACAGTCAGTGTTTTTATCAATATATGATTTGAGCCAAGGTGATTGTTTGAACTGCAGTACTCTGTGGACTTTTGTTAATTTGAATCCTAATTCTAGACATTGTTTTAAATTTTTATAATGTATGATATAATTTTTTTTATCATACAAAGTTGTTGATAACTTTGAGTGTTTGGATCCTGGCGGAACAAAGTGCTCAGGAAACAAGGGTAAGTCCTTGTGAAGTTCATGTAAATCTTCTGGATACTCTAAGTCTACTTCTAAAATGTATCCTATATCATCATTATCATTTAAAAATTTATTTACATCATCATCTACATTTTCCACCCACTCAAATGAACCTGTCGGCAGTGACATACTCATAGCTGCGCCGTATAAATTATTTACATGATAGTACATCAAGTATGATTCAGCTTTGCTTGGATCAAAGTCTTCACCCATGTACCGATTATTAGCAGCAGCATATCGGTTTGTACACTGAGATACCCCACCTCTGATTCCTTTCTCAATAATAAGAACCATTTCAGGATCAGTTAAAAGCTGAAGTTCCACGCCTGTGTATTTTAGCATTGCATCATTAGACAGACCGGGAGCAGTATAGTAATGTAACGGATCTAAACTGTAAGTTTCAAAGCAGCTACGTCCAAAATTTTCAAAGACATCTGCTAGAAGAAGTACATCAGTTTTAAGATATAAATCTGAGTACTCTCCTAGTGTGTTGTTGTTAAATTTGTTCCAGACTAGCTGAGCAAAAAATTAATCTTCATCAGAGACACTTTCATTTTTTAATTTTGAAAAAAATGATACTTGATCAGGCAATTGTTTGTCATTAAGTTTATCAATGCTGGAAATATATTCATAAGGAAATATACCTTTGCGTGTAACTAATTTGAATTCATCTGGGTCGGGATAGTGAAGTTTCGTTATAAGCTTTTCATCATCACCAAGATTTGAAGCTAATTTTTCAAGGCTAGATGCCATAAATCTGAATGAGTCTATGAAACGTAATGTCACTGAAGTATTTTCAATCGATTTTGTAAAAGATATATATTTTTCTTTATTAGTTGGTAGCAGAGTTACATCACCTTTAATTAATGTAGCTAAACTTTTAATCAAAAAATGTGAATCATAACCGGATAAATTGTGAAAGACTATGGGAATAACATGGGACTTTGGATAATTGACATTACAAGATATATGAGCTGGACCGCGATAATTACCAGTGAAATGACAGTGATCATTACACTTATCAGTATTGGTAGTGATTGTTTTTTCACAAATATGACAAACAGTTGCCTGGTCATGTGTCTCTTGCTGCTGTTTGGTGAGTGGTTTCATCGGTATAGGATTCTTTAAATATCTTTCGAATTCAATAGCTAATTTTTCCAACTTTAAAATAAACCACCCAATACAAAATTTTGAACGATTTAATTCAAGTTTAGATAATTTATTATCATAACTGCAATGCTGAAAAAATGCTACACTGTGTGGAACATGCTTCTGAGTTTCATCATCTCCTGGGGTTTTCTCTAGTGTACATTCCAAGTCAGCATATACAACAAAAGGCACCGTGTCTTTATATTGGTAGTTTTTGAATTTTAAAATTTGGTCTTTTCCTTTTGGAAATGTCATATGGACTTTATTCATTTTTAAACAATCAGCTTTATGATTTTGATATGAATAATCATATCTAAAATGATTCAAGCATCTATCACAAAAAAAAAAATTTGTAGCTTGACATTGTAATTTGGGTTTTAACTAGTCGTGAAAGATCTTTGATCAAAGCAAAGTGAAATTTAGGTTAAAAATTTTTTACATCAAAATCAGATGTATTTAATTTAATATTTTGCTGTACCATTAAGAGATGAATAACTTTTTTGTCAGACTTTATGAGCTTACTTAGATACAAAGGACTTATTATACTTTTTTCAGATTTTTTATTACAAAATTCTGACTCGATACCATAGACATTAATTGATAAATTATTTAATTTTCCAAATTTCGGGATATCATTTAACGTGATTGGAAATTTAAGGCATTTATATTTTAATACAGAACTAAAGTGAGGATATGATGTTTTTCTCTCAGGATGTCCTTTAGTAGCAGGATGTAATGCTGCTACAACGCTCCATAGAAAACAGTATTCATCTGAATTTTCAATGTTTAATACTGCTTTTTTCGCCTGTATGTCCTTGGGTAGCTTCACGAACGTTGAATCTCCAGCTTGAAAAGGCGCATATCTCGACATTGTAATTATCAAACTGTGGATTTCAGTTAAACTCCACCCAGAATCTTTTTGATTGAACTCCTCGACTTTTTTCAATAGTTTATCATTGATATGATCTTTGTACCAAGTAGCAAGAGATGTTGCGGCTAAAATTTCTCGGCTCTTGGTGTTGAATGTCTTTGTTTCTTCAATGATATTATCAGCTTTTACATTTCTAAATTTGCAAACTAATTCGACATTTACTTTAAGTCCAGCAACATCTCTGAGCATATTCTCAACTTTTTCAATGATTCGGTCTTGAGCATCATCGAGAAAAGCACGAAGATCTGTATGAGCTTGATTTGTCACACATCCTGATCTGATGTTATTTGAGAATGCATTTTCAAGATCTTGCCACTTGATGAGACGTCAGTTCGCACGCAAATCACCACCAGTTACTTCTCCGCTCAATTGTGCAAATTGATCAGCATACCAGTACAAAAGTATAATATTTGCTCGTACACTTCTCCTGACTTGAACATTCATCTAAGGATCTAGCAAGATCTCGTTGAAGTACCTGATGAAAAAAGATTTTGTCTAATCATATATGATCATGCATAATTGTCTATATATGATCAGATCCAAAAATTGGCCAGGTCTGATCATACATAACTGGATCTGTTTATATATGAACAGATATGATTATATATAGCCATGCATGAACGAATATAGTCATTTTTAGAATCTCATTTAGAATATCTGTAAATTATTAATTAAGTATTTTAATCAGGATTTATTGTCTTTATCAATATAAATGTCGGTTAAAATTAAATAATAAAAAAAAAAATTATTATCCGTTTAATACTATTTTACTACGAGGTCACCCATCCAATTAATGTCCCATGCCGATGCTGCTTAACTTTGATTATCAATGGATTATAGTCGGATCCTCTAGTCTGTTCTACACTTATAATTAAGAAAAGTTTATGGCATTACTTAACTCAAATAATCAAACTAATACTGTATACTTTTAAATTGCTGCCGAAACCTGTGAACATTTTTTAAGTATTGGGGATTTGAGTTTGATTGATAGTTGACAGAATAAAAATTTAATAACTTTAATATTAAAAAACTGTCAAATTATTTAATATATATATATATATATACATATATATATATGCATATATGATTATATATGGGGTTATAACAGCTAGGTATGATTATATGTAATTATATATAGACTCAAATATGATCAGATCTGATCATATATAGACTTATATATGGTGATGAATGGAGTTAGAACAGCCAGGTATGATCATATCTAATTATATATAGACTAATAAATAATCAGATTTGATCATATATAGAGTTGCATATGATTATATATGGGGTCATAACAGCCAGGTATGATCAGATCTAACTATATATAGACTTATATATAAATAGATCTGATCATATATAGACTTATGTATGATTATATATGGGGTTAGAACAGCCAGGTATGATCATATCTAATTATACGTAGACTAATATATGTTATGTCCACCGCTTAATTTTTAATTATTTATCCGGGATTTCTTCCTTTGGTAGCGATAGTAATTTTTTGGCAAGCGGGTTGGAGGGTGCGGACAACAATAAAGAATACGAGGAAGAAATTATCTTCCTATAATTTATTATTTATAGTGGACCTTTTCGAAAATTAAGAACCCAAACGACTTCGAAGAGACTGGTGCTCTTGTTTAAGCCAAAAGTATTTGATGAATGATAGAAAAATAGTTCTTTCACCTACCTTTCGATGTAACTTCTTCTAGTACGGCAGATTTTACCCCTCCAGAACGTTGCAGCTCGCTTGACCTTCCTCCTAGGATTTGGGTTGAGTGGGCGCGGCTAGGTTATAGGATAATACCTTATGTACTACTCTCGAATGAAAACCGCAAGGTTGGAGTGATGAACTTTGTCTTTATTTTGATGGTTCAAATTACAACGTTTTTAACTAAACGTCACTTACTCACTCTAGTTTTCACAATTTTTATGTTTACTTTATATTATAGGATTATTTATCCTTGACAAATATTTTATTAAGATTTTAATTTATATTCAATGCGGCCTTTTTACACACCCGAAAAGTGGTTTTATGCGCAAATTAACTCGGCACGAGATGGAATCACAAATTCACGTGATTTGCGTCACTGGTTCGATCGTACCGGATGATTTTTAAAATCCGACAAATATTGTACTAGACGAACGATTACAACAGTTGCGTCAGATCGAATTTTAGATCAATATTTGAGAATTTTTAATATAAAATTTAAATCCCTTACTGACTTTTCGACGCCTAGGGCGGATTCCTGCAGTAAGGTTAATAGAATTTAGCAATCTTTGACTATTTTCTTATTGACTTTTCGACGCAGATGCGGATTCCTGCAATAAGAATGAGCCTAGATTATTTAAGAAGTGCCCTATTGACTTTTCAACGCAGATGCGGATTCCTGCAATAGGGTTTAAGTTAAAAATTATTAAAAATCTTCTTATTGACTTTTCAATGCCTAGGGCGGATCCCTGCAATAAGAGTACACGAAATTTCGACGTTCGAATATTCGCGGACCGTAAGTTTTATGAACCGACTAGCCCTGAGCTATGGGTGCTCAGGCTTTTTATAAACTTTGGTTGGTAATTTGATGGGGAATTTATAATCATTGTCATTGGTGGAAAGTGACGACAGATTATTATTTATTCGTTAAACTTATTGCAGGTGTCTTCCCACTATTCTTTGCCGCATAAAAAGGTGAAAAAGCTGACGCTGCGTTTTCGCGCACTTTTCAAAGAGAAGCTCAGAAATAATTATTTTAAATAATTATTAACATAAAAAAAAATTATTTGGACATAACAATCCCCCGGAAAGTAAAATATAGAAGATTACATCTGAGTTTCCCAATATTTATGGTGTATTCGTTGTAATACACGTATATATGTTTGTTAGTACAAATTTAATAAGTTTTTTCCCTAAACTACGATTTCCATCACCAAAAAAAAAAGAAAAGAAATGATAATTATTCATAAATATAGGGATGAAATATTAGACTATGATCGATTAAAATTAGGGTTACATTTATTTATTTAATCTTTTCCCATCCATATGATGCATACCCATATACTTGTATATATATATATATATATATATATATATATATATATAGGTGACCTTGAGAAAAGTTTGTCTAACTACTGAAATAAGCTGGAGATAATAGTTTCGTGATTAACTGCAAATCTGCATTGACCCGACATCTAGCGATGTTTAATTGCGAGTTCGTTTTGCCGCGTCTGCACGAGCGAATTTGATCTCCGGCTACTGTCTTATCTCGGTACGCATTCCAATTGCCTCTCGGTGTGTTCAGTGCGATACGAACAGTTGAACGAGAACGATTGCTCTATTCAAATAATAAGAAAACCAATAATAAAAAAAACAAAAATGTACACCACTGAGGAACAGTACCACGGATTTTCAACGTAGTTACAGTGGGTCATCCACCGTGGTGGTTCGAGGGTAAGCGTAAATTTGTTTATTAGTAGTTTATATGTATATATATGTATATAACGAAATAATAATAATTTTTCCTTTTTGTAGACGATCTTGACCTTCGGGGTGATGGTAGGGAGTTTGGTCGGGTACATAAACCCGACCAACGCCCTCGAAGTAATAGATTATGTTTTCTTGTTGGCTGCAGGACATCTTCCTCCGGAGCTCGTAGAGGCCCGGTGGTTCTACAAGGGTGCCCTGCAGACGTCTGGGCTTTTTGAGGTGGTGATGGCCCCGAATCACGAGCAGATCGAGATTCTCTCGGTCTGCCTTATGGAGACGGCAGAAGGCCTCTTGAGGTAAGTTTTTCTCTTTTTTTTTTCTTTGGAGTTTTTTGTTTTTTTTAATCTTTCCCCCCCCCCCCTTTTTTTTTTAGAGATTGGACGCGAGCCTTAATGGAGCTAGAATAATTCGTCCTTGGGCCCTCAAGCCTCTTCCTATAAGACGTTGAAGGGAAAAATAAAAAAAAGATTTTTTGATTTACTTTTACTTTTTTGAATATATATATAATTTTATGAATAAATATATAATTGAATAAATATATAATTAAATAAATGTATAATTTTACTTTTAATGAATATTTTACTAAAATAAAAGAAGAACAAATAAAAAAATAATAATAATTTGGTTTCAAAATAATTTATTTCCCCCCCCCCCTTTTTTTTTATTTTTACTAGGTAAGTAAGTAAAGTAAGTAAGTAAGTTTACTAAGTAAGTTATTAATATAAGTTAGTTTAATTAATTTAGGTTTTAAGTTTTTACTTGATAAGAGGTAAGTAAATTTAGTTTGAAAATCCCTCCCCTCCTTTTTTTTTTTTTTTTTTTTATTTAGGTTTAGACGTAATTTTAAATTATTATTTTTTTTATTCGATTCTGGCCGCGTGGGATAGAGAGAGCGCGCGATAGATTTGAGTCGGGACGTGAGAAGGAGAGAGAGAGCGTTGCGCGACCGTGAGCAACAGCTGTCGCTAATCGGTCTCTTCTTTGCCCGCGTTCGCAACTCTCGCGACGGTGTGACATCAATGTGATGCTAAATATCGACCGCTGAATTGATCTTAGATTTACCGGCAAGTGTCTCCATCTTACAGTCACTGAAAGGACTATTCTCTAAGCCAGCTTATTTCGTGTATAAATCAATGGTATGATTTATATCACGAGTAAATTGAATAATTGGTGGCTTTTTAAGGATAATGTTGAAGAATTAATCTTGGAAATTTTAGAGTGAAGGTCACTTATATAAGTAGCATGCATGTGGATTGATTTTCAGATATTATTCTCAATATACCCATTGATGTTTCAGTGGGATATTTATGGGAGTTTTTGATGATTCTTTTCGTTACTTTTTCGTATATCGTTTTATTTTATTCGCGGTCAGTTTTTAATTTGCTGATTTAGCAAGGCCACGGTTATTATTATGTTTGTTTTTTTTTTTCTTTTATAGAGTAAGAAAAGATGATTTTTAAACATATTGTTTTACATCAAGTTGTTCTTAAAGCTAGTGGACGTTCGTTACAGTTGAGGGGTAAGTCGGTATTAAAACCCATTTTCAATTTAAAAATAAGGAATTTGATAACTCCTTGTCTGAAAAAAAAGTTTTATTTATACACTGAAATTCGTAATTTCAGGATTTATTGAAAATGTGTTTTACTCGCCAACCTGTTGAGATTGCTGATCCAGAAATGGATCTTTTACCAGTTTCACTGGATGAAATTTTGATAGAGGTGCGGGCTTGTTGGTATCTAGATTCGGATCCAATCTTTTCGTTCGTTTCTCATCAATATGAGGTTGATTGGATCCATTCGATAGCACCACCCTTGCCCCCGATAGCAGCGGATGGTCGCGCTTTTACCTTACTAGAGGTATTTTTATATACTCATATATATTATATAAAGAGGAATTCTTTAAAAATGTTTTTTTTTTTTGATCATTTTAGTATGTCGTGACCAATTTACATTGGTATTTTACGGACGATACTCTCATTGGTAACAGCTATTTAATGGAAGTTTGGAGATATATCCGTCACATTCGAGGATGCAGAAATAATTTGCGTGTGTTAAATTCTACTTTGAAAGATTCTACTATCGCCTGGCTTTTCAAAAGTCGTTAATGTTTTGAATTTTGACCGAATAAATTGCGAATGAATTTAAAAATGTATAGCGTTTTATTTCTTTAGTCTTCAAGAATCATTCTCATTATTTAATTCTTAAGTTTAGTTTGTGTGATTTCAACAACCGTTTTCACAGCTAGCGCGTCTAGTTACCGCGGATGGTGCGTTTATGCGTTAAGTCGGGCATTCAGTCATCTGATTTGAAACTGGTACAATGTGCAAGTCTGAGGTGAGTAACGTTCTGAAGTTGGTTTTTGAAAGAAAAGTTTCTATCTATTCACTACTTCCATTTTCTTGTTATAGGTGGTGGAAAAGGAATATTTTTAGGAGTTTTCCAGGATTCATTCTTAAAGGAGAAATTGGCGGAGAATTGGAGTCTGTACGAAAATTTGTCAAGGTAGTGGTGACATTGTCAGCGGCTGTCATCTGTGTTCGGACTCGCGCATGCGCTGAGAGAGGTAAACGTTTAAATAATTTTCTTTAGTTTGAAAAGTAATTTCGCGGTTTTTAACAGGGACTCAACAATTATCCTGTTTCCTCGAATGTTCAGGTGATTTTAAATTTCTTTAATGGTTTAAATGTAAAACCCTATTATTAAATTTTCTTTCTTTTTCCAAAATCTATCATATAACTTAAGTCTAGTAATATGTTTATTAGTTGAAAAAAAAAATTTTTTTTTTCTGTTTGTCTTTTAAAAATAAAGTGGTGGTAAAATAGGAATCCTCTTCAAAGATAATCATAGATATGGTTAAATGAATACAAAAATTTTGTAGATGTTTTCCAAATGGCCTCAAAAATTATTTCGGGGTCAGTTTCGGAATAATTAGAAGAGGATTGCTATTTTTACCACGCGAAATTTTTTGTTTGATTATACATTATTCTTATCTTGTTCAGGTTGATTATATTGGTGCGTTGAAGTCGGAGAGACGGAGACCTCTGGATGTACGAGTTAGAGTTGTTCGCCGATTTGCGGAGAAGGAGACACGAGTTGATGTCGACGGATGCTCTTGGAGTTCGATGACCTCTGATTGGTCGTTAGTTTGGACTGCCTTTGGTTTGAGATCAGAGGTACGTTTGGTTTCTATAATTGTCTTGTGTAGTACCTCGCCTGGCTGCTTGTTTTTCTTATAGGTGAAGCAGCGCCTCTTGCCTGAGCAGATACAACATTTGAGGAAAACTGGAACGATGAGAATGACACACAAGATGACGATGATGGACATATTTCCCGCCGTCATCGTTCGTTGTATCTCGTTCTCCTGATGATGCAGCGCTATTTCAGACATCCGGTTTTCTGTCTCTTCCAATCCTGCTTCCCAGGGTTGGAATTTATCGATTGTGTTTAACGGGTCGATGTTTTTTTTGAAGAGAAACCCTGAGACTTTAGGCTCAGCTGTTAAATTTGTTGACAGTGTTTCCAAGGTTAAATTTAACTTCGGCAGCGTGATATTCAGCTGGGTGATTTCTTCATCTATACTTTTGATTAAGTATTTTCCGTTTTTGATTTCGCATCTGCCTCGGATATGGATCATCCCTGTTCCATTGATGTAGTAGTCTTTTTCGACTGGGTCCAAACATTTGAGACTTAATTTTTCCTATTTGCAGGTCGAATAAGCCCAAGAGTTTGGTTAATTGAGCTTTATCCACCTAGTTTTGCAATCGGGGATAATGCGGATGTTGCAAGTTCTCGAAATGTCTTCTGTCGATTTCAAGAGCAGCTTCATTTCGCAGTCGATTTCTTCAGGATCTTCTGTAGTTTGGAATGGGATGTCGGGACGACACGATAGATCTTCTCCGATGGTTCTGCATTTATTTATATATTCAGAGGCTGCCAGGAAAAATCTTCGCAGGCCTGGATCTGTAACCAAGAACCTTTTGGATGGTAAAATGGTCAAAGTTTGAATTTTTCCGTTCACGTTTTCTGGTTTTGGCAACGGTCTCATTTCATACGATAATAGCGGAATCTTGTGGAACAGAGGCAAGGTTACTATAATGAGTAAATAACATTTTGCCCTCGCTACCTTTACTGTCGATACTGCTGACAAGGTTGAGATGTCCATCCTGTCAATCGGCTGAGGTGGATTTAAATCAGGATGTTTCCGCATGATGTCGACCGTTGCTTTGTAAAGTTGTTTTTGGACTCATAGGTGGTGATTGGCGATCTCCAAGCACTCATCCCCCAGCATGAGGACTTTCGTGACATAAACGACTTTTTCTAAAGAGTTTAGCGTTGCGTTTATGAATGCGTGAGTGACGTTCGCAAGTTTGTTCAGATTGGACTGCATCTGAGCCTCACTCTGAAGGATGGTATCAATCTTACTCTTGACGATGTGAGTGGCGTTCTGTACCAGGTGCACCATTTCGGCATTATCTTAGTATAACTTGTTAATTTCCTTCTTAATGTGTTCTTTGTCTTCATAATCCATGGTCCCAAACAATTCTCGAGAAATCGTGCCTATGAAACCGAACCATGGATCTCTCTGGTTACGGTCAAGTGGCGGCGTTTGGAAATTTGTTTCGTCAAGGAGTTGGTCTAAGCGATGTCTGGCCTGATATATTCCGACCTGTACCCCGTTTATCATGTCGATTTTCAGGTAGTGCATGCAGGACCCGACGTCGATGATCTTGGCACAAGCGAGCATGGTTGAATGTATATGTTCCAACTCGAAGGGGTACAGGTCTACCAATCCCTTGACGTTAATGGAAGAAATGATGCACCAATTTTCTCCAACCAAGTGGATCTTCTTGAATGGGTCATAAAGTAACCCTGGGTTGTCCACCAATGGTTGGGAGGTCATGACGTCCTTGGATCGGCTGCTTTCTATGATGATGACCAAGAATATCAACAACGCCTTCATGGTGGTAAATTATTTCCTTGGATCTAAAACAGAGAACTTTATAAAGGTTTAGCCTGTTGATCGACAGCAGGTTTAGCCGTATTAGGGTTGACCAATTTTCGGTTCCCTTTGTCATTCAGGTAAATAAGACTTCCAAATTCGTTAATTTCGACAATTTCATAAGGCCCGGTGTAATAAACATCGAGTTTATTCTTCCTTGGCTCTTTTAAAACATAAATGAAATCACCTACTTTAAAGGTTCTGGCATGTATGTGTCGATCATAACGAATTTTGAGATCGTGTTTGGCCTTATTGAGACGATCAGCAGCGATTTCTCTAACTTCTGATAATCTTCCCATAAGGTCAGCGAGATAATCAGAATAAGTTTCGATTATGGAATAATCGGGGAATTGCGTTGGCAACCGAGCTCTTCGACCAAACATCAACTCAAATGGAGTGAATTTGGTGGAAGTATGCACATTGGTATTGTAGCTCAACGCAGCAAGACCCACATATCGATCCCAGTTCGGATACTTATCTGAGATTACTCGCAAGAAGTCTATTAGTGGTTGATGGCTCCTTTCTAAGGATCCATTTGACTGAGGGTAATAACCCGAAGTCGTTAATCTTTGTATTTTTAAAGCTTTTGCAAGCTGTTCTATTATTTTCGAGGTAAATGACGTACCTTTGTCTGAGAGGATGACTCTCGGACACCCATAATAACACATATATCGATCGACAAGGGCTTCAGCCACTGTTGTCGATCGGATATCGGGTATTGGGATCGCGGTTACGGCTTTCGAAAAATTATCCTGAATCGTCAGGATATGGACATTTCCACTTCTGGTCATAGGAAGTGGTCCAACGGTATCGATGGAAATTTTCTCGAAGGGCTCGAAGGGAGTGTCGGTTATCATCATTCGATGTTTAGTTTTTATTCGCGTGAGTTTGTTCTTCTGGCAAATTTCGCATTTCTGGATAAATCTATAGATCTTTTCCTTCATGCCGGGCCAGTAGAATCTCTCGCGGATTCGCCAATAAGTTTTCACGACACCTTTGTGGCCTGCTATAGGGCTACAGTGGTTTTCTTTGATGATTTTATCGCGTAATTCTTCGGCAGGAACTTCTATATTTCCTTCGCAAAGAGTTACCTCGATTGGACAATCGCCCAATTCTTGTATGAGATAAGGCTTTATGTTTAAATCGTCGAAGTCATCCCCCTGTTTCGCTATGCGGAACGTATAAATCTCATGTTTGAACATGGACGCTCTCAAGTTTCGTAGTCCTTCGATTAGATTTGTTAAGTCGATTTTTTCAAAATGATTTTTCTTGACGAAAACGGTAAAGATGGAACATTGACCCAATTTTGTGACAAGTACGTCACCCAATTTTGGTCTAGCCGCTTTCAGGTCTTCTCGATTGATGAAAGTGAGGTCTCTCAACAGCCTTGAAACTGGTTTCATCATTTCACAATCCAGAGACAGGAAATGCACCATGTGATCTCTCACATACGTGATTCCATCTCGACTGTCTTTGAATTTAATTTGACTTTTAGGCAGTTTCTGAGGTCTGTCAGATTCAGAACCAGATGAAGTGGAAACTTCAGGCGGTGAGTAGCTTTGACCACTCAAATCTTCGGCTATGTCAGAAGATGGAGGTTCGAAGACGCACCATGGAGCTTGATTCGGAAATTTAGGTGGCAAATCGTCATCCACAGCCGGCTCATCCCCCAGTTGTTCGTCAACAACTTCCGGATGTATCACATGGCGAGGATCAGATTCGTTTGCCTGCTCATTTCCGTCATCTTGTTCTTGGTGTACCTTTATTTGAATCACCGTGGCTTCGTCATATTGTGTGGTCTCTGATTGGTCTGATTTAGAAGAGCTCTCCACCCTTCTCGTCTGATCATTTGTAGAATTTTTATTTGGTCATTTGGGTTGCTGGTTTATGTTCAGCAACGTTTTTTCATTATCATTAGTTTCTGGAGAAACTTCCCCCACTCGCTTGGGAGTTTCCGGGTGTGCTATACTGGAAGATGCATCTGGAAAATCTTCAGTGTTTAAGGTTTGACAAGTAGAAGGTCTTGCTATGATGGTAGAATCTCGATTGTCTGCTTCTACCTCGTCCTTCCAATAGAAGGTTTTGGAATGGTCATCGTATTCCAGCCCTTCATGCTCTTTCTGTGCAGCTCTCAACACAGTGTGTTTCCACATGGGAGTAGATGGACTTGAACCACCACTCAAATATTTTTCGCGAAGTTTGGTAGCTCGCGACAACGGTGGAGTTGCTGGATTTGTTTCAACTTGGGCTTCTGGTTCAGAGCAGCTGGCTTCGCTGGAGTCTTTATCTTCTTCAGTATTTTCATTATCTCGAAGAAATTCTTCTTCTTCTTCTTCCATTTCTTGGATTCTCCTGGGTCTTCGTTTTCTCATCGTATTCGTGCGGAAGGTAACTCTGTTAAAGATATTCTCTGACTTTCTTGGCCACCTGAGGGCTAACTACTGGCAGTGGATTGTAGTAGTCGTCTGGGTGGACAGAGCAATCCGCTTCTTTATCTGGGATGTTAACGGTTCGTTGTTCAAGAGCTCTGTTAAAACGTTCGAATGATTTTCTCAAATCTTCCTGCATTTGTAGTCAATTGATCGCCACGGGCGAATTTTCATCTCCCTGATCGCTGGAACTTTTGTTCTGTTCGTTTATCAGATACTTTTCGTTCATGAGTCGGACTGCTTCTTCTTCCTCCTCATCTAATTCTTCAGAATTTGTTTCAGGCTCTAGTTCTGGATCTACTGGAGCTTGGGGTTTTGATGATGGTCCTGATTGATTTTCTTCGAATACGTCTGCTGCTATTGCTTCGTCGTCAGGAGAAGAATTTTTCCTGAGCGGTAACATTACAGCTTCTTTGATGGGTGTTTCATCTGAATTAATCTCTGCCGGAGATCTTCCTTCGGGATTGTAAGATAATCCTTCGGCATATTGCTCAGAGATTCTATGACGAACAACAACAGAGAATTTATATTCACTTAATTTAGATCTCCATTTGATTTGGCGTTCTGTAACGGTTTGGCTATCCTTTAACCGGGACGAACAAGGACTACTGGTATACAAGGTGAAGGGCTTTCCATAGAGGTAAGGCCAAAATAGTTGAACTGCATACAAAACCGCCAAACATTCTTTTTCGTTGTGAGTATATCTGGTTTCAGTTTCTTGCAAAACTCTAGATGTACATGAGACAATTTTTTCGACATTTGCATCTAGGTTTTCGGGAGTTTGATCTTCGTTATCGAGTTCTTGGCTCAAGATACCCGAGATGCCAACATCGGATGAACTAGTTGCTAGTATAAATGGTCGATTAAAATCTGGATAAGCGAGGAATGAATCTTCGCAGAGTGCATTCTTTATGTCATCGAAAGCTTTTTGAGAATCAGCTGACCAGACGAACGGTTTAGTTTTTCTAGTAAGGTCAGTGATCGGTTTCGCTCTTTCGGCGAAGTTTTCGATGAAACGTCGGTAATAGTTCGCTAATCCCATAAATTTGCGCGCCTCCGTATGATTACGGAGGTGGGATGCATTTTTAAGAGACGAATTTTCTTCGGGTCGGGTTTCACGCCATCTTTAGTGATAATGTGACCCAAATATTCCACCTCAGGGCAGATAAATTTACATTTCTCGGGCTGAACAATTAGCCCAGCCTCTCGAAGGCGGTTGAAAAGTCTTTGCACTCGTACTTCGTGCTCTTCAAGTGAAGATGCGTAACTTACAAAATCATCCAGGTAAATGAATAATTCAGTTCCTTTTAAACCACTCAAAGTGGAGTCCATCATACGTTGGAAAATTGCCGGAGCGTACTCTAGCCTAAAAGGCATACAGCAGTATTCCTAATGACCATCAGGGGTGGAAAACGCAGTTTTCTCAGCGTCCCTGGGATCCATTGGTACTTGATGGAAACCGCTTGCAAGATCAAACACGCTGAAATATTTCGCTCCACCGAGTTGATCTAGAATGTCAATTATGAGTGGTAGGGGGTAAGCATCGCCGATGGTTATCTTATTCAACTTTCGAAAATCGATAACCATTCTCCATTTTTTATTACCTTGTGCGTCGGATTTCTTAAGGACGATCCACAAGGGCGAATTATATGGAGATTTTGATTTACGCATAATTCCTTGTTTGAGTAAATTATCGACTTGTTTCTTGATTTCCTCGCGATGTTCTTGAGGAAAACGGTATTGTTTGATTCGGACTGGCGTATCACTTGTGGTTTCAATTTTACAAGTGAACTTTTTGGAGCGTCCTAAACGATCACCCGGAAGGTGAAATATGTCATGATTTTTCTGTATAAGTCTAAATATTTGTTTCCTTTCCGTACAACTGAGGTGGTCAGTGAGAATTTCGTCAAAGATTAAATGGACACGTTCTTGCTTAGAAAGTGAGTTCGTTTCGGGTGGAGCTTTAGCAGTATCGGAATATTCGTCGGATGAATCGAGGTGATCGAATTCGAATTCTTCAAGCATTTGAGGTTCGATCTCGATTTTCGCTGGGTCAGATGTTGTGTTGATCACCATACACATCGCCTGGCCATTATCCACAGAGACACCGGCTTCACCCATTAAGAGTCCCTCTTTAAGAGGAATCTTGCGGAGATAGCCTTGTCTGATTTTCGGATTCAGGACAGGTACGGACACAGAGATTCGCATACGGGGTGGAATGACATACGAACGAGATGGCTTTACCCCTAGGCTGAAGTATAGAGGTCGGGAAGGTCGCGAGAATAAATTCAGAGATTGGTGATGATATGAGAGTTCTGCTTGCTCTTTTCTCAAAAAGTTGTTTCCCAAAATGCCCACGCCATTGAAGGGTAAATTACCCTCACAAACGTGAAATCGAATTTTGGATCCCAAAACTTTCAGTT